>NC_092380.1:62918716-63543716 GCF_030028105.1 Mobula birostris | reverse complement strand
ATACATGTGCGTAGACAAGCGCGCACGTGCGGACAACAGACTGATGCGTAGTGCGGGGGTCAGGGATGGGGGGGTCATTACTCTAAAAGAAATACATTACACTTTAACCCCCTTTCGATTAATGCAACATAAAACTGTATGTCTACAAAACATTCAATTTCATAGTTCATAGTTCATAGCTTCATAGTTCTAAAGGTTCAGTCTTTTGGGCGTTGCTCTGTTTCTTTCAGAGTAGCGCCTCTGGGCCTGTGAAGTGGCACCAGGTTTGGTAGTTGCCCAAAACAACATTCTCGGTTTCCAGTGTCTCATTGCTGGCAGTGACATTATTATCACTGAAAGTGACTGTAACGTATCCATCTTATTGGAGGCAGTCAATTTGGGTGTGTTCTTCGATTGAGCATCCAGTGTCTGGTTCACATGAAGCCTCCATGTCTGATCTCCAGCATCCACTGTGTACTTCAGTGGTCATGTTCTTGGAGCTATCCTCCCAGGTGTCTGCTTGTCTTCTCAGTAGTCATGTGCTAGGATTTCCTGTCCAATCTCGAAGCTCCTTGCTGCTTCACTTGGCAACTAGCTGAACTGCTTATTCTGTACTTCCCTCCATAGATCTGGTTTCAGGAGGTCTATGTGAGATCTCAGATTCCTGTTCATGAACAGCAGGTGTTTGATTTGATGTCGCATGAACAGAGTTCCAATATACAAGAACAAAGTTGTCCACATTGTGCTGTAGAGAAATGACCTCCCTATCCATCACTTTAATGGGCTTCTTGAGGGTTTGGATAAACTTTTCAGCTAACCCATTCATTGCTGGGGAGTGTGGAGCTGACTTGAAATGTCTGATACCATTTTTCTGCATGAACAGTCGGAATCCTTCTGAAATGTATTCTAGTCCGTTTTCACTTGCAATTTGATCTGATAAGCCGTTTCTGGCAAAGGTAGTCCTCAGAGCAGAGACAGACTTTGCTGATGTGGTTGACTTCATTGGTATAACTTCCAGCCACTTCGAATGAGCATCCACAGCAATCAAAAACATGGAGTCCATGAATGGCCCAGCAAAGTCAATATGTACTCTTTGCCACGGTGACAACAGCCACTCCCATGGGTGTAACTGTGCCCATGGGGGTGCATTTTGAACTTTTTGGCCAAGCCTTCAATCTGTTCATCTACTCCTGTGACAAGAATACACATAGATTAAGATGTTAGCTGTCCTGTGTGATCAGCATTTGGTCTGCCACCTGTCTTCAGGAGAGAGAGAGATAAGGAAAAACAATGGAGCAGCATTTGGAGATGTGTAATGAAGGGACGGGAGAGAGAGTAACAGAAGGAGGGAGCTGTCAAGAGCGACTCTCCCTTTGAACCCTGAACTGTTTGAAGTGATGGACAGGCGATACCCCAGCAGGGGGATAAAAAGGGACAGGTTCGCTAAGGCAGGACACACACGACACCCGAGGTAACGAGACCCTGGAAGCGGTGCGCCTCTCACAAGTTGGTGGGAAGCTTTTGGACGGCTGATCGCGGGATCAAGCCTTAGTCGCTCAGGATGGAAAGGAACGATCGGCGGGAACCTGGTGTGTGTCCACCCTTGCCTGGGTGCCAGGTTCAGTGCAGGGAAACGATCGTATCCGGAAACGGAGGGGTCACGGTCGGTGACCTCAGAAGACATCACAAAGGACTCGCCCGACAGCTGACTGCGAAGGTCTGTGTGTGGAAGCCATTTGAATATTCATTCGTTTTTGCTCTCTCTCTCCTTCCCCCACACTGTCCATCTCCCATGGCAGCGATTACTGCGAACTGAACTGAACTTTGCGTCACTTTGAAACTGGTCATTTGCCCCTAGACAACGATAGGGCTTGATTGATCCTGTTATCTGAATTCTGTGTACATGTATGTTTATCATTGCTGAACTGTTGCATTCATTATCCTTTTGATTAGAGTACTGTGTTGCTTGTTTCTTTAATAAAACTTTCTTAGTTCTAGTAATCCAGACTCCAACTGAGTGATCCATTTCTGCTGGTTTGGCAACCCAGTTACGGGGTACGTAACACTCCCAACCAGCACACATAGCTCCAGGCAAGACTCGTCATCCTGACTGTACCCAGATGTCCTTCATGCAGATTCTCCAACACTCTAATGCACAGATTTGAGGGAACCACAACCTGAGATCCATACATCAACGTTATTTAACATACTGACAATTGGTTTGTCTCACTGAGAACTCTGGAAATATAGGGTTACCATGAGCTGGCCACCCTTGCATTGTGGTTTCATAGACTTTTGACAATATCAGGTCATTCCTTGTTTCCCTTTGTATTTCAGAATTTGTTACCAGCAACTGGTCCACCAATGTGGTGTGGAATACCTCTGCTGGGTCACAGTATGAAAACTTTTCGTCTTCAGTCGCCAATAGTGGAAGATGTGACAAGCCAGCAGCATTGCTGTGTTGTTTGGTACCCTTGAACTCTATGTTATAAGGGTGGGCTCCTAGGAATAGTGCCCAATGTTGTAACTGGATAGCAGTCATTTCTGGAATTCCCTTCCTGGGACTGAAAACGGACAAAAGGGGCTGGTGAACTGTCACTAGTGTAAACTCTTGTCCATAGTGGTAGTGATGGAACTTCTTTATTCCCCATACTAGACTAAGGGCTTCTTGGTTGATCTGTGCGTAATTAGGCTCTGTGCTCATCAGGAATCCTGCAGCAAACACTGTTCAGATCCATCTTTCATAATGTGTAAGAAAACAGCTCCAAAGCCATAAGGGAACACATCACATGCCAGTCTGATGGACAGGGACGGGTCATAATGGGTGAGCAGTTAATCAGATGTTATTAGTCTCTTTGTTTCCTTGAATGCTTTTTCACATCTTTCTGACCATTCCCGCTTTGCTCCTGTTTGTAACAGTCTGCTGAATGGATGAAGCACTGTAGCAATGTTTGGGAGAAACTGGTGGTAGTAGTTTACAAGGCCCAAGTATGACCTGAGTTGTGATACATTTCCCAGTTTGGGTGCCTGCAGCACTGCTTCATTCCTCTCTTGTGACTTATGTAAGCCATGCATGTCAATGGCATGTCCACAATCAGAGATTTCATTCTTGAAAAACTCACATTTCTCTCTCTTTTGCAGGCAGACCGTACTCACTCAGCCTTGTAAGCATTTTGTCAAGCTTTTGGAGGAGATCTTCATCATTTTTTGCCAGTCACAATGATGTCATCAAGGTAACATTGTGCTCGTGGGATATCTTGGAGCACCTAGTCCATTGCTCTTTGCTAAGTTACTGGAGCTGATGCAATGCCAAAGGCAAAATACTGGAACAGTCCCTTGTGAGTGTCAATTGTGAGGAACTTCATGCTTGACTCCTCAGTCTCCATTTTCAGATAGGCTTGTGACAAGACAATCTTTAAAAACCTCTCACCACCTGCCAACAATGCAAAAATGTCTTCTGTTCGTGGCAGAGGATACTGCACAGTACGCAGCACTGGGTCGATGTTCACCTTGAAATCCCCACATATGCGAATGACTCCAGCCTTCCATATCTTGATCACCGGGACAATGGGTATAGCCCAATCACTCCACTCCACCTTGGAGACGATTTCAGATGTCTGCAAGCTCTGCAGTTCAGCATCCACTTTAGGACATAGTGTGTCAGGCTTTGGACGTGCTTTATGGAATTTTGGTGTTGCTCTTTCATCCATTTCAATTAAGGCCTTCATGCCTTTGAGTTTACCAATCCCTTCTCAAACACCTTCTCATTAGCATTGAGCAGCTGTGACAGTCTCTGGTTAGTGCTACCATTTGGGCTGCCGTTGCCTGTTGATGTCATACTGAGAGCTTTGATTGAGTGCCAGTCTAGTTGGATTTTTCTCAACCACTTACGTGCAAAGAGTGCTGGCCCTCCACTTTCCAATACATAAAGCTCCAGCTGTTGAGCTTGGCCTCCATACATCACATTTACTTTCAGTTTGCCTTTGTGAGACACTTTTTCACCTGTGTAAGTCTTTAGCATCACTGAGATCTTCTGTAATGGTATATTTGAAAACAGTCTGTTGTAGCCAGCCTCTGGAACTTTAGACAAAGCTGACCGTGTATCCAGCTCCATTTTCAGTTTTACACCGGACACATCTATTGTCATCAAAGAAATAGGTCCATACATCACATTTTTGAACATTGTTAATGTGGAATCCTGCAAGTGTGATTCACTGATTTATTGGCAGACAGCAGGGGAGCTGCGCTGCCTCGGTCGTACAGAGGATTAGGCCTCAAGCCACAGTGTCGCCTGTTGCCACCCACCAGGAGAGAAGCGTCAAAGCCAGGGTGATGTGGCGTGGCGTAAAGGCCGGAGTCAGCGTTACCTTCCCAGTGTTCACTCCGCAAAAAACAAGCCGCATTGTGGTCGACAGCAGATTTCTGCAGCATTCATGGCTCGAAATCAGGAGATTTTATTGTGTGACTGTATCTTACTGATCTCGTACATGTGCTTGCTATCTTGTACATGCTATGTGGGCATTGTGCTGCATGTGACGGTTGGTACTGTGTTTTGTACCTTGGCCCTGGATAAGCGCTGTCCTGTTTCAAAGTTCAAAGTACATTTATTATCAAAGGACTGTATGTATACTATATACAACCTTGAGATTTGTCTCCTAACAGGCAGCCACGAAACAAAGAAACACAAAAGAAGCCATAAAAAAAGACTGTCAAATATCCAATGTGCAGAGAGGAAAATAAATCATGCAAACAATAACTGCAAGCAAATAGCATTCTGAACTATGGTCCACAAAGAGAGTACGAGACCCGTTGTTCAACGCAGAACCGAGTAAACATCGCTGAGCAGTGAGCTGAACCAGCCTGACCCTTGCCTCAGGCTCCGACACCCTGACCTTTTCAATCTGGCCTAAATCAACGTCCAGACATCAGGTTGAGTTGTCTCAGTATGCTCTGGGACCCAGACCTCACCACCTCAATTCAGACTTTCCCATTCCCAACCTTTCCCATTCAGCCCAGCATTTAAATCAATCAAACCTTGGGTCTTTCTCAGTCTCGGTGATGGGCCCACCACTTTGCTTCGCTTTGGTTCTGCCACATCAAGTTGCCTCCAAGTCCAAAGGGAAGTTACAGACTATTGCTTGCAATGAATGTTTGCCAGAAAAAAGAGTGATTAACCAAGTATGTAGTTGTTTTCCTTGTTTCGTTAGCCACCAGCCAGAAGTCACTGAAGTTCACCAGCACCATCTTAAGCCGGAAGACTCTGACTGTATCTTTTGCTGTATTCAGGGGTATTCTTGTAAGGTTGAATAACAATTAAACTTGAATTGAATTGATCTATACAAGTGAGTCGGACCAATAAAGACCGAACATAGCTGCAAATCGATTTTATCATTAACATTACCAGTACTGCAACTGGTAAATACCACTCCAGTATGTGTGAGCCACACAGACTGCAAAGTTGCAATGAATTAGTCTAGGCTAGGTTTCAGCTGAGTTGCTTGTCCTCACTAACAATAGAACAAGGTTAAGAGAAAATATACTAGATCATTTCTTAATGACACTTACAGCAGAGTGCCACAAGGATATAAAGTTTGGATTTAGGTGCAATATTCTATAGTAAAACAGCTATTAACGTAATGTTAAATAAACTAGAAATCTGAATATACAATGGGGAAAAACTGAAAATACTCACTGGATCAGCCAGCGTGTGTAGATAAACTGGGTTCAGGTCATGGAACTTATTCAGGACCAGAAGGTCCAATGAATGATCACTTAAAAATAGAAAAAGCTCAAGAGAAAAAATAAATAACTAAGAAATTAAACAAATCTGTGAAATACCTTTATAGATAATGGGATATGATTAAAAGACAACTGATATTAACAGGTGGCAAAATGAGAGAAAGATGATATAAAAGTGAATACAGAATATGGTAGGAGTTAGCAGGAATTTGAAAGGGAAGACAGAAAAAAAATCCATAGAAATGCCCGGTGAGTCAGAAGTTCAATGGCAGAGAGAAAAAAAACATTTGATAGCTACCAACATATAGATTCACATGGTTAACTGGTAAAACTACGATGACTTGACACTCTGTTGAACCCCAGCCCAAAATAAAAGCGCATTCAGGAAACCATGCAAATAGTCTGATCAAGCGAGAACAGTGAGTAACATGTATAATACCTCTGCAACATCAAATACTGTACAGCCCCAACTATCAAATTTATTCAGAGCCACCCTAAATTTGTGATAGTCGGAGATAGGTACCTGCTGAATAGAAAACAGATACAGCTAGAGGAACATTCTCAGAAAGAAAATGAATACTGGGAAGGGTGCTGACTAAACGAAAATATAGATAAGGGGTTTGTATCACCCTGACCTGCATTCTTTGGCCTGAGAAGATAAGTCTACAGGGTGCTGCTAATCATTGCTTGCACACCAATCACGCAAGCTGCTGCCAGCATTGGTGACTCAGCGTCCAACTGCAGCATGTCTCATGATAGGAGTGAAATTAGTGCACTTTAGTGACTCAGCGGCAGAAAAGCAGGTGAGTGGATTTTGTGCACAAAATCCTTTACAAGATCAGCATTATACAGTTTCAATGAATGAGAAACATCTCCAGAGAACTGCAGCATCAGACATCAAACAGCATAATTACAGTATAAGAAAAGATTTTTTTTTAAATGAAGATGCTGGAGGTCCAAAATAATGAAGGGTATTAAGCCTTATGAGTTAACCATATTTCTCTTTCCACAGATGGTCACTGACTTCTTCGGTGTTTCCAGTACAATTATTGATTTTCCATATACAATTCTGTGCTTCAAGTCAAGTCACTTTTTATTGTCATTTTGACCATAACTGCTGGTACAGTACACAGTAAAAATGAGACAACATTTTTCAGACTTCAGAATCAGGATAAGAATCTAGTTTATTATCACTGACAGATGTAATAAAATTTGTTGCATTGTGGCAGCAGTACAGTGCGATACACAAAATTGACTATAAATGATAAGCAGTACTAAAAGCAGTTCACACATTCAGAAGTGGTTTTCTGATTGGACCATTCAGAAATCTGATGGTGGAGGGGAAGAAACTGTCCTGAAAATGCCAAGTCTGTGCCTTCAGGCTCCTATATCTTCTCCATGATGGTAGTAACGAGAAGAGAGCACGTCCTGGCTGATGGAGGTCCTCGATGATGGATCTTCTGCCCTTTTGATGCATCACAATTTACATACCACCAAAGGCAGACGTTAAGCAAGCACTCAATGTATATCGAACATAGAATAGTACAGCACAGTACAGGCCCTTCAGCCCACAATGTTGTGCCGACCCTTAAACCCTGCCTCCCAAATAACCCCCCACCTTAAATTCCTCCATATAAGAGTCTAGCAGTCTCTTAAATTTCACTGGTGTATCTGCCTCCACCGCTGACTCAGGCAGTGCATTCCATGCACCAACCACTCTCTGAGTAAAAAACCTTCCTCTAAAATCCCCCTTGAACTTCCCACCCCTTACCTTAAAGCCATGTGCTCTTGTATTGAGCAGTGGTGCCCTCGGGAAGAGGCGCTGGCTGTCCACTCCATCTATTCCTCTTAATATCTTGTATACCTCTATCATGCCTCCTCTCATCCTCCTTCTCTCCAAAGATTAAAGCCCTAGCTCCCTTAATCTCTGATCATAATACATACTCTCTAAACCAGGCAGCATCCTGGTAAATTTCCTCTGTACCCTTTCCAATGCTTCCACATCCTTCCGAGTGCTATGATTAGCAAAAAAGAAAGTGCCTACCCTGACACCTTTCAATCATTTCCTTCAATCATACTAGCTTGAATAAATGTCTGCCCAATTATCATCTGCACATCACCTGCAGCACCAGGGGTCCCAACACCTGACAACTAGACTGCTGTCAGAGACGCCTACCATTCCATCCCAAGACTACATTTCAGGAAACCTGATCATGTGGCTGTCCTCCTCCAACCTGTTGTTGGATCTGATTGTTTAATTCTTAGATTAGTCTGGTTAATTGTCATTTTATTTGCAGTTTAACAATTAATTACCTGCTTGTATTTTAAGTAGTTTTTATATGGATTTAACAGTCTCTAATGGCTATACAAAGAATAATTCTGGAAGGCGCTGGAAGTTATGCCACATTAATGGCTGTATTAAAATGTAAAAGTTAATCCAAAGTGACTACAATGGAAAGCTGTGGAAATGCATTCACAGATGAAATTGCGAAGAGACGGTACAGGAAATAGTAAAAGAACCTAACAACTGGAATTATGGAAATGAAGTAGACCTCTGTATTCAAGAGATGCAAGCTCAATGCTCTCCACAGGAAAAGTCGTTCTGGGTGGAGAATGGTGGGAAGTTAAACAATGATGGAGTGTGGAGATATGGCAAGAGTCATACACTGGTAGCTCCAATTGCTTACCTGGCACAGCAGATATACTCCCTAGGACACATTGGAGTTCAAAAGATAATCAACAGATTCTCCCAATGGTGGTGGAGTCCAAAGTTCAGGGCACAAGCTCAACAAATGTTTCAATGATGCTTGACGTACCAGATAACAAATCCTGGAGCAGCAGGAAAGCTACCATAATTAAATGTTTCTGCCCCATCTGGTCCACTTTTACACTTACAAGTGGACGACGTTACTTTGCTAATGTGTCAAGGGTACCAGACATACTGGTACTAGTGGATGGGTTTTCATGATGGGCAGAAGCTATTCCGACAAGGAAAATCACTGCCACACACAGGGCAAAAACTCTGATCAAGGACTATATTCCCAGATGGGGATTGCTATGTCATATTGACTCTGACCAAGGAACACATTTCACTGGGAGTGTTTATCAAGAATATTGTTGGCTGATGAACATTGAACAGACTTTTCATTTCCAAATCACCCAGAGTTATCAGGCAAGTCAAGTGGACGACTAGAGTCATCAAACAGTGTTTGATTATGTACCATGAGGAAGGAGTACTATGGCTTGTATCTCTTCCTATGGTCTTATCTAGCATCAGAGCAACCCCAAACAAGAAAACTAAACTAAGTCGATTTGAGGTGGTAACAGGGCATCCTGTGGCACTGCCATGAGACCAATCAAGTGGCATATTGGAGTGAAGGAGTCAAGAGATTGAAGAGGCCTGGCAAAAACTGGTCTACTCCAGAGACAAAGTAAACTACACTTGTTTGTGAAGTGCAACTGTCCATAAACAAAGTGCCAATTGCAAACATAGGAGTAGACAAGAATCGTACACCTTATTTCTCAATGTACAATGTCCACCTAAATATACACCTGATTGCAAACTCAGGCCAG
Source organism: Mobula birostris (assembly GCF_030028105.1). Classification (NCBI taxonomy): domain Eukaryota; kingdom Metazoa; phylum Chordata; class Chondrichthyes; order Myliobatiformes; family Myliobatidae; genus Mobula; species Mobula birostris. Next base: position 63,534,425 of record NC_092380.1, on the reverse strand, counting down.
CCATCGCCTACAGCTCTCCTCAAGGAATTGGGAGAGTTTATGGCAATTCAAGAGAAAGCAAAGAACCTGACAAGACAGTTTGGAGACCACAAAAAGGGGACTGGGTCCAAGAAAATAAATTCCATTAAAGATAATTCTGACCTTAGTTCCGGTCCTAGATGGAAACCTCCTTGACTTGTTACCTAGGTTATCAATGGTAGGAGTGTGGTAGTCGAGACCAGGAAGGGAAACACAACTGTAAGTAAAACTGTTTCTGCAGATAACAGCAAACCTGCCCCAGCAGCATTTATTCCCCAGAATGAACGGACCCTTATATTAGACCGGTACATGGGCCCACCACTCTCAACAGGAAGAGGAGAGTGTGGTGAGATGCATTAAAAAGGTAAAGCACATGTTAATATCTAAAAAGAAACATAAAAATTCCTATTCATTTCATAGCTACATTGTCCAGAGATAATATACACAAAATGCATTGTTGTTTTCAGAGAAAGAAAGATTTAAATTCCAGGGAGAAATGTTGCTCTTGTTGTGCTTTACTTTTAATAGGATTATGGAGAAATGACTCTTGAAATTATCTGATGATTTAATCTATGTTGTGCATCTCAAGACAAGTCCATACACAAGTCCAGTTTTAAGGAATGATTTATGATGGATGTAACAAAGAATGTTCTAAGATTTGATATTTGCCAAGAATGGCCAGAAGAAACAGTCAAATTAAAACAACATTTCTCTACACATAATGGGAGTAACTAAACTGATGCAATAAGATGAGTGAGGCAGTCCTTTCACAAGCTTCCTTTGCAGACTCACACTGAGCCCCTGACTGGCTTTACGCTCCCTGCTTTAACTATAGCTTAGACCTTTCCAGCTGTTGCATATTCAGCTTCTGCAGCAGCAAATGAAATTTCCAGGTGAATTGACACTACTTTAAATTGGATTAAAGATTTTCTTTTGCAGTTTTCCCATGGACAAATCTCCTAGCTATTATAATTATTATTTTCATGGTGCTCCTTCTAGGATGGAAGTTTGGTGATCTCTGCTTTTTGCATAACGGCTCCACTCGTAAGATTCCGCTAACTCCCATACCTGGACTATACTGTGGATTATTTATCATACATCTGCTTTACTACACACTGCCTCATACATGCCTCTTTACCTATTCCTCTGGCTTGTCCTCAACCCTGAAAGAGTGAAGAGCAAGGACTGCCCTGATCACATTATCTTTGCTCCTCTCCTTCTCCTGGTCCTGATCACTAACGTTGTGTGCAGGTATGCATGTTTCTCACCTCATCTGGAGGGACCTGGGATGTGTCTGTTGCGAATAATCGGTCAAACAGCTGAAGGTTTTCGTTTGAGTTGAGAACTTCACAATCAGCACACTTAATACCATCGCACTGGGACAAGCATGGAAGTGCCATTACAAAGAAGGCACAGCGGCACTTTTACTTTCTTAGAAGTTTGCACAGATTTGGCATGGTATCTACACTTTTGACAAACTTCTACAATGCACAGGAGAGAGAATCCTGGACCAGGTGAATCACAGCTTGCTATGAAACAGTAAAGCTCAAAAATAGAAAAGCCTACAAAAAAAGCAGTGAATACAGTGCATACAACCCTATCCATCACAGAAAAAGCCCTCTCCACCGCTGAGCACATCTACAAGAAGCATTGCCATGAGAAAGCAGCATCCATCATCACGGACTCCCACCCATCCAGGCCATGCTCTCTTCTTGCTGCTGACATCGGGAAAGAGGTTCAAGAGCCTAAGGTCCCACACCACCTGGTTCAGGAACTGTAGTTACCCTTTAACCATCAGGTTCCTGAACCAGCACGGATTACGTCACTCACCTCAACGTTGAACTGACTCCACAACGTATGGACTCACTTTCAAGGACACCACAACTCATGATCTCAGTTTTATTTATTTATTGATTGATTGATTTGTATTTGCAGTTTGCCTTCTTTTGCACATTGGCTGTTTGTCAGTCTTTGTGTGTAGTTTTTTCATTGACTCTACATATATCTTTGTTCTACTGTGAATGCCCAATAGAAAATTAATCTCAAGGTAGCATAAGGTTATATTTACATACTTTTGAAATAAATTTCCTTTGAACCTTTGAGTCTTTTGAAGATATCCTCAATGTGGAGGAGACTGATGCCTACGATGGGAGCTGGCTAAGTTTACAACACACTAAAACTTTTTCTGATCCTGTGCATTGGTCCCTCCATACCAGACAGTGATGCAACACTTCAGATGCTCTTCACAGTTCCTCTGTAGAAATTTGCTAGTCTTTGGTGATGCCAAAGCTCCTCAAACACATAATGAAATATAGCCACTGACTATATAGCCGCAGAGTTATATGTAAGACTTAAGACAAAGAGTTATGATCAGAAGCAATAGAGTACTTTTGACTTAAAAAGTAGATGGATTATGTGTATAATACTCTAGTTACTACACCAATAAATTTGCACCAATAATATGAAATGATGTGCATGGCCTAAGTTGCAGTTCTTGATAAGTTTGAGATGCCTAGGCCAGGATTTAAGGGATTAAAAAGAAAAGCTATTGGCGGTAGGTTCGTTCAGCAATGTGGGAAATGTCTGCCATGAGAAGAGTTGTAATATCCATAGGGCAATACTGAGCAAGATTAACATCAGGGAAATAAAATTAATGCTGACTGAAATTCATAGTACTACAGAAACTAGTACTATATGAATGAAATAAAACACAAAATGGTCAAAATACAGGCACAATCAGGCAGCAGCTAAACTAGCTGTGCTACAGTGCCACCCAAAAAAATCAAAGCGGCGAAGAGGCAAAGAGGTCAGTTCTACCATTTCACCTTTTCCCCATGCTTCACAGTGAAATTGATTCCCCACAAAAAATTCCCTGCGATAAATTGCAGAAATTACTGGGGAAATGCGGAATATATGTCAGTCATAATGAATGAAGTTTATTTCTGACATTAACAGCAGACTACTTCACAGATTCAGGACTAAATAACAGGCAAAATTTAGTCAAAAACAACAGGCATTCACAGGGAGAGCAGTAAACACAAACAATGTGCAAACTCCTGTGCTTCCCAACAGAACAAATGCTCGGGGACTAAGAACAAGGAAGTTTCTTCAAACTGTAGTATTTCTGGCAGCGCATGCATTGAAGCTCCATTCTATCAGTGTAATTCCTTACCAGGATGCATGGCTGTATACTAAAACCATAGTGTACACCAAAAATGCTTCAGATTGGTTCTTAATATTCCTGAGCTATAATAACCAACCTACTTATAATTTTTAAGCAACATCAGATATTGTTCTTGTGCTGAATACTGAGGACAAATTGAATAAACATGCCCTCATTGCTAATGGCATCTTACTTGCACAATAACGTAATGCTGCTCGCAATGAAACAAGTTTATCGTGAACAAGAGAAAATGTGCAGATGCTGGAAATCCAAGCAGCACACACAAAATGCTGGATTGTGAAGTGGCGAGACCCTACAAGGATTTTAAAATCCTCCTGAATCTTTAGATAACTCAGCAATATTTACTGTTCTATCACGGGATAAGTTGGAATCAATAACATGAGTTTGCTAAAAAATAAAATTTAACTAATACCAACAATATCAGTACAGTGAATTCCACTTGTTTGCTAATTAGCAAGATGTGATGCTTCCATTACTCTCCTAATAACATGTAACCTCTGAAAACTTGTATTAATAATCCTATGAGAGTCTAATTTCAGCTAACAATTCTACGTCCCATATTTCCTTTCTACAATGGCGGCCTAGTGTCTCCACTTGCTGACAAAACTGAAGCGAGGGAGGCTCCACCACACCCCCCCCATTCTAACCAATTTTTACAGGAGCAACATTGGGAGTGTCCTGATCAATTGCATTACCATCTGGTACGGGAATTGCAATGCATCTGCCCGCAAGACTCTACAAACGATCTCAAGGACTGCTGAGTGGATCATCAGGGTCTCCTCCCACCTATCCAAGATACTTCTCAGGAGCAGGGCCCTTAGCATTGTCAGTGATCCCTCCTATACCCTGCCCAACAATCTCTTTGACCCCCCTGCCATGAGGCAGAAGGTATCAAAGTGTTAGGACAAGTACTGCTAGAATGGGAAGCAGCTTTTTCCTCCTGGAAATGAGACTACTGAACTCCTGCCACCACCCAGGACTCAATACGCATGAAGTGCCAGTAGCATTTTACTGTTTACTTTTTAACTTGTGGCACCTTATTATTTGTTAATTTATTTGTGGTAATATTGCTTTATGTGTTGTGTGTGAGTTATATGTGTACTGTGTTGTGCACCTTGGACTGGAGGAAGTTGTTTCATTTGGCAGTATACATGTATATGTGTCATAAGGGGGGGGGCGTTGATTGCGGACTCAAATGCAAGACACAGACACTGAAGTACTAGGAACAGGACAAGGTGTATCAAGAAAGCAAGGGGAGTCAGGAAGAAACAACACTGGACATGGACACAGGCCCTGGACGAGACAAGGACACCGGGCCTGGGCTAGGACTAAGACTGGAAACACAGGACCCAGGCGTGGAACTAGGAACAAGAAGCCTGGGCTAGGACTCCGAGCCAGAGACTGGACAAGGACCCAGAACCTGTGTCTTGACTCTGGCTCAGACCGCGGATCTAGGTGAGGATGAGACATGGCTACAGGACTGGACGTGGAACTCCTGCAAAGGATGAGGCACATGGACAGGACAAGAACACAAAACCATAACTTGGACAGGACAAGGTTTTTGGAGTAGGCTTAGACAAGATGAGGTTCTAGGACTTGGCATGGACAGGACGTGGTTCTAGGACTTGGCTTGGACAGGACAAGAGACTCCTGGATAGGATGAGGGAACTCCAGCACCAGGCTGGGCGAGGTACTCCTGAGCTGGGCAAGGAATCTCCAGAACAGGACGTGGCTCTTGAACTAGATTTGGCTCGGCTCTTGGGCTTGGCTTGGTTAGGTTCTTGGGTACAGAGCTGGGACTCCTCCTTGGAGCGCAGGGCCGGGACCCTTTCTAGGACAAAAGGCCAGGATGACTGCTGAGGATACTAGCCGAGGGAACTGCCGAGGGATACTAGCCAAGGGACTCTTGGACTGGATGAGGGACTCCTGGACTGGACAAGAACACGAAGCCTTGACTTGGACAGGACTAGAACATAGCACCTGGAACTTGGAACACAGAACACAGAGCCGGGATCCCTCCTTGGGAAGCACAGGACGTAGGGCCGGGACTCGTACACAGAACACGAACACTAAACACGGGAACACAAAGCAACAGTTCCAAACTCAATGATAAGTAGTTCCTTCTCTTGGCATGGCAAGGCTCCAGTCTCACTCCGGCAGTTGAACTTGATGAGGCTGCAGTCGAAGGTTTTAGGCGGAAGGGGAAGGGAAGGGAACAATCCAGAAAACAATCCCTGGTTTGCAGAGGTACTTATGTGCCAGACTGAAAAGAGAATCAGGTGCTTCAATTCAGGCACCCAACAGAACAAGGGAGAAAACAGGAAAACCCAGAACAAGGATCGATGGACCAGACCGTGAACCGGAATGCGGACTTCACAGACCGGACCATGACCATATAGTTGAATGACAATAAAACTGAACAATTAGGCTCTCAAGTTTATGTCAGTTTACAATGCAATCTCATGCCCCTTCCCTATTCCCATCAATTCCATCACCAGGGGCAATTTACAGTGGCAAATTAACCTAACAATATGCTGTCTATGAGATGTTGCAGGAAACAATCTGTTTAGTATAAAATGAAGCACTAACAACTGGATACTGTATAGGGAACATGGAGCAGCAAACACAATGGGTCAGGCATCGTATGTGGAGGGAAATAAACAGTCGAAGTTTGAGGTTCAGACCCTTTATCTGGACTGATGAGATGGAATATGTACTGATTTTGGAGAATTAATCCCTCTGACCTTTAAAAAGAAAGTTCACTATGGGGGCGGGGGGGAAACTAAGCATATATAGAGAACGTACATAGTAAGTATGTCTGAGAAGAAGGAATTTTCCCCAAAGAGCAGCCACCCTCCTGCGCTCCTGCGGTGTGTACCTTTAAGTCAGTGAAAATGTCTGTCGGTCCGAATGGGCAGCTCACAAACTAGTTAGAAAATTGGGAGGAGGGCAAAAAAGTACAATTAGAGTGGTAAAAACTATCCTAATTATCTGGCGTTTTCTTCTAACCCATCGGTTCTCAGCCTCCGTAGGAAATTGTCACTGTGCTACAGCGACCCAGGGCATCCTTTCTACTGTGATTATTTGTATCGGATTTTTTGGTCAAAGTTGTGTCTCAGTAATTTTTTGATGTTTAGCATCTCGGGAAACTCATTTCACTAAGCGCGCACCTTTTCTTTCAATATACGGCGCAAGAAGTGTTTACGCGATGAAGACAGCGTTCAATGTAGTATTTACGGAAACAGCTGGTAGTTTCTGCTGCGTTCGTTTCTGGAATTTTCTTCCTCGGTAAAAACTGAGTGCCGGAGCTGAGCGGCAGCCTTGCTTTCATTAGTGGTGCCCTCTGCTGTTCGATCAACCAGACGGGACAGGGCATGAATCTGCTTCGGCAGTCTCCGGAGTGAAGGGCGCCTTTGTTGCCCACTTCTGTGGGTACTGAGGAAAGTCTTGGTGAGGACAACGTAGGACTTACGGATTCTACGTCTAAACAGGGCAGGCTGTGAATGAATTGGGAGGTGGTGACTCCTTCCCACAAACGAACTCCAGGTTCTCGATTATTGAAGCAAAGAAAAAGCAGACGCAGGAAATTTGAAACAAACCAGAAAATGCCAAAATGACTGTTTTCCATTGCCCGCTTAGTAATCTCTTTGCATGATGGAACATGGAATAGTCTATGCCGCTGCATAGACCCTAACTGTTGTGTCAGATTTTAAATCATCTTCAAACACGGTATTTGTCAGACAGTCAAAGACTGTGCTAATTCACTTGCCTGCATTGAGAGGTGACTCCTGAGATATGGATTCACTTACAAAGTTGACAAAACACCTGGCAGTGTGAAAAATCTATAACATTGTAGAAGTACTTGTTTATAGAGTATATTCAATATGTACTTAAGAATGTTTATTCCTAATAGGTGGCCATAGTTGTACTGTGATATCCAATGGTATGCAAACCAGATCTTGCTTTTATTCATGTTTGTGTTGTGCAGAATATTTTGGCAAAAGAGGCCTGAATCAACTTTGCACAAAGGGAGCCTTATCTTCTGACAGTAGGAACCATTTCCATTTCCTCCACTCAACCAGCTGATGTCTCTTAGAATGTGTCAATCACAAACCTATGGGAATTTGCACAAGTAGATGGAATTTTAAAATCTAGCAAATGCTTACTTGTAGGAGTGATTATAGGTCATTGAGTGCCAGCACAAAAAGATAGAACATAGCAAGCTATTTTATGGAAGTTTCGAAGTTCACCTTAACCACAACCTAAAGTTAAGAGTGTGCAACTTCAACTTACTCCTCAATTGTAAACCAAATCTTTATTAAGACAAAATGGAATATTTCCACCACATCTGAGCACAGGAAGGGGGCAGTAAAAAGGATGCATAAGTGAATAGAAGCTGAGATAAACAACACCAGAAGAAACAAAGTTTAGGACAGTGCCAGAATAAGAGTACAAGAATATCAAAGATTAATTTACATGCATGCACTGTAAACCTACAGTACTGTGTAAAAGTCTGTCACATTTAAAGTGAAGATGCTTTCAAAAATAAATTCAAGTTCCTAAATATCAAAAAAAATATGAAGAAGAGCAGTGAACACTAAAAGACAACTGAATCAAATCAATATTTGGTGTGACCACCCTTGCCTTTAAAATTGCAACAATTTTCTTAGGTGCAGTTTTATAAGAAAAAAAATCCGCTGGTAGACTGTTCTAAGCATCTTGGAGAATTTGCCACAGTTCTTCTGTAGACATTTGCTGTGTCTCCAGCTAATCTCAGACAGCGTCAATGATTTTGAGATCAGGGCTCTGTGGAAGCCATACTATCTATTGCAGAACTCCTTGTTCTTCTTTTCACTGAAGATAGTTCTTTATGTCCTTGGCCATGTGTTTGGAGTCATTGTCCTGCTGCAGAATGAAATTGAGACCAGACACTTCCTTGATGGCATTGTGTGAAGGATGAAAATCCGCTTCTCAGCGTTGATTCCATTAATTCTGACCAAATCACCAACTCCATTTGCAGAATTGCAGCCCCAAACCTGCAGGGAACCTTCGCCGTGAAACTTTCACTTTTGGCTGCAGATACTCATCCATGTAGCGCTGTCCAGCTGTTCTACGAACAGCCTCCTGTTTGAAGCAAAAATTTCACATTTTGACTTGTCAGTCCAGAGAACTTGCTGCATTGTTCAGCACCCCAATCCTTGTCTTTTTGTTCAAGATGAGTGTCTTGGCTTTGTTTCCACTTCAGAAGAATGTTTTTTTGGCAGCAATTCTCCCAACAAGACTTCTCCAGACTGTAAAGGGGTGTACTTGGGCTTCAATGATTTCTGAGAGTTTGGAGTTGATAGTAGTGCTGGGCTTTTTTATAGGGTTGTTAGTTTGCTGTATCTCTCATCTGCTGCAGTTTCCATGGGCAACCACTGTTTCCAGTCCTCAACCTTTCTTTGTGCTTCTTCAGAAAAGCTTGTACAGCATATATTGAAACTGCTGTCTGCCATTAAATTTCTGCTTGGAAGAGACTTACTGATTCAGGATAATCACCTTGTGGCTTGTTGCTATACTCACTCTTGCCATGGTGCAAGAATTGATGATTTGAAGGTTAAACTAGCACAGCTGCCGCACCCTCACCTTTTAGTTTGGTTGTCCTTCGCCCACTTCGATTCCTTCTACACCCTGCTTCTGTTGCAGTTAATCATTTTAGTTCATTCATTATGTCATTGATCATTAGCACATTTATCTTTTTGAATCATGCACTAGACTATATACTTACAAAGTAATCAACTTTTATTTTAAAAAGTGATCTATTATTTAATGTTACTTTAACAAACTACAAAAGTTTCTAATTTTTTTTGGAAAAAGAATGTTTGGAAATCTAAATTTTGCTATTTTCTACTGACATACTAATGCAGAATGCAAGATATCAGATTTGGGATGGAGGGCTATCAAACAGAAGCAACATTAGATGTAAGGGGTTTGGGAAATGAAGATTTACCATTGATTTTCTCAGAGATAATAGATTTCAACTAGAGCTGTCACTTTAGAACAGAGATAACCTAATAAAAGGGCACGGTGGTAGTGTAGTGGTTAGTGTAACACTATTATCGCTTGGGCAGAGTTTGGCATTCAATTCTGATGTCATCTGTACGTCCTCCCCATGGAATGCATGGGTTTTTTCCAGGTGCTTCAGTTCTCCCCCCCCCCCCCCCCCCACAGTCCAAACACATACTGGTTAGTAGGTTAATTAGTCATTGGAAATTGCCCAGTGATTTAGGCTACAGTTAGATTGGGGGTTGCTGAGGTAGCACAGCAGGAAAGGCCAGAAGGGCCTATTCCTCACTACGTCTCTAACTAAATAAAACAAATAAAAAGCATCTAAAAACCAGAAAGGGTTTAGGCAGAGTAGTTAGAAGCTGTTGCTATTAGTGGGAGTGGGGTCAAGAACATAGGGGAAACAAGTTACTCCAAAACCAAAATTTAACTTGTCCATAAACTGATCAATCTGAACATTTATACTAATGTAATATTATCTTCACCCTCAGGGGCATTTTACTAGCTTCACCTCTACCTTCTTTTCACATTCCAAATTTTTACTCTTATGAATTTGATTATGACATTGTTCAGTTCTTGGCAAAGTCTCAATCAACCACATCCAGTAATCCTGTGTTAATTCCTAACCTTTTGCCTCTTTTTTTCCTAAAGTTCTTTTTACTTTTCCCCCCACCATAAATGTTAAAGCTTGTACTTCAGCCAACTATCTTTAGTTATCGAATGCTCAATGTGTTTTCTACATATAGGGGCTTGCGATAAGTTTTAACCATTTTCTATCAGTTTAGGAAGATGCACTAGTGAGGTTCTTGAAAAACATGAACTGCAGTGGTTGAAAAATACGATTCCTAGGATAAACTTCAAGGATATAACATCTAATGCAATTAGACCCTGCAAATATCACTTGCATCCCAGTTCATTATTTTTATCTTAATATGAAACAGGCAAGACTATATTCACGAAGATACAGGCAGAGAAAAATAGACAACTGTGAGATTACAAACACTCATTGTCTACTATAAAGTCTTGTTTTTAAAAATGAAGAAAGCAAAAGCACAAGAACACTTTTGAGTTGCTTTATTCTGGTCAGTCAAAACTTTTTTTTTTAAAACGAGTACACTTCAATAAATCCATCAGGAGACAGCTTAATAGAATCCACTTCAGTTTATGGTGATATAATCAATTACATAATTAAATAGTGTGAAAACTAGACAGACTACAAATAAGCTTATACATGCACTGAGGTTTACAGACAGTGCTATGAGCAGCAGGGACTGGAAACAATTCAGGCATTCAACTGCTGTCTTTACCCAAGGTGTGCTTATCGAACAAGTATTCAGCCATGCCATTTTCAGGGGCACCCAATCGTCGCAAGTTGGTTACATGGTCTCCTAGTAGCTTGATGGACTTAACTTGTTCATCCAAGTAGTGGGTCTCCAAAAAGTCACAAAGCTGCAGAAAAAAAAAGAACATTAACTCAACAGCATTCAGCATTTAAAAACAAAGATAACCAGTTTAACGATAGCAAAATTTCCATTCATTTGCTGCTAACAGCCACTTACACAGGCAAGCTAGATCAGAAATAGATATGACTTCCCTCCGCAATCCAACATCCCCTGGCACTTATGGTTCTATCCAGAGTACACATCATGACCAATTTCCAGTTAAGAAATGTACTGAAAGGATTTTCATAGAATTGACACCATCCTGAATCACTCATCATCAAGAAAAGAACACAAATAGGAAATACATGCTCATTGTCAACTGCATCTGATTGCCTTGCTTGGAACAAGACAAAATTGAATTTGTACATAAATAACAAATTCAAACCACACATCTGAACCAATAAAAAGGTGAATACAAGAATTCCATTTGTTCAAGAAACATCCCTATTCCACGTTAAAGTATGGATTATGATGTATTGAGATTACTGTTATCCGCAAGTTGTACAACTGCATTTAAAACCAGTAACCATTTTCTCGTGCTGCTTAATGAAATTAGCAAATGTTATTTGTTTTTCCTCATTCTGCATTCAATAATTTACCCATGTTCAGCAGACATGTTAGATTCTGATATCTGATCCAAGGTGCTTTCAGAAGTCTGGAACTTGGTGCTTTACAATCATTTTATTCAGTGTTAATAGAAAAAAAAGGAGTTGAAAATCCACAGTGATAGATGTCTACTAACTGAACACAGAAAGAGTCAAAGGAGAAAGACAAAAATGGTCAGCTATTTTTTTTTATATACTCAATGGCTAAGAAAAATTCCATTCAAAATTGCAGGTAAGAATCAGCTAATCAGAAATCCCCTATTCAAATAATGCAGTCCCAAGAGAAGCTTCTAGAACCATACAAATGTAACCATGAGGAGACAACTGCATATACATACTGTGGCCACTAGGAAGCATACCAAGCAGTTACTTGTGTATTAGTAGTTATATGAAATACAAGCAATTTTAAGGTGCAAAGAAAATAACAATTAAACAGTTGGATCAAAAAAAACGAAGCAAGTGCGTCCATTTTTACTTTGAGAGGCTGATGTATACATTAAACATTGTTATTTCTTTAGCAAAAAACTTGCTCTTATCATGTAATTGTTAAATAAATTGTATTAAGATTTCATAAGCACCTTTTCTCAATTGAAGTACAAAACTACGAAGTTTATCAATAATAAGTATGCATAACTAAAATACTGACCCCTCCACCCTCCAAAAAGCTCAGTATAAATCCCATATGTTCTTCATACATTGGTAGCTAGTCCTATCTGCTTTTTACTTCCCTCTTAGAAGAATCATAGCCTTAGTGTTAATTAAAAATGCTCTCTGAATATAGTTCATGGCCAATCTACAGTCTAAGCAGAATTGTTCAAAAGCTTCCACCAAAATTATTCAAACACAGCAAACATTGGCATTAATCCAAAAACTAATTATTCAGCCCTCTAATAATTTAGCTGATTCAGTAGCCACACCTAGTTTTCAGTTAAGACCACACCTATGATACACTTTGGTTAAGAAATGATAAAACTATCAAGGATCACAGACCAGTAACTATGGTTGAAAAATACATACATGTGGGTCATTCCTATCTGTAGCCAGTTTATGCAACTCCAAAAGTGACTGATTCACACTCTTCTCCAATTCCAAAGAGCATACCATTGCATCCAAGCCACTTCCCCATTCATCACGATCTGGTTTCTGAAAAAAAAATAAATGCGATTAATTCAAAGTATTATAGAAATTACAAAAATGGTCAAACACAGTTGCTGACCTCTAACCAAGCACCAGAAGCCAGTAGAATTAGTAAATTAGTATATACAATTGAATATTTATCATGGATTGGTGATATCCTGTAGGCCAAGTCCAAACAAAAACTAGGTTATATGGCAAAAGTATGCACAAATATTAATAGATTACTTTGCACATACATAAAGAGAAAGCTGCATTAAATCCTAGCTGTAAAAGTTAAATTACACTGATTTTCATGATCCAAACTCAAAACCATTTACAAATGTGAGCCTTATCTAAATTACTTAAAAACAATGACTACAGCAAGCGTGGAATTAACAAAGGTTAGGAAAGGCAATAGATTCCATTTTCCCAATGCTAAGATCTAGAAGGGTGAGACAGGGTAGACATGGGAGGAATGGTGCCCTTGGCTGGCATATACAGAACCTGGCATCATTCTCAATGTCAGAGGCTAGCTGTTTAAAATTGAAATCAAGAGATTGAAGGAAATTGGAAATAGGGTAGAAGCTGGTGCTGAGGCAAAAGATCAATCATGATGATATCATTAACAGCACAGATGGTTTGGAGGGCAAAATGCCGCACACACTGTATTTCTTATGTTCCGATAATATCGTACAAGTATCCTGACAACACTTCATCAACAGAGCCAAGGATTATGGACCTGTTTTCCCCTCCTTTCAGAGGACAGGTAAAGAAAAAGCTATTAAAGAACCAAGGTATCCAAGTGGAATTTTTGGTACAAGTCACATGGATTTAAAGGTGTGAATAGAACAGATGTATAATGGTCACCTAATTTTTATCCACTTGTATAATAGAAAACTCCTGATCTCTCAGTTGATCTTAGCATAGACTTTGCACCTTATTTGTCTATCTGCACTGCACTTTTACTGTACTCACGACATATTAAACACTGTTCTTCCCTTGCACAACCTCGCTTTACTTGTGTGCAAAATGATGTATCTGAATGGCATGCTAACAAAGGTTTACACTCTATCTTAGTACGTGACAATAATAGACCGTCTCCCCAGTGCATATAGTACACTGGATTGGAAAACTATATGTAATTCGCTAGGATGGAAGAACACTGGAGGTCACTAAGCAGTACGAAAGGACGATCACACATCAAGCAAATCTCTCAATAACCAAAGGACTCATCCTGCCAGTTGCTTGTTCCTCTTTCACTGTAGACCATGTCATTATTGTATTTTAGGATATACTTCCTCTTGCACAACACATCGGCATTTTTTTTTTAATTCAATGGAATCTATGCAATTGGTGATATCCTTACAAGAGTATGTGTGACAACATCTCCATATTTAACACTATATGGTGAATACTTACCTTTAGCTTAGTAAAACAACTGGCTGCTTAGGTGTTCTTTGCAGTGAAAAAGCAAGTAAAAGACAACATGGCAAAATGGAGACGTAGAACTGCATATCATCTGTGGCAAGATGCAAATCACTCAACATCTTTGGGTCAGCACAATGCTTGAGAATCATGCCTTGAAAATCATGCATTGAAAATCTCACTGGAGCCAATTTGTGTTCACTGAAAGCTGCTACACTGAACAGAAATTACTTGTAGTCAAATATAAGAGGGTTGAAAATACTTGGAAAGTCACATGCAAAATGCAAATAAAATAATCAAGGATTGTTATGTTTCTAATATTTTAGATTGTAAGCAACCTGGCAATTTTACTCAATAAGCCATTCACACAACAAATACAAAGCTTCAGCCTCCGAATGACACAAAAACAAAAGGGAAATTATGTTTTCAAGATGAATTTTCAATCTGTCAAAATATAAATTTAATATTTAAAAAATCACAAGTCATTTGTCTCAGAATACAGCTTAATGCAACGCAATGCATATTTCTATTAAGTTTTTTTTTAGTTTGCCCACTAAAAAAATTCTGAGGTACATGGGACAGTAAAGCTGATCATTGTTGAGCACGAGACAGCGTCTCGGTAATGAGATGGAAGTTTATGCTATAAATGGCTGCCCACAATATAGTTGAGAAACTGACTTAATTAAATTGTCAAAGTCCATATGCTGCACAACATTTTCGTACAAATATAAACTACAATTATATTTAAGTTGAAAATAAACTTTATTCATAGTATAAAAAAATTACAAAAAACTGTGCAACACTTTTACATTCTTAAATTCATAGAGAAGGTGTTAAGTAGTACTAGTTTGTAAATCCAACAGTGCTGCCATCCACGTGGTCTCCTGGAGTGGTACATTATTTGGTACAAATGTGCACTGCCCCAGCTCTCAACAGAAACAGGTGGAGTAAACAAGTCTTTGCAATTGGAGCTCTGCTTAGTTCAGCTGGCTGGATGCCTGAGAGTGTTTTCCAAACACATCAGGAGAACATTCTGGATACAACAATCCTATCAGTGTGTATTCTGAGAACAAGTCCACAACTTGTGTTACACTTCCACAGGACACAAGAAGAAAGGGACTGCTAAATTATCAGCATTTTACTAATAGTCCTTGTTGGTCTGCAAGAGAAATAGAAGGACAGACAAGCATGGGCAGCCAAAAGAGATGGAAACAGGAACTCCTTCCCTCACTCACTAAGCCCTCAGGTAGAGAGTATGCAATTTATCCTGCAGTTTATTCCCTCTACCCCAATCCCTAAACTTTCTTAAAATCTGCTGCCAGAAAATGGTTCTCACTATTCCAAAGCTCATGTCTGTTTTATGCAGAACTCTGCATGAATTCTTTCAGTCCAGGTTCTGCTTTGCCTCAGTAACAAAATAGTTCTGATCAAATGCACTAATATATTAAGATTTTAACAAAGAAAACTGCTTGACCCATTAAGTTTCCATCTTCGATATAGCTGACTACAGCAACCCCCTCTCAACACCCCCAACAAGTCTATTTGAACGGGACTTCATTTATTTGGTTTAAACTTCACTTCACCACTTCTCACCTCCCTTCACTGCCTGGCTTGTTTAATCAGAATTATACTTATTGTCACTGACCAAAGTCATGAAATTTGTAATTTTGTGGCAGTACAGTGCAAATGTAACAAATTATAAGTTATTATATAAAAAATATTAGTGCACCACTGCTCAGTACAAGAGGACATGCCTTTAAGGTAAGGGGTGGGAAGTTCATGGGCGATATTAGAGGAAGGTTTTTTATTCAGAGAGTGGAATGCACTGCTTGAGTCAGTGGTGGAGGCAGATACACTAGTGAAATTTAAGAGACTACTAGCCAGGTATATGGAGGAATTTAAGGTGGGGGGTTATATGGGAGGCAGGGTTTAAGGGTCGGCACATTGTGGGCCGAAGGGCCTGTACTGTGCTGTACTGTTCTATGTTTAAAAGGAATAGTGAGGTAGTGTTCATTAGTTCATGAACCATTCAGAAATCTGATGCAGGTGGGAAGAAATTGTTCCTAAAACATCAAGTATGGGGTTTCAGGCTCCTGTACCTCTCCCTGACAGTACTGAGAGGAGGGCACGCCCCAATAGTGAGGGTCCTTCACGATGGATGTCAGCTTCTTGAGGTGCCACCTTTTCAAAGGTTTTCTCAATGACTGTGAGGCTTGTGCTCGTGATGTAGCTGGCAAAGAGTCGACAACCATATGAAGCCTCTTACAATCCTGTGCATTGGTGCTTCCATAGCAGACAGTGAAACATCTAGTCAGAATGCTCTCTCTATGGCACACCTTTAGAAATGTGCTGGAGACTTTGGTGACATACTAAGGCTACATCCACACTAGACCAGATAATTTTGAAAACACTGGTTTCGAGTAAAAACTACAGGCATCCACACCAAGCGTTTTTCAAAATATCTCCGTCCACATTAGAACGGATATTTAGGCAAATTTCCTACTGGGCATGCGCAGGACACACAGAAAACAGGCAATGAGGAAACAGTATACTTGGTTCGCGTTTGTCCAGTTACAGACTAGAAAAACTTTCAAGGAATTGCTGTTGGCTCTCACGCAGGACTTAAAACTAAATAAACAACAAATACTGGAACGTATGGAGGCAACCAACAGGGAGTTCACAGACAGTATGACCCAGCTGACGACAAACATTGAAAAACTGACTAACTCTGTTGCAATAATAAAGCACCTTGTTAAATGTATAAAACATGTCTGCATCAGTGTTATCTTGTATTTCCATACAATGTTACATTAGGCTGTTACACATCTATTGTCAGAGAAGTACTTGCATAAATAGGTAAACCACCTTCATATAAGCAAGGACAGAAAACAGTATACTTATTTATTCAGTAAGCTACGGGTCAAAGTATTTGGTGAGTACATTTCTAACTCTTCTGGCTTCAGTCTCGTTGCTGTCTGTTCTGAAATTGTTAGGCTGTGTGGGTGATTGCTTTCAAGAAAACAATGAAATGCCGCACTGCTGCCATCTGTTCTGGCACACCATGACAGCGTTTTTAAATAGTCAAAGAAGCTTACTTTACAATTTGACTCTCACGCCGTTCACACTGACTGCGCGTTATAACAGCTGTCTAGCAGCGCTTGCGCAGTACCAAGCAGAAGCAGAAAAAGCATTGTTGTTGTGGTGTTGTCATGACAGCATTTTTAAATCTCTCCGTTTACCCCATCCACACTACAACGCACAACAATTGTTTTCAAATTTACACACTCTAGAGAGTGTTTTAGAAAAGCTCCATTTCCAGGGGATGAAAACGCCAATTCAATGTGGATGGAGGGTCAAAACGAAGAGAAAAAGCTTCGTTTTCAAAATAATCTGGCGTAGTGTGGACGTAGCCTAAATCTCCTCAAACTCCTAATCAAATTCTGCTGGCTTGCCTCTGTTGTGATTGCATAAGTATGGTTGGCCAAAGACAGATCCACTGAGATGCTGATGCCCAAAGGTTAGATATTGCTCACTCTTTCCGCCGCTGACCCCTCAATGAGGATAGGTGTGTGTTCTCCCAGCTTCCCCTTCCTCAAGTCCACAATCAATTCTTTGGTCTTGCTGACCTTGAGTGCAAGGTTGTTACTACAACAGCATTTGACCAGCTGATCTATTTCAATCTAGTACACTTCATTGTCAGCATCTGACTCTCTGCCAATAACAGTGGTACCATCAACAAATTTATAGCGAGCATACTGCCATGAGTGTACTGGGAGAAGAGTAGTGCATTAAGGTTGACTGTCAGCAAGAAAGAGACCTTATCACTAATCGGTACTGACTGTGGTCTTCCGATGAGGAAATCAAGAAACCAGTTGCAGAGGGAGGTACAGAGATCCAGGTTTTGAAGCTTGTTGACTTGTGTTGTGTGGATTTGTGCTGTGTTGAATGCCATCAAGGAGTAACGAACAGAAAATTTCTCTAGTTAAAATATTGAGAAACAAGCAGCCATTGTTCAGTCTCCTTCACAAACCGCTCCCTGTCCCAAATTCCTCTCCCTTGCTGTTGTCTAAAATTAAGAGTCAGAATTAGACTGTACAGATACAAGCCCTCTGGTCCACTATGTTAATGCCACCCTTGCACCTATCTATACCAATCTCATTTAACCACATTACGTTGTAATCTCCATTGCTTAGCAAGTCAAGTACTTCTCCGGATGATTCTTAAATTCTGTGCAATTATATGCCGCCATACCTTTTTTGGACAGCACAATCTAGACTCTGGAGGAAAAAAAAGCCTCCTCAAAGACTCTAAACTTCAATCCCTCTTCTTAAACCTGTGCCCTCAGTTTGGATACACTTCAACAGGGGGAAAAAAATGTTCATCCTCTTAATGTAATACAACCCTATCAATCAGCCATCTGCCTCCTGTCATCATCATCAGGTGCCGTGCCCAGTTTGAGCTTTGACTGCCATGGCCCACACACTCCTGTTTCGGGTCAAGTGGATCAATTCATTGGTATTCATTTCCAGTTCTCTGGCTGCTGTCTCTATCATCATTTGTCTTTGTCTTCCTCTTGTTTCTTCCCTTCAATCTTTCACATAATTATCGTGCATTCTAACTCCTCTTTCCTAATCACATGTCCAATGAAGTCATGTTGCCTTTTAATGACCTCATACATTATTTCTCTTTTTGTGCTTGCTCTGTTCATGACATCCTCGTTAGATATTCGTTTCATCCGTGACATTCTATGCATCCTCCTCAAAAACCACATCTCTGCTGTTTCAATTCGTTTCCTCATGTTACTAGATATTGTCCAACATTCTGAGCCATATAACATAACTGGATAAACGTAACATTTCAGTACTCTGAGGTGGGTTGTCATGCCTAGTTTAGTGTTGGTCAGTATACTCTTCATTCTTGTAAAGGTGTCTTTTGCCATCCCTATTCTTCTTTTGATGTCCATGTCACACCTGCCATCTGATGTCACCCAGCTTCCCAAGCAGCAAAAGTTCTGTACTTGTTTTATGTCTTCTCCGTTTATTTTCAGCCTGCAGATAGGATTCTCCTTCTTTTTGGATATCACCATACATTGTCTTTTTGCAATTGATAGAGAGACCCATTTTTGCACTTTCTTCAACAACTATATCAATTAAGTTTTGTAGTTCTTCCTCCGTACTTGCAATTAACACAGTATCACCTGCATATCTGAAATTATTGATGTTTTCACCGCCAACTTTGATACCTAAGATGTCTCTTATTTTTTGTAATATTGTTTCACTGTACACATTAAACAAATCAGGGGAGAAAACACACCCTTGTCTAACACCTCTCGGTTCCTCTGTTATAGGAAAAACAACCCCAACCTATCTAACCTCTCTTATAACTAAAACATACCAATCCATGCAACATCCTGGTGAATGTATTCTGCATCCTCTCCAGAGCAATCTTATCCTTCCTATTAAGTGTACTCCTGATCACCACGCTACAACCAATATTTTATAAAGTTGTAACAACATGACATCCTAGTTCTTATATTCTGTGCCCAGTTGAAGGAAAGCATCACATATTCCTTCTTCACCACATTACAGGTCCTCCTCAGGGTTTGAGTGCCTGATTTTGGGTACCCCGTACTTAAGAATGAACATTTAGAAACTGTTGGGATGGATTTACTGGCTGTTGCAAGGCTGCAGGCATCTTCTGTTGAATGGAAATGGACATTTCAACATGCCTTCTCTCCCTCCGTTCTCACTCCAGTTGAGCAAATACACGTGCTCACTCACCAAAGTCAGTGAGACTGGCTGGGGGCACTCTTCCCAAGCCTGCTGTTTCTGTGATCCTCTCCCGCTGACCATCTTTGCTTATTTCCAATCTAGGAACAGAACTCTGCTGAAACCTGGATCTTCCCAGATTGACCTGTGATAGCACTTCCAAGATCTCTGTCATCAACATGCCCCAGACTCCTGTCATTTAATGTGTATTTGCTACCCTTGTTTGCACCTCCCAAAAAAAAATGCATCACCTCACACTTGTCAGATTAACTTCCACGTGCCATTGCTCCACCCAACATTCTAGCTGATCTATATCATGCAATAGATACTTTATTGATCCCAAAGGAAATTAGTGTCACAGTATCATTACAAGTGCACAGATATACAAATATTAGAGAAGCAATAAAGAATTTAAAAAGTTACTCAAACACACTAACTGGAGGGGGTTGACTCATTATAGAGCCTAATGGTCAAGAGTAAGAATGACCTCCTGTAGCGCTCTTTGGAGCAACGCAGTTGCTTAGTCTATTAGTAAAAGTGCTCCTCTGTTCAGCCAAGGTGACATGCAGAGGGTGAGAAACAGTGTCCAGAATTGCCAGGATTTTCCGTAGGGCCCTTTGTTCTACCACAACCTCCAGTGTGTCCAGTTTGATTCCTATATCAGAGCCAGCCTATCTAATCAGCCTGTTGGTGACACCTCTGTTGATGCCATTGTCCCAACACACCACCCCCACAGAAGATTGTACTGGCAACAACAGCCTGGTAGAACATGTGAAGGGCAGGCCTCCATAATCCAAAAGACCTCAGTCTCCTCAGGAAGTTCAATTTAATAGCCTTAGCCTTCTTCACTATCAACAATAATTTCATATCATCTGCAAACTTAATTACCATACCTCCATTATTCACATATAAGTCATTAACATATATCACAAATGGAAGCCCCAACACTAGTGTGGACGCTAGCCTTGGTCTCAACTATTTGACACATCCTTCTGAACTAGCTTCCCTCATTCTACTCTCTAAAGATGGTCCAAACGTCTGCTGTTCATGTCCTAGCTTATTCCTAGTCCCAATCACTGTACTTTTTGACTTGTATGATTTATACTGACAACACATTTAGCAAAGCCTCAATTTCAATATTTGCAATCACCCCTTTATCTATAATTGCCTCCAATCCAACAACTCTGTACTGTGTTGATTTCACCCTCTGGCCTACCCTCATCCCACCATTTGTGGTTTACATTCAACTGCAAAAGTTCTAGAACTTTCTTTCATCAGGTCTATGAAAATATTTCTCAAAACATAAAACATAAAATCATGTTGTACATATTTCTGTGACGCTCCTGGAATCATATCTGCTATGTTAAAGTTACTAACCAGTTAAATCATCAGATTGCCCTTACAGTCCAAATTATTAATGGAACATTTAAACACGGAAAGAAATCACTGGGTTTTATTAAAGAGCTTTTCCAACCTTGATGTCCTGGAGTAAAGTGCGGCCTCCTCGCTGATTCTGTAGCTTCATCAACTTTTCAGCATGCTCACGCTCCTCATGAGACTGCTCCAGAAAAAAACTGGCGAAGTTCTTCAATGCAATGTCATCACGGTCAAAGTAATAGGACTGGAAAAAATGTACAATGGATATTCTAAGAACAAATAAAATACTTATTTAGTTCATACTCCCCAAATGACTTCGGTAATTAACACCCTACACAATTAACCGTGGTTCCATAGCTAGAATCACCCTAGATCACATAAAACAGCTCCATTGTTCTTGGGGAAAAAAAGTTGCACATACAAACTAATATTCATTGGCTAGAATCTTATGTACACAAAAGTTGTTTCCTTCTCCAAGTGGCCAGTGATCATAAATGGACACCGTGTGAGGTTTTCTTTGATCCAAGAGTATTCTAACTTACATCAAATTATATTGACAACGATCAGCCTGTCCAGTTCACCCAAATCACAAAACAGCTGCCACGTTTTTATATAAAACTGTATGTACTATCAAACTAAGCCTTTGCTTTCTCCACTATGATCACAAGTGGACTCTGACAGTCCCAGTTGCTTTTTGACAGTGCAACAGGCAGCTTGTTCCATAAGCACATGGTAGCGTAGCAGTGCGACATTACTAGAGCTCATTGGAGTTCAGAGTTCAATGCTGGCGTCGCCTGTAAGGAGTTTGTACATTCACCCTGTGGTATGTGTGGGTGTTTACTGGGTGCTCTGGTTTCCTCTTACAGTCCAAATACATAACTAGAAGTTTAATTGGTCATTGTAAACTGTCCCTTGATTAGGTTAGGATTAAATTAGGAGTTGTTGAGTAGCACAGTTTGAAGGGCCAGAAGGGCCCATTCTGCACTTATCTCTAAATAAATAAAATACCCACCACCGTCTGTGTTGCAATTGTGATTAATGTCACCGTTGAGACACTGAAGCTGGTGATATTGAAGTCTTTATTCATTATAACAAGCAGGCACTCTTGTGGAGACACTCACAGTAGTCTCTCAAACTCAAGGTACATCACATTTTTATATACTTTTGATCAATGGTAACAGTAGGTGATTCAACAGTTTCAATAATGACAATGACATTGTTTACTTCAATACTTTGGGTTCACAATGCTTCCTCTGAATTGGATACCTACAGTGCAAGACACCTCTGAATGGTCAAATAAATTTGCTAATTGCAAGCTTCCCTGACCTTATTTACAATGGTAATAGTGGCCAGATTGCAGCACAGCAATTAACACTGTCTTAAAGTTTGGCTGATACATATACAAACAGTTCATGGTCACCATTTTGCAAATTATCTTAGTCTGTGGACCAGTTTAACTTCAATTTACTGCTGGAAATTTACAAATTACATTGAGAACTTAAGACTGGTTCTTGTTTGAATTGATATCTGCTATATTCACATAACTCCAGAATGCTCCCTAAACAGTCTGTGTTTAAACAAAGAAATTAAACAAATAAATTAAATAAATTATTTTGTCACAAGATGAACTTACACAGCAATAACAAAACACTAGGTCAAGGGTGAATGTGAAGCTGAATAATATTAATATATTTTTTCCAAACAATATTGCAGTAATAAATGACACCAAAAGCCATAAAGCCCAAGCATCTGATGCTGCACAAGGTTTTGGAAAAAGGGCTTTGGAGATGTGCACTGGCTGCCATCTTCCAAAAATTCAACTTGTAGAGTAGATTTGAGATTGGCAGATAGCAAATGTAACTCATTTCAGAAAGGAGAGACAGGAAACAGTTAGTATGATCCAGCTGAAGGGAAAATGCAAGAACCAATTAAGGAAATTATATCAGGACTCAAAATTCAGGCTGAGTAACATGGATTTAATAAATATATCTAAAATAGTTTCAGGTAATAACTAGCAGAATAAAAGAGTGAAACTCGTGGATGTGGTGTGTTTGCACATTTGGAAGGTATCACTCGGAGTTATTAAACAAAATCAGAGCAGGTGGAACATTGATAATTGAAAATTTATTAACTTGATATACTTTTTATTTATTTATTGAGATACAATGCGGAATAGTTGCAGGGCAACCCCCATTTTAACCCTAGCCTAATGACCAATTAACCTCTGTGAGAAGAAACCCAGAGAAACCCATGTGGTCACAGGAAGAACGTACTAACTCCTTACAGGACTGTGGCAGGGTCGCTAGTGCTGTAAAGTGTTGTGTGAACCACTACGCCACTGTGTTGCCCACGGTATGTTGCTGGAACTTATCCCACTGTTATTCCGGTCACTTGCACAGAAAAAGAGTTGAGCAAATTCTGGGAGATGCAAAAATACAAGTTCCCTCCATTAAAGAAATAATTAAGAATTTCAAAAATACATAACAAGCGTAACAATTACTCCAGGCCACAGTTTACCAGCACGTCCTCAAATCTGTGTTGCAACAATAAAATGGCAAAGTACCTCTTACATGGACAGGTTGCGTTACCAGAATGCTGTGAAGCCGAATATGCACAACACAGAATTCGGGCTGCGCTGACCAAATGCTGCAACTTTTAGCAGTCCATCCAAGCCTGTTCTATACTATTCAGAAACACCACTCCAACCAAACGGTAAACCTTAAGTTGCTAACCTTGAATAAAGCAAACACAAAATATTCAGTCATTCTATTCGATTTCAACCAGGATAACCAGACGGTTATCCTGTAATAAAAACTGTAAAATCTACGAAACCTTTCAGCTTTTTCGGTAACGAGTAATACCGAGCAAGTAGCAATGGAACTTACCGCGTTGTACACTGAAATAAAACAAAAAATAAATCACATTCCCTTTAATTTTTTTTTCTGGACGCCTTCCATACAGAATGTCATACCATCTAGCCTGGCGTTCTTGGAAGGGATGATGCAATGCAAAGGACATCGCTCATCCTTTGAAACATAACGGAGCGGGGGAGGGAGGGAAGCATTAAGTTGATGAAAGCAGGAATCGATCCAAGTTCGTTGCCGACAATCCTATCGAGCACCACCACAGAAGAAATTTCTCTATTATTGATTCTAGTCTGCAGGGTGCAAGATGGCTGCTCCACTTAATCACGTCACATAACCTTAAAATAGTTCATTACTCACACGACCATTACGCACTTCTTGGATGTTGTAAAAAGGCGGATTCCCGCGCACTCCACCTGCTCTTCTTTCTTTCACCGTGTGCTGAGCTACCGGGGAAGCACAACACTAATGCTCAGGGCCTTCAGGGTGCCCTTTCCTCAGCCGTCCCAGTGTTAGAAAACACCAGATAACCACACATACCTCATCCTCCCCTCGCCTTCGACATTACGCAGCTCTCCCCCCCCCCCACCCTCCGGCTCAGCAATGATGCGGCAAAAGCCCCCTCTCTCCTCGGACTACCGCGCCCCTCATCTACACCGGCACTCACCATGGAGAGGTAGACGTAGGACGCGTACAGCTCCAGGTTGATCTGCCGACTAACGGCGGCCTCGCAGTCAGGGTGATAATTCTGTCGTACCTGGGAGCTCATTTCGATTAGCGAAGAAGGGGAGAGGGGGAAAAAAAAGCTTAGAGTATAGCAGAATATGCGAAGATGGTGTCCGTGGAAAAAGCGGCTGGGAATGAAGGTTCCGTTCAATCACTGTTGAAGCAGGAACACTCGCTCCCTCGGTTTCCCCTTCACTGACTGACCTTCTCTGCGGGACAGGGGCCCCGACGCGCATGCGTACCCTTGGGACGCGTGCGTGCTCGGCAAGAACTTCCGGACAATTCAAACGTACCCGCCGCGCGCCGCTCCCACGTGCTGGCCCGTGCGCGCGCTGCAGCCGTTGCGCGTTTCCAAAATTAACGCTGGCTGGCTGAACCTTCGTTAGAACACATTCTCCCTTCACTCCCGGATTATCCAGCCAGGTGTAGATTTTGTTATCCTTTTAGGAGCAGTCCAGTGCAATACCACTCCCAGATGGGTGCATCTTCTAATCTCCATGCGCTGGACCAGGCGCCACGCTTCAGTCCCGCTTCGTAAGACTAATAAACGATAAAGCTGAGCTCTTGCTCTCTCAATCCAGCTCAACATGGCCCTTGCATCTTCATCAGCACTGTATTTTCTATGTAACAGTGTATTATTGTTGAATTGGATCAGACTGCTGTACACCGACATCTGTACTGCAGTCCATGTCAACAGACAGCTTCCCCATCAGGTCTGGAGTCAGGCAGGGCTGTCCCCTCTCCCCTGTCTTGCTTGTCTGCTGCATTGAACCCTTTGCTGAAGCCATCAGGAGGGATGAGGGCATTAGAGGAGTGACGCTGGCAGGCAGTGGAGGGACCCACGTGAAAACCTCCCTGTACATGGACGATATCACCGTCTTCTGCTCTGATCCGAGGTCAGTTCGCCGACTTACTGACATCTGCTTACATTTCGAGCTGGCGTCAGGGGCCAAAGTCAATCGCACGAAGAGCGAAGCTATGCTCTTCGGCAACTGGGCCGGCCGATCCGGTATCCCCTTCACCGTCAGGTCTGACCACGTGAAGGTGTTGGGGATCTGGTTTGGAGGGGCCGAGGTGTGCAGGAAGAACTGGCTAGCGAGGACAGCCAAGGTGAAACAGAAATTGGAACTATGGGGAGGGCGGTCCCTTTCATAATGGGCAAGAACCTGGTCATCAGGTGTGAGGTGCTCTCAGGTCTGTTGTACTTGGTACAGGTGTGGCCCGTCCCCCGCTCCTGCAGCTCAGAAATCACTAGAGCCGTCTTCAGATTCGTCTGAGGATCGAAGATGAAGCGAGTCAGACGGGCCGCCATGCACAAGTCCCTGGACAATGGGGGCTAGAACGTCCCCAATGTCACGCTCACCCTGATGGCCAGCTTCGTATGTGGCTGCATTAGGTTGTGCGTGGATCCCAGATACATGGGCACAAAGTACTACTATGTGCCCAGGTTCTACCTGTCGCCCTGGCTACGAAGGACGGGTCTGGCCCCTTCCCCACCCAACACCCCTGTCAACTGTGGTCGTTGCCTCCATACCTGTCCTTCACAGAAAAGTTCTTCCATGCCAAGGCCTTTGACCACAGGGACATCAGGCAGTGGTCGGCACGTAATGGCCTGCAGGCACTGCAGGAGAAGGACGAGATGGACTCAGTGGGGTGGTTCCCTGAGCAGACTGTCCTGTACATCTGGCAAAATGCCTCATCGCCAGACCTCACCAACAGGCACCAAGACCTCGCCTGGCTGGCGGTGAGAGGGGCCCTCCCAGTCAGATCCCTCCTGTACTTCCGGAACGTCATCTCCACACCCCGCTGCCCACGGGAGGACTGTAATGAGGTGGAGTCAGTGACTCTCTCCTCTTTTCACACTGTGGGTTCACAAAGAATATTTGGAGGATGGAAGGGACGGTGTCAAGATTCATGCCCAGCAGCTGCATAACCGAGGACATCTGTGATCTACGGGCTGTTTCTGGGGACACACACGGAGACAAACATCCAGTGTTGCTGGCAGATCATCAATTCGGTGAAGGATGCTCTTTGGTCCGCCCGAAACTTGGTGGTCTCCCAGCACATGGAGATGTCCGCGACTGAATGCTGCCGACTGGCTCAGTCTCGCCTGCATGAGTACGTGCTGAGGGATGCACTCAAGCTTGGTGCAGCCACCGCGAAGGCCCGGTGGGGAAGGACCACAGTTTAAGGTTCGTCACCCGTGGGAGGGGTCGGCTGGGGAGAAGGATACCCCTCATCAGCTGTGCGGATAGATGAATCAACTTGGTGCCCCAGTAGTGGCTGAAAATGTTTAGAACCGTAAAGGAATTAGAATCAATTCTTATTGTAAATAAATCTTAATTCTTGACTAAGGTTTGACAGTCAACGAACGATTTATTGTAAACATCTTTCATTTGAATATGAACTGAGAGTCAACGCATAATTTTATTGTAAATAACTATTGAATAAGGACTCAGGGTCAACAAATTTTTTTTCTATGTAAGTAACTTTATTTTGTAATATTTCTGAATAGAGTATATTTTTGGAAAAAAACATTGTATTATTGTTCCCCCCCCCCGCCAAAAAAAAAATTCTCCAAAATATTCTGCATGGAATTTAAACTGGAGGTGGCAGAGAGTGGGCTTAGAAAGAGATTTTTGAAGAAGAAAAGCTACCTTAAATTTAATCGGGTTTGGTTGTGTTACCCTTCACTGTTAGTCTTTCTCCACCTTCACTGCGTCACATCATCATCTTCCACCAGCTCCTCCTTTGAGGTCTTACTTGGATGGTTCTTATCTGGGAACCTTGCCCTTACATGTATTTACAATGCTAACAGTAAGTCACTATCAATTTTAAGATAACAATAAGTCACTATCAATTTTAAGATAACAATAAGTCACTATCAATTTTAAGATTGGGTTTATCTAACCCGAGGCCAAATGACGATCAACCAACATAGCAACGTTGAAATAACAAATGAACGCAAATCTGGAGAGAATCTTTTTTTTAGAAATTACTCATCACTTGTCTGGAGAGGGGTCTGTGGCAAACAATATGTGAAATGGAAGAAATATGTGGAAGACTCCATTAATAGCCAAGGTGAAGCTGTTTCAGGAAAAAAATGATGCTTCAGAAACCCCAAAACAGAAGACCTTGTCTTGAGAGCACAAATGGAGAAATTGAAAGGATGGCATCCCCAAGGAAGGTAGGATGGGATTCAGTGTGTTTTGTAGACATGTCAGTGGCAAGTCTGTATTCCAAGATGAAGACTGCAAGAACCAGGAAAAGGAAGAGGTATCAGATGGTCTGGGTGAAGTTGAGGGCAGGGTGTAAGTTAATGGTAACGATGATGAAATTGACGAGTTCCACATGAATGCAGGAAGCAGCACCATCACATTGTTGATGTGAAGCAAGAGTTGAACTGGAGTGAGCTTGTTACAAGGCCTG
This sequence comes from Mobula birostris, assembly GCF_030028105.1. Taxonomy (NCBI): domain Eukaryota; kingdom Metazoa; phylum Chordata; class Chondrichthyes; order Myliobatiformes; family Myliobatidae; genus Mobula; species Mobula birostris. The sequence continues at coordinate 63,506,426 of NC_092380.1, read as the reverse complement.
TTCTATACAGCCGACAATACCCAGTGCCCACACCTTTGATCTTCAGACAGGAATTGGAAGAAACATTTTAAAGGGCAAGGACAAAGTTGTGCCAAGTGGATGAGTGGAATAATGGAGAACCAACCTTTGTTCAAGATTCAATATGGGGAGTGGAGACTTACAGATAATATATGCATGGTAAAGATAAACCAGTTGAGACTAGGGAAGTGGAAGTCATCAAAATGAAGGGCATGAGGGGTGTCCTGGATCTATGGGAATGGACAGAACAAGTGGAAATAGCACAAAATCAGACCTCAAGAAATGAGTCTGGTGAGGCAAGAGATGGCAGAAACAAAGTATTACAAAGAAACAACTAATATCTGTATCTTGTGCTCATGGGGGCCTGTTGTTTATTTGACATACAAAATGTAAAGACCACAAAGACAAGTGACAAATTTGTACTCCCCAGTTGTCTTTGTCCTGTGTTCTATTTTGTGACACATTTCCTTTCTGCTACCACTCTGTGCTGTGGCTTCATGATTAAGCTGCAACTCTACATTAAAATATCCAACTCAAGCATTTTCAAATTCAAATTTATTGTAATACCAGTAGATTGCATGCAAGGATAAAAAGGAGTACATTAGATCAATCAAGTGGATCAGCAAAAACACAGATGAAAACTTGAGAAACTCATGTCAGAGTCAGATAGATGGCCAAGTATATAATCTGTCTGGTTCAGTTTCAAACACTTCCTGGGGAAAGGGTTGGAATCCATGGTCAGGAACAAGATTTTTAAAAAAAGACACAGCATTGTAACAAACCCTTTCTGCTCAATAAGCCAGGGTCCTTTCTGGTCAAGACCCTGCATCAGGTCTGAGAGCTTGTAGAAAGAATAGCCACTGTAAAAGTAAGAGGGGGATAAATGAGATAGGGACTGGTAAGCAATAATGGAACTAGATTGAGTGAAGGATGGAGCAGATGGAGCCAGCTGGTAGAGGGGAAGGGGTGGAGCTAGAAGAGGCTGGGAATAATAAATGGAAATGGACAGGGATAAGGAAGGACGAGCCAAGTAGGATAGGAGAGGTAAAGGTAGAGGAAGACTCTACATCAGCCCTCATGCAATTCTATCACCTTTCCTTACTTACAAGTTCAGCTTTTATACTTCCACTCAGCACTTTCTAGCCTTTACCTCCATCTTCACCCTCTTGTGCAGGTTCTTTTTGCCCTCCTTTTCCACTCATTAGCCTCAGTGCCCATCTTCCACCTCCACCCTAGCTGGCTGTATATGTCTATCATCCTCAATCGACCTACTTCACCTCTCCCTCCTTCATATTGGCAAACCTCCCTCCTGAAGCATTAACCATTCTTTTCCCTCCACAGATGCTGCCTAAATTCCAGTTCCTCCAGCAGTTTTTTTTGCTCCAGATTCCATCATCTGAAAACACTTCTGTTTTCAAATTTAAATTTCACATAGGATCTTCATTTTAAAAACTATCAGTCTCAACGAAATGCAGATGAACAGCTGTTCACCAATCCTTGGTCAAGCAGTGCTACACAGAATAAAATGTTGGTCAATTGGTTCTAAAGACTATTGAAATTTAGTTATACATTAAAAAAGTCAAAGTAGGAGTAATGTGATTTGTGGCATTGAGCAGTTTCAAACCAAAAAAATGGTTTACTATCACTAAAGCTTTATTAAACAAGCATTTTCCTCATTATTTGGACTGTGGGATATTTACAAAAACACTTCCACAATATAAAGCAGGGTTCAATACAACTGACTGCATTTGAAATAATTAATATTTCATAGTATGAAATGGTCACATTATTACAATGCAGTACTGGAAACACAAAAACCTTGTTTCCAATTTCTTCCCTGCCTTCCCCCACCAAACAAAGCATGCAGTTCCAAGAGAAATCTGCCAAAGTGTCCATCGTGCACATCTGAGCCCAAGTAACAAGATGTCAGCAAGCTGTTCGGGGAGGAACAATAAACAAGACTTGCTTAACCATCCCTCTTATTTTCACACACACACCTTCCATGAGAGAACTTCATTTCATTCCTCTAATTCCAAGGCCTCCAAATCACATCAACACTTAACAAATCCCAGCAAGGTTTATATTTAACATAGCACAGAGGAGGATGTGAACTTTGTATGCACTCAATCCAAATGATTGTTTATTTCTAAACACAATAGGTGATTTTCTAGAATTGGGGGCAGGGGTGGAAAACAGTGGTAGTCTAGAAGAATATTCTTCAAGACAAATTAGTTCCATGGAAACACCAGATGCCACTGGAGTATTCATTGTGGGACAGACATGCTGGAAAGTGAATGCCAACCCATTTCAGCAGCAGTGAGAAGTAGACAACTGGATTGATAGCAAAAGCTCCTTGCATGCTCTGCCAATTCAACTCTAAGGAAACACCCATTAATGACCCATTGAGTTTCCAAACCCAGCCATCCCATTACTCTTAAATGTACTGGATACAGAGTGTATTAATTATGCCAAATTAGGAAATTCTGCTTATGGACACAGTCCCAACACAATTAAAATGTTTGTACACTACCCTGATAAAAGGCAAAGAATTTGCATCCAAATAAACAAATCAATTGAAAGTGATCTTAATATAAAATTTGCAAACTTAAAATGCATAACTCTTTAAGCAAATTAAATAAAATTAGTTTAAGAAACTTGCCCTGGTTACTAAGCCCACATTTTTCCAAACAGGTACAATTAAATAGACAATACAGAAAAGGTCAAAGCAGACCAGAAATTGTTCACTTCTTACAGTACTTAAAGTTATTGTGAAACAGAATAGATACATTTCAGTGTTTAACAAAACCACGCGATATATTCTGAAACACGTTTGATCCAGGTGGTGAATGCCACACTGCAGAACTTGTGCGTTTCAGGTAACGAGGCTTCCTTTTGCCAAAGATGGCTTCAAGGTTGGGAGGTTTGATGACACTGAAGAGTTCGTCCAAGTTAAGTGGATGATAATACTGTTCTAACAGTGCCTGCTGTAGTTCTTTACCTAACAGTTAACAACATTCATTATTATAGCATTCAACATATAACAACAGGCAAATTGTCTCAACACAACTTGAAAATACAATCCACAAGTCAGAGCAATTATCCTTTACATTGTTAGTGGAAAAAAATATTTATCCAGGAAATGCTAAAGCTCCAGCAACTGTTGAGCAAAGTCAAAGGATCATGGGGAGAGCAAGCGGGTGTGAACTATTAGCAAATACAGTAGGCATGAAGGTCAGCAAGGGGAAAGAAATGGACCAGATTAGGCCATAATAAACATAACAAATATGGCAAAAATCATACAGACTTATGGGTTTATTGAAATCTCTAAGTGGAAGAGCTGAAGTAGTGATGGAGACAAACAGCAAATTTACAAAATGCTTTTAGCATGTCAATTCAAATCTAGAAAAGCTATGGAATAGTTTATAAAGAAACCAACAGAACCCCTCCTAGCTCCTGCACAATGTAAACAATGTGCTAGTTTTAAAAATCACTTGAACATACACTGTTATACATTACTATTGGTCTGAAACTACAGTACACAAATCAGTGAATTTGAATGAATCAAGGACAGTGGAATTAGACAGAACAATTGCCTTTGTTCTTGCCACCAGATTGAAGGAATGGAGGCTGCCATTTTGTGAATCTGCTCTGTATCCTCCATTTTGTGAACTAGCTTTGCTCAGCTGAATCAGTTTTTAAATGTTCTAGATAATCTGCTGAACTAGAGTTCATTTCCAAATAAGTTATTTGTGAGGTTTTCTTCAGTATGATACAACATGCAGGTTTGTGAACGGTGGGGTCTGTGTCTACCCCAACTGATTCAAGCTGGTTACTGGTTTGGTAACTGATTTAGAACAAACCCATAAATTACCAGTTGTCATTTGCAGAAGAGGGCAATCAATGGATGCTGGCTTGGACTAGAGCCAATAAGATGACAAGTCAAACAACCTTGAGCCAATGAGATTGAAATGCAACATTTAAACTAATAAGTAGTGTTTAAAAGCAAGGAGCTTCAAATACAAAGCAGCAACAACTTTCTGGAGTTGAACTATCACAGATCATAAATAATCGCACACTGGACACAAAGTTTAGCTCAGGAATATCAGGTCAGTGTAGACTCCTTTCCTGGATATTACCTTTTTCATTCTTTGGCTGTTCATGGAGGGTCAGGGAAACTTACGTGTGCACAAAGGGATTCCGGTGTGTAAATTGACATGCTTTTTATTTGAGACACAAATGTGCTCAGTAAATACAGATCCGACGTGCCTAACTGATCATTATTACTAATGGTCATCCTTGTAACATTACAAATCATTAATAAGCAGGTAAAATCAAATGATTTTCATCTCCAAGTACAAGAAATCATATTCCTTTTGCTGTTGACCAAATCATTTAGTTAAGAACACAGGAATATGATTTAGATTATTGCACATTTATGGATTAGCTACCCACTAAATAACCATCATTATGCAATTGAAATTAGCATCTCACACAAGGTTACCCAAAACAAAGAAATTGCTTGAAAAGGCACTCCCATAGTTTTAAAATATAGCTTACATAATTATCAAGTGATTTACAGAACAATTTCTTAGAAATAAAGTTGAAACTTTGCCTTGAGATTAAATGGAGAGCTTAATGAATTCAGTTAATGTATTAAAAACAAATAGGAATTTTTCTAAGCCAATCTGAAAATATTCACGTACCATCAGCCCAAGATGGGATTGGTTTGCGTGGCATCTCCTCATCATCTGTTGAGTCGTCACTGTTCAAGTCCATTCCATAGTTCTGAAGATTTATTTTGGGCAACTTTACTTTGGAATAGCTACCAGGAGTCATGCTGTAAGATTCCATTTCTGCAGGGTGCTGAAAAAAAAAAATCCAAATCAATATATTAAACCTCAAACTATTCTCCCTCCTCACTCCCCCAAGAGCTGGGAAATCATATTCAAGCCTATGACTCATTGCCCATTCCAACATGCATTTTGAACAAAATGGTTTGCCAATCACAATTGAGATACAGTCCAGCCTTTCAAGCCAGGCCGCCCAGCAACCCCCCCCCCCCCCCCGATTTAACTCTAGTCTAATCTTTGGGGTAGCTTACAATGACCAACTAACTGGTATGTCTTTGGACTGTGAGAGGGAACCAGAGAAAACCCACGCATTCATGGGGATAACATCTGTAAGGAGTCTATACATTAGAATTGAACTCCGCCACTTCCAGCTATAATTGCATCATGCTAACCACTAGACAACCAAAATACCAAAACGGTGATTTCATATCTGAAAGATATTGCTGAACAGATGTTGTACATTCAATCTGATTTTTTAAATTCGAGGATTAATTGCAGCATTTAATCCCGTAGCTGATAGAGATTTAAAGTCCATCAGCTTTGCTAGTCATAACCTCCAGATTACTACCCCAGTAATTTAGCTATTCTGCTACTACTGTACCATTTTCTAAAGAAGCTTCCATTCAGAAATTTTTATTTGAATGTATACACGAATACACACACTTGAATGAATTTATTTATTTAATGCATCTGTCAACAGGCATGGCAGCAAAATGCAAAAATGATTTTCCAATCAATCTCCGGTGGGATGCACCCACCTTTTCAAAACATCCTTTCTGTACAATGGTGATAAATTTATGTCTTCCCTTAAAGTGGGGAAGAGAAGGTAGAAAGAGAAGGGAAGAATAGAAATTTGATTTTATATTAGTAGTGCAGATAAGATCCCCAAAATACAGGTCTTCATCACAAATTTAAACTGGTAAAATATTCAATAATTTGATAAGTTACACTGTTAATACTATCGAAGGGTTTCAGATAACGTACAAGGATGTTGACCAGAACAATTCCTGAAATGTGTATTCAGTAATCCATTTGATAACAAGGAGACCATAAAGTAAAACATAATTCTTACTGGGTTAATCTATGCATTATTATTGTACATCTTTATGAAAATAGTACAAATAATTAAATCTCAGTTTAAAATCTTCCATAAATTACAAGAGCTTAGTATGGCAGTGAATCATGGTTTGATTGAAAGACTTTGGCCTTGCTCATCAGGGAAAAAAAGACCCGTTCATTCTACTTGCCTACTTCTTCCCATCAGTAAACTCACCACCAACCCTAACCACCTATTCTTTTGCTTCTCTCTCCAGATAACAATCTGTTCTCTTTCTTTAGGTAGGCTTAAGTGAGTTTCCAAACAGCAGTGAATGTCCTTAAATGTGCTTTATAGATTCCACAAGTTACTAAAATAAAGGCAAGTGTTATCCTAACTACAAACAGAAAGATAAATTAAGGAGTGACAATATTGATTTTATTCAGGATGAAAACATACATTTGAGGTTTTACTACCAGATTTAATGGACAAGTCTTTTGAAGCCCCCAAATACCAAAATACTCACATGCACCTCCATAGTTTTATTCAGTACATTTTTGTTGGATACAACTTCTGTGGCTTCTCCGTCTTGTTTCTTCTTCAACTTTATTACCCAACTTTCAAGCTTATACTCTTCAGCTTGTTGGTCATGTTCCAACCATGTCCTTTGAGTCTTCTCACTCTTTAAACTCCAACTTTCTGGCTCTCCCATTTGCTGTTCTTCCTACAAACAAAAATACCAATATTAGCCACCAAAGCCAATGATATGTATTCAGAGGGAAATAAATGCACAATCTCAGAATTAAATAAAATTACAAACCAACTCAAGTTTGCTTATTTTTCTATCAGTCATTCAGCTAGATAAGTGTTGGAGTGAATTCCCAATCCAATTCACCCTCCCTATGTAATCAACAAATTGATCCTTACTAGAATCAACTATATTGATTTACCAAATCGAATGCACAGGTCACATTTTGTTACTGTTTTGTGTGATTTTGACCAAGGTGGAGTAGTGCTGTGGCCTGCAAACAGTGAGAGACACGGCAATGGATTGAACAGAACTGAGCTAAATATGCCTGGACCCTCGTGTCTTTGTGATACGGTGTTTTGTGTTCTTAAGTCTCTTCTTGCCATTTGTGTGATTGTTCTTTTTTTGCGCATTGGGGTTTGATGTTTTTCTTTAAATTGGTTCCTTGTTTCATGGCTGCTTGTGGAAAGACAAATCTCAGGATTGTATACTGCAATAAATATATATGCTTTGATAATGATTGTACTTTGAATCAGATGACCAACTAACATTGGTTTCAAGTGGGATCAACTTTTTGACAACTGAGTGACATGAGGATGTAGTGGCAGAAAAAATTAAGTTTCTAATTTTGTTCTAATCAAATAAACTGTTTTCACAAAACAGGGGGATATGTAAATACTGTCCACTTTTTCCTTTCAGCTCCCTTTACCTCTGATCTACATTTGGCACCTGTTTGAGAAATAAGTCAGGTTTTGATTTTACCCATTTCTTGTACTATCAGGGCCCTTCTTCACCCCATCTGGAAAATATCAAGATAACTATTCTCTCATTCTGGATTCATGCCAGCCATGGATTTATTGGATTCATTATTAAGGACATCCTCAGCTATGCAAGATGTACAGCTCCAATTCCAAAATACTCACATGCTCCTCCAGAGCTGTGCATCTTTCATTCTTCCTTTAAAAAAATGTTTCAGAATCTTAGACTACATTTTCGTCAGTTGCAACAATCTCTTTATTTGGCTTGTGTTACTTTTAAGTCCTGCACAAACACAAACTTTTGGCATTTTCCTCATCTCCTGGCAGTGTAATTTTAGTATAAACTCTTCCCAATGTAGGCAGCAAGCTTCATACAAGGAAAAAGCGTATTTAAGCTGATCAACGTTGTCCAAAATTGATTACAAAATGGTTAGCCAACATGCCATATGACCTTCTGGAGCAACAGAAAAAGACTGATTTGAAGATGAGAGGAAGAGTACTTTCTGATTATAAACAATTTAGAATTCAGTGGCACTATTTACATTCTACTTTACAGTTTGGCTGCCTACAAGATCTTTACTGTACCGAGTAAGAACTTTAAGGTGCAGATTAACTCTAAACTTCCCAATCAAAACAACCTGTGAAAACAGACGTCTCTGGACTACTTCAGCTAAGATGTATGGATTTAAAGAATAAACTGGGCACAGATGGATAAATCACAAGGGGGGGGGATTTTGTTGATCAATTATCATGGATACAATTATGAAGACAGGTTTGAGGGTAAACTTCAGCAATTTGGGAAGAAACTTGAGTGGTCAGATTAATCTGTACAGATGGGGCCACCCCTAAGCAGGTTACATCTAAAGTTATTCAGAACGACAAGTTGGAGATTTAGTTAATTTACGCTATGTAAGATCAGTAGAACACAAAGGCTATGACTGTACCTGGGATTTTATTATATTTGCTAAATTTATCACATTTCTTGTAATATTTTAATAATTATAGTAGGAACATTACTTCGTTTCAATATAGTTTGAGATTCAAGTTGTGTCATTCTAAAAGTCTTGTGTAGCTTTATCCCACCCAGACAGATTTAACACAGAACACAATAGGTTTCAGAGGACTATTCGGCACTGCTTAAATTAGTTAACTCAATTCAATCAGGGATATTCTTTGTGTGCGCACCAGGAGTTTACTAATATTTTAATCACTATTTAAGGAAGCATTGCATTCAAACTTTCAACAGCAACTTCTGAAAGTTTAGGAATCAAAATTAGGCACTCATTTTGCATCCCAGCTCAAGTAGTGGAATCAACAATTAACCTCAGATGCTGGATCTCAACTTTACCTTCAATTCCCATGTAATTAGTTCCAGCTCTGATAGCTACAATTTACCAAGTGGTAGCCCCCATCTATAATCTGGCTTGTCAATTGTTTCACCCCAGATATGGAAAGTCTACTTCAACAACTTGTATCCCAAAGTCACAAACAGAACTTGAGAAAATCCAATTTCATGTTTAAACAAGGGGTGAAATGAAGACCAAAACCACTGCACCTATCATGATGAGATCCCCTTACCCGTGATGTGACTTTCTCTTGTGAAGACGACGACGGCTTTTCCTTCACTGGTTGAGCTTCCTTCCATGTTGTCTGCTCCTGCTTTTTCTGTAATTGGACAGACCCCTTTTTTGCCAGGCATCCCTGTTCCCTGTTTTAATACAAAGTTAGCAATTTATTCTAGTTTGTTCTTCAATATATTGATGCAGCATGACAATTATCAATTGTTTACCATTCTTAAACTCCAACATTGAAAGGTATTATACAATTGGATCTCATTAAATAAGGTATACAGGTAAGGAAAATACCTAACATTTTTTAAATTGATGAGCTTGCTATTGTACAACTTATAAAATAATGTTGTTTTGGAGCTGGGAATCATGGTTGGAAAAGGAGAAGGGAGAGAGCAGGAAGCAGAGACATACTGGAATCAAATGACATTGCCCGGTGCCAAAGTGAGATGTTAAAGATCTCAGTAAACGCTCCATCCAGTTGATCAGCACAGGCAAAGTAGTATTAGAAGACCAAACTTAAATGACAGAAGAGTGCTTGACAGCTGTGGTAGGGCTTGAATGCCAATAGCTCTGACAAAACTAAACCAAGCAACATGAACAAGGTCCACTCCCAGATGAGATGTTCATTTTGACCAATAGAACATGGAGGTATCTTCATGAACTACACAGCCCCCAATGACCCTGTGATTTCACTCTCTCAGGTTGACACGAGTGTACCTTTCAGGAGGGTGAATCCATGAAAAGCATTTGTCCCAGACAGCATACCCAGCCAAATACTGAAGACCCATGTTAATCAACTGGCTGTTGTGTTTATGGACATCTTCAACCTCTTGCTTCAGCAGTCAGAGGCCTCCACCTGCTTCAAGCAACTTTCAATAATACTGGTGCCCAAGAACATGGTAACCTGCCTCAATTATCATCCAGTAGTACTTGCATATGATGTTACTAAGTGCTTTGAGAGGATCGTCTTGAAGCATATCCAACTACTGCCCGAGGAGTGACCTGAATCCACTAATTTGCCTATCTTCACAGGTGAAGAGAGCTTTTGGTATGCTGGCCTTTATGGATTGGAGCATTGAGTATAGGAGTTGGGATGTAGTGTTGAAATTGTACAAGGCATTGGTAAGGCCAAATTTGGAGTATTGTGTACAGTTCTGGTCACCGAATTATAGGAAAGATGTCAACAAAATTGAGAGAGTACAGAGAAGATTTACTAGAATGTTACCTGGGTTTCATCTCCTAAGTTACAGAGAAAGGTTGAACAAGTTGGGTCTTTATTCTTTGGAGCATAGAAGGTTGAGGGGATCTTGATAGAAGTATTTAAAATTATGAGGGGGATAGATAAAGTTGACATGGATAGGGTTTTTCCATTGAGAGTGTGGGAGATTCAAACAAGAGGACATGAGTTGAGAGTCAAAGGGCAAAAATTTAGGGGTAACATGAGGGGGAACTTCTTTACTCAGAGTGGTAGCTGTGTAGAACAAGCTTCCAGCAGAAGTGGTTGAGGCAGGTTCGATGTTGTCATTTAAAGTTAAATTGGACAGCTATATGGACAGGAAAGGAATGGAGGGTTATGGGCTGAGTGCAGGTCGGTGGGACTAGGTGAGAGTAAGAGTTCAGCACAGACTAAAAGGGCCGAGATGGCCTGTTTCCATGCTGTAATTGTTATATGGTTATATAACAGGTCAACAGCAGATGCCAGTTCATTGGCCCTTCTCTCAGTGCTGGAACATCTGGACAATGAAGATGCATACATCAGGATGCCCTTCATCAACTACAGCCCAGCATTCACAATCATCCCCTTGAAACTCATCATTAAGCTCCAATACCTAGGACTCAATACTTTCTTGTGCAACTGGATCCTCAATTTCCTCACTTGTGTGGATTCACAACAACATCTCCTGCACAATCTCACTCAGCAGAGGTGCACCACAAGGCTGTGGCTCAGCACCCAGTTATATTGCCTTTATACCCATGATTGTGTGGCAGTACAGCTCCAATGCCACACAAGCTTGCTGATGACACCACTGCTGTTGGCTGAACCAAAGGTGGTGATGAATCAGCATATAGGATGGAGGTTGAAAACCTGGTTAATGGTGCCTCATTCAATGGCAGCAAAATCAAAGAGCTGATTATCTACTACAGGAGGTAGAAGCCCAAAGTCCAAGAACCAGTCCTTGTTAAGGGATCAGAGATGAGAGGGGTCAGCAACTTTAAAATTTCTTGGAGTTACCATGGAAGATCTTTCCTGGGACCAGCACAAAAGTGCCATCACAACGTGTCACAACAGTGCCTCTATTTTCTGGGAAACTTACGCTGATTCAACATGTCATCTAAAACTTTGACAGACTTCTATAGATGCACAATGGAGACCATCCCAACTATCATAGCATGGTATTGAAACACCAATGCCCAGAAATTGAAAAAATCTACAGCCCAGTCCATCAAAGGCAAAACATTCCCCACTATTTGACACATTTACAAGGAGCACTGCCAGAAGAAAGCAGCGTTCATCAAGAACCCCACCAACCAGGCCATTGTCTCTTCCACTATCATACAGGAGGTAGAAAAGCCTAGGCCCCATATTACCAGGGCCAGGAACAGTTATTACACTTCAACCATCTGAACCAGGTGGATAACTTCACTCACTGCAATACTGAACTAATTCCACAACCTACAGGATCACTTAGGGATTCCGTAACTTGTGTTCTTATTATTATTTATATCATTTTATTTGCACAAAATGTTTTCATTTGCACATTGATTGCAAGTCTTTATATACAGTTTTTCAAATTATATTGCATTTTATTTTCTTGGAAATGCTTGCAAGAAAGTGAATCATGTATACTTCGATTATAAATTTACTTTGTTTTTGACTTCATCTGCTGGTAGTATTTAAATTAATGTGTTGGTGTAATGTTTTTGGACCAATAATAGTTCCTAATTTTTAAAAAAAAATATAAATAGACACTCCAAAAATCTTGTTTTAAGAATTACAATGGGATTTTAGTTCAGGCCAGTTTCTAAAGTTATACCCAGCTATACTCCAATCATATACAATTATGTTAAGAGTTCAATAATCCACAAAGGATTTGTTAATCCTAATGACTCATCAGGATCACCAGGTGACAGTTCCTGTGCTTCCTGGAAAATGTATTATTCTGTATAACATGTTAAAAAAAAACAACAAACACAGGCACCAAAAGTGTTTGAATATTAACAGAACAACATCCATTAGGCTGGAAAACCAGCACAAAGTTCCATGCATACCAGATTAGCAAGAGTTTTTAAACTATCATTTGAATCAAATAGTAAACAGCTATAAAAATGCCCAATGTTTCACAAAGGGTACAGCATCAAAATCAATTCACATCAAAAATTTAAGCTAAATCTAGAATGGGCAAGCAATGCAAAGTCAAAATAAATTTTTTTCTCCCCACCAAACTCTGCAATTAACACGATGTTGATTTAGTATCATAAAAAGATCACTGTGGTTAAGATTGTAACAAACGTAGAAAATATCTATTCTACGTTAAAAATACACAGCTGTTTTCTATTCCACTGTTGTTTCAGACCTTTAACATCCTAAATTGGGAGTGACTCAAATGTTCTCCACAATATGGGTGTAACAAAACATGGATTTCTTTCTGAAGAAAGTAGAATAGTCAATTGGCAATTGCAATTGATTCAATCTAGGATCAAGTTTTTTTTAAACAGTGTGTTGTTTAAAGAAAACCTTCCCAAATAAATCCCACTTCCTTCACCACCATGTTGACTAGCCATGCCACCATTCAAGGTTCTGCAATTGTCTATTCTTTTGTTCTTCCAGTCATTATACTCCAAATACCTCACTTGCATTGTTGAATTTCATTTATAATCTCATTTTTCTGGATTGATTGCCATTTTTCTACTTAACCAACCAGATGTTTTGTACAAACTGCTTCATGACAACACCCTTAAAACATCTTACCAAGCTGCCTTTCATGCTAGATGTCATTCCCTTCATGTGGCGACTTGAAGTGCACACTGCACCCTAGCTGGAGGCTAATCAGTACTCATTTCTACGTCTCATCCAAAATAAAATATTCTGCTGGCCTCATAGATCTGTTTACAGAGCAGGTCAATGTACATGTATCCCAAGGCGTGGCTTCTCTTCACTTCAGCTATCGTATATTTTATTACGATGCAAAACTCACATTGCAAGACCTTTGCAGTCACTAAAAACATCTACTCCTCACTGAGCCAATTTTGGATTCATGTAATTTTCTTTTGGATATCGCCAACTTGACTATTCGATTGTCAGGTACTTTTTTAATACTCACATGGATTAAAGAATCCTTCCTGGTTCTCTCAAATAATAGTTTGACAACATTCACTTGAGTTCCTCAACTCCAAGATGCACTTCAATTTGTACTGTCCCTCAGCATTACACTAATAATTTACCCACCAACATTGTGCCAACTCAACCAGAGTAGAAGTTGGTCATTTTCTTTATTAATCTTTTTACTGATTTAAAAGGAACATAAATACAAACAAGAGGAGAATTATCTCAAATATATACACACATTATCAAAATCATACATAGTGTTAAGCTATTATATAATAAAAAAGAAAACAGCAATTCTCCTCTTATCAGTTCATGAAGAGGAAAGAAAAACCTTTGAATTTTAAATGAAAAAAGAACTATACAAAAAAAAACAAAAAAAAGGAGGGGACTGGGCAGTCCATTCTGAAGATACAACCAAAAAGAAAGACTTTCTGATCAAATCTAAAACTTTGAAAAAAATTGGAAGAGTTATGAATCAAATTAAATGAAAATATTGAAGGTCACCAGATTTGCTCAAATTTTAATTAAAGTTTAATTTTAAAATTTTATAATCTGACGCGCAGGCTTTAATATTAGTTGTAGTATATTAGTTGATTGGATTTATCCTTTTTTTGAATACATGGCTGCATATTTCAAATGGATTTAAGATGGCCGTCGTTAATTCAGTCTTAACTATTGTTAAACATAATATGAAAATATTTGGAATCTGTTTATTATATTCTTTGTTATGTCTTTTTGGTGGTGGTAACGTTTTACTTTGTCAGCAGGGGCTGCTATCTGGAGACAGGTTAAAGGTTATTAGAATAGCATGCTGTCTGCCTATTGGATGGTTTCTGGGTTTCGGGGGAGGGAGGGTGGATCTATTAGAATTGTGGTTTTTTTTTGACTGGGCAGTCCTGAGGGGTTTTTCTTTGTCAATCATCCTGCTTTTATTTCTGATCGAGCCATGCTTCACTCTTTCTTCCGAAGTTGGTCATTTTAGTGTTAAAACATTTCCATCAAAAGAAAAGGTGCAATGCAAGCTGCTATAAAAATACTACTACATACTTCACCAGGAAGTTATCTTGCTGCTTTCCTTCACACTTCTTGTCTGCAATCCAAAGTAGATCATGCTGTTCTCTCTTCAGCTCAGGTCTCTGAAGCTCTTGAAGCTTTTTGGCCTCTGCCGGTTTACACTGCCGCTGCAGCTCTCCCTCCTCCGTGTGCCGCGGCTCCTGCTGTTGTTCCTCCTGTTTGAACAAACACTAATTAAAGGCACTCTGACAGTTCTTGTCAGCTTTTCAAAATCTGAAGCAATTAATGCTGGACACCTGCAAAATTAAAGTGTTGACTAAGTATGGATCAAAAGATAAAAAAAAATCAAATCACCAAGTTCATTTACAAGTTGTTTAAAACATTGCTTAAGTAATCAGCATTTAAATTACAGTAAATGGAAATCTACAGCACCAATTTACTAATAGTTAAGATTGCCTGTAGATAATTTAAGCTGATGTGGGCAAGTATAATGCACCCCCAAGATGCAGCTAATTGCATGCTTGTGATAATCACCTATCATATTAGACATTCCCAACCTGGGGGAAGTCTCTGGCTGTTCACTCAGTCTATGCCTCTTATAATCTTGTACACCTCTATAAAGTTACGTCTCATCCTCCTTTGCCCTAGCTCACTCAACCTTTCCACACAAGACACGCTCTCTAATCCAGGTAGCATCCCAGCAAATCTTCTCTACACCCCCTCTAAAGCTTCTACATTCTTCCTACAATAAGGTGACCGGAACTAAATACACTATTCCAATTGTGGAATATCTAACCAGGCTATTATAGAGCTCCAATATTACCTCAGTTCTTGAACTCAATTCCCAGACTAATGAAGACCATCACACCAATTGCCTTCATAACAACCTTTCAACTTGAGCAGCAACTGAGGATGTGTAGCTACAAGTGCTACACATGCCCTTACACTTCCTCCCTTACCACCATTCAGGGCCCCAGACAGTCCTTCCAGGTGAGGCGACACCTCACCTGTGAGTCGGCTGGGTGATATACTGCGTCCGGTGCTCCCGATGTGGCCTTCTATATATGGCGAGACCCAACACAGACTGGGAGACCGCTTTGCTGAACACCTACGCTCTGCCCGCCAGAGAAAGCAGGATCTCGCAGTGGCCACACATTTTAATTCCACATCCCATTCCCATTCTGATATGTCTATCCACGGCCTCCTCTACTGTAAAGATGAAGCCACACTCAGGTTGGAGGAACAACACCTTATATTCCGTCTGGGTAGCCTCCAACCTGATGGCATGAACATTGACTTCTCTAACTTCCGCAAATGCCCCACCTCCCCCTCGTACCCCATCCGTTATTTATTTTTATACATTCTTTCTCTCGCTCTCCTTTTTCTCCCTCTGACTATACCCTTTGCCCATCCTCTGGGTTTCCCCCCCCCCCATCTTTCTAGCTGGACCTCGTGTCCCATAATCCTCTCATGTTCCCTTTGCCAATTACCTGTCCAGCTCTTGGCTCCATCCCTCCCCCTCCTATCTTCTCCTATCATTTTGGATCTTCCCCTCCCACTTTCAAATCTCTTACTAACTCTTCCTTCAGTTAGTCCTGACGAAGGGTCTCGGCCTGAAACGTCGACTGTACCTCTTCCTAGAGATGCTGCCTGGCCTGCTGCGTTCACCAGCAACTTTCCAGCATCTGCAGAATTCCTGTTGTTTGAGGATGTAGCTTGCTATTAACCTTATATTCTGCTTTCAAATGCAACTTTCCAAAGTAAATCACTTCATTTTTCTGGGTTGAACTCCATCTGCCACTTCTCAGCCCAGCTCTACATCCTGTCAATGTCTCATTGTAACAAACTTCTACACTATCCACAACCTTTGTGTCATCTGCAAACTTACCAAGGCACCCTTTCACTATTTTATCTAAATAATTATGGGGGGGGGGGGGGGGTTGAAAATCAAAAAGCAGGCATCCCAGAAGAGGTCCCTGCAGATCCTGACTAGTCATCGACCTCCAAGCAGAATATGATCCATCTACAACCATCCTCTTCCTTCTACAGCCAATTCTTTCCTTCAAAGCCAATTCTGAATCCACAAGCCAAATTCCCCATCCCATACCTCCAGACTTTCTGAATGAGCTTGCCACTGGGAACCTTATTAACGGTCTTAGTAAAATCTATATACACATCCTGTGCTCGTCCTTCGTCAATGTGCTTTGTGGCATCCTCAAAGAATTCAATCAGGTTCGTGAGATATGACCTACTCCTCACAAGCCATGCTGACTATCCCTAATCAGACTCTGCCTTTCCAAATGCTCATAAATCCCAAGCCTAAAAAAAAAACAATTTGCCCACCACTGATGCAAGACTAACTGGTCTACAATTCCCAGGTTTATCCTTACTCCCTTTTCTAGATGGACATTTTCCCCCAAAGGACAGACATTTGCCACCTCCAATTATCTTGTATCACTCCTTTGATTTTTGTGTCTTCACTGGCCAAAGTCCAAAGTGCAACAATCTCCTTCCTCCCTTTCAGTAATAACCTGGGATATATCCCATCCAGCCTAGGGACTTAACTATTCTTATGTTTTGCTAAGGTTCCAGCATATCCTTTCTTAAAATTGACAAGCTCTAGCACATCAGCTTGTTTTACAAACATCAAGGACCATCTCACTCACTAATGAATACTGAAGCAAAGTATTCATTAAGGACCTCCCCTACCTCCTCCAACTCCAGGCATGTTTCCTCTTCTATCTCCAATTGGCCCTACCCTCACTCTAGTCATCTTCCTATTCTTCACATGTTTAGAATGCCTTGACTTTTCTTAATCCTGCTCACCAAGGCCTTTGCATGCCCCTTTGTAGCTCTTTTAAGTCCATTCTTAAACCCTTCATACCTACCTTGCAACTTCCTAGAGCCCTCATTTCATCTCAAGAAAGTATTCCTATGATAGCTATGTAGGCAGTCCTAAATTATCTGCAACACACATCAAAGTTGCTGGTGAACGCAGCAGGCCAGGCAGCATCTCTAGGGAGAGGTACAGTCGACATTTCAGGCCGAGACCCTTCATCAGGAAATATATCCTAAATTATCTGTGGTTTTTAAATACATTTTTTTTTTTTTAAAAAGTGTTGCACTAAAGTGTCTACAAATACTCCTTTTGCATTTTGTATTCTCCTTTTGAAATAACTATAATTGAGGAAATTTACTAAGCCAACTGTTAAAGCAGGTTTAAAAGAACTCATTTTACTCTTTGAATTTGCCTTGACTAATTTTTGTGCATTATAGCCATCAATAAGAATCAGCTGTGATCTCAGTTTACATCCTCAAACTCTCCATAGAGTAAACACAGACATACAAAGGAGGCATACCAAGGTCAAAGTCAGAACAGAGAACAATACAGAACTACAGTAAGCCCTTTGGCCCATAATACTAATGACAAACTAGATTAATCCCACCTGCTTGCACAAAGTCCATGTCCTTCTAAATTCTGCTTGTTCATGCATTGTCCAAACATTCGCTTTTGGATCTGTTTTCATATAGCCCCAGACAGCACATTCTAGGTACCTGCTGTCTGAGTTTAAAATATCTTGCCTCAAATCTTCTTTTAAACTTTATCCTTTCATCTTAAACCCAAGCTATTTAGTATTTGACATTGCCATCCTGGGATAAAGACTCACTCGAGTATCAATGCTTCAGTTTTATACACTATTAGATTGCCCCTCGGCATTCAGAGAAACAACCCAAGTTTGCCCAATCTCTTCATCCAGGTGAACCTCTCCTGCACCCGGTCCAAAGCCTTCCTGTAATATGATACACAAGAACTGTTCATATGTGGCCAGTGTTATACAGTTACATAGGACTTCAAAGTTTACACACAGGCAAACAGAGGCAAGCATACAATTGTTGTGTTTGTTATTGAGGGATAGTGCAGAGCATACCAGGAAGCCAGCATGCAGGATATTCAGCTGATCTTTATCAATAACCCTGCTTGTACAGTATGTGAACTCCTCCCATGTGGGAGTTGCCAACAGTGGCATGGGAATAACACCATTAACTACCACTACATCTCCCCATCTTGAAAAAGGAAAACTAGGTACGTACTTGTCTATAGAACTGCATTGAAATTATAGTCACTGAGACTGAGCAATTCAGTTCACTTTACCCATAGCACGCAATTTGTGCTCCTTACCGAAACGAAAAATAATTGCTAACATTATAACAGTCTGCTTTTAATGGTCTCTTTGTTTCACTTGTTTCTTTTGTTTGAGCTGAGCTCTATGTCACCTCTTCGTAGTCTTTTGACTGCACCTTGTTTGTATCCTTTTGTTCAGCTTCAGCTATCCCTCACATTGTTTTTGTGCCAGAGTCCTGCCTGTTGCTGATGAACATTTACATTCTACCTGACCACAGAAACAGCTTCCTCCAGTGTGTGATTTGCCTGCAACTGAAGTCTGACAATAGACGATAGGTGCAGGAGAAGGCCATTCGGCCCTTCGAGCCAGCACCACCATTCACTGTGATCATGGCTGATCACTCACAATCAGTATCCAGTTCCTGCCTTATCCCCATAACCTTTGATTCCACTATCTTTAAGAGCTCTATCCATCTCTTTCTTGAAAGCATCCAGATACTTGGCCTCCACAGCCTTCTGGGGCAGAGCATTCCACATATCCACCACTCTCTGGGTGAAAAAGTTTTTCCTCAACTCCGTTCTAAATGGCCTAACCCCTTATTTTTAAACTGTGGCCTCTAGTTCTGGACTCACCCATCAGCGGAAACATGCTCCCTGCCTCCAGCGTGTCCAATCCCTTAATAATCTTATATGTTTCAATCAGATCCCCTCTTAGCCTTCTAAATTCGATTTCGAAGGTTTGTGTCTACCAGCCCAACAACAATCCTATCTCTAATGAGCTCAGCTTTCAGATTTCCATAAACACAGGCGTCTGACAGGGCATACAATACTGTGATTAAGTTATTTAGATTTTCATCTGGCTCCTGTTTTCAGGACTTGAACTTTTCCCCCTCCCATATCATATTTCATTTCCCTTTGAAATATTCTTTTAATTTGGCCTGCACTGGCTTGTGTTTTTTCCTGAGCGTCCATCAGTCCTAGTCCTCCCATGCAGTACATCAGCATGGTTACTTTATGCTCTTTTGAAGCCCAGGTGAGATTACTTACAACCCTAAACCCCTCAAAGTGTCTGGGCCTTCTCTCAATGTCCCTGGTTTAGAGAAATCAAATGTCTCAGGGGGGGCTTTATTAGGCAAGCAGATACTGCAGGTATTTGCTCCATTTTCCTGTTTGTTTATTTATTTGGACCATAAAAGTCTTTTGAGTTTCACTGACTTCTGACCTCTGCAGTGTCTGTGTCTCTGTGCACTTCCCTAGGCTAGAGGCTCACAGATTATTATAATACATCCACTTTTGGGTGTAGCTTGAAAGGTGTTGCCTGGCAACCCTGACCCTTTGCTAATTGCATGTACCTTAAGGCACAAGCTAACAAACTAGTATAAGCAGTTTAAAGTTTAATCTCTGGATATTTTTCATAGATATATTGAGTAATAACCTCCTTACTATACATTTCTTGTTGGGGTGCTCACTTGGTCTGTAGCACCAATCCATCGACGATCAACCACTTCTGACACAATGCTGTGTTCATTAGTGAGGGAGAGTGCTCTTCGCAAAATGAATCATCTCACACTTGACAGAATTAAACTCTGTTTGTCTTCCAAGTTATTATACTCTACTGTATTTTATGTCATCTGCAGGTTATGTGAAGTTAGAAAAATTAATTTGTTAATAAAGGGTATTCAATGCAATACCATCTGTAGCAATCAACAAGTCAGGAACATCCATGGAGTTGATATTTTGGGTTGAGACCCTTCAATACTGGAAAAGAGTGAGGGGATCCAGACTTTCTCTCCCACCTTCTCCACACCCCCCCCCCCCCAGGTTCTTACTTCATCATCCCTCCCCCATCTACCTTTCCCCTCATCTGGCCTAACCCATCACCTGCCAGGTTATACTCATCCCACACCACCACCCCCCCCCCCCCCCGCCAACCTTCTTGCTCTGGCTTCTACCAGCTTCTGCCCAGTCAACCACTTATTGCCTTCCATGGATGCTGCCCGACTTAGAGTTCCTCCAGCTTGTTCTACATTGCTCAAGATTTCCAGCATCTGCAGAATCTTGTGTTTACCATCTGTAGTAATCTCCGTTTTCTGTCTTCCTCTTGGCACTTTTGAGACTCTCCTTCTGTCTTCTTAAGAGTTAGTTTTTTTGCCCTCTCTTCAGAAAATTTCTCCTTGCGCACCTGCAATGATACAAGGCATGTTACACGAGGTGACCAAGATACAACAGAACACATCAGGGAGGTACAATATTTTGCTTTGAGCAGTTTCAATACACTGTATAGGTAGGAACATTGTCATATTTCATTAAGGACTTGATGGGTGAATGAACTGAGAATCAGTTCTCAGAGCAATCCTGTTAATCTCATTCCCCGCCTTTCCATCATATTACCCCATCCCCAGCAATAGTTTCCTTTTCTTACTAATAGAAACATAGAAAATAGGAGTAGGCCATTCGGCCCTTCGAGCCTGCACCGCCATTTATTATGATCATGGCTGATCATCCAACTCAGAACCCTGCACCAGCCTTCCCTCCCTACCCCCTGATCCCCGTAGCCACAAGGGCCATATCTAACTCCCTAATGCCTTTGGAATTGTACAATACCTTATTGTCAGTTTGCAAATGCTTTTGTTCAATTTTCTTTTTCTTTTTTCCCTCTTGCTGCTCAACTCTGGAACGAGCTTCTAAGACATGTTTCAGCCGTAGCTCTTGTTTTCTGAGGGAGAAAATATGAAATCATAGAACAGTACAGTACAGGAACAGGCCATTTGGCCCACAAAGCTTTGTAGAACCAGCTAAAAAGCAAAAACACCCAAACACTAATCCCTCCTACCTACATAATGTCTTCATCCCTCCATCTTCCTTATATCCATGTGCCTAACCAAATGTCTTTTAAAAGCTTTTAAATGTATTTGCCTCTACCACCAAACCGGGCAGTGTACTCCAGGCATCCACCACTAAGAAAAATAAACTTACCCCTCACGTCCCCTTTGACCTACCCCCCCCCACCTTCAATGCATGCCCTCTGTTTCTACCCTGGGGAAAAGGTACTCTGTCCACTTGATCTAAGCCTCTCATATCGTGCAAATTTCTATCAGATCTCCCCTCAGCCTCCACCATTTCAGAAGAAAACAACCTAAGTTTATCCAGTCTCTCATGATAGCACACACCCTCTAAACCAAGCAACATCCTGGTAAACCTCTTCTGCACCCTCTCCAAAGCCTCCACATCCTTCTAAGAGTGGGGTGACCAGAACTGTATGCAACACTGAAGATGTAGCCTAGCCAAGGTTTTATAAAGTTGCAACTCAACCTCTGGACATTTGCACTCAATGCCTCAACTAATCAAAGCAAGCGTCCCATAAGCCTTCTTAACCACCCGATTGACCTGTGAAGCCGCCTACAAGGAGTTACGAACTTGGATCACATGATCTCTGCTCAGCAATACTGTTCAGGATCTTGCCCTTAATGTACCGTCTCCTTGCATTTGCTCTACCAAGGTGCAACACCTCAACATTTATCCGGGTTAAATTCCTTCTGCAATTTCTCTGCCCCTATCTGCAACTCATCTATAATCACGTTGTATTCTTTGTCAGTCTTCTACACTATCCATAACACTGCCAATCTTGGCATCATTCACAAACTTAGTCTACGTTTTCATCCAGGTCATTTATGTACATCACAAACAGCAGATCCCTGTAGAATACCAGTGATTACAGACCACCAGCTTGAGCAAGTCCCTTCAACCACCACCCTGTCTTCTATGTGCAAACCCATTCTGAATGCAAACAATTTGCTACAGACCCCATGCATCTTAATCTTCTGGATTAGCCTCTACGAGGGACTTTGTTAAACACCTTACTAAAAATCCATGTAGACAACATCCACTGCTCTACCTTCAATCTCTCTTGACACCTTCAAAAAAAACTTCCAAGTTGGTAAGACATGACGTGCCCCACACAAAGCCATCTGGTTCTCTCCAATTAGGCCACAGCTTTTTCCAAATGCTAATATCTTTATCCAAGAATTTTCTCCAGCAATTTCCCTACCAGTAACGCGAAACTCACTGGTCTATGGTTCCCCGTATTTACCCCTTGTTCCCTTCTTAAATAGAAGTACAACATTAGCCACTCACTAGTCCTCCAGGACCTCTCCTGTCCTGAAGACATGAAGAAAATGGTCAAGGACCCAGCAATCTCGTCTCTCACCTCCTTCAATAACCTGTGGTAAATCTCATCAACTGCTGGAGACTTTTCACCTTAATACTCCTTACTAGGCCCAACACTTCCTCCTTCTTGACCTCTAAACATCTTAATGTATTCATACACAGCACTAATATCCTGGTCGTACTTCGAACTTTGCAGAAAAGGCCGGCTGGTGGCGCAATGACATCAGCACTGGACCCGGGAACCTCCGCTCCCGGGTTCAAACCCAGTCGGATCTGCTCCTGAGTACGCTTTCCATCCGTGCCGGGTTGAGTGTCGAGATCGCAACTCGACCTCAAAATAAAAAAGGGAAAAATACTGCGTAATGTTTGTGTGAGGAGTGGCACACCACAGTCTCTCTCTCACTCCACACCTTATAAAGGCATTAAAAAAAAAAGACATCGTCCCGCCAACATCGTGCACGCATGGACGCACACACGCAGATGCACACAGACGCACATGCCAAAAAAAACTTGGCAGAAAAAAAAAAGATGCAGTCATCCAATAATAATTCATACTTTAACTTAAATACAAACAAAATCTTGTGGAATTCCACAAGCAAAAGATAGAAAGCAATTCTAGCATGAAATGTGATTCAATGGTTTGTTTCAAAGAGAATTAGCAAAAAAAAGTATCAAAATTTCACTTGTAATTGCATCATAGCTGTAACTCTAACTGGCAGGGCAAGGGGGAGATTTCTGAGGCAAGCAGCAACGGAAGATAAACTGGCAATAGTCATGACAAGTAATTAGAATCATTACCTAGCAGTTTTATCAGAATGTATTCTAATGCAGAGCTAGCTCAGAATGGAAAACTGCAATCAAATCTGAATGTGCTTACTTTTTAAACTCTCCCAATTTGTGTTTTTTCTCTTCCTCCAGTTTGTGTATTCTTTTTCCCTCTTGCTCTTGTTTCTTAAGGTTTGCCATATGGATCACCTCCTAAATTATACAACCGCACAATTATAAAC
The DNA here is from genome assembly GCF_030028105.1 of Mobula birostris. Lineage (NCBI taxonomy): Eukaryota > Metazoa > Chordata > Chondrichthyes > Myliobatiformes > Myliobatidae > Mobula > Mobula birostris. The sequence goes on along the minus strand of NC_092380.1, from coordinate 63,482,807 downwards.
TGAATACTATAAACTAGACAGATTTTTCCTCATGTACAATTAATTACCATTGTGAGTGCACATTTAATCACAGTGCCAGCATCAATTCTCCTCACAGTAAAACCAAATCAGTTATCAATCCAAATGTTACCTCTTGAACTAATTGAATATTTTTTAAATGGCTTGGGCACTTCCAATTATTACATTGTGGAAATCGTGTTTTGGAAAATGGCACAAATGTATGAAGTATTTACATGTGAATACTTTCAATAGTGTAAAGCTGGGATTCATCTGTTTTTAAGCTACTTTCAATATTCAGCTGTTGCTTTTCATTTACATAGGACTCCTTTAGTTCCAGGCTCACAAAGAAAAAAAAAATCAGAAATGCCAAGATGTTACAAGAATACTGTAAGCCTAATCATATCAGCCCTCAAAGAGGATCTTTACATATAGTTTTTTTGCATGTATACACTGGCATTTTTTAAAGTTATTAAATGACTACAAAGATTCTGCAGATGTGGGAAATCCAGAGTAGTACACACAAAATGCTCGAGGAACTCGGGTCAGGCAGCATCTACAGAAATGAATAAACAGTCGATGTCTTGGGCTGAGACCAGGACTGGAAAGGAAGGGGGAAGGAGCACAAGCTGAAAAATGAATGGGAAAGCCACGTGGGTGCAGGAGGGGAAGGGAAGTGATAGGTAGAAAAGGCAAGGGCTGAAGGAGGAATCTGATGGGGGGGGGGGGGAAGGAAGGGAGAACAACCGCCAGAGGGGTACGATAAGCAGGTGAGGAGAAGAGAAGATGGGGTGGGGAGAAGAGAGAGAGAGAGAGCTACAAGTTACAGGAAATTAAGAAAATCAATATTCATGCCATCAGGTAGGAGGCTACCCAGTTGACATGAGGCATTATTCCTCCATCCTGAATAGCCTCATCATGGCAGCAGAGGCAGCCATGGAATAATATATTGGAGTGGGAATAGAGTGTAATAAAAATGATTGGCCACTGGGAAATCCTCCCTATTGCAGATGGAGCAAAGGTGCTCAACAAAGCAGTCCCCCCCAATCTACTTCAGGTCTCACCAACGTAGAGGTGGCAGCACCGGGAACACTGGATACAGTAGACAGAACTGCAAGTGAAGTGCTACCTCACCTGGAAGGCCTAGTTGAGGTCTTAATGGTGGTGAGGGAGGTGGCACATGGGCAAACGTAGCACTTGTTCCACTTGCAGTGTCAGGAAGGAGATCAGTGGGCAGAGACAAATGGACAGGGGAAAAAGAAAGTCAGAGAGAGCCATCCCTGCAGAAAGTGGAGAATGGGGGAGGCACTACAGGAGGTAAAGATGTGTGTGGTGGTGGGATCCTGTTGTAGACTGGAAGTTGCAGACAATGATATGCTGGATGCAGAGGCTCGTGGGATGGTAGTCAAGAACAAGTGGGATAAGAACTCTACTCCAGTTAAGGTAGCGGGAAAATGGTGTGAGGGCAGATGTCTGGGAAGTAGACGAGATGTGGGTGAGGGCAGCATCAATGGTGGAGGAAGGGAAAACATGTTCTTTGAAGGAGGACGACATCTCAGATGTTTTCAGAAGCAAAGCCTCTGCGTGAGAACAGATGCAGAGTAGACAAAAGGCACTGAAAGGGAAATAATGTTTTTACAAGTTATAGGGTGGGAAGAGGTAGCTGTGGGAGTCGGTAGGTTTATAAAAGATTTCAATAAACACGGTGGAGATATGTCGCTACCGCATGAGGTAGAAGGTGTTCCTTCCCTTCACTAGCCCGTGGATCACTCTTGCACAAGGTGTAGCACCTGCTTAGTCCCCTGATCAGGGTCATGTGGAGCCTTTGGAGCAGGTGTGGATGGTCACATGATATGCACCAGCTGCTCACAAGTCCTAGTTATGCAACCACTGACGCCAATCTCTGAAGAGTATTGATAATGACTAGTATCACCTGGGCAGTGTCTTTACAAGTCAGAAGGCAATGGCAAAAATCACTTCTATAGAAAAATTTGCTAAGAACAATCCTGATCATAGACCATGACCACCCACATCTTTCAACATGGCACATAATGATGATCAATAGACAGAAATAAAGACAATACAAAGTATTGGTACATACAGACCAACATTAAAAAAAATTCACCAGCAGCAAGTGACAAATCCAGCTGAGATTATTAGGCTGTACTCTTTCAGGCCTATTTGTGAGAATGAAACTATTAAGGCAGTACAAACATACAGTACCTTGGCATCAACTTTCACCGGAGTCTTGCGCAAAATAAAGGACTTCACCAGTGAACGGCCAACAGAAACATGAGTCTTGAATAACTGATTGTTCTGAACTGCATGAAAAAATTTTGTGTGCTTTGATTGAACCACCTACAGAAGCAAAAAAACCATTTGGGTTAATTCATAGGACATGGGTGTTGAGGAACCAGAAAATATTTTAAGAATCAACTGTCTAAAGCTGTTCAAAAAAAATAAGCGATTAGTTTTGAAAACAATAAGGCATCTTGAACCAATAAAATTGTATTTTTGAAGCACAAGAGTATTTATTCAAACACTGCTAATTGTAAAGTTTCCAAGTACAGCATAAATTCAATACAAACTAAATAATAAGAGTATAAATTCTATAAATCAATAGAGTTTACACCATTCGGTATAATGTTCCTGAAATGCAACTTCTTCATATTAGCAACTGTGACTAATTTCCATCACAAAAAGTAATGAAGGCAAGAGTTAAAAAGTGAATTTCAATAGGGTATGAAAGGAAACAAAGCAATAGATTTTAGTCCACCCCAAAAAAAAGTTAATTGAAAGAAAAGCAAATAAACTGTACTCAATTTGTCTTACTTATTAAATTGCCATAAGAACATAGATTGAGAATTATTAATGGGAATAGGCGCAGATTTAAAGCACAAAAAAGGTGCGCATCCTAACCAATGAAAGGATATAAAAAGCTAATCCGAAAGAACATTTCAAACAGTTGCTGAATGAAGATTAAGTTAATGGAACAGGAACGTTCAAGGAGGGAGGAGAAGATGGTGACGCAGCGCGCACGGCCGTCCCGAATGATATCGATATGTGTTAACTAGGGGCCATGCACAATCCTGATTTGAAGAAGACAGCCGTGAGAAGCACGGAGGAACATCTAGAGAAACTTCTGAAATGCCTGCTTCGCTGCCGCTGCGCGATTGAGAATCTCCGGAGGGGAAGGCCCCAAATCCTTGGCTTTGCTTATTGCCTGTTGCCGGGGCCAGGGTCGAAGCGCTCGGCAGAGATGGTGCTTGGTGCCAGAGAGCTGGTCGGAGGCTCGGAATTTTTGGACGGACTCTGAGTCAGACTGTGGTCGGATGCTTCATCAGCAAATTTGCGGCGCTGGAAGTTCACCATCTGCGTGAGATGGGACTTTCGAGAGACTCTGTGACTTTACCGTGCCCATGGTCTGTTCTTATCAAATTATGGTATTGCTTTGCACTGTTGTAACTATATGTTATAATTATGTGCTTTTTGTCAGTTTTTCAGTCAGTTTGTCATGTGTTTCTGTGATATCATTCTGGAAAAACATTGCATCATTTCTTAATGCATGCATTACTAAATGACAATAAAAGAGGACTGCATATCCTCAATCTAATCAATAACTAATTATTCTGAACTGCATGCATTTTGTGCATTTTTTGGTTGAATCATCTAGAAAACCACCTTGGGCACCACGGTGGCGTGGCAATTAGCATGACTCTATTACAGTTCAGGATTTTCCAGAGTTCAGAGATCAATTCTGTAGAGAGTCTGTACACCCTCCCCGTGGGATGTGTGGGTTTTCCCTAGAGCTCTGGTTTTCTCCCACAGTCTAAAGACGTATTGGCTAGGTTAATTGGTCATTGTAAATTGTCCCGTGATTAGGTTAGGGTTAAATGATTGGTTGCTGGTGTGGCATGGCTCGAAGGATCAGCTCTGTGCTGTACTACCAAATAAAGATGTGCCAATTTGCGTGCCAAGTGTGGATATAGTTAACACACCTGTGCTGTACATGGAATAAAATTCATTCCCAACTTTAAAACGATTCCAATTTTAGACAAAGCTACCAATTGTCTTTAGAAGTGTTTACTAGAATGAAAATAATTTCCCCTTATGAAACTATTTAGTAATGCCACAAAATACATTGGTCTTTTCATAATTGCTGAAATTATAAATATAAAATTTGAAACAAAAAAGGTACATTAAAAAGGGAAGAAATGGGTAAACTATTCTGCTGTAGAAGTGGTATAAAATAAATAGACAAATTTTGTTGTATTCTTCTGACTTTTAATGGTGGTTGGCAGCCCAACTTAAGGTGCTTTACTGCCACCAACTGGACTGGAGTGCAGTGTAGGAGAGTTGGGAAATAAAACCCCTTCTAGTTCTTTACCAAATGAAAACTAAATTACCTCAGAGCCCTATGGATTGCAAATAATGAAATATTACAAATTAATTTTTCTTAAATCACTTCCATTACTTTACACCCCAAAACCCCCAAAGCTACTCGTGCAGCCTGCATTTGCTTTCTTTCGACCTTATGCGCTTCACAATGACCTGTTTCATAATGACAATAACACCTACACACCCCAGTGATATTTTCCAACAAGATACAAGCAATAATTAAGCATAGTATGCCCAATTCTAAGTCAATACAATTTCTCCCCTTCTCCCATCAATCAGTTTTGTGTTCTGTAAATGCATCCTCCTTATGCTCATTATCCCCAAGTCTTGCCATAATCCCTCCAATTCCTAGCTCCATCAACCCCTTAGCTTCTGATTTGCTAAGTAGAAGGTCTACATCCACAGATGAACTCTCAGCAGCTTTTTTGGCCAAAGAATCAACCTGCTTATTCACCTCAACACCTCCATGTATAGGAACCATATTCTGAAAACAAGGGAAAATCTATACACAAGTAAATGTGACCATTGTTTACTGGCAAGTACAAGATGAATAAATGAAAAAAATTCTTCTGTTCCACTCATTTTCAATTGGAAAGTTTTACAAAGAAACCTTGAAATAACTTGGATATTATGGAAAATCATGTTCAAGAATTACCTTACTGGCAGAAATAGGTGGTGAAGCGGTTCCTCTCAATAAAAGGTCCTCACTGCTCAATACCCCAGGATCACTAGATACATTTTCCACTCCATGTTTGCAACTATTCTTACACCTGAGACAAAGCAACACAAGCAGCCAATAAAGTTTTGAATTGGATAATCAACAAGATTCCGTATCAAATGTTTTCCATACCCATGCCTTAGTCCGCATTAGTTTAAAATCATATTCTTTCCTTCAAAGGTATTTAAATATTGGTCTTGTTGCCACAACCAAAGAATAAAGTTTTAATTTTACAGCAGTAGCTTTGATACTTTTCAGGATGTACAACACTGGATATACAAGCATTGATAGACAGAGACTGATTAGGGATAATCAACATAACTTTGTGCTTGGCAACTCATGTCTAACCAATTTTATGCAATTTTGAAGAAGTTACTAATAAAGTTGATGAAGGCAAGGCGGAGAATAGTGTTTATGTGGACTTCTGCAAGGCCTTTGACAAGGCCCTGTATGGGAAGCTGGCCAAGGTTGCTTGGCATTCAAGATGAGGTAGTAAATTAGACTAGACACCAGCTTTGCAGAAGAAGCCAGAGTGTGGTAATAAATGGTTGCCTCTGACAGGAAGTCTGTGATTAATGGTGTGCCACAGGAACCAGTGCTGGCTTCATTGTTATCTGTCATCTATACCAACAATCTAGATGATAACGTAGTAAACTGGATCAGCAAATTTGCAGATGACACCAAGATTGAAGGCATAATGGACATCAAGGCAGGCTATGAAAACTTGCAGTGGGATCTGGACCAGCTTTAAAAGTGGCCTGCATTGCACATAAGTGGGAAAACCAGGGTAGGACTCGAATGGTGAGCAGTATAGGTGAGAAGTACAATAGAACAGATCTGAGAACACAAATCCACAATTCCTTCAAAATGGCTTCACAGGTAGATGGGATGGTAAAGAGTTTTTGACACATTGGCCTTCATAATTTAAAATATTGAGTACAGGAGTTAGGATGTTGTGTAGAAGTGGTCAAGATATTGGTGAGGCCAATTTGGAGAATTGTGTGCAGTTCTGGTCACCCACCTACAGGAAAGCTGTAAATAAGATTGTAAGAGTGCAGAGAATATTTACAAAGATGCTGCCAAGACTTTAGAACCTTAGTTATAGGGAGAGTTTGAATGGTTTAGGACTTTATCAAATCTCTCCTCTTTCTTCTATGTTCTAGGGAATAGAGGTATACAAAATTATGAGGGGTATAGATAGGCTAAATGCAAGGTTTTTCCCCCTACTGAGGTTGGGCAAGACTAAAACTCGACTTCAAGGGTGAAAGGTGAAATGTTTAAGGTGAACCTGAGGGGGTACTTCTTCAGTCAGAGGGTGGGGAAAGTGTAGAATGAGCTTCTAGTGCAAGTGGTGGATGTGGGTCTGATTTTGACATTTAAGAGGAATTTGGATAGGTACATAGATGGGAGGGGTATGGAGGGTTATGGTCCACGTGCAGGAACTGGGCAGTTTAAATGTTTCTGCAAAGACTAGATGGGCTGAAGGCCTGTTTCTCTGCTGTAGTGTTCTATCACTTTTTAAAAAAAAAAAAATAGGCATCCGTTAGTCTCATGAGACATGGATTTGTGCCTTGGAAGGTTTCCAGGGTGCGGGCCTGGGCAAGGTCAGTTCCCCATGCTGCAAGTCTCCCCTCTCCACGCCAACAATGTTGTCCAAGGGAAGGGCATTAGGACCCATACAGCTTGGCACCGGTGTCGTCACAGAGCAATGTGTGGTTAAGTGCCTTGCTCAAGGACACACACGCTGTCTCAGCCAAGGCTCGAACTAGCGACCTTCAAATCACTAGACGAATGGGTTAACCAGATGGCCAAGCGCCAACACTGTTCTATCACTATTACACAATTAAATGAAGGGAGTGGGGGGGGGGGTGGGAATTATACTCTAATACAACAAGTTTTACACAGACATTTTAAAAGACTGGTCTCAATTAAATCAAAACTTTGTGCCCCTTACCTCTTATCAGACAATAAAGGTACTGTTTTCTATAATACAATGATTATCCACAACCTCAAAAATTGTGAAAAATCATTTATGGGGAAAATAGATTCTTCGACATCAAAAATAACTTTTGATACAACCATAGCTGCATTTTTGTCTGATCTTTTTTCACTTCACGATGCAGAACAGATAAAAACCAACAAGGATGCTGCTACAATAAAGATACCGAGTGACCTGAAGTGCTTTACAAAGAGCACCTTGGTTCAGCTCAACTGCCAGCCAATTTATAACTTTACTTTGTGAAACTTTAAAATGGCTGGCAGATGACCAAAACCGAACTGATAAGGCTGGTTTTAAAGGCAGCAGAATTTGGGAAAGAGGGAATTTCAGAACTTTAAACTTGGCAGCTGAATGATGAAGTGAAGCAATTTGGGATGATTAAGAGGCAGAAATGGAAAAGGTGAGGAGACAAGGTAGCAGAATGACAAAGCTAGTAGATCAGTGCCTTTCGGAGACCTGGGTTCAGGTGCAATCATAGGTGCCATGTTAAGTGTGCACTTTTTTCCCCGTAATCACGGGTTTACTTGTAGTTGTGTAGTACAGAAACAGTCTTTCAGTCCAACTTGTCCATCCCAACCACAATGTCTATCTGACCTAGTCACAATTGCCTGGGTTTGGCATATACCCCTTTAAATCCCTCTCATAGGCAGGAGAAGATGGCAGCAAGACACGTGCGCGCAGCTCTCCGGTGAAAAACGATATCGTTTCTGTTAAATAGGGGCCATGGACAATTCTGATTTGATGAAGACAGATGTGAGAAGCAGAGGAACATCTGGAGAAATTTCTGAAATGCCCGGTTCGCTGCCGCTGCTACTGTGCGATCGAGGATCTCCGAAGGGTAGGCCCCAAAATCCCCGGCTTTGTCTGCTGCTGGCGACCGAGGCTGAGGTCGAAACGTTCAGACAGACATGGTGCTCGGTACTCGGTGTCGGGGGCTGATCAGAGCTCGAAGTTTTTGGACGACTCAGAGTCGGACTGTGGTCGGGCGTGGCAGGGAGAGTTTTCTTCCTTCTCCCGTCTGCGTGAGATGTGGGACTTTCGAGAGACTTTGAACTTTTTTTTACTGTGTCATGGCCTGTTCTTCATCAAGTTATGGTATTGTTGCACTGTTGTAACTATATGTTATAATTATGTGGTTTTGTTAGTTTTTCAGACTTGGTCTGTCCGAGGGTCCCGAAAGACCTGCTGTACGAGGAACTGGCCTCCGGCAAGAGAGCACAAGGGCGGACCCATCTTTGTTTCAAAGACGTTTGCAAGAGAGACATGAAGTCACTGAAAATGAACTTTGAGAGGTGGGAGAACATCGCAAGCGATCGCTCTCACTGGAGGCTGGAACTACGCAGAGGTCTAAAAAGAGAAGAGAAGCTGAGGCGTGCTGCTGAAGAAAAGTACACTCCTGGGAAAAACAGCACCAAGACAACGCGGGAGGACAGCGCCTTCAAGTGCAGTCGCTGCAGCCGAGACTGTCACTCCCGTGTGGGACTCTACAGCCACAACAGACGCTGCTCTAACACAGACTGAAGCAAGACTTTCCAGGCACAGATCCATAGTCTCACGAGACTAACAGATGCCACCAAACTAAATAACAATAAACGAGGACTGCATGTCCTCAATCTAATCTAAAAATGCATCAAATCCATATACGTGTTTAAGAGTCTTTTAAATATTGCAATTGTACTCAACTCTACCACTTCTGGTAGCCAATTCCACATTCCCATCACCCTGTGTGAAAAAGGTCATCCTTCGCTGTCCTATAAAATTCTCCCCTCACCCTAAATACTTTATAGCTTTAGAATACCCTACCCTGGGGATAAAAACTGGCTGTTCCACCCATCTTTGACCTTCATTATGTTATATACCCCTACAAGGTCATTCCTCAAACTCATGCTCTGTTGGCTGGGGGAATCTCAGCTTTTCCTTGTAACGCAAGCCTTTGAGTCCCAGTAACAACCTTGTTAATATTTCTGCATACTTTTCAGCATAATGGCATCCTTATTTTAGCTTGGCAATGAGAGCTGCACACAGTACTCCAGGTGCAATCTCAGTGACCTGTACATTTGCCACACAAGATCCTACACCAGTACTCAATACTCTGATGAAAGCAAGCATGCCAAACATCCTTCAACACCCTGTCTACCTGTGTTGTCACTTTCAGGGAACTACTGTAGATACCTGCACCCCAAGATCTCAGTTGTACAAAACTCTCCATGATCCTGCCATTTATTGTGGCAGACCCACTAGCTTCATTACCAAAATGCAACACTGAACATTTGTCCAAATCCCATCTGCCATTCATTGGGCCATTTTCCAAGATGAGCTAGATCCTGCTGTAATCTGAGATAATCTTCATTGCTTTCCACTATAATCAAGTTTGGTGACATCTGCAATCTGACTAACCATAGTTTCCTCCTGCATTTCAAAGATGTGCAGACTTAAGTTTATTGGCCAGTACAAGTTACTCCAAATTTGTCATTGAGTGATAGAATCTGACTAGGACAAATTTTAGAGTTGGACTAAGTATTAAAGGATTTAAGAACATTTTAGAATTTAGGTACTGCTTAATTGGGAACTGCAGCAAAGAAATGAAGGATAAATGGAGCATGGGTATTCATATGGTAGAATGACAGATGGCCAACACTACTCAGCCCAGTGTTGCAGTCTAGAGCTAGCCATGTGGTTTTCAATGCAGGCAAGCAAAGGTAAGGTAGATGATAGGCAAGTGATCTAAAAATAGGTGCTATTGGATACCAAGATGAGCTCAGTTATAATCCTATACAGATATACCAGGCAGTCTATTTTGGGATAGAACCAAAGAGCTTTGGTCTCCCCGATATTTGGTGGAAATTCAATTATGACAACCCTGTGATGTCAGGTGTACAGAACAACATAAACCATCAGTTTGATTTTTGAAGATAGAAGTATAGTACATTAAATAGAGATATCAGATGAGCACGTTTAAGGTTTAGGACAATAGGCTCAGTAGGCAGTTAAAACCTAACATAATGAATCATATAGAAACTCACCCATCAGTCCGGTTGGCGGAGTTGAATTTATCAGAATTAATATTATCTGTGAAAATTAAATACACAATCAAAATATCAACTGCCAAAGTCCTATTTCAGTACCTGGAGTTATTCAGCTTCAAACCATGCCATTTATTTAGATTTCAAAATAACACATTCCCATCCCTCACTCACATTACCGAGTTTCCCTTCAGGTACATTAAAAAGTAAACCAAGGAGTGAATCCCTTTCATTTCTTTCTCATCCCTTTCATTGCTCATTTTTCCATCACTGAATTTCTAAGCATTGGGCATCACAGTTCCAGTATTTGTAAACTGCACAGTTCTAATCCAATATGGTTTGCAAAAAAGGATAGACAAAATAACAGTTGAGGAAGGAAAAATTAATTAACAGGGAGACAAAAATGCCAGATTAGTCAAGCAAATATTTTGTAGACTTTTTACCATACGCATTTCAAAAAGAAACTAGCCAAGAAACAAAGAATGAGAATGCAAAACATTTTATTTTAATAAGCATGTACTAAGCAAATTAATTGGTCCACAGCTTTTTAAAAAAAAAAACTCCCAGAACAGATATCCCATCATAGGAAGTGGCTGCAGAACACAGAAATTTACAGCACATTACAGGCTCTTTGGCCCACAATATTGTGCTGACCATGCAACCTACTCTAGAGACTGCCTAGAATTTCCCTAGCGCATAGCTCTCTACTTTTTCTAAGCTCCATGTACCTATCTAACAGGCTCTTAAAAGACCCTATTGTATCTGCTTCCACCACTGTTGCCGACAGTGCATTCCATGCACCCACCACTGTGAAAAATACACCTCCAACATCCCCCTTCTACCTACTTGCACCGTAAAACTATGCCCCTCGTGTTAGCCATTTCAGCCCTGGGAAAGAAAAAGCATCCGGCTATCCACACGATCAATGCCTCTCATCATCTTATACACCTTGATCAGGTCACCTCTCATCCTCCGTCACTCCAAGGAGAAAAGGCCAAGTTCACTCAACCTACTCTCACAAGGTATGCCCTCCAATCCAGGGAACATCCTTGTAAATCTCCTCTGCACTCCCTATAGTATCCACATCCTTCCTGTCGTGAGGTGACCAGAACTGAGCACAGTACTCCAAGTGGGATCTGACCAAGGTCTTATATAACCATAACATTACCTCATGGCTCTTGAACTCAATCCCATGATTGATGAAGGCCAACTCACCATACGGCTTCTTATCAACACTGTCAACCTATCGACACGGACCTCAAGATCCCTCAGATCCTTCACATTGCCAAGAGTCTTAACCATTTATATTATATTCTGTCTTCAAATTGGACCTACCGAAATGAACCATCTCACACTTATCTGTGTTGAACTCCATCTGCCACTTCTCAGCCCAGTTCTGCATCCTATCAATGTCCCACTGTAACCTCTGACAACCTCCACCCCCAGACTATCCACAATACCCCCAACAAACTTACTAACTCACCCTTCTACTTCTTCATCCAGGTCATTTATACAAAGAAAAATCATCACAAAAGAGGATGGGTCCCAGAACAGATCCCTGTGGAACACCACTGGTCACTGACCTCCGTGCAAAATATGAACCATCTACATCCACCCTTTGCCTTCTGTGGGCAAGATGATTCTGGATCCACAAACCAAGGTCTCCTTGGATTCCATCCCTCATTACTTTCTGAATGAGCCTTGCATGGGGAACGTTATCAAATACCTTAGTGAAATCCATATACACTACATCCATTGTTCTACCTTCAATGTGTTTTGTTACATCCTCAAAGAATTCAAGCAGACTTGTAAGACATGACCTGCCCTTGACAAAGCCATGCTGACTATTCCTAATCAGATTATGTCTCTCCAAACGCTCATAAATCCTGCCTCTCAGGATCTTCTCCATACAACTTGCCCACCACTGAAGTCAAACTCACTGGTCTAGAGTTTCCTGAGTTATCTCTATTCCCTTTCTTGATCAAGGGAATAACATTTATAACCCTCCAATACTTCTCTCGTCCCTACTGATGACACAAAGGTCACCACAAAAAGTTCAGCAATGTCCTCCCTTGCTTCACAATAGTCTGGGATATATCTCACCGGCCCCGGTGACTTATCTAACTTTTCAAAAGCTCCAGCACATCCTCTTTCTTAATATCTATACACTCAAGTGTTATAGTCCACTGTGTCACCCCCCTTTTTCCCTGGTGAACACTGAAGCAAAGTATTCATTAAGCACCTCCACTACCTCCTCCGACTTCTTGTACATTTCCACTATCGCAGAACTAATGGAGTCTTCAAAAAGTCCATAAAGTTTTTAAAAAGGTCTCAGAGTTTGGAAAACAGCAAGTATAACATTGCTATGCAAGAATTAAAAACAAACAGGAGTTTGGGGTAATAAATCAAGCCTGCCAAGAATCAATTATATAAACAAAAGCTACAGGAACACACAATTTCTCTTTTTCCTTTCTTAGGGAGCGAGAGAGCCCGTGGTACGTCAAATAACCAGGTGAATGAGTAGTCTTTGGGGTACTGAAGGTCCACCTTTATTGATGCTTTGCTGCACGCTTGAGTGCTCGGTGGAGGGTGCAGATGCTTTTTTGCTGGTGGGGGGGGGTGTCGCTTTGCTGCTGCTCATGCCTGGGAGGGGGTAGCTGGGGGGGGGGCTTTGGGGATCTAACATTTAACTGTCATTCATTCTTTGGAGCACTCCTGTTTTTGTGGATGTTTGCAAAGAAAAATAATTTCAGGATGCATATTGTACACATTTCTGACATTAAATGTACCTATTGATTTAGCAACATAGCTAACCAATTTATTCATATTTCTTCAAATACAACTGGTAGCATAGATAAAAGACATCGTTGGGATGTACTGCATTCTATAATAAAACAGTGAAGGCTCAAAGGAAAAGTGTGCCATGGGGATAGGTTATACTGGGGGCAGTAAAAGAGGAAAAGTGAACACAAACCATGGCAGAGGGAGCACAAACAAAAGCCACAGCAGAGAGCACAAACTGGAAAAAGGTGCAAGAACTGTAGGATATGCCAGTAGGAGAGGCAGTACCAATGGAGAGGGTTTAAAAAAAAGTCAGTATTATAGAAGATATTCAACAGATGCTACTTAATAAGTTACTCTACAATACGACTTAGTAAGGGTGCCAATCTAATATTGAGGATTAAGAGTGAGATTTTAGATAAATACCATTCTCAGGTTTGCAAGATATATCCAGTCTGTTGACCGTGTGATCACTGCTGGTACCTTTGCTATTTACAATCTATGGAAAAGCCAGTTCGACAACAAAGAAAAATCAAGCCCAATAAGTCTACATTGAGAATGACAAGTGATCTCATTGAAACAAAACAGTATCCCAAAATAACTCTGCCTAAAGCAACATGCTAGTCTTAGGACAAGAAAGGGATTTATCTGGAAGAGCAGCAGGGCTTTCCAGTTCTTATGAAGATGAGACAAAGACTTGCAAAGTTCCATGTGTATTTTTTTTTCTTCAAAAAGGCATGCAAACTTCTGCAAATTTGGAATGTTTATTCAAGTTAATATAAATTGTTGCTATATTTGAAGGGTACAGTTCAACTTCATGTTAATTTTTGCTCTTCAAATTCAGCTGATATTAGATTAATCTGAAAACATTATATAGATACATCAGTTATACTCTCGTTTTTGAAATGGCTACTGTTGCCACTATATGTCGTTTTTATAAAAATGCAAAAGCACATTTCTTTATACTGCCTATTGAAAGATATTTTTCCTTACATAGTGTTACTGAAATAAGGAAATATCAACTATTCCTGCTATAGACATCCTTGACTGCTGTTTAAAGAAACTTTCTACAACACCAACACATTTTGTACAGAAAACTCAAAGCAGCACAATAACTCAACACAACATGCAACTATGTTGAGCTTCAGTGACCTACGAAGCAAGATACTGTATATACACAGACCTTTCTTTTGAATTCTTGAGGTTTTGCAGGCTTGTGGCTTAACTGCAGCAACAGTCATATTCTCTGAACTGCTGATGGCAACTTTTGTGGGATTTTGAGAGTTCCTATAATCTTCTTCAGAAGCCTATATACAAATAGACAACTCCATCTTGGTATTAAGTGTGATAAAATACAAATTAAACAAAACTACAGAAAGATCATCATTTATATTATAAATACCAGTGCAGCTGGCAGCTCCTCTTCAAGTTGCTCGGGTTCAAGTGCAAATGAAATTGCTTCAACACTGCAATAACAAGATACATTTGTTCCCAAGTGTCCACAGACATTGAGTACTCTACTACAAGAATAAGGCATTGAATGATTCTCAAATAATGTTAAACCACTCAGATCAATAACAAGGAAGACTTCATTTCTACTGACCTAATACCACAAGGCATCAGAGCAGAATGAGACCACTGGGCCAGCCAAGTATGCTCCAGCATATGATCATGGCTGGCTTAATATTCCCTCGCAGCCCGATTTTCCTGCCTCTCACTCAATGTCAGTGAGACCAAGGAACTGATTACAGACTTCAGGAGAGGAAAACCAGGTCCATAAGCCAGTAACCAATCACTGGAGGATCAGAGGTGGAGAGGGTTAATAACTTTAAGTTCCTGGGTCATATAAATATTACTGTGTCAAAAGCATGACAGTGACTATTTCCTCAGGAGTCTGTGGGGGTTCAGCACGTTATTGAAAACCGTGACAAACTTCTATAGATGTGTGGTAGAAAGTATTGACTGGTTGTATTACAGACTGGTACGGGGACACCAATGCCTTTGAGTGGAAATCCTACAAAAGGTGGTGGATTTGGCCCAGTGCTTCACAGGTAAAATCCTCCCAACCATTGTGCACATCTCCATGAAACACTGCCATAGAGAAGCAGCATTCATCAAGGATCCTCTCCAACCAGACCATGCTCTTTTCTCACTGTTGCAATCCGGTAAAGATTCAAGAGCCTCAGGACTCGCACCACCAGATTCAAGAACAGTTACTACCCCTTAACCATCAGGCTCTTGAACAAAAGGGGATGACTTCACTCATTTAAGACCACAAGACATAGGGGCAAAATTAGGCCATTTGGCCCATTGAGTCTGCTCCACCTTTTCATCATGGCTGATCCTTTTTCCCCCTCATTAGCCCCACTCCCCAGCCTTCTCAGCGTAACTTATGGTGCTGTGTCCAATCAAGAACCTATCGATCTCCACCTTAAATATACCCAACAACCTGGCCTCCACAGATGCCTGTGGTAACAAGTTCACCACCTCTAGCTAAAGATATTTCTCTGCATCTGTCTCAAATGCCATTAACTTTCCTGAAATAGCATGGGCTCTTAACTTGGCAAGCAGCCTCGTGTGGGGCACCTCTCCATCAAACAGCATGATGGAGGTCTTATCCTTATGTGGTGGTAGAGGTCATTGGTGGAGGCCTTCTAAAAGTCCAAATTTCTAACATCCACTGCATCCCCTTTATCTACCCTACTTGTAATCTCCTCAAAGAATTCCAACAGATTTTTTCAGGCTAGAGTTTCCCTTAAGGAAGCCATGCCAACTTTGTCCGAACTTATCCTGTCACCAGGTACTCCATAACCTCATCCTTAAATGACTCCAACAATTTCTCAACCACCGAGTTCAGGCTGAATGGTCTACAATTTCCTTCATGCTGCATTCCTCTTTTCATTTGCAAACCAATTACCTCCACCACCAAATAAGGATAAGGGTTTATGTACTACCAATCTACAAGTCATTCACCATCCTTAACTGGAAATTCCTTTAATGCAAGGGGTTCCCAACCTAGGGTCCACAGACCACTCAGTTAATGGCAAGGCTCCACAGAATAAAAGCTGGGAACCCCTGCTTTAATGTGACTGTGTAAAGACCGGAGTTCTCCAACAAGCAGTACAATGGAGAACTTACAGGAAGGACTGCATCAGTTCAAGAAAGCAGCTCAGAACTTTAAAAAACAGAACAATTCACATTAGGAAAAAGGGCTTTGGCTGGGTAGAATGGTCAAATATCAAAATGTACATTGCACAACTTGTAAAGGTATGGATATGGCAAGGACCAACGGGTTAGAAAGAAGTTGCAGTTGGCAGAACACCGCCAGAAGCTGGTGCAACTTCAAAAAAAAACAAACAAACAGCAGCTCAAAAAACAAATGAAACCAGCAAGAGAACAAATTTGGAGATGAAGATAAAATTTACAGGTGAATAAAGAGTAAATTTATGCTCATTAAGTATCAGCTGATTGACAGTCCTGACAAATCCTACTGGCTTAGGGGCAGGCCCCTCAGTCATGCTGCCCTCAGCATTTGCCTGCCGGAACACTAGTTGGATTGCATTCATTTGCAGCTGCACCAGTGCATTGTAAGGACTGCTGCACCATCAATCTATAGTCCTTGACACACAGATTTGGGATACGTGCAGTGAATTCAGGTTAATTGAGAACACATCAGGGCCAGCACATTTTGGCCCAGTTAAGCAGCCCCATTTAGCTGAAGTTCCATGGAAACAGTTACAAAGATATTTAAAAAAAAGGTAACAAATTAAGTGAAATATTGAACAAATTAGAACACTACCAATAGTATTACAGTCTGATAAAATTGTATTAGCTTTTAATTTTGACAGGAATTCATCCAGTGTACACAATGAAGAAAACCAGGCAGACAAAAAAAATCACTGATTTTAAAACACAAACAAAAACACACAACTGATGTCATTTAAAAACTGTTTATTCTAAGCACCATGTAGTGCCTAACAACCACACAAGTGTGCGTGACTGACGCTAGTTAGAACCTGTTTGGCAAAAGCCTCCTGCCCTAATGAAGCAGCATAGTGTCCCAAATAAATGGAGGGAATCCCGGCAATTTGCAATTAGTTTTTGCTCCTTCAGAGTTGTCCCAAATAAACGGCTGCCCCAATTAACCAGAATCCACAGTACACAGTACATCTGTGACCAAGTTACACTAGCACAAAACTATCTGTGCTATACATGCCACGTGTGTCCTTTGGTACTGTAGCCTTGGCCCCAGAGGAACTCTTTCATTTGGCTGTATTCACGTTTATGGTTGAATGACAATTAAACTTGAATTTGAAATTGTAGACAGGAAGTGGCCTGAGAGAGTATCATTTCACATACTGAAACTGACAGGTTTTTTTTGGAATGGGGTCAGAGATGGAAAAGACAAGCATCCCATCATTGAATAATACCAGTGATGATGCTGGTGTGGAAATAAAAGCCATTGCTGGCAATTCTAGATCAGACTTAACTAATACACAAATGTGTACATATTTCTATACAGCCACATATGACAAAAAAACACTAAGGATTTGAAACATTGAGCACTCTTTTCAGTCTGGATGTTAAATGAAAACCTCACCATTCGTTGTTCAAGTTTTCTTTGGTTTTCTCAATGAAATTATTGCCTGAGGATGAAATAGACAAATATTGAAGTAAAACAGCATTATACAAAACACTGGCAAAAGTTATCGATACATTGAGCAAAAAATTTTTGAAGTGGCAAGTTCTTGAAAATATGGAATCAAAAAGCAAAAACTGAACCCAGAAATATAACCACTCCAGGATTCAAGCATATTGATGAGGTTAGGTAGTTGAGAAGACACCAATGGTTAAGATGTGATTTTCTTTGTATTTTTAAAACCTTGAATAGATTCTCACTTTTAATTTCATGTTTACACATTTCAAATAGTTTGAAATACATTGTTTACCCCTCTGATTATTATGGAATTTTTAAACCCATTAACAGCAAGACTTGCCATTCAGAATGAAGTGTATTCCAGCAAGAGAAAAGTAAATCACCCAGATCACACGGAAGGAGAAACTATCAATGAGGCAAGGCAGAAATGGTCTCAGTTGACTTTTGGTTCACCACCTTTGTAGGCAAGTTCTGAGAACATAATCACTCAGTCTTTCTCATCGTTTGCCCCTACCCCTATCAACCCAACACACCCCTTGAATTTCAGTTAAAAATACATTTACAGTGTGCACCCCAGTCAGTGAATGATCCATTCATGGGGACAATCCCCTCAAGTTATACTAGCTAAACCGGTTAAAATTTTGAGAATTTCCTGAGCAGATTGCTTCTTTCCATAGATGTCCCCTGACAAACACATTTTCAATATCTTTTTTGATAGCAATACTTGCAAGTGAAAGCAGAAGAAAGTAAGATATTCTTTCTCCTGGCAATGGATTTGTGCAATGATTTCCAGGTGGATTCTTGCACCATGTTAGTCTGTTGAACAGTCAATGAATACTTGTCCAACTACCTTACACAACTGGATCTACAGCCAGCTGTGCATTTCTTCATCAACATTCGTGTTCTTCTTCTGCTACTACTACAGGCAGACATTTAAGTTTTCCCTCAGAGATGCAGATCTCAGCATCTGCAGCATGACTCAGCTCCCAATAACCCAAGCTATTCACCAACTGTACAAGTGTCCCCCGCTTCTCAAACGTTCGCTTTACGAAACCTCACTGTTACGAAAGACCTACACTAGTTCCCTGTTTTCACTTTCAGAAGGTGTTTTCACTGTTACGAAGAAAGGCAGTGCACGAAAAAATCAGCGCGCGCCCCGAGCAGCCGCTCTCCCACAGAGTCGGAACGGCATTCTCGCCGGCATTGCTTTAACACATACCTGTGAGCAGCCGTTTGCAAGATGAGTTCTAAGGTGTCAGAAAAGCCTAAAAGAGCTCGTAAGGGTGTTACACTTAGCGTAAAACTAGACATAATTAAGCATTTCAATTGTGGTGAACGAAGCAAGGACAACATGAGTTTGGCTTGTGGAAGCTGACGAAGATGATGTTGAAGAGGTTTTGGCATCCCATGACCAAGAACTGATAGAGAAAGAGCTGATGCAATTGGAAGAGGAAAGGATAACAATCGAAACCGAATTCAATAGCGAACTGAACGTGAAGCAACTGCGTGAGATTTTTGCTGCAATGATAAAGTACGACTTTAATTTTGAAAGGGTATGTCGGTTTAGGAGATATTTGCAAGATGGTTTCAGTCCTTACAAAGAACTGTATGATAGAAAAATGCACGAGACTCAGCAGTCAAGCAAGCCTTCTACATCAGACGACGAACCTTGACCTTCTACATCGAGGCAGGCAGTCATAGGAGAAGATGAGCCGTCTGCTCTAATGGAAACAGATGACGAGATGACACCCCAGTGTCCCAACACCCCAACCCCCAGGCCACGGACAGATACCAATTCGCGGAGAATGCAGCAGTAGCCAGGAGACACACAGCACATCCTTAAGAAAAAAGCCGAAATAAACATGCTAATTAATTAGGTGCCGCCTGACACGTAATTGTCGGCCCAGATCAGAGACGATGCAATTGGAAATCGGCATGTTTATTTCGGCTTTTTTCTTAAAGATGTGCTGTGTACCTCCTGGCTACCGCTGCACCCCTGCATGCTTCGCGGTTCGGTATCTGTCAGCGGCCTGGAGGGTGCGGGCCACTACACCACCCAACCTGCGACGACTCAGTCTAACACACCATCATCAGTGTGCCCGGCGCTGAACCAATTCCGGTGAGTGATACTACACTGTACATACATTATTTCTACTTTATATCGGCTGTGTATTTTTAGGTGTTATTTGGTATGATTTGGCAGCTTCATAGCTTAAAGTTAGAAACCATAGAAAAACTATAGCACAGAAACAGGCCTTTTGGCCCTTCTTGGCTGTGCCGAACCATTTTCTGCCTAGTCCCACTGACCTGCACACAGACCATATCCCTCCATACACCTCCCATCCATGTATCTGTCCAATTTATTCTTAAGTATTAAAAAAGAACCCGCGTTTACCACCTTGTCTGGCAGCTCACTGCATACTCCCACCACTCTGTGAAGAAGCCCCCCCCCTAATGTTCCCTTTAAACTTTTCCCCCTCACCCTTAACCCATGTCCTCTGGTTTTTTTCTCCCCTTGCCTCAGTGGAAAAAGCCTACTTGCATTCAATCTATCTATACCCATCATAATTTTATATACCTCTATCAAATCTCCCCTCATTCTTCTACGCTCCAGGGAATAAAGTCCTAACCTATTCAACCTTTCTCTGTAACTGAGTTTCTCAAGTCCTGGCAACATCCTTGTAAACCTTCTCTGCACTCTTTCAACCTTATTTATATCCTTCCTGTAATTTGGTGACCAAAACTGAACACAATACTCCAGATTCGGCCTCACCAATGCCTTATACAACCTCATCATAACATTCCAACTCTTATACTCAATACTTCGATTAATAAAGGCCAATGTACCAAAAGCTCTCTTTACGACCCTATCTACCTGTGACGACACTTTTAGGGAATTTTGTATCTGTATTCCCAGATCCCTCTGTTCCACTACACTCCTCAGTGCCTTACCATTAACCCTGTATGTTCTACCTTGGTTTGTCCTTCCAACGTGCAATACCTCACACTTGTCAGTATTAAACTCCATCTGCCATTTTTCAGCCCATTTTTCCAGCTGGTCCAAGTCCCTCTGCAGGCTCTGAAAACCTTCCTCACTGTCTACTACACCTCCAATCTTTGTATCATCAGCAAACTTGCTGATCCAATTTACCACATTATCATCCAGATCATTGATATAGATGACAAATAACAATGGACCCAGCACTGATCCCTGTGGCACACCACTAGTCACAGGCCTCCACTCAGAGAAGCAATTCTCTACCACCACTCTCTGGCTTCTTCCATCGAGCCAATGTCTAATCCAATTTACCACCTCTCCATGTATACCTAGCGACTGAATTTTCCTAACTAACCTCCCATGCGGGACCTTGTCAAAGGCCTTACTGAAGTCCATGTAGACAATATCCACTGCCTTCCCCTCATCCACTTTCCTGGTAACCTCCTCAAAAAACTCCAACAGATTGGTCAAACATGACCTACCACGCACAAAGCCATGTTGACTCTCCCTAATAAGCCCCTGTCTATCCAAATGCTTGTAGAATCTGTCTCTTAGTACTCCCTCCAATAACTTACCTACTACTGACGTTAAACTCACCGGCCTATAATTTCCCAGATTACTTTTCGATCCGTTTTTAAACAACGGAACAACATGAGCCACTCTCCAATCCTCCGGCACTTCACCCGTAGACAGCGACATTTTAAATATTTCTGCCAGGGCCCCCGCAATTTCAACACTAGTCTCCTTCAAGGTCCGAGGGAACACTGTCAGGTCCCAGGGATTTATCCGCTAATTTTCCTCAAGACAGCAAGCACCTCCTCCTTTTCAATCTGTACAGTTTCCATGGTCTCACTACTTGATTCCCTCAATTCCATAGATTTCATGCCAGCTTCCTTAGTAAATACAGACGCAAAAAACCTATTTAAGATCTCCCCCATTTCCTTTGGTTCCGCACAAAGCCGACCACTCTGATCTTCAAGAGGACCAATTTTATCCCTTACAATCCTTTTGCTCTTAATATACTTGTAAAAGCTCTTTGGATTATCCTTCACTTTGACTGCCAAGGCAACCTCATGTCTTCTTTTAGCCCTCCTGGTTTCTTTCTTAAGTATTTTCTTGCACTTCTTATACTCCTCAAGCACCTGATTTACCCCCTGTTTCCTATACATTTCATACAACTCCCTCTTCTTCTTTATCAGAGTTGCAATATCCCTTGAGAACCAAGGTTCCTTATTCCTATTCAATTTGCCTTTAATCCTGACAGGAACATACAAACTCTGCACTCTCAAAATTTCCCCTTTGAAGGCTTCCCACCTACCAATCACATCTTTGCCAGAGAACAACCTGTCCCAATCCACGCCTTTTAGATCCTTTCTCATTTCTTCAAATTTGGCCTTCTTCCAGTTCAGAACCTCAACCCTAGGACCAGATCTATCCTTGTCCATGATCAAATTGAAACTAATGGTGTTATGATCACTGGAACCAAAGTGCTCCCCTACACAGACTTCTGTCACTTGCCCTAATTCGTTTCCTAACAGGAGATCCAATATTGCATCCTCTCTAGTTGGTCTCTCTATATACTGATTTAGAAAACTTTCCTGAACACATTTTACAAACTCTAAACCATCTAGACCCCTAACAGTATGGGAGTCTCAATCAATGTATAGAAAATTAAAATCCCCTACCACCACAACTTTATGTTTCCTGCAGTTGCCTGCTATCTCTCTGCAGATTTGCTCTTCCAAGTCTCATTGACTATTGGGTGGTCTGTAATACAATCCCACTAATGTGGCCATACCTTTCCTGTTTCTCAGCTCCACCCATAAGGACTCAGTAGACAAGCCCTCTAATCTGTCCTGCTTGAGCACTGCTGTAATATTTTCCCTAACAAGCAATGCTACTCCCCACCTTTCATTCCTCTGCCTCGATCACATCTGAAACATCGGAACCCTGGAATATTAAGCTGCCAGTCCTGCCCCTCCTGTAGCCAAGTTTCACTAATTGCTACATCATAATTCCACGTGTTAATCCACGCCCTCAACTCATCCACCTTCCCTGCAATACTCCTAGCATTGAAATATATACACCTCAGAAGATTTTTACCACCACTCACAACCTTTCTATCAGCGGATTTGCTTAAACTTTCAATATCATTTATTTTCACCCCAGCCACACTGTCAGCTCTGGCACTCTGGTTCCCATCCCCCTGCAAATCTAGTTTAAAGCCTCCCCAATTGCACTAACAAACCTCCCTGAAAGGATATTGGTCCCCCTGTGGTTCAAGTGTAACCCGTCTCTCTTGTACAGGTCCCAGCTGCCCCAGAAGAAGTCCCAATGATCCTGAAATCTGAAACCCTGCCCCCTACACCAGTTCCTCAGCCACTTGTTCCTCCTCCAGAGCATCCTATTCCTACCCTCACTGGCACCTAGCACAGGTAGCAATCCTGAGATTACCACCCTTGAGGTCCTGCCTTTCAACTTCCTACCAAGCTCTCTATACTCACTGTCCAGGACCTCTTCACTCTTCCTTGCTATGTCATTGGTACCAATGTGCACCACGACATCTGGCTGGAGAGCGCTTGCGTGAGATTTTTGCTACGGAGAACAGTGCAGTAACGATTGTGGAAAAGTATTTCTACTTTATATAGGCTGTGTATTTATCATATCATTCCTGCTTTTACTATGTTACTGTTATTTTCGGTTTTGTGTGTTATTTGGCATGATTTGGTAGGTTATTTTTGGGTCTGTGAACGCTCACAAAATTTTCCCATATAAATAAATGGTAATTGCTTCTTCACTTTATGACATTTCGGCTTACAAACCGTTTCATAGGAACGCTCTACCTTCGGATGGCGGGGGAAACCTGTACTTCCTTTAGGAACATCTGCAGTTATTATCAACACACATCAAAGTTGCTGGTGAACGCAGCAGGTCTCTGTCTCTGGAGACAGCTTATCCACTGATGTCTACTATAAGCCTACTGACTCTCACAGCTATCTGGACTATTCCTCTTCTCACCCTGTCTCTTGCAAAAACGCCATCCCTTTCTCGCAATTCCTCCGTCTCCGCCGCATCTGCTCTCAGGATGAGGCTTTTCATTCTAGGACGAGGGAGATGTCTTCATTTTTTAAAGAAAGGGGCTTCCCTTCCTCCACTATCAACTCTGCTCTTAAACGCATCTCCCCCATTTCACGTACATCTGCTCTCACTCCATCCTCCCGCCACCCCACTAGGAATAGGGTTCCCCTGGTCCTCACCTACCACCCCACCAGCCTCCAGGTCCAACATATTATTCTCCATAACTTCCGCCACCTCCAACGGGATCCCACCACTAAGCACATCTTTCCCTCCCCCCCCCCACATTCCGCAGGGATCACTCCCTACACAACTCCCTTGTCCATTCGTCCCCCCCATCCCTCCCCACTGATCTCCTTCCTGGCACTTACCCGCGTAAGTGGAACAAGGGCTACACATGCCCTTACACTTCCTCCCTTACCACCATTCAGGGCCCCAAACAGTCCTTCCAGGTGAGGCAGCACTTCACCTGTGAGTCGACTGGGGTGATATACTGCGTGCGGTGCTCCCGATGTGGCCTTTTATATATTGGCGAGACCCGACGCAGACTGGGAGACCGCTTTGCTGAACACCTTCGAATTGTCCGCCAGAGAAAGCAGGATCTCCCAGTGGCCACACATTTTAATTCCATACCCCATTCTCATTCTGACATGTCTATCCACGGCCTCCTCTACTGTAAAGATGAAGCCACACTCAGGTTGGAGGAACAACACCTTATATTCCGTCTGGGTAGCCTCCAACCTGATGGCATGAACATCGACTTCTCTAACTTCCGCTAGGCCCCACCTCCCCCTCGTACCCCATCTGTTACTTATTTTTATGCACACATTCTTTCTCTCATTCTCCTTTTTCTCTCTCTGAATATACCTCTTGCCCATCCTCTGCATTCCCCCCCCCCCCCCCGTCTTTCTTCCCGGACCTCCTGTCCCATGATCCTCTCGTATCCCCTTTTGCCAATCACCTGTCCAGTTCTTAGCTCCATCCCTCCACCTCCTGTCTTCTCCTATCATTTTGGATCTCCCCCTCCAACTTTCAAATCCCTTACTCACTCTTCCTTCAGTTAGTCCTGACGAAGGGTCTCGGCCTGAAACGTCGACTGCACCTCTTCCTACAGATGCTGCCTGGCCTGCTGTGTTCACCAGCAACTTTGATGTGTGTTGCTTGAATTTCCAGCATCTGCAGAATTCCTGTTGTTTGCAGTTATTATCAACCCATTTGTTTCAGGAATACAGCAGTTAAGGTTCAAGAAAGTGAACGGAAGATATAGGAGCAGAATTAGGCCATCTGGCCCATCGAGCCTGCTCTGCCATTCAATCATGGCTGATCCTGTTTTCTATCCTCTCCTCAACCCCAGTTCCCAGCCTTCCCCCTGTAACCTTTGATGCCATGTCTAGTCAAGAACCTATCAAGCTCTGCTGTAAACACACCTAACAACCTGACCTCCACAGTTGCATGTGGCAACAAATTCACCACCCTTTGACTAAAGAAATTTCTCAGCATCTGTTTTGAAAGGGTTCCCCCTCTATCCTGAGGCTGTGCCCTCTTGTCCTAGATTCTCCCAGCATGGAAAACATTCTTCCTGGAGTGGCACCAGGAGTTAATGATTCTAAAGCAGTGACATTCTGAGATGGAAACTTTGTCTCACCTGCTTTCTGGGGCAAGTTCACAAATTCAGAAATCTGTACAGATTGCCCCATGTAAGGCTCGTCAGTATTCCCATGCAATTCTGCACTTTTGCAACCATTGGGCGACAGGTCAACCAATGGAACTCTGCTATTTATAGGGGCAACAGGGACCACAATAGTCTTCTCGGTTTCTCGACTGACTGTTGTTGCAGCACATGATGCTGATCGAGTCAGGCTTGCAGGCTCTGTCTGCCCAACCATTTTAGTGCACTTGTCATCTTCCTCGAAGACCCTGTTTCTCAGTTTTATCCGCTTGACTGAGGAACGTCTTAAACTCCTTCTGCTTCTTGAAAACCTGAGAAATATTAAAAAGGTTGAAACACACTTGGATAATCAAAATAAATACAAAATCAAACGATTGATGGAAGGTCATTAACTTGAAATGTTAACCATTTCTTGCTCCATAGATGGAGCCGTCTATCTGACGAGTATACTGTATTGCACTTTGTGCTTTATATTTAAAATAGAAAAATATTCCAATCCATTCAGATTTAAAAAAGTCATATGGAAAGCACAAAACTTCATATCCAAGTCTTTTTTTTTTTTGTTTTAAATGACAATAAATTTTCCCCCACCAATCCCTGCTTCACCACGTTAAAACTTTTGGATGGGGATTTAAGATGTTAAATTGACACTTCAGTTTTTTGTTGCACAGACTCCTTTCTCTTTCACCCCTTTTTAATTCTTATCCAAAAATCAATACCTTTGGCAACCTATCAAGTAAAATCAAAATTCCACAAATTATTACTGAAATTATAGTCATACAGCATCAAAACACTCCCTTTGACCCACCAAGTCTAAGCCTACCAAATACCCATCCAAACTAACCCCATTTGCTAATACTTTGTCTATTGACTTCCATGCATTAGCAATTTGAGAGACTTTTTTGAACCTGGATAACAAGATGATTTTTAGCAGGAAAAAAAAATCAAGTTATTAAGCTCAAGATGTGCTTAGACAATACTACTGAAGTTAAACTGTATTTCTTCATTTAACTGCATTTCTTTATTAAACATTGTTACCTTTTATTTGGATCCTGGACCATTGATGGAAATCTCCTACGCCGTTTCCTCTCTGAAGGAGTTTTTGGCATCAGTTCAGGCTCTGCATTAAAACCACTGATAAACAATTTTATATTATTATTATTAATAACTTCAATCTGCTCCAGTCTGATGTTATACTCATCTCCAATACAACAATTTATTGGCACCAGTGGTTTCCCACCACAAGGTTTGGATGGATTAGCCACAACCTTCAACCTAATGACACCAAAGCCTAGACAACAGACATCTGTGCATGCGTATTATTCCAAAGGTCTGAACACCAGTTCCTCACCAGAACAATAAACCTCTGGCAATGATCCCATGATCTTTAGCAGTTGATATTCCTTTGTTTGAGATCAGTCTTTTGTCTCAAAGAATTGGAAAGGGAAGCATAACAAATCCTCATCTAGAATGGG
The DNA here is from genome assembly GCF_030028105.1 of Mobula birostris. Lineage (NCBI taxonomy): Eukaryota > Metazoa > Chordata > Chondrichthyes > Myliobatiformes > Myliobatidae > Mobula > Mobula birostris. The sequence continues at coordinate 63,456,017 of NC_092380.1, read as the reverse complement.
TCACACATATAGAAAGTCATCTCAACAGTTGGAGGACTATATTTGAATAAGTTTCAGAACCAAGGTAGGAAAGCAATCAGAAGGCAACAAATTAAATTACAAAAACATAAATATTAATTGACTGCCAATCTGTAATGCTGACCAGAAATCTTAATGCAGTAGTTGACCAGTGAGCAAATGTCCATTACAGCCCTCCTGAAAATAGAGAAAGTAAAAGAAAATAAATCAGACTATCTTAAAATGTTTTGCATTTCAGAGTTGGGGAATTGTATACCCCTGAATGAACAATTAAATTAATTGTAGGGCTTATGTTTTGATCATGACAGGGCACTAAAAAGTTCAAAGACAATTTATCTCAAAGGATTGTGTACTACTTTTTAAGCAAATTCTTAACTTGTATTCTATACTAAAGTAGATAGAATGTTAAGGACTCTAAACACTATTCCCACAAAAATAATTTCTCTTGCTATTTATTAAGTCCAACCAAACCAAGTCAATATTATTACCAAAGCCAAGATCATTTCTTGCTACCTGAACAATCCCACCTTGTACTTTCCGGCTACCTTCCAAATTGCCAAATAATGTGGAAAATCCAATCTCACTTTTTCTGAAATAGTTATTAGATACACTCAGGTATGATATTTGCGCCACCCATCACACAGAAATGCTCTGTAGGTTCAGATAACAGACCTCAAATTTTGACTTTTTGCAAAAGGCAAAGTACAGGTACATTCTTAAATTTGCATGCTTTCCCCTTTGTTGCCATACTTGAGCACTGCCCTACACTATTTTCTTCTTCCAAACTTTAAAAATTTCTGTTCACCTGAACCCACATCACAACTACGTAGTTTGAAGCCCAAGTTATTCAATTTGTCAGGACACTAGTCCCAGTTCCTTTCATTTAAATCCCACCCCAGTGGAACAGTTCCTTTCCTCAATGGGACTTGTGTCCCATAAAGTGATTCTCATTTCCCTCCCCCCCCCCCATGTCTTGGACCAATCCTTTAAAATTTGATTAACTTCAGACAAATTATTCTCAAAAATAGTAACCCAGAAAGATTAATACATTCCATTTTTTAAAAAAAAAACTTATCGATCCTTCTTCAGCAAAATGTCTGTTTTATTCAGATTCCGTTTAAAATCCAAAGGGAAACTTGATTTAAAAAAAACACAAACATTTTCTCAGCTAAAGGCAAGAAAAAAAAAGCTAAACTAACAAGTTTGAAAGGAAAAAAATGCTTACAGCTTGGAAATGATCGATCTTAAGGGCAGAAGCAATAAAGAATGATAGACAAGTATAAATGTTATACTCAGCTTGTAATAAACTACAGGATTTTTTTCTTTTTAAAAAAAAAAGAGGCAAAAGATGGTATTAAAATGATTTTCAGTGATGGTATCCAAAAGATTACATCCAATGAAAGGATTGGAGAACTGGAATCCAACTGAGATTATGGCAATAAAAAAGTTTTGTTAAATTGGGCAAAGTAAATTACCACTTGCAAGTACAAAACCAAGATTAAGTCTCCCAAGGAATCAGAAGTGCTACTTGGCAGCAACTAAGGGTGTGGACCTTGGTATTACATGGAATACTTGAGGTTCAGGTATTAAGGGTATGAAAAGGGATTAGTTGTTTTTATATCCCAATAAGAGTTAGATGAGGAACAGCAAAACTTCACATTGAAAGATTGGATCACTTGCCTGATCTTATACTTTTTATTGCTACAATTAAATACTTCTTTTAAAAAGTACAGAAATGAAATACTGAATAGCTGCATCCTGTGCAATAACATCAAATTTTGCTTGATGGTGAACCCCAAAATACCTTAGGTCACTATACAAATGCAACATTGTCAATAATAGACATTTTGGCTTACAAATCCTTTTGCTCAACTTGTTGTACAAGAAAATTCTTACCTGACAAACATCATCGTAGCTTCCTCCTGGATTTCATTCAACCATATTTCATTTTCTTTGAAACTTTCAATAATGCCATTAAGTTTCTCACCGAAGAACTTCAGCACATTATCAGTGTCCACCATTGTGATTGCTGTTCTAGAAGCCATGACATCCCTAAATGGGAATCAAAAAAAGCCCATAAAAAGAAAATAATTAAGCTATTTGCCTCAAATTATATATACACTTCATACTACATTGATGTGTTATTTACTTTGTCCATTAAGTACTCTAACCTGAACTAGGCTCAATATTCTAGTAGTTTTCTCCCTCTGCTCCCTGCCACTACATAAAGATCACTAACAAAATTGTTAACAACTTCTATTTGTAGCTCAACACCAAGGCAGCAATTGAAAAAAACTTTGCTTTGTAATTTTCATTGAGAAAAGATAAATTCGAGGAATAATGCAAGAGAAATTTAAAGTAATACGAAATATGTACTTAACAATTAGGTTTAATATCACCAGCATATGTCATGAAATTTAACTTTGGCACAGCAGTACAATCCAATACATGACACACACAATAAGTAGTATTCAGCCGCTGTAAATCTACCTGCAGAACTCAAAGACTGAGTGACTGTGCAAGAAGGGGACTAGTGAGGGAGGCCTCCAAGAGACCCATGACAACTCTGGAGAAGTTATAAGCTTCAGTGACTGAGATGGGAGAGACTGTACATACAACAACTGTTGCCCAGCTGCTTCACCAGTTGTAGCTTTATGGGAGAGTGGAAAGAAAAAGCCATGGTTGGAAAACAAAATTCATGAAATCGTGGCTACAGTTTGCCAGAAGGCATGTGGGAGAACTCACAGTCAGCTGAAAGAAGGTCCTATGGTCTAATGAAACCAAAATTGAGCTTTTTGGCCAGACTAAATGTTATGTTTGGCACAAGCTAAACACCGCATTTCAAAAAACACACCATCATTACCATGAAGCATGGTGGTGGTTGCATCATGCTGTGGGGATGCTTCACTGCAGCAGGCCCTGGAAGGCTTGTGATGGTAGAGGGCAAAATGAATGCAGCAAAATACAGGGAAATCCTGGAGGAAAACCTGATGCAGTCTGCAAGAGAAGTGCAACTTGGGAGATTTGTTTTCCAGCATGACCAAGCATAAAACCAAAGCTACACAGGAATGGCTTAAAACAAAGTTAATGTCCTGGAGTGGCCAAGTCAGAGTCCAGACAAATTGAGAATTTGTGGCTGGACTTGAAAAGGGCTGTTCACTCATGATCCCCATGCAATCTGACAAAGCTTGAGCAGTTTTGTAAAGAGGGATAAGGGGGAAAAAATTGCAGTGTCCAGATGTGCAAAGCTGATAGAGAATTCACACAGACTCAAGGCTGTAATTGCTGCCAAAGGTGCATCTACTAAATACTGATGTGAAGGGGGTGAATACTTGTGCAATCAATTATTCTGTGTTTTATATTTGTAATTAATTTAGATCACTTTGTAGAGATCCATTTTCACTTTAACACAAGTCCTTTTCTATTAACCAGTGTCAAAAAAGCCAATTTAAATCCAGTGGTTCATTGTTGTAAAACAATAAAACATGAAAACTTCCAATATATGTACTGTATGCATTTCGAATAGCTAAATTACTTAGTCCAAAAAAAAAAACAACAACACAAAAAACAAGTCATGAGGTAGTGTTCATGTGTTCAATTCAGAAATTGGATGGCAGGAAGAAGCTGTTCCTGAATTGCTGAGTGTGCCCTGCCCCTTCAGGCTTCTGTACCTCCTTCCTGATAGTAACAATGAGAAGAGGGCATGTCCTGGGTGGTGGGGGTTCTTAATGACAGATGCTGCCTTTTTGAGACACCACTCCTTGAACAGGTCTTGGATACCACGGACGCAAGTACCCTTGATGGAGCTGACTAATTTTGCAACTTTTGTAGCTTCTTTCAGTCCTGTGCAGTAGCCTGCCTCCCCACCCCATATCTGACAGCAATGCAGCCCATCAGAATGCTCTCCACTGTACATCTGCGAGTGTTTTTTTTGTTATATACCAAATCTCCTCAAATTCCTAATGAAATACAGCCACTGTCTGGCCTTCTTTGGGGTCTTTCAGTTAGGAAGTCAAGGATCCAGTTGTAGAAGGAAGTACAGAGGCACAGGTTCTGTAGTTCCCCCCCCCCCCCCAACCAATCAGGACTGTAGGAATGAGGGTATTAAATATCAAGCTAGAGTCAATATACACCATTCTGACACAAGTATTTGTGTTGTCTAGGTGATCCAAGGATGCATCGAGAGCCATTGAAATCAAATCTGCCATAGACCAAAAGTGCCGATAGGCAAATTACACTGGGTCCAGGTCCTTGCTGAAACAGGAGAGCTATACATGACCAACCTCTCAAAGCACTTCAACTCTATGAGTGACTTAACAACATCTTCATCTTCTAGAGAAAAAAAAACAAGAACTACAGACCAGACAGTGTGGAACATTTTGGAAATTAGGCCCACCAGTCTCGGGCCAGTTATTAAAGAATAATCCCATTATTACAACTCACCTGCTTTTCTTCCTCTAAATTCTGGCTGTACACAATGAGCAGAAAAACTGCACCTGCCCTTTGTACAAGAGCCATGCAAACCTCTTTCCTCACATCACTTGCAGCATTTTTGTCAATATCAATGGCTCAGAAGATTTTGGGTGGTTACAACGGAGGAATTCACTCCATTACGCAAGAAATAGCAACAGGGATAAATTTATTCATTCATTTATTGTTTTTAAAAACAAATGCAGCACATCTCAATGCAGCAGAATCATGAGGTAGATGGGTGGAGGTGAAATTACCAGACATAACAAGCTTTAGATATTTATCATTAAAAAGTTCCTACTAGAAAATATCCTGAAAATTCTCAGTTCACAAAGGATATATAAGTTTTTAAAAATTGAGGAGCTGGAATTACCAGAGTTTTGCCCCAAAATTTTCACCCAATGCCTTCACATTTCCATAGTTATTAAATTCTATATTTTATCTTGTATATTGACTTGTTCATTACAAACAAAATACTGGTGAAATTCAGGTCAGGCAGAAACTATGGAAAAGAATACATTCCAGTTGACATCTCTGGCCAAGACCCTTGATCAGGACTGGAAACGAAGGGGGAAGAAGCCAGAATAAGGTGGTGCGGGGAGGTGGGAGGACAACGTCAGAAGGTGAAGTGAGTGGGTGGTGGGGGAAGAGATAAGTAAGAAGTTGAGAGGTGGTAAGTGAAAAAGGCAAAGGGCTGGAGAAGGAGGAATCTGAGAGGAACAGATCATGGGAGAAAGGGAAGGAGGGGCACCAAAGATGATAGGAAGGTGAGGAGAAGAGGTAGAGGTCAGAGTGGGGAAATGAAGAGGGAAACCAATGTTCATGCCATCAGGTTGGAGCCTACTGAGATGGAGTACGAGGTGTTGCTCCTCCAACCTATTGCGGCAGAAGAGGCAGCCATGGACCAACATTTCAAACTCAGTTGGGGATTGAAACGAAATAGTTGGCCATTGAGAAATTCCACTTGTTTCAGATGGAGCAGAGGTGCTTGACAAACCATCCCCAATCTACGTCATGTCTCATCAATATTAAGGAGGCCACATCTGGAGCATTGGGTACAATAGATGGACACAACAGATTCACGGGAAGAGTGTTGCCTCACCTGGATGAACTGTTTGGGGCCCTGAATGAAGTAAATGGGCAGATACAATACTTCTGCCACTTGCAAAAGGGAGATTGGTGGGGGTGGGGGAAGAGAATGGGCATGGGAATCAGAGGGAGAAACCCATACGGAAAGCAGAGAGGGAGGGAGGTAAAGATGTGTTTGGTGGGAGGGGTAGGGTCCCATTTAAGATTGTATTAGTTGCAGAGACTCATGGGATGGTAGGAGAGTACAAGAAGAACTCTATCCCTATTAAGGTGGTGGGAAGATGGGGCGAGCAGAGACATCCAAGAAATGGACAAGGGTTGGCAAGAGCACATCAATGGTGGAGAAAGGGAAACCCTATTCTTTGGGGGAGGATATCTCTGATATTCTGCAAAGGAAAGCCTCATTCTAGGAACGGATGTGGCAGAGACAAATGAATTGAGAAAAGGAATTGCAGTTTTACAGGAGACAGGGTGGGAAGAGGTATAGTTAAGATGTACATGTTCAAATCTTTATTTGGACACTACATACTTTTAACAAAGATGAAAAATGTGCATTTTGCTTCTCAGTACATCATGTCCTAATTATTCATAGGCTGCTTGACCAGCTTGAATGACAGTTATCAAGGTTTGCCTTGAACTTCTGAAGTCAAAGTTAAATTCTCATTAGAAATCACTATATCCTTGTAAGCAGCTTTAAGGCCAGCCAGACATTCATGTTTTACTGTCAATTGCAAATACAGCCCTCAAGTTTACAAGGCAGCCATAGAAACTCAAAAGGCGCATCTCCAGGGTCATTCTGTCACAAAGAGTAAAATATGATAGGTTGAATAAATAAGGGCTGAAGAATTGGTGCAAGAAAGGGCTTTGGGTATTCGGATCTCTGTGACTGCATCTGGAGAAATTGAGCCTTGTATGAGAATGAATTATAGCTAATGGATTTACTCACACCACCTGGAGGGTTGCAATTATTTTGGCAAGGGGATAGGGAGATCAACCTAAAGATAAAGGATAATTCAAGCAAATCCAGTGGACAGAGCAGAGATGCAGTTAAGGGAGCATGGAAGAAGTTGTCAGATATGATTTAGCCAAGATGGCGTTAGCAAGGACAGCATATTCTGAGAAGTTTTTAAGAAAGATTAGAGAATCTTGCATGACAAACTTTGAGGGCTTGATCATGGCAAAAAAATACAAACAAACACATGATGAGTATCTACAATGGCAATGAAGTAAATCCCATCAGAAATACGGTGGTAGAAACTGGGAGGGCAAAAAGATGTAAAGAAATACCATTAACAACAGGAATTCTGCAGATGCTGGAAATTCAAACAACACACATCAAAGTTGCTGGTGAACGCAGCAGGCCAGGCAGCATCTCTAGGAAGAGGTACAGTCGACGTTTCAGGCCGAGACCCTTCGTCAGGACTAACTGTTAGTCCTGACGAAGGGTCTCGGCCTGAAACGTCGACTGTACCTCTTCCTAGAGATGCTGCCTGGCCTGCTGCGTTCACCAGCAACTTTGATATGTGTTGCAAGAAATACCATTGACAGGTCATATTGAAAATGCTGTTATTTTATAGATATAATAGGAGAAAGGAAAGCTAGGGAAATACAGGTCTCCTTAGGGACCAGAAGAGTAATATATGTTAGTGAATTTTTTTGGGGCAGATGATTTGTTTACACTTAAATGACTTTGGCCACCAGACTTCTATCTTAACTGTTTGACAATGCACTTCCTAAAAGGGTGTGAATACCAGATGCTTCTGGCACCTGATGCTGTAGTTTCAAAGACAGTATTATCTATACATTATAAATATTAATTGTCTTCTATGTTAGCACAGGATATGCCAAATAAATGCATCGTAGACTTGACTTACATTCCTAAAGGCTGTGGATACCAACACAGACATGTTGGCGTCGGAAGGAAAGGATGAAATCCGAAGGTGTGATGTTTGTATGTAGCTTCAAAAGGAAGCATTTTCTATGCATTGTCTATAACTTAAGTAGCGATTGCCTTTGTGTTTAGCATATAAATATCAAGCCCACATTGAGCTAGCAGACCTTTCTGCGGAAAGTGTCTCCGTACGTAGATGCCTGCTGTATCTTGTTGTGTCAAATAGAGAAGCTGCTTTGTATCTACCAGTGACTTCATCCACGCTACAACACTATATATTCTGCGTGGAGTCAGGGAATACAAGACAGGCCATAAATGGCCTGTTTTCGGATGGACTTACAGAGTTGGCTGTGGTCGGGTGCTTCCAGGGTGCTGCATCGGCAAGTTTGCGGCGCTGGAGGTTCATGGCAGGGAGAGTTTTTCTTCCTTCTACCGTCTGCGTGAGATGATGGGGCTATCGGGACTGTGAGACTTTTTTTTTTATATAAATAAACTGTGCCCATGGTCTGCTCTTCATCAAATTACGGTATTGCTTTGCACTGTTGTAACTATATGTTATAATTATGTGGTTTTTGTCAGTTTTAGTCTCGGTCTGTCTTGTGTTTCTGTGATATCATACTGGAGGAACATTGTATCATTTCTTAATGCATGCATTTCTAAATGACAATAAATGAGGACTGAGTGTCCTCAATCTAATCTAATCTAAAATGAGTACATCTTGTCTGCATTCAGTAAGAAGGGTGACAACATCAGAATCAGGTTTATTATCACCAGTATGTGACATGAAATTTGTTAACTTAGCAGCAGCAGTTCAATGCAATACATAATCTAGCAGAGAGAAAAAAAATAGCAAGATAAAACAAAGTAAATCAAAATAGATTATTTAAAAAATGTGCAAGAAACAAATACTGTATTTAAAAAAAAGTGAGGTGGTACCCAAAGCTTCAAAGTTCATTTAGGAATCAGATGTCAGAGGGGAAGAAGCTGTTCCTGAATCGCTGAGTGTGTGTCTTCAGGCTTCTGTATCTCCTGCCTGATGGTAACAGTGAGAAAAGTGCATGCCCTGGGTGCTGGAGATCCTTAATAATGGACGCTGCCTTTCTGAGACACCGCTTCCTAAAGATGTCCTGGATACTTTGTAGGCTAGTACCCAAGATGGAGCTGACTAGATTTACAACCTTCTGCAGCTTCTTTCGGTCCTGTGCAGTAGCCCCTCTATACCAGACAGTGATGCAGCCTGTCAGAATGCTCTCCATGGTACAACTATAGAAGTTTTTGGGTGTATCTGTTGACATGCTAAATCGCTTCAAACTCCTAACGAAGTATAGCCGCTGTCTTGCCTTCTTTATGACTACATCAATGTGCTGGGACCAGGTTAGATCCTCAGATCTTGACACCCAAGAACTTGAAGCTGTTCACTCTCTCTACTTCCGATCCCTCTGAGGATTGGAATGTGTTCCTTCATCTTGCCCTTCCTGAAGTCCACAATCAGCTCTTTCATCTTACTGACATTGAGAGCCAGGTTGTTGCTGCAGCACCATTCCACTAGTTGGCATCTCTCACTCCTGTACGCCTCCTTGTCACCACCTGAGATTCTACCAACATGAAGGAGAGTGAAATCACAGGGAGATGTATTAGTTATCTGGACCACATTGATAGGGGTGGTAGAGATTAATTAGATGTCTTGGAACACAGAAGATATAACCCAACATTTATGAGAAACAAGGGTGAAGATAACAGAGCCTCTGATGGACAGTTTTTGCCTCTTCATTCATCATGTGCGAGACAGACACACCTAGCCAATGTTGTTCATTTATTGAAGGGCAGCAAGGGTATACCAAGTATTTACATGTCAGTGAGCTTTAAGTTAGCGGTGGGGTAATTATTTGAGAAAATACTTGACAGGATTTGCATTCTTTTGGAGAGGCAGGGACTGATTAGATAGGCTGCATGGCTTTGAGGAGGAAATCTAAGTTTTTAAAATTCAGGGATAACAAAGGAGTCTGAAGCAGGGCAGATGTTGCCTATATGGATTCAAGGCATTTGACAACAAGCTGCATAGTCTACTGTCCAAAAGGTTGAGGAACAATTGGCATCACGGTAAGCTGGCTAATTAAATCCGAAGTTAGCTTGGTAGTAATGAAAGGGTACTTTCTCAAATAGGAACTGTTACAAGTGATGTACGATGAGATCAATGCTTCATCCTTGGCTGCTCATGAAATATATTCACTTGGATGTCCATGTAAGGGGCAAGATTATCAAGTTACAGATGACAAAATTAGTGTTTGCTACTGATATCAGTGATGCTTATCTAAGCCTATAGCAGGATATAGATCTGTTGAAACATTGGGCAGGTCATTGGCAAATAGAATTTAATCCTGACAAGAGCAAAGTAGCCAATTCTGGGAAGTCAAATTGGCCCAGAAAGGGGTCAGATCATAATGGAACATGAAGAAAGAAATAATCAGGAATACTGTACAGCTGATAAGGTTCTGCCATTTGACTGCATCAATTTCAATTAGTGCAACTGAGTTTTAAGCAGATGCATAGTTCCTTCAGGTTACAAAAGGTTTCTCTCCTTTGAGAAGTGGCATTTATTATGCCTTCTTATCCAAACCCTCATTGACTTTCTAACCAATTACCATGCACCGTTTGCCGCAGTGTTCCATTGATAAGTGCATGGTGCATCAAGTAAAAAAAACATTCCAGTGAAAAGGGTCATAACTGAAAGGCTGGAAGAAGGACTAAACTGAATCATGTGCAATAATGTTCCTAAAGAACAAAATATAGGAATCTGGCAAGTAGGGAATTCAGTGCAAGTGAACAATCTGACTTCTCAGTGAGCTAACCTGTTAGAGACTTAACTGTTCTGTTGTGCACACACCCTGCCCCACATGGACAACTGCAGAAAGAATTGTCAGTTCTATGCTTCAGAGCATCAACAGCTGACATTGAGTGTCACCCACAAGGCTGAGTATTTGAACACTGCATTCTTTAGGAAATTGCTGTGGATCAAGAATGCAATTAAGGAGCAACTCTGAGACCCAAAAAAACAAAATGTCCCAAGGGCATCTTTGGGGATACAAAGACAAAATAGAGGAACTTAGCATGCCAAGTAGCATCTGTGGAAAGAAATAAACAGTCAACAGTTTGGGCCAAAACCTTTCATCGGGACATCTTTTCGTTTAAGCAGTATGCAGCTCTGAATATAAATGAAAGAAAGACACAGCCAAGAGCTCATCTCTACGATTGCTTCAACAAGGACAGAGTTGGAATTCTATTGCTGGGCATACAGACAAGTGATTTGTTCATCACAGATGTGATTCAAGGTTAATTACTTACTTGATGGATGGATCCAAGAGGACACAGAAATCAGTGCCAATAATATAGAAAGAGGAAAAGATCATGCAGATAAAATTTGACCCGATATTAAGAATCAGATTTAAATGACACCAACAATTACTACAGAGCAATGAGTATAGAATTAGAGGATAGGCAGATCAATGCGTGGATCTTAACTTCCAGAGGCAGAACTGCTAATAGAAGGCAAAAAAAGGCAAAGGAATGACAATTGGAAAGAAATCACTGAAGTCAATGGCAACAAAATTAATGTAAGAGGTATAATGAGCACAGTAGATTAGTTAAGAGCACTTGGGAAATAAAACTACACTATTACAAAACCATGACATAAAAGGTCAGGAGTAAAAGCATAATTATCTCAATGTCATTGGGTAAATTTAAAGCAGAGGTTGACAGGTTATTGATTGGTAAGGACACCAAAGTTATGGAGGGAAGGCAGGAGACTGGGGTTGAGAAGAAAAATAAATCAGACATGATTGAATGGTGAACCAAATGATTCAATGAGCCAAATGGCCCAAGTCTGCTTCTATCTAAATGGCATATAAATAAAACCCTTTCATTACAGATAGAAGGGAATTTAAAAAGATAAGAGGCAATATTTAATCAGAGAATCGATCACAGCTACGATAAGGGGTGACTTGTTAGAGGGATTATCAAATCAGAATAGAATAAAAGGTTAGGTCTTTTAGCAACACACTATAAATCTAAACAGTCCAAGAATAAAAGCAAACTCAATCAGGAGGAGTTTTTACATAGAAACATAGAAAATAGGTGCAGGAGTAGGCCATTTGGCCCTTCGAGCCTGCACCACCATTTATTATGATCATGGCTGATCATCCAACTCAGAACACCACCCCAGCCTTCCCTCCATACCCCCTGATCCCCGTAGCCACAAGGGCCATATCTAACTCCCTCTTAAATATAGCCAATGTACTGGCCTCAACTGCTTCCTGTGGCAGAGAATTCCACAGATTCACCACTCTGAGTGAAGAAGTTTTTCCTAATCTCGGTCCTAAAAGGCTTCCCCTTTATCCTCAAACTGTGACCCCTTGTTCTGGACTTCCCCAACATCGGGAACAATCTTCCTGCATCTAGCCTGTCCAATCCCTTTAGGATTTTATACGTTTCAATCAGATCCCCCCTCAATCTTCTAAATTCCAACGAGTACAAGCCCAGTTCATCCAGTCTTTCTTCATATGAAAGTCCTGCCATCCCAGGAATCAATCTGGTGAACCTTCTTTGTACTCCCTCTATGGCAAGGATGTCTTTCCTCAGATTAGGGGACCAAAACTGCACACAATACTCCAGGTGTGGTCTCACCAAGGCCTTGTACAACTGCAGTAGTACCTCCCTGCTCCTGTACTCAAATCCTCTCGCTATAAATGCCAGCATACCATTCGCCTTTTTCACCGCCTGCTGTACCTGCATGCCCACTTTCAATGACTGGTGTATAATGACACCCAGGTCTCGTTGCACCTCCCCTTTTCCTAATCGGCCACCATTCAGATAATAATCTGTTTTCCTATTTTTGCTACCAAAGTGGATAACTTCACATTTATCCACATTAAATTGCATCTGCCATGAATTTGCCCACTCACCCAACCTATCCAAGTCACTCTGCATCCTCTTAGCATCCTCCTCACAGCTAACACTGCCACCCAGCTTCGTGTCATCCGCAAACTTGGAGATGCTGCATTTAATTCCCTCATCCAAGTCATTAATATATATTGTAAACAACTGGAGTCCCAGCACTGAGCCTTGCGGTACCCCACTAGTCACCGCCTGCCATTCTGAAAAGGTCCCGTTTATTCCCACTCTTTGCTTCCTGTCTGCTAACCAATTCTCCATCCACATCAATACCCTACCCCCAATACCATGTGCTTTAAGTTTGCACACTAATCTCCTGTGTGGGACCTTGTCAAAAGCCTTTTGAAAATCCAAATATACCACATCCACTGGTTCTCCCCTATCCACTCTACTAGCTACATCCTCAAAAAATTCAATGAGATTCGTCAGACATGATTTTCCCTTCACAAATCCATGCTGACTTTGTCCGATGATTTCACCGCTTTCCAAATGTGCTGTTATCACATCTTTGATAACTAACTCCAGCAGTTTCCCCACCACCGACGTTAGGCTAACTGGTCTATAATTCCCCGATTTCTCTCTCCCTCCTTTTTTAAAAAGTGGGGTTATATTAGCCACCCTCCAATCCTCAGGAACTAGTCCAGAATCTAACGAGTTTTGAAAAATTATCACTAATGCATCCACTATTACTTGGGCTACTTCCTTAAGCACTCTAGGATGCAGACCATCTGGCCCTAGGGATTTATCTGCCTTCAATCCCTTCAATTTACCTAACACCACTTCCCTACTAACAAGTATTTCGCTCAGTTCCTCCATCTCACTGGACCCTCTGTCCCCTACTATTTCTGGAAGAGTATTTATGTCCTCCTTAGTGAAGACAGAACCAAAGTAATTATTCAATTGGTCTGCCATGTCCTTGCTCCCCATAATCAATTCACCTGTTTCTGTCTGCAGGGGACCTACATTTGCCTTAACCAATCTTTTTCTTTTCACATACCTATAAAAGCTTTTACAGTCAGTTTTTATGTTCCCTGCCAGTTTTCTCTCAATCTTTTTTCCTCTTCCTAATTAAGCCCTTTGTCCTCCTCTGCTGAACTCTGAATTTCTCCCAGTCCTCAGGTGAGCCACTTTTTCTGGCTAATTTGTATGCTTCTTTTTTGGAATTGATACTATCCCTAATTTCTCTTGTCAGCCACGGGTGCACTACCTTCCTTGATTTATTCTTTTGCCAAACTGGGATGAACAATTGTTGTAGTTCATCCATGCAACCTTTAAATGCTTGCCATTGCATATCCACCGTCAATCCTTTAAGTGTCATTTACCAATCTATCTTAGCTAATTCACGTCTCATACCTTCAAAGTTACCCCTCTTTAAGTTCAGAACCTTTGTTTCTGAATTAACTATGTCACTCTCCATCTTAATGAAGAATTCCACCATATTATGGTCACTCTTACCCAAAGAGCCTCTCACGACAAGATTGCTAATTAACCCTTCCTCATTGCTCAAAACCCAGTCCAGAATAGCCTGCTCTCTAGTTGGTTCCTCGACATGTTGGTTCAAAAAAACCACCCCGCATACATTCCAAGAAATCCTCTTCCTCAGCACCTTTACCAATTTGGTTCACCCAATCTACATGTAGATGGAAGTCACCCATTATAACTGCTGTTCCTTTATTGCACACATTTCTAATTTCCTGTTTAATACCATCTCCGACCTCACTACTACTGTTAGGTGGCCTGTACACAACTCCCACCAGCGTCTTCTGCCCCTTAGTGTTACGCAGCTCTACCCATATCGATTCCACATCATCCCGGCTTATGTCCTTCCTTTCTATTGCGTTAGTCTTTTCTTTAACCAGCAATGCCACCCCACCTCCCCTCCCTTCATGTCTATCCCTCCTGAATATTGAATATCCCTGAAAGTTGAGCTCCCATCCTTGGTCACCCTGGAGCCATGTCTCTGTGATCCCAACTATATCATAATCATTAATAACAATCTGCACTTTCAATTCATCCACCTCATTACGAATGCTCCTTGCATTGACACACAAAGCCTTCAGGCGCTCTTTTACAACTCTCTTAGCCCTTATACAATTATAAAATTATACAATTTTCCAGGGTATGTGGGAACAAAAATCTAAAATTTCATTCAGAAGACATTATGTAGCAAGCCAAAATAGAGGGTGCCAATTCTGGATAGAACTTTTAGAAATGAAACTAGGTAGTTGCAAATTTTTTATTTATGCTAATCACTTAGAAAAAAAAAGAAAAAATAAATACGAGTAGAAGGGTCCAATAAACCCAATTTTACCAGATGCAAAATGAAATAATTCAAATAGGTGCCTGAAGATTGATCAGTCTTAGAGCCATGAAACATGTTTAGGAAACAGGATCATGGTGTCCAAGATAGATGTATTCCCACACAGAAGGTGGGTGGATTGGCAAAAAAGAAAAACTCATATTTTTTTTATATATAAAAAAAAGTGTAAAAGATAGAGCCAGGCAAAAATGCCAAGTGAACTCTGTGGAGCAGAAAGTCAGACAACGAGTAGAAAATGGAAGAGGAAATATAAAACAAAAACTGAAAATCAAAGGTCGTATGAAAAAAAACCACAAACCGTTTAACAAGTGCAAATGGACTAGTAAGGAAATAGTACGGCAAATTATGACCAATAAAAGAATCCTGTATTTAATGCAGAGTATGTGGGCAAGATTCCTGATGGATGTTTTACAATCATCTTCAGAAGTTAATACTAGTGCTGCAGTTTAGGGGTACGACTCAAATATCAAACAAGGTAAACAGCAGAGTGAAGAGGTTTAGCATCTTAGAAAGTGGAAAACTCATCAGATCTAGGGGTAATTTTCAGTGTTTGATGAAAGGCTACAGGTTGAAACGTTAACACGAGGAAATTCTTTCTCTTTCCTTTTTCTCCCTCTGTCCCTCTCACTATACCCCTTGCCCACCCTCTGGGTCCCCCCCCTTTCTTTCTCCCTAGACCCCCTCTCCCATGATCCTCTCATATCCCTTTTGCCAATCAACTGTCCAGCTCTTGGCTCCATCTCTCTACCCCACTCTCCCCCACCCCCACCTTCTCCTATCATTTCAGATCTCCCCCTCTCACTTTCAAATCTCTTACTAGCTCTTCAGTTAGTCCTGACGAAGGGTCTCCGCCCAAAACGTCGACTGCACCTCTTCCTAGAGATGCTGCCTGGCCTGCTGCGTTCACCAGCAATTTTGATATGTGTAGGTTAAAATGTTAACTGTTTCTCTCACTACTGATGCTGGACAATCTGCAGAGTGTTTCCAACATATCCTGTCTTGCTGTTTTTGAGCTATATCCAAAGCCACTACCATGACTTGAACTACAAACTTCCAATCCTCTTCAGCAACAGGCGTCCAACCATAAAACTGCAGGATTGCGAATAAAATGAGAAAGAATCCAAATACTGGCTAGATCAACATTGGTGGGCAAACATTTTACCTTAGTTAAATTATTGCAAAGCATCAGCACCATTATGCAATTAAACACATTCTATTCAATAAAGATTAATTTCTTCAAATTTTTACTGATACAAGTAGTCTTAAATTGTGTTCAGCTTCAAGCAGTCTGTAACAAAATAAAAAATTCTGAGGAAGCAGCACTTTTGGAAAAAAAAACTCGTCATCCAGTGTTATTGGGATTTGTTCCAAGGGACAGAGTAAACCTTGTAGAAAGTCATTAATTTCTGGTAGTTTTACTAATGGAAGACTGATTAAATATTTGAAATGGTAGCAAAGAGAGCCAGAGAGACAAGCATGTCTTTCAGTCCAAACCGCACACAACACACCAAATACAGTCTCCTCAATGTCTTATATTACCAGTATTCCCACTTTCAGCAAACTGCATTCCTAGGTCCCTCTATTCCACAACAATTCCCAGCACCCTATCATTCACTGTACAAATCCCACTGTGGAAATTGAGGTATTGCTTTTTTGGGAATGGAACCAGAGGCATAGTGGTTAGCTAGATGCAATTACAGCTTGCATTCCAAAGTTTAGAGTTCAACTCTGTAAGGAGTTTGTATGTTCTCCCCGTGGCGTCATGTGCTTCCTCCTCTTTCCTTGCACAGCAGGTTCCTTGATGCAGGTACAGAGGGGATGTCGGGGGCAAGTTCCCCCCCCCCCACACAGAGTAGTGGGTGCATGGAATGCACTGCCGGTGACAGTGGAGACAGATTAAGAGATTCTTGGATAGGTATATGAAGCTTAGAATAGGGAAATTCAAAGTAGTTTCTAGAGTAGGTTACATGGTCAGCACAACATTGTGGGCCGAAGGGCCTGTAATGTGCTACAGATTTCTATGTTCCCATGTCCAAAAATGTACCAATTAGATTAATTGGTCATTGTAAATGACCTTGTGATTAGTGTTAAATAGACGAGTTGCTGGGCACTGCCTCTCTAAACAAGAACAAATGTTATCTAAACTGAGTGCCAGGTACCAACCCTCAGCCCACATAACAAGCTGATCAAGAATCAAATAAAATTTTTCATAACTTTTTATATTGTCTATGAGAACACCTCTTAGTACTTGATGTACTCACCAAGATTTAATTCAAGATTGTTTAATGTTATTTCCAGTACACAAGGGCAAAGGAGAACAAAATAATTGATAATCTGGATGTGATGCAGCCCAAAACAAAATACAAAAAAAAATTTACACACTATACAAAATAACTTTTATACATGGATTGCATGCCCATAAAGTGACACTAGGCACAGAAATGTCTGTACAAATGGTGACTGACGGGAAATGGTAAAGTAGTGGAAGTAGACGGAGTGCAGGGGTGGGTTATTGGGTGGAGGTGTTGATCAGCCTTGCCGCTTGGGGAAAGTTAGTCCTGATGAAGGGTCTCGGCCTGAAACGTCGACTGCACCTCTTCCTAGAGATGCTGCCTGGCCTGCTGCGTTCACCAGCAACT
Organism: Mobula birostris; assembly: GCF_030028105.1. NCBI lineage: Eukaryota > Metazoa > Chordata > Chondrichthyes > Myliobatiformes > Myliobatidae > Mobula > Mobula birostris. The sequence goes on along the minus strand of NC_092380.1, from coordinate 63,438,643 downwards.
TTTATGTGTGTTGCTTGGGGAAAGTAACAGTTTAAGTCTGGTGGCCCTGATGGGAGTGGGAGGAACAGTCTGCAAGCAAGGTGGGTGGAATCCTTCACATCACTGGCCCTTTTTGTAAAGATGTCCTTGCTGGCGGGTAGTCTGGTGCAGTTTTGAATACCCATTGTAAAGCCTTCCTGTCAGCCACTGTACGGTTTTTGTACCATGTTAGGATGTTCTCAACTGCGCATCTGCAGAATGACACAAGTATAGATGTGCATAGTCCAGCTCTCTTCAGCCTCCTCAGAAAGTGTAGAAGCTGGTGACTTTTCTGATTGCATGGAATGTGTTCTGGGACTATGAGCGATTGTGCTAAGATGTGCACTTCCAAGAGTTTTAAACTGTTACAGTTTCCACTGCTGTGCCACCAATGAACAGAGGGGTGTGAGAGGAGAGTTCTCCTGAAGTTGATAACCATCTCCTTTGTCTTGTTGACATTGATGAAGTAGTTATTTGCTGGGCACCAAATTTATCTTTCAACTCAAGGTTAGTTGTGGGGGGGCGGGGGAGACAACAAAAATAAACCAATTGCACATGCTCAATCATATTTGCAAATGCAGCTCAGCATTCAACATTATCATCCCCTCGAAACAACCTCCCTGTAAAACTGGATCACGACTGGCTACATCACCTTCACAAACACCATTAGCACAGGTGCACTGCAAAGTCTGTCCTTGGCCCTGTTCTACTTGCTTGATACTTTTCAGTGACCAAGTACAACTCCACATTCACAGAAGTACAGCACAGAAACAGGCTCTTCAGCCCATCTAGTCCATGTCAAACCATTTACACCGCCCACTCCCATCAACCTGCACCAGGACCACAGCTCTCCATACCCCTACCATCCATGTACCTATCCAAACCTCTCAAACATTGAAATTCTAGCTTGTATGCACCTCTTGTGCTGGCAACGCATTCTATACTCTGACCTGCCCTCAGAGTGAAGTTTCTCCTCATGTTCACCTTAAACTTTTCACCTATCACCCTTAACCCATGACCTCTGGTTGCAGTCCCACCCAACCTCAGTGGAAAAAGCCTGCTGGTATTTACCCTATCTATATCCTTAATTTTGTACTGGAAAGCTCTATCAAATCACCTACCTTCCAAGGAATAAAGTCCAAACCTATTCAATCTTTCCTTATAATTCTGGTCCTCCAGACCCAGCAACACCATTGTAAATTTTCTCTGTACTCTTTCAACTTTATTTACATCTTTCCTGTAGGTAGGTGACCAAAACTGCACACAATTCTCCAACTTATACAACTTCAACATAACATTCTATCTCCTGTACTCAGTACATTGATTTATGAAGGCCGACGTGCCAAAAGCTTCTTTTTATGGCCCCATCTACCTGTGATGCCAATTTTAATCAATCATAGATTTGTATTCCCAGATCCCTTTGTTCTAATGCACTCCACAGCCCCCTACCCTTCACTGTGCAAGACCTACCCTGATCCGTCTTACCAAAGTGCAACATCTCACATTTGTCTGCATTAAATTCCATCTGCATTTTTTCAGCTCATTTTTTCAGCTGGTCCAGATCCCACTGCAAGCCATGATAGCCTTCCTCATTGTCCACCAATCCCCAATCTTGGTGTCATCTGCAAGTCTGCTGATCCAGTTAACCACATTATCAACCAAATCATTGATAAATGACAAACAACAACAGACCTAGCAGCGATCATTGCGACCCTCTTATCACAGGCTTCCAGTCAGAGAGGCAACCATCTACCACTACTGGCTTCTCCCACAAAGCTAATGTCTAACCCAATTTACTACCTCATCTGGAATGCCAAGCGACTGAACCTTCCTGACCAACCTCCCATGTGGGACCTTGCAAATACCTTACTGAAATCCATGTAGGTAATATTCATTGCCTTGCCTTCAATTTTCCTGGTAACTTCCTCAAAAAACCTATAAAATTGGTTAGACACAACCTACCATGCACGAAGCTATGCTGACCATCTTTAATCATTTCACGTCTTACCAATACTCATATCTGGTCCCTTAGAATACCTTCCAATAATTTTCCCACTATTGATGTCAGACTCACCAATCGGTAACTTTTTTTTAAAAAAAAGGAAAAAAAGAGCTGTTCTTAACTAGAACAACATTAGCTATCCTCCAATCTTCTGGTACCTCACTTGTGCCAAGGATGATTTAAGTACCTCTGCTAAGGCCTTGGCAATTTGTGCACTAGCCTCCCACAGGCCCTGGGGATTTATCCAACCTAATTTGCCTCAGGACAGCAAACACCTCTTCTGTCATCTGTATAGGGTCCATTACCTCACTGCTGTTTTGCCTCACTTCTATAGACTACCTGCCGCCCAAGTACAGATGCAAAATTTCATTTAATATCTCCCCCATCTTTTGGCTTCACACATCGATTACCATTCTGATCTTTCAGAGTTTTGCCCCTTGCAATCAATTTGCTCTGAACACATCTGTCAAATCCCTTAAGCTTCTCCTTCACCGTGTCTGCTGGGGCAACTGCACACCTTCTTTTAGCCCTCCTGGATTCTTTCTTAAGTGTTCTCTTACATTTCTTATATTCCATAAGCATCTAATTTATTCCTACCTGCCTATACCTGCTCTGCACCTCTTATCCAAGGCCTCAATATCTCGTGAAAATCCAAGGTTCCCTAAACCAGTTATCTTTACCTTTTATTCTGACAGGCTCATACAAGTATTGTACTCAAATTTTCACTTTTGAAGGCCTCCCACTTTCCAAGTACACCGTCACTAGAAAACAGCCTGTCCCAAATCCACACTTGCCAGATCCTTTCTGATACCATCAAAATTGGCCTTTCTCCAATTTAGAATCTCAACCTGCCAACCAGACCGATCTTTTTCCATACGTACTGTGAAACTAATGGCATTGTGATCACTAGATGCAAAGTGTTCTCCTACACAATCTTCTGTCACCTGCCCTGGCTCATTCTCCTAATAGGAGTTACTAATCAAGTCACTCTTGTTGGGATTTCTATGTATTGAAGGAAACCATCCTAAGCACATTTGACAAACAATCCATTTAGTCCTTTTACAGTATGGGAATCCGAGTCAATGTGAAAGTAGTTAAAATTCACTTACTATAACAATCTTGTTTCTTGCAACAGTCTGCAATCACTCCAAATCCCTCATATTGTTGGGTGGCCTATAATATAGCCCCATTAATGTGTTCATACCCTTTTTATTTCTCCATTCCACCCATAACACTCCACTAGACAAGTTCCCCAGTCTGTTCTGGCTAGGGACCACTGTGATATTTCCCCCTGACTAGTAACGCCACTCCTCCATTTCCTCCCACTCTTTCACATCTAAAAACAGAACCCCAGCATACTGAGTTGATAGTTCTGCCCCTCCTGGTTCCCATCACCCTGCAACTCTGGTTTAAATCCCACTGTGCGGAACTGGCAAACATTCCCACATGGATACAGTATTAATTCCCTTCCAGATCCAAACCATCTCTTCCAATGCCATATTTAAGTTTGCTGATGACACCACTGTTAACTGATTCAAACTTTGTGATTAATTTGTATACAGGAGGGAGATTGAAAACCTAGTTGAATGGTGCCACAACAACCTTTCACTCAGCGTCAGCAAAATCAAAGGGCTGATTATTGTGCACAGGAGGGAAAAAAAAAAAAACTAGAGGTCCTTGAGCCAGTCCATATTAAGAGACTGGAGATGGGAGGAAGCAGTAAATTTTAAATTCCTTGGCATCATGATATCAGATCTGTCCTGACCCCAGCACAATAGTGCCTCTACTTTCTTAGAAGTTTGCAGAGTGGAGAGTATCCTATTGGTTTCACCACAGCTCAGTATGGAGACACCAATGCCCAGGAACACGATACTACAAGAAGTGGTAGATACAGTCCAGAACACCACGGGCAAAGCCTTCCCACTATTGAGTATGTTTACCTGGAGTACTACCACAAGAAAGTATCATCCAGGAAACACCTCCCCCCACTGAAAAAAAAACCCCAAGCACATGCTCTCTTCCCGCTTCTACCATCAGGCAGAAAGTACAGGAGCCTTAGATCCCACACCACCAGGATCAGGCAGTTATTACCACCAGGCTCCTGAACCAGCATTAATAACGCTGCATTTATTTACTCTTTTGTGATGTATAATTCTTTCATAATTCTATATTCTATTGCATTTATTTTACTGTAAATGCCTGCAAGAAAATGAATCTCAAGGTAGCGAATGGCGACACATGCCCTCTGACAAGAAACTTACTTTGACCGACTGTCTCCAGCAAGAGAATCCAACTCCCATGTGCTTGGCATTTGCAATATTTTGGGGTCTCTGTTCACTGCACAAGCCACAAAACACTGGCTAAAAGACCAAACTGGAGGGTAGGTGAGTATCTTTTGACTCACCTGACATCCTAAAGCCTTTTCGCCACTTACCAAAATGAGCACAACTAACAGTGCAAGCTTATGCCACCAGAACAAAAGCCATCCATTTGATTTGCCGTGCAGCAAAGACAAGATTCATTCACTCCTCCTGCCACAAGCACACCACAGCTCTGCGATGCATATTACAACAGCACTTCACAATCCACATCTGCCACTGAACAAAGTGAAAGCAGCAGGTACATAGGAACATCACTATATGCAGGTGCCCTGCATAAAGTTGACCATGAAATATCATTCTACTTCATCACTAGATCTAAATCTGGAACTCACTTCCAAACTGCGTTATGGGAGCATCACGAGGAGAACCACAGCATTGAGGTTTTTGAGCACCACCACTGATAAAGTTTAAGGGAATGGGGGATTCTCAAGATTCCTGTAAACAATGGATTCAGTACTGACTATGTCTGTGACTGCAGTGTGTTTGAATAATGTCTCACAGCTGCTTTCTTTGGAGCAAGATAAGGGTTAAAGTTTGCCCAGATCCACATAAGATGTCTCTGGGCTTTTCACACCTTTTGATTTTGACGAAAAGCAGTACCTGATGGAAACTAGACAGAACATTCCTTTCTTAATTAAAGCACAAATTTGACAGATGTTCTTATCTTTGTCATTAAGTTGTGGCTCCAGCAAACCAGGTAGGACATTCCTTTCTTTAATTAAGGTGGCTGGAGTGTCTAACAAATTGATTGTACTTTTGTATCAATAGTCCATTGACTTGGCCGGAATAGTTATCAAACTGATTGTTCTCTGTATCAATAATCCATTGACTTGACTGGAATGGTTATCAAATTGACTGGTCTTTTGTATCGGTGGCCTTATAACTTCTGACATCGGGCAGTGAACTTGTAGAACCGCTGGGGAGATGAGAAAGATTTTCTCCCTGATGTCAGGTCCAAGTTCACTCGCCAGCTGAGCTCGAAGAAATAAACAGGTGAAAAGTAATGATCTTTTTGTGCTGTTGTTATTTGATCCAGCAAAGTTACGTTTACACCACCTCCTTCCCTAAGCAATGCTAACATGAATTGGTGATAAATGCTTGTCCTGCTAGTCAGTCACATTACAAACCGGTCTTCTGATGCAAAGTAATTATTGAATCACTAACCATCCAACCATTACACTCTTCATCTACTTTATTAATAGAAAGTGTCAGCAAGACTACGCAGATAGTTGAAAGAGCCGAGAATCACAGTGCCTATGGCCCTACAGGGGTAATGGGCTTAAGACATCAGTCACATAGCCGCATTCATAACAAAAACATAATTGAAAATAAATTATTCATGATTTTTACAAGAATAGAATTAGAAAAAAAAATGTCTTATTTTAGTGAAGTGATCAAAGTGATCATGCTGTTGCTAAACTGTGGTCTTAGGGATTATGCCAGCCGGTTCAAGTAGTGAACGGCTGAAGGGAAGTAACTGCCCTTGGACCTGGTGGTGCAGGGCTTCATGCTTCTGTACCTCCTGCCTGAGGACAACTGCAAAAACGTAGCATTTTTTCCTCTAACTCAGTATCACCTTAAGCTTTATATGCTCACTGATCTATTGTTTGCTGATGGGAAAAAGCCAATATTAAATATAACAATTGTTATTTGAGATCATAGACAATTTGACAAAGAATCTTTAACTTAAAGGCCCTTTATCTGAACAGCCAAGTGTTAATATTTCTATGCAGCATTGTTTCAAATATTTTATAACATTATGATGCAAGTTATGACCAGGTAAATTAAGATATGAAGGAAAGTTTCCCCAGCCTTCCTGTTAAAAATAGGAAGACGTGAGACACACAGAGAAACAAAGCATTCAGTAAGAGACTGGAAGAAAAGCAGGGGAAAAGACAGTGATTGTTTAAATTTGAAGCTATTTAGGTCTTGGAAGTCAGTACACCTCAATGGGTATAGGACTGAAGAGGAAAGAAAATTATTCAATGGACAGAGTTTGTTGTGGAACACTGGACTGAAAGTAAAATAAAAAAAACTGAAGGTAACCCAAGTATTGTTGAGTGCCTTAATTGCTGTTCTGGAAGAAGGTGAAGAAAAGGGCATTATGACAGAACTTGAAATTCAGGTTAAAATGAAAATTAAAAAGGACCAGTTAACCTGCTTATTGAAAAGTTGGCTTGATTCATGATGAAGAATGGCGTGGGACACAAGTCTGTCCGTTCAGGAGCCAGGGTTGGATCAATCTTCGTCTGGCATCTCGTCCACAGCTGTTCCAACAATAGTTGGCATCGCCTGGAGTTCTTGAAGCATGCAAGCCTCCACACAACGTCAAGGTTGATCCACAGCTGTCCAATGGCACCCAACAGTGAGCAGAATAGCACCCCCAGAGATCCATAGAATTTTGCTGAAGCTGCTGTTCTACAAACTTGTTGAAAATGCTCCAACTTCCCGACTCAAATCTCAAAAACCTTTCTACAACTTTGAAAGCCTCGACTCCGATGAATGGCACCAATACCTGCACACCAACACCATCGCCCCCTCCCCCACTGAAGATACGATTGACAACCCCACCTCACTCCTCCCAGTCTTTACTACAGCTACCAGAAAAAACTGAAAAGCTGTAAATAGACTCAAAAGCCAACATGCCAAAACAGAGCAAACATGACACTAATGGGGCATCTGACAAACCCCAGCTTGCTCCCGTGGCACCCCAACCCAAGACATCCTTCACCTGGTATAAACACATCCTCTTACCAAGATCTGAGACAGCTTTGCCATGGCCCATCGATGTGGCCACGATTTGGAGCAGCAGCTTGACAAAAACCAATTAAAAAGTGTGAAGAGCAAAACCACTGCCGTACAAAACAACTTGCTTATCACAAGCTCAGCAGGTCCATGCAAGTCCCAAGCAGATCAAATCCTATCAGTCCCACTGCTTTTTATTTCATTGCAGGGCTGATACTTCATTTTCTCAGCCCCCCCATGCACATCAACCACCTCATTCTTTTGCTGCTTACCCACAAAACAAATAGTTTACAATCACCAATCATTTTATCAGCAGGGCTTTAAGTGGCAGAAAAGCATGACAACCAGATGAAACACATGCAGTCATGGAAAGTGCAGAAACTCCACATAACACAAATGAGGGGTTTGTGGAGAGGATATCCCCTTTGCTGGGAGAGTTCAAGGCCAGAGGGGACAGCCTCAGAATAGAGGGGTCTCCTTTTAGAACAGATGAGGAGGAATTTCTTTAGCTGGAGAGTGGCAAATCTGTGAAATTCATTGCTACAGGCAGCTGTGGAGGCAAAGTCTTCATGTATATTTAAGGCAGAGATTGATAGGTTCTTGACTGGTCAGAGCATGAAGGGATACAGAGAGAAGGTAGGAGATTGGGACTGGGGGAAAATTGGCTCAGCCATAATGAAATGGCAGAGCAGATGTGATAGGCCAAATGGCCTAATTATGCTCCTGTATCTTAAGGTTATGGTCAAACCATGGGTAACTGGAGATGCAAGTGCCCATTGTTACTTGCTTAGTCGCCTTGCTCTATTGAGAAAGAACTCTTAATTATCAACTATTGGGATTTTAAACTCTCCCTTGGATGTCTTCCAAGCAGATTGACAGATGTCAATATAAATAATGTGTATACTGAAGTAGCTCTTGTTGACCTAGATATGGAAGTTAACTGCACATCTACAAATCATTTCACAAAAAAGCACATATACTGGTGAATTTCAGAGAACCATGGGAAGCAAAACCAACAGAACAGATTACAACCAAGCAAGGTGAAAGGACAAAATAAATCCTGGAGTTTCCACTCTTCATGATGGAAATTCAATCTTGGACGTATCATTCCCAGCCAACATTTAAAAAAAGGACAAGGGTAGAATGCCTACATTAAGTTATTTGTCTCATTCCATACAGAAATTTATGTATAAAAATACACAATACATGACTAAAATAACGAAGTTAAAAATTATGCCAAATACAGCTCATTTATTTAAAACTTAGATAATCACATTTCACAGCATTAGTTTAATAGTCAAGCTACATACATTTCACTGCATCAGAAATCTCAAAGGGCTTATTTACAAAAGCTGTAGAAGAAACATCAGGGATGGAAATATTAAAGAGAACTTTCAATTACAGTTGAATGGATTATGTACTTGGAAAGAAATTTATGACAACAAATCCAGGAACAGATTGCAGACTGCATTAAAAATAACAATTTCACATTATGTTGAGGCAAGAATACTGGAAGCTAATTATATCACCCTACCTTTCTCGACAAGGAATATTATCCAAATAAGACACATACCACTTAAAACACCAGAAAATGTAATATACAGCTTTACAAATAGCCCATACCCTTGCTTCAGCAACTACAAATTCCAGGATCAAGGGCCACCACAGAAACAATCATAATCTAGCTCATCTCTCTGCACTAACGAGTTCAATAACATCAGCAGTGCTACCTATCAGCGATCTTAAAGTGCCTATCCCCACATGGACAGGAGATAATGATACAGATGCTCATTTCAAACACTGGTAGAATAATAAACATGGGAGATTCTTTAGATGCTGGAAATCCAGAGCAACACATACAAAATTCTGGAGGAACTCAACAGGTCAGGCAGCATCTATGGAAATGAATTAACAGTTGACGTTTCGGACAGATACACCTCTTCAGGATTGGAAAGGGGGGAAGATGGCAAAACAAAATATTGGGGGGGGGGGGGGGGAGAAGAAAAGAGGGAAAGGTCTAGCCAGAAAGTCATATGTGAAGTCAGGTGGGTGGGCAAGGTAAAGGGCTGCAGAAGAAAGAATCTGTTAGCAGAGGAGAGTGGACTGTGGGAGAAAGGAGAGGAATGTGGGGGAGGTGATAGGCAGGTGAGGAGAACAGGCAAGATGCTGGAAGCTGGAGGCAAAGACAATGAAATTGACAAGCTCAGCATGGGTGCATGAAGCAGCACCAATGCAGTCAGCAGTGTAGCACAGGAAGGGTCAGGGTGCATTACCAGGGAAGAATTAGCAGATGGCCTGTTCTACTTAGCAAAGGAAAATGCAGACACAGATGGGGCCCATGGTTACCCCTCGAGTTTGCAGAAAGTGGGAGGTGCTAAGGAGAAATATGAAGGCAAAGACCAGTTCTGCCAGACAGAGGAGGGTGGTGGTGGAGGGGAACTTGTTGAGTCTTTTGTTGAAAAAGCCAAGAACTTTAAAGTCTTTTTGATGGGGGATAGAAGTGTACAGGGACAGACAACCATGGTGGAAAATGAAGCAATCAAGGCCAGGGAATTGAAAGTTGAAGAGTTAGACAGCAGGTGAAATATCACAGGTGTAAGTGGAAGGGACTGAACCAAGGGGGTTAGAATGGAGTCGAGGTATGTAGCCACAAGTTGAGTGGGGCAGGAGCAGGCAGAGACAATGGGTCTAACCAGACAATCAGGCTTGAGAGTCCTAGGTAGGAGATAGGAACAAGCAATGGAAAGTACCAGTTTGGGAGCAGCAGGTGGGAGTTTTCCCCCCAGAGTTATGAGGTTACTAATGGTGACAGAGACAATTTTCCAATGGTCTAGAGTGAGGTTCTTTTCAAGAAGTGGTGTCTGAAAGCTGCAACCTGGCCGCAGCAAAGTAGAATGATATGCAGAGTTGATGGCTCTGTATTGGTGGATATTTTAGAACGTAGTTATTAAAATAATATCAGAAGAACATGATCAGAAATGAGTGGATATATTCATCAAAAAAAGGGGTTGCTATATTGGAGATCCAAAACCTTTTTTTAAAAAATGCTAGAAATACTCAACTAGTCCAGCAACACGTAAAGAGAAAGAAACAAAGTTTGAAAAAGTCACATTAAAATCACTCTAGGGTAGCGGTGAGTGCAACACTACTACAGCTCAGGGGTTCAGATTTCAATTCCAATGTCATCTGTGAGGAGTCTGTACATTCCTCCTCGCCAGTGTGTGGGTTTCCTCCAGAAGTCCAAATATGTACTGTACCAGTTAGTAGGTTAATTGCCCATTCATCATACGTTGTTCCATGTTTAAACTAGGGTTAAATCGGGGATTGCGGAGATCGAAGGGCTGGACTTAATCTCAATAATTGAATAAACTGAATGGGGATAAGGGATAAGAAGAGGCAATATGTAAGTAAATGACATGGGCTCTCGTGTCTGATAGTTTCCTTCCTCAACACCTACATCTCCCCCCGCCCCCTCACATACCTGCGTTAGACATCCACATTCGACCCTTCCTCCTCTTCCAGGCAATCACGAAGCCCAGCTCACCAGGGAATTGGCACTGTGGGCTGCACCTCTGCCGCCTCGATGCCCTGTAGTTAAGTATTTGAACTAACAGCACTAATCCCGCCACGTATTTAGCTTTCCGTTAACGCTCGAGGGGTACGGCGGGCTCTCTCGGGTCTCCTCCGTTGCTCAATCCACCCAACAGTCGCGGTGCCACAACCCAAAAACTCTTCCACGGCGAACCCGGCCCACGTTCAGACATCATCGAGCTACTTACCAGAGACTGACTGAAAACAATCAATATACAGAAGAACACCCAGGAGACACAATACAATCTTCACCACGGCTCCCGCTAAACATTTAAGGTCTGCGGTTGTTACGGAACCAGCCAATGATATAGAAACAGCGCTCGGTAACTCACGAGGTGCCACACCTAAATCTTGAACACGAACAGTTCTCGCCATTAAAGGTGCATATGAGTAAATTCATAAGTAAAATTAAAAGAAGCATTTAACCTGTTTAGTTGGGTGTGATTTGGGGGCAAGCAGGAGGTTATTTAAAGAAATGTACCTTGCTGATCTATCCTTGATTATGGATGTGTTGCTTATGGGTTAGTCAGCCTCGGCAGCGGTCTTAAAGCCCCTCGATAAAGTTCAAACTCAAGCATTGAGATTATATGCGGGTGCTCTTCAGTCATCCCCAATTTCAGCGTTGCTGCTAGAAATGGGTGAAGTACCTTTACGTTTATGCAAGTTACTGTTAGCAGTGGATTACTGGTTTCATATATGAGGATATAAGTTGGTTATCCAATATTGCCAATGTTAGTGGAGTGTTGGGTGCACTGCATTCGTAAGGACTTCCGTTTTGGCTGAATGGGAAATACACGGGCGCAAAAGCTTACGTTGTTTAATAAGACTATAGACTATAAGATTTAGGAGCAGAATTAGGCCATTTGACCCATCAAGTCTCCACCATTTCATCATGGCTGATCAGATTTTCCTCTTGGCTCCAATCTTCTGCCTTCTTCCCATATCCCTTCATTCCTTGACTACCAAGAATCTATGAACCTCTGCCTTAAATATACATACACTGTTTGTCACAGCTGCCTGTGGTAAAGAATTCCGCAGATTCACCGCTCTCTGACTAAAGACATTCCTTCTCATCTCTGTTCTAAAAGAATGCCCCTCGATTCTGAGGCTGTGTCCTCTGGTCTTATCAAGGCTTTGCCCCATTTGATAGGTTTCAATGAAATCACCCCTCATTCTTCTGAATTTGAGTGAAAACAGGCCCAGAGCTGTCAAACACTCTTCATATGACAAGCTATTCAATCATGGAATCATTTTTGTGAAAATACTTCAAACCCTCTCCAATTTTAGCTCATCCTTTCTAAGATAAGGGGCCCAAACCTGCTCACAATACTCACCAGTGCTTTATAGTCTCAACATTACATCCTTGCTTTTATATTCTAGTCCTCTTGAAATGAATGCTAACCTAGCATTTGCCTTCCTCACTACAGACCCAACCTGGAAAAGATCAAAGTGAGGAGTGTTTGTTTATCAATGATACAGGAAGCTCAGCAATATATGCAAGGCAGATATTATGACTTGCATATCTAGACAGATGGTACAAAAGATCCAGTGGCAGGACATTCAGGTGTTTCTGTTTATGTTTCAAAGTTTCAGGTGACTTAAGAAAAGATTATCAGACAAGGTATCAATATTCGCATCTGAGATAGTTGCTGTCGTTTTAGCTTTGGAGCGGATCGAAGAAGTACAGCCTGATTATGTGCTTCTGTACTCTGATCCATTCTTGGTTTTGACATAATTAAAATAGGTGTTTCAAATTGTTGGCCAGACATTCTTCTGGGTATTAGACAACATCTGTTGGGGCCGCAGAGTCTAGGCCTATGTATACATTCCATATGGGTCCCTGCCCATGCAGGGTTGAAGGAAATAAGGCAGATATTCTAACCAAGCAATCACTTAAAATCAAGGACGTAAATGTAGTGGTGCCATTGCATAAAAGGGAGATGAAAGCCGGAATTAAAAGGTCTTTTTCAATCACTGTGGCATGATACGGGCATTTGTAGGGAGTGTACTTGTCAAGAGCAGTGCATCATTTATTGTTTGAATGCAGTTCCTATGAGGTGTAAATGAAACAGCTAATTACTAAATTGCGATCTTTGGGACAGTTTAACATGGGAAGTTTGTTGGATTATCACTGCCATAATGTATATAAGTGCATATCTGACTTTTTGAAAAGCATTAGACATTTTGATATTTGAGGGTTTTTTTGGTGGGGGGAATTCAGTTTGTATTTAGTTTTTTATCTCTTTGCTTCAGGCTTCAGCTCAATAGGTGTTATTAACATAATGCACCTTGACCTGGTCTGCCAAATACCGATAAACTTTACAAGTTCTCCCGATGTTCCGTTAATAGTTTTACGTGAAGTTATTTTCAAACATAATAATTGTTGGAATTGTGTACAGATGGTTACCATACTGCCTCTAGGGATGTCATCCTGACCAATGGGCATATCTTGTCATAACGTAGGATCTTAGTTATACCTTAAATAGTATGTAAAATTTTGGCCTCCTTTCCTACAGTGAGATACTGAATATTTGCTACAGTGAGAATACAGCAGTGAATCACCAGATTGGTTTATGAGATGTCAGATAGAGAATCAGAATAGGAACAGGTTTAATATCACTGATGTATGTCTTGAAATTTGATAACTTAGCTTCAGCAGTACAATGCAATACATGATAATAGAGAATAAATAAATAAAGCACAGACCTACACAGAACAGAACGAGGCTCCTCAGTTAAATTCATTTGTATTGACCGATTTGCTTAAATGGAGTTGGTTGCAATTGCCTGTGTTTGGCCTATATCCCTCTGTAAGCCTTTCCTATCCTTGTAACTGTACAAATACCTCATAAATATCGTCATCTTACTTGTCTCTGCTACCTCCTTAGGCAGTCCGTTCCATATTCTCGTCAACCTCTGTGAGGGAATGGTGCCCCCAAATCCCTTTTAAATCTTTTCCCTCTCACTTTCAACCTACGACTTCCAGTTTTGGAATACTCTGCCCTAATGAAAAAAACTTTGGCCATTCACTGCATTTGTTACCCTCATGACCTTATAAACATATTGAGACAGAAGGAATAGACCAGGCTTCTGCTCTCTAGAATGAGAGGTGATCTTTTGAAATATGCAAAATTCTTTGTGCATTCACAGGGGAGATGCTGGGAAGATGCTTCATCTAATCAAGAATTCAAGAACCAATGATCAAAATCTCAATATTTTTAGAACTGAAACAAGTGGAAACTTAACTCAATTGTGTGACTCTTGCTCCATAAATGACACCTTACGGAGAGCAACGGCTGCTGGTTAGTTCCAGTAGTACCCTGTGTTAAGTTGTGCTGAGTGCAATTCTGATGACATCTGATATGCAGACCTGCATCGTTATCTCCTTTCCACTGACTGTATTTGGATCTGTCTGGTGATGTTTCCTAAACCCTCTTGCAGTAACCTTTCCATCTGATTCGAATAAGATTCAAGATTCAAAGTACATTCATTATCAAAGTATGTATACAGAATACAACTCTGAGATTTGCCCTCCCACAGGCAGCCATGAAACAAAGAAACACCATGGAACCTGTTCAAGAAAACACCAAATAACCAAATTGCCCAAGTGGCAAAAAGCAAGTAGACAACACATAGATAGCGAACATCAAAGCAGGCGTCCAGTGGTGTTCAGTTTAGGTCAGTTCAGTGTCGCACCGCTAGTCCACTGCAAGCTGCAGAGCAAAGCACTCTGTCTTGAAATGCCCCAGACTGCATTGATCACCCCACTCAAACCGCTCAAAAGAGTAACCAGAATTCAGGACCACATGCAACATGAAGCCCAAAGTTCCCCAAAATGAGTCCACAGCCACTCTGATCTATCCTTGCAATGTGGATCCCAAGACTCCTGCATTTTCCACTGGCAGCGGCTAGCGAGAGGGAGAGGAAGACCGGTGAAACACGGGCAGATGGGCCGAACACCTGCCTGTCCTCTGCTCTTGCCAGCTTCAACCTTGCTCAATGCCTCAGTCGGAGAAAAGCAATGGAGTTGATCATAGGCTCGCGCCCTCGGTGCCTCATCGAAGAAAAGCAATGGAATCACACACTACCTCCTGACTTCCAGGCCACACACTCCACTCCAAACTTCCTTGATGACAGAAAAACGCCAGATTGCTCAATCGGTCCAAGAACACCATCAAAATGTAAATTACAGGTTTCAATCACATGCAGTTGAGTAGTAAAATCATCATCATCTTTTAAATAAGTAAAAGAAGTGGTTTTAAGAACACCCTGCATGATGTCGCCATTGGTCGAGACAAGTTGAAAGCATTTAGGAATAAAAACAAGGTTGCAACTGTAGCATCTCTTTAAAACTCAATCTGTTAATTTCTGAATTCCCACGAATGTACACACATCTATGAATGTGTGATTGACAGTAATAGTATTGTTTTATTCCAAATTTAATCAACTTAGTTTTGATGGTGTTCAATTGTTATCATTTCAATAACTTCTATAATTTAAACTAATTGATGCATTTAAAATACAAATTCCAAACGAAAATATGTCTGGCAAAATAGGATTATTCACAGAGAATATACAGCCACTTCCGTGACACCAGTGATAAAAGGCGTGTGTGGCAGGGCATTCAGACCATAACGGACTACAACAGGCTGCGCGTCAACGACAGTGACGTTTCTCTTCCAGACAGGCTGAATGTCTTTTGCTCGCAGTTTGATGCATGGAAACTTGTGCCGGTGAGGAAGCTGTCCCTCCCCCCCCCCCCCCCCCACCCCCTGAGGTGCAGGCACTCCATCTGGCCACAGCTGATGTGAGAAGGAACCTAGCCAGGGTCAACATACGTAAAGCTGCAGGCCCTGATAACCTACCCGGCTGGGTGCTGAGGGACTGTGCAGCACAGTTTACTGGGGTTCTAACAGACATATTCACCAACTTTCTGGAATAGTTCACTATCCCCTCAGGCTTCAAGGCAACCACCATTATCCCAATGCCCAAGAGAGCAACAGTAACCTGCCTCAATGACTACCATCTAGTGGCACTGATTTCAACAATAATATGGATTGCATTAAGTCCCATCTTCCTGCTACATTTGACGCTTTCCAGTTCACTCTGTTGCTCAAATCAATCCACTGATGATGCCATAGCCTTTGCACTCCACTCTGTTCTGTTCCTTCTGGAAAATGGTGCCTCATATGCAGATCGCTGTTTATTGACTTCAGTGCGGCATTCAATCTGATCATACCCAAGAAGGTGGTGGATAAACCGTCCTCATAGGGTCTCTACGTCTCTCTCTGTAAATGGTCTTGGACTTTTTGTTAGAAAGGCCAGTCAGTCCGTGATGGCAGAAACATCACACTGAGCACTGGCACTCCCTATGGCTGTGTGCTCAGCCCGTTTCTAATGCATAGCTGCACTGCTAGATCCAGTTCAAACCGAATTATCAAGTTCACCAGTGACACAACAGTTGGCCTCATCAACAACAATGACAACAAGATGGCATACAGTGAAGGTAGAGCAGCTGGTAGAATGATGCAAGCACAACTTCAGTCTCAACTTGCACTAAACAAAGAGGTAGAAACATAGAAAACCTACAGCTCAATAAGGCCCTTCGGCCCACAAAGCTGTGCCGAACATGTCCTTACCTTAGAAATTACCTGAGGTTACCCATAGCCCTCTATTTTTCTAAGCTCCATGTACCTGTCCAGGAGTCTCTTAAAAGATCCTATTGTATCCTCTGCCACCACCGTCGCTGGCAGCCCATTCAATGCACTCACCACTGTCTGCATTAAAAAATCTTAACCCGACATCTCCTCTGTACCTACTTCCAAGCACCTTAAAACTGTGCCCTCTCGTGCTAGCCATTCCAACCCTGGGAAAAACTCTGACTATCCACACGATCAATGCCTCTCATCACCTCATACACCTCTTTCAGGTCACTTTTCATCCTCCATCGCTCCAAGGAGAAAAGGCTGAATTCACTCAACCTGTTCTCATAAGGCATGCTCCCCAATCCAGGCAACATACTTGTAAATCTCCTCTGCACCCTTTCCATGGTTTCCACATCCTTCCTATAGTGAGGCGACCCAAACTTGTCATGGTCCGGTCCGTGAAGTCCGTATTCCGGTTCATGGTCCGGTCCATCGACCCTTGCTCCAGGTTTTCCTATCTACCCTGTTTTTGTTCTTGTTGAGCTAATTGAGGCAGCTGATGCTCGTTGGGGCTGGCTGCATAAATACCTTCAGAGAGCAGGGCATGGTTGCTGGATTGTTCTTCTCCTTACTCCTTGTATCCCTTGCTCTGCCTTCTGTTTCCTCACCTGAAGCCCTGCCTTGTCTTGCCGGTAACTCTCGCCTTGCCTGAAGTTCTGTCTTGCCTTGCTTTGCCTGAAGCCTTGCCTTGTCTTGCTGTCTTGTCCTGGAGCCACCCTGTACCTAGTTCCCTTACTGTCCCTTGCCTCCACCCAGGTAAGCTAGGCTGTCTTGCCGTTACCTGGGGTTGGTTCTGTCCCTTCCTATACCTTGCCTCCGTCGGGTGGTGATCCGCGCCCTGCCCAGGAGGAGCCAAGCCTCGCCTCAAACCTCCAGCCAAGCCTCGCCTCTTGCCTAGCCTCGAACCTGAAGACTCCAGCCTCCTGCCCAGCCTCGAGCCTGAAGACTCCAGCCTCCTGCCCAGCCTCGAGCCTGAAGACTCTAGTCTCTAGCCAAGCCAAGTCTCTAGCCTCTAGCGAAGCCAAGCCAAGTCTCTAGCCTCGAGCTTCAAGCCTGAAGACTTCAGCTTCCTGCCTCCTGCCAAGCCTCGTCCTTGCCCTAGTTCTGGGGTCCGAACCAGAGGCAAGACCCAGGTACTGCGTCCTTGTCCAGTCTCTGGCTCGGAGTCCAAGCCCGGGCTCCTAGCTCTCTTGTTCAGTCCTGTTCCAGGTTCCTGGTTTTCCTGTCCATGTCCTTGCCATCGCCCTGTATCCTAGTCCTGTCCCTAGTACTTCAGTGTCTGTGTTTTGCACTTGGGTCCATTCCCAGCCACCGCCGTATGACAAAACTGAGCACAGTACTCCAAGTGGGATCTGATCAGGGTCCTCTATAACTGCAACTTTACCTCTCGGCTCCTAAACTCAATCTCATGATTGATGAAGGCCAATGCACCGTATGCCTTCTTAACCACGGAGTCAACCTGCGCAGTAGCTTTGTGTGTCCTATGAATTCGGACCCCAAGATCCCTCTGATCCTCCACACTGCCAAGAGTCTTACTATTAATACTAAATTCTGCCATCATATTTGACCTATCAAAATGAACCACCTCACACTTATCTGGGTTGAACTCCATCTGCCACTTCTCAGCCCAGTTTTGCATCCTATCAATGTCCCGCTGTAACCTCTGACAGCCCTCTACATTATCCACAACACCCCCAACCTTTGTCATCAGCAAATTTAATAACCCATCCCTCCACTTCTTCATCCAGGTCATTTATAAAAACTACAAAGAGCAGGGGTCCCAGAACAGATCCCTGAGGCACACCACTGGTGACCAACCTCCATGCAGAATATGACCCGTCTACAACCACTCTTTGCCTTCTGTGGTCAAGCTTGTTCTAGATCCACAAAGCAATGTCCCCTTGGATCCCATGCCTCTTTACTTTCTCAATAAGCCTTGCATGGGGTACCTTATCAAATGCCTTGCTTAAGTCTATATACATTACACCTACTACTCTACCTTCATCAATGTGTTTAGTCACATTGTGGATTTTATGAAGGTTCAGGCTGATCACTCCTTACTGCACATACACAGCTTCTCTGGAGAGTTAAGAGCACGAAATTTCTTGGAGTGCACATAATGGAAGATCTCACCTGGTCCCTCAACACTACCATTTTTGTCAAGAAAGCAAAGCAGAATCTCCACTTTCTGGAGATTGAGGCTTCCCCACTGCCCTCCCCCATTTTAACCAATTTTGTACAGGGGCAATATGGTGAATGTCCTGACCAGCTGCATTGCAAGTACTGTGAGGGGTCTCTCTTCTACCCTTTGGAGATATTTATCTGGAGTGCTGCTTACACTGGGCCCTCAGCATTGAGTGATCCCTCCCATCTGTCCAATACTCTTGAAACCCCCCTCCCAACCATCAAGCATGTATGGAAGCATTTGACCAAGAACTGTTTGGGAAGGAAACAGCTTTTTTCCGCAGGCTATAAAACTACTCAACTCCCACCACCACCCGGTTCTCATCATGCATGTGGTGGCAGTAGTGTGATACTGTTTATTTTTTAATTTGTATCATAATGCATCTCATTATTTGTGGTAATATTACTTCTGATTTATATGTGTGAGTTACTGTATATGCATGTACTTTGTTGTGCAACTTGGTCTGGAGGAATATTGTATAATAAACTTGAACTCGAAGCCTGCAGGTCTTAGGGGGCAAAAATCTTCAATTGTATCAAGTTTGATGTGAAGACAGGGATTTTTCCTACTGTTCCACCCAATCAGTACTCAAAACTCAAAGTTGCACCAATTCAAAAAAAAATTGTTGCATGAGTGACTTGAATAGTGTCTTTGTTATAATGGGTAGCAAAGCCTTTATTTATATTTTCACAAAATGGTATGTACTCAAATTAGAGGCTCAATACTGAGCAAGGAATTTGCACTTTAGTAGCAGAACTCTACCACTCTCAGGCAGTTGTTCGGATTAAATTTGAATCAGTTGCTTGAGATAAATGACTTCTCCAAATGCATTCCAGCAGCTCGATTGGTGAAGGTGTATGATCAATCAGAAGTTATTTAACACAATATTATTTGAACAAGGAGCTGAGTGTTTGACTGAGAGATTAGTGTGGGAGAAACAGACCAGGTTACACTAGAAATACGGTGAGACTATAGACTTAATCAGTTTAGCCTCATGTGCCTCCATAAAAGGTATTCAAACAAGTTGTAGAGAGGGAGTAATAAATGAGAGTTCTGCTCAAGAGAAAATGATGGGGAGAGCAGAATAGGAGGGTTAATGGTCTATTTTTTTTTGCTTCTTTGCTCCAGAATAATCCTTTCATCTTAGTTTTACTCTGTGGCGCGTGGCCAAGTGGTTAAGGCATTGGACTAGTGACCTGAAAGTCGTGAGTTCGAGCGCCAGCCGAGGCAGCGTGTTGTGTCCTTGAGCAAGGCACATAACCACTCACTGCTCCAGTCCACCCAGCTGAAAATGGGTACTGGCAAAATGTTGGGAGGGGTTAACCTTGCAATAGACTGGCGTCCATACTCTCAGTCACTTCACGCCACGGAAACCGGCATAAGCACTGGCCTGATGAGCTACAAGGCTCAGGACAAACTAACTTTACTTAGTTTTACTCAGTATTGCATTTCAACTAATGCAGCAATTTTGTTGTTTTTTTAAAAAACAATCTAAAAACCTCACAAAATTAATAGTCAGGAACTTAAAGGTACACATTTTCATCATAATATAGCCTTTGCTGACAAGATTTTAATAGACTAATAAAACACTTGTCAGGCCATGATAGACAAGGTATCATGTAGCTCAGCTTCTCACTCCAATATCATAATAAAAGAATTGTGCACAGTGCCACAGGTGTAGCATCTGAAACACAAAAGGCTTTTTGTTACTATTATCATCTGGCGAGAGCAGGACTCCAGGGGCAGTTCAGACATCTTATCCAACTGAAGATATGTACACAAAATTCTAAGCAGCAGAAGAGAATGGTTGTGATTTTTTTTTGTAAATGAAACTGTATCTCATCTCCAGGAGCATGAACTACAGTAGAAAATTTGAGATTTTCCCAGTGCTTAGCTGTAAGTGAGCAAAACAGATTTCAACATGCAACGATGCCTCCACCATTGAGCATGATTTGAAGTTGGACCTTGTTATTCCAGCTGTATGGTACAGCCCAAGTATTAGTTACTACACCATTAAAGCAACTTTGATGGACATGGCTCATTCAAATATCAAGCTCTGGCAGGTGTGTAGTCAGATGCACAGCATAGACCCCAGTATTTTGCAATTACACCACAATCCCAGCTTCTATTTGGTACAAAAATTTCAAAGTGGACCCATGCATAAAAAGGTTGCTGAGAAACAGATGATTGATATTCCATTGGAAGTCTTTATCAGCTATATACATATACAAAGAGAAGATAGTAAAATCATGATATAGTAGTCAAGCAGAGGATTGAAGAGACAGTTTCACATTTTACAAAACTTGGATTGTTACTGTAAAGTATAAAATTCAGTATTTCTTAAAGCTATAGGGTACATTAATCCTGTTCAATAGTGGTGGTGAATGCCACACTGCAGAACTAGTGCGTTTCAGATAACGTGGTTTGCTTTTACTGAAGATGGTTTCAAGATTGGGTGGTTGAATGACACCAAAGAATTTGTCCAGGTCAATGGGATGATAATACTGCTGTAAGAGGGCTTTCTGCAGTTCTTTACCTGATAAGAGAAAAAAAAAAGTCCATTACAATTCAAACTTTAAGTGTAATACAGAAAATAGAAGTATTTGTTATAGTTCAAATTGTATATGCAAAGTAATTTAGTTGATACACTTGCTCTTTTGATGTCTTGGGGATGAAAAGGCAGGTGAAATATAATGAAACTGTTTCTTGCACTAATGTGACTGCAAATGATTGTTCCAGTAATTTGAATTTTACCCCCAATACTCAATTTTGAATAGTTAGATTCTTGAAGCAACACATGCACACTCCATCTGAATGTCTGCTGCACCCCCACCCCACTCCCAAATTCACACACACTCATCCTGCATTGGTCACTTTTCATCTTTTATTGCTGCTGTCTCACAGTTATACCACTGCTTGTTTTATTATAGTAGTGCCAGTAAGATTATACTGTCCTACATAAACATGCACCTAACACCTTATATCAACCTGTCTACCTTCAGGCCATGCCAGTCAGGGACATGTGTTGATATTATTTTTGTCACACACAGTTATAGGTACTGTGTTTTGCATCTTGGCCCCAGAGGAACAATGCTTCGTTTGTGTATAGGTGAACGACAATATACTTGAACTTAAAGAATCTGTGCAGAACTGATTAAAATAGCTCAATCAAAATTTAGAAGCATGTGAAGTTCAGAATGAGTTATTCTCTAGGCCCAGCATTTTTAAACTAAACATCATGGTTAAAAAAAGTCTCCTAGGACAGTAGTTCCTTCCTTCATTGCAACATTATATTTAATTATGGGGGTTCATTATTCCAAAGCTTCAAGTGACAAGGTATCAGGGACCACAATGACAAGCCAGGAAACTAAAGGCCGGTGAGCCTATCGTTTTTGGGAGCATCACATGCAGTTCTGGTTTTGCAGCAAAAGGAGGTTATTAAGCAGGAGTGGTTGCAGAAAAGTTTCACAAGGTTGTTACTGGGACTGGAGGGTGTGAGTTACAAGAAGCTGGGCATCTACCCCGGAGTGTAGAAGGCAGAGTGCTAAACTTATACGAGGTATACAAAATTATGCAGCTTAGAAAGGTGAATGGTCATAGTCTCTCCCCCCACCTCCCATCTGAAGGTAGAGAAGTTTAAAGCTAGATGGCATAAGGTTTATATTTTAAAGGTTAAAGGGGACCCAAAGGACATTTTTCACTGCAGAGGATACTAGGGTTATGGAATGAGCCGCCAGAAGCAGTAAAACTACAACATTTGGACAGTTACATTAATGAGAAAGAGGGATATTGGCCAAACGCAGGAAAACTGGACGAGGAAGATGGATGTAGATCAAATGCAGGGAAATGGGACTCCGCATGTACAAGTTTCTACTCTATATAACACCCAAAAAAAAAAAAAAAAAAAAAATCACCCTCCACCTGCAACAACTACTGGTCAATAAAAACTTGAGGGAAGTCTCAAAGCTTTTCATTTTAGTGAAATGCAAAACATTTGTCTTCTATCAAATTCTTTAACATAGAAGACATGATGATGCCTTAAGAAGGTGGCATCCATCATGGAGGTACAGGAGCCTGAAGAGAGACTCATCATTTTAGGAACAGCTTCTTCACCTCTGCCATCAGTATTCCAAACAGTCTATGAACCCTCTCTTAATATTTTGCTCACTTTTTGATTTATGTTTTATATATTATTATAACATGTATAGTATCTTTTATGTATCTTTTAATGCTGCTGCAAACTTCTCAACATGTTGATGATAATAAAACTGATTATGATTATTTAATTTGAGATCACTTACCACTTGCCCAAACAGGGATCGGCTTGCGTGGTGCTCCCTCATCATCAGTAGAGTCATCACTGTTCAAGTCCATTCCATAATCGTCCAAATTTACTTTCGGTATCTTGACTTTAGTATTGGGAGTCATTGTGTAAGACTCTGGAGGTGGGGTGTGCTAGAAAACAAGTTCATCTGTTAAAACTCAAGATTTTTGAATAATCATTTATTCCCAGCAAAGCCTAATTAAAGCATCTTTCTGTGGTATTAAACAGGAAATTAGAAATGTGTGCAATAAAGGAACAGCAGTTATAATGGGTGACTTCAATCTACATGTAGATTGGGTGAACCAAATTGGTAAAGGTGCTGAGGAAGAGGATTTCTTGGAATGTATGCGGGATGGTTTTTTGAACCAACATGTCGAGGAACCAACTAGAGAGCAGGCTATTCTGGACTGGGTTTTGAGCAATGAGGAAGGGTTAATTAGCAATCTTGTCGTGAGAGGCCCCTTGGGTAAGAGTGACCATAATATGGTGGAATTCTTCATTAAGATGGAGAGTGACATAGTTAATTCAGAAACAAAGGTTCTGAACTTAAAGAGGGGTAACTTTGAAGGTATGAGACGTCAATTAGCTAAGATAGACTGGCAAATGACACTTAAAGGATTGACGGTGGATATGCAATGGCAAGCATTTAAAGGTTGCATGGATGAACTGCAACAAATGTTCATCCCAGTTTGGCAAAAGAATAAATCAAGGAAGGTAGTGCACCCATGGCTGACAAGAGAAATTAGGGATAGTATCAATTCCAAAGAAGCAGCATACAAATTAGCCAGAGAAAGTGGCTCACCTGAGGACTGGGAGAAATTCAGAGTTCAGCAGAGGAGGACAAAGGGCTTAATTAGGAAGGGGAAAAAAGATTATGAGAGAAAACTGGCAGGCAACATAAAAACGGACTGTAAAAGCTTTTATCGATATGTAAAAAGGAAAAGACTGGTAAAGACAAATGTAGGTCCCCTGCAGGCAGAAACAGGTGAGTTGATTATGGGGAGCAAGGACATGGCAGACCAATTGAATAATTACTTTGGTTCTGTCTTCACTAAGGAGGACATAAATAATTTCCAGAAATAGTAGGGGACAGAGGGTCCAGTGAGATGGAGGAACTGAGCGAAATACATGTTAGTAGGGAAGTGGTGTTAGGTAAATTGAAGGGATTGAAGGCAGATAAATCCCCAGGGCCAGATGGTCTGCATCCCAGGGTGCTTAAGGAAGTAGCCCAAGAAATAGTGGATGCATTAGTGATAATTTTTCAAAACTCGTTAGATTCTGGACTAGTTTCTGAGGATTGGAGGGTGGCTAATGTAACTCCACTTTTTAAAAAAGGAGGGAGAGAGAAACCGGGGAATTATAGACCGGTTAGCCTAACGTCGGTGGTGGGGAAACTGCTGGAGTCAGTTATCAAGGATGTGATAACAGCACATTTGGAAAGTGGTGAAATGATCGGACAAAGTCAGCATGGATTTGTGAAAGGAAAATCACGTCTGACGAATCTCATAGAATTTTTTGAGGATGTAACTAGTAGAGTGGATAGGGGAGAACCAGTGGATGTGG
The DNA here is from genome assembly GCF_030028105.1 of Mobula birostris. Taxonomy (NCBI): domain Eukaryota; kingdom Metazoa; phylum Chordata; class Chondrichthyes; order Myliobatiformes; family Myliobatidae; genus Mobula; species Mobula birostris. Next base: position 63,414,130 of record NC_092380.1, on the reverse strand, counting down.
TATATTTGGATTTTCAGAAGGCTTTTGACAAGGTCCCACACAGGAGATTAGTGTGCAAACTTAAAGCACACGGTATTGGGGGTAAGGTATTGGTGTGGGTGGAGAGTTGGTTAGCAGACAGGAAGCAAAGAGTGGGAATAAACGGGACCTTTTCAGAATGGCAGGCTGGGATGGCAGGCGGTGACTAGTGGGGTACCGCAAGGCTCAGTGCTGGGACCCCAGTTGTTTACAATATATATTAATGACTTGGATGAGGGAATTAAATGCAGCATCTCCAAGTTTGCAGATGACACGAAGCTGGGTGGCAGTGTTAGCTGTGAGGAGGATGCAGAGTGTCTTGGATAGGTTGGGTGAGTGGGCAAATTCATGGCAGATGCAATTTAATGTGGATAAATGTGAAGTTATCCACTTTGGTGGCAAAAATAGGAAAACAGATTATTATCTGAATGGTGGCCGATTAGGAAAAGGGGAGGTGCAACGTGACCTGGGTGTCATTATACACCAGTCATTGAAAGTGGGCATGCAGGTACAGCAGGCGGTGAAAAAGGCGAATGGTATGCTGGCATTTATAGCGAGAGGATTTGAGTACAGGAGCAGGGAGGTACTACTGAAGTTGTACAAGGCCTTGGTGAGACCGCACCTGGAGTATTGTGTGCAGTTTTGGTCCCCTAATCTGAGGAAAGACATCCTTGCCATAGAGGGAGTACAGAGAAGGTTCACCAGATTGATTCCTGGGATGGCAGGACTTTCATATGAAGAAAGAATGGATGAACTGGGCTTGTACTCGTTGGAATTTAGAAGATTGAGGGGGGATCTGATTGAAACGTATAAGATCCTAAAGGGATTGGACAGGCTAGATGCAGGAAGATTGTTCCCAATGTTGGGGAAGTCCAGAACGAGGGGTCACACTTTGAGGATAGAGGGGAAGCCTTTTAGGACCGAGATTAGGAAAAACTTCTTCACACAGAGAGTGGTGAATCTGTGGAATTCTCTGCCACAGGAAACAGTTGAGGCCAGTTCATTGGCTATATTTAAGAGGGAGTTAGATATGGCCCTTGTGGCTACGGGGGTCAGGGGGTATGGAGGGAAGGCTGGGGCGGTGTTCTGAGTTGGATGATCAGCTCATAATAAATGGCGGTGCAGGCTCGAAGGGCCGAATGGCCTACTCCTGCACCTATTTTCTATGTTTCTATACTCTTCTCTTAGGTTTCCTTCCTCCCATTCTACTTATCTGTTTTCGAACTAGCAATGTTAGTTTGCCACCGTCTTTACTAGTCATGCAAATCTAGATTTCAACTACCTCAGCAACACAGGCACTATTTCATCTTGTAGAAACACAATATAAAATATTTAGTCTTGAGCCATTAGTATTAAAACAAAAATGCACATGATCATTTACTGAGCACGTTTCTCACAGCCAACTGGCATTCACAAAAAATGTCTCTACAAATCACACTATAGCAATGCAAGTTTGGAAATACTAAATAATTGTAATAAAATGCAAAGCTTAAAATCAACAAATCTGTTCATTTCACACTCCTCCCTAACACTTACATGAACCTCCACAGTCACATTCAGTATATTTTTGCTTGCAACTTCCTTCTCAGCTTTCTTGTCTTGTTCTTCCTTCCATTTTCTTTCCTCATTTTCACGATTTCTCTTTTCATTTTCTTGTTGTTCTTTTATTTCCTGCTCCTTTCTAATCTTCTCTTTTTCTAAACGCTGTCTTTCCAGGTCTGCCAATTGTTTTTCCTCCTACAAGAAACAATAACCTTGAGGGCTCCTATATTAGTTGAGCTACAAGTGTAGAATACAAATAGTTGCTAAATTCTAGGTGACATCATCCTACAAGGTGGGTTCATTTGCTTGAACAAGTATGTAATCTTGTCAGACAAGCATGTAGTCAGAACTTATAATGTGGAAAATTTGATACTGAAGAAAACTCCTTAACTTCTGAACCGCTAACAGGAACTGAATGGCAATAATGCACATTCAGCAAGATTACTCTCAGAGGGGTGAACTTGTAGGATGCATTTAGAAGAAAGTCATGTTTGCAAACCTGAACTTGCCCTAAACAAGAGGAACTGTGGTTAATACCCTGAAAAAATATTATGATAATCTTCAAAAGTTAAAGATTATTCCACTCCAAAAGTAGTGATTAGTTAACTAGCCACAGCACAAATGAATCAGATAACATTTGGATCTATGCTATTCAATTAAATGTATATATTTTTATGATTTAATGGGTTCTGTTTATTCAAGTTGAGGTTATTAATTTCTGATTTACATGTTTTGTGCTTTAATTACCCCTTTACTGCAGCAATTATAACATATTCTAAACATCAAATACAAATAGAAATAAAAAGCCTTACTGGAATTGACAAAAGCCCTACTCCACCCCTCCACCCTTGCTTCTCAAAAAGCTACATACAGTGCACTTGCTTCATTATCATCCAAGAAATAAAACCCTTTTGGAAGGTGGGGCATGAGAATAAATAGATAGAGGGGAGTTTAAGAAGCAGGTGGTGCCTCAGAATTCCTCAAAGATAAAGATTCCCACCTGCTTTTCCTTTTCTCGTTCAGCCTGGAGTGCTGCATCTTCCCGTGCTGCTCGCTCCAGTTCTCGCTGGAGCTGAAGAGCTCTCTTTTTCTCCAAATATGCACGTTCTCTGTTAGAAGATAAATACACTACTCAATCTGAATCGTGCACAATTCTACTTTCAGGGAAATATATTTGATTGAAAACCCATCTCCAGCTCCATTAACAAAGGAAATTCTAACCATCAAGAATCTATTAATAATCAAGATCTAATTTAACAACTTAGAACCTTAAATTTTGTTTTGTTATTTATGTGCATCCATTTTTGGTGGTCTTAACAAGTTCAAGAGCAAGAGGCAAGCCAAAGATTACTGGGGTTTATGGGTGAAGTGTGGATACTGAAAAGGAAGAAAATATCTTTAGTGTTGTGTCCTTTAAAATCTATTTTTCTTGCTGGAAAGGTGACATGCTTTCCTCAGCATAGAATTGAATTGAAACAAAACAAAATACTGGAGGTACCCAGCAGGTCAGGCATCATCTGCATGGAGAGGTTAACATTCCAGGTTGATGGCCCTTTCTTCTGAACTGTTAAGAAAACAAGTGAATTGAACCCCCAAAAAGGAGTACAGATTGGGCAAAGATCAAGATGATCTGGGAAAAGTGGTCCAAAGACATGCTAATGATCTAATGATAGCTGAACTGTCTGGAAGAATGTTAGAGAGACACGAAAGGGGGTAGTGAGAGAAAGCAAAAAATAATGGTGGAGGTGAGAGATCAATGTCACTCCCCTCTTCAAGAAGGGAAGCAGGCAGAACAAAGGACATTATAGGCCAGTTAGCCTGGCCTCAGTGGTTGGGAAGATGTTAAGAATTAGATCTCTGGGCACTTGGAGGCACATGATAAAATATGCTAAAGTCAGCATGGTTTCCTTAAGGGAAAATTTTGCCTGACAAATCTGTTTGAATTCCATGAAGAAATAACAAGCAGGATAGACTGGGGGGGGGGGGGGGGGGGTGGAATCTGTGGATGTTATGTACTTGGATTTTCAGAAAGCCTTTGACAAGGTGCCACACATGAGCCTGCTTAACAAGATAAGAACACATGGTATTACAGGAAAGATACTAGCATGGATAGAGCATTGGCTGATTGGCAGGAGGCAGGGAGAATAATGGGAGCCTTTTCTGATTGGCCGCTGGTGACTAGTGGTGTTCTGCAAGGGTCGATGTCTGGACCACTTTTTTTATATGTTGTTTGTCAATAATTTGGATGACTGACTAATTTGGATGGCTTTGTGGTCAAGATGAAGATAGGTGGAGCAGGTAGTGTTGAGGAAACAGGGAAGCTGCTGAAGGATTAGGAGAATGTGCTAAAAGGCAAATAGAATACAGTGTCAGGAAGAGTATGTTCATGTACTTTGGTAATAGGAATAAAATGGCAGACCATTTCCGAACAGGGAGAATATTCAAAAATCTGAGGTGCTCTAAGAAAGGATGTGCTGACATTTGAGAGGATTCAGAGGAGTTTCATGAGTATGATTCTGGGAATGAAAGGCTAATTGTATGAGGACCGTTTGATGGCTCTGGGCCTTTACTAGCTGAAATTCAGAAGAATGGGCAGGGGGAGAGAAAAAGAGATGGATCCCATCGAATGTTGAAAGGCCTAGATAGTGGATATGGAGAGGATGTTTCCCATGGTGGAGGTGTCTAGAACCAGAGGGCACAGCCTCAGAATGGAGATGAGGAATTTCTTTAGCCGGAGGTTGGTGAATCTGTGGAAGTATTTGCCGCAGACTTCTCTGTGGGGGCCAGGTCATTGGGTGTTTTTAAATATGGAGTTCAATAAGTTCTTGATTAGTTAGGACATGGAAGGTCATGGGGGCGAAACGCAAGAGAATGAAGCTGAAAAGAAAATTGATCAGACATGATGAAATGGTGGAGCAGACCCACTGGCTGATGTCCCAATTCTGCTCTTATGTTTTATGGTTTCGTATATCAGTTGCAGGAAATTTTAAGAAAAAAAACAGACAAAAAGGTCTGAAACATGGCCTCTATGCATAAAGATGCTGCCTAATTCTGCATTTTCTCCTCAATTTATATTTCCAGCATCTCCAGCTTGTTTTCTTTTTGCTTTTTAAACTTACTTCAGTGGCGCTAACCACTGCACCAAAATTAAATCAAATCTATCAAAAAAAGTATTAGAGTTGCAAAAGCAAGAATATTGAATAAAAAGCTTTTGACCAAAATTTAAAATACACAATTTTCCACTTTTCAAGTGTTCCACAACAGGACCATTTTACCTAGCTTCCAATTTAAAATCACGAATGTTAAAATATTTTAAATTATTGTGCTGGCATTAGAATTCCACCGACATTAAAATTTGTAAAAAATATTATTTAATTTCATTTGATCCATGCATATTCAGTAAACTATTATGTCTTCCACCCAACCTGGATTTACAGACAGAGTATTTGGAATTGTAAAACACTAGTAAAGTACAGGTAGTTCAAAAAATATGAAGTTAAGATCATTAGTGAAGAGCATCATGAAGATCATATTGAAGAATTTGAACTAAAAGTTATCTATAAAATATCCTTCTAAAACAACTGACTCATACTTCTCTGCTTGGATTTTCTCCTGTTCTTTAATCCTTTCCCTCTCCCTCTCTACAGCCAGTTGGTGCTCACGCTGTCGCTCTCTCTCTAGCTCAGCTTGCCGCTGTTCTTGAAGCTTTCTGGCTTCTACCATCTTACGTTGATGTTCCAATTCCTCCTGCTTCTTCTGCTGCAACATTATTTGCCGTTCTTCCTCCTATACGGGCAGGTAGTGAGTAAAATCCAGTTTCAGAATTTAGCATTTAGACACTAGCCAACTGCAAAATTAACAGTGTTAATCGAAAGAATTGGAAAATATGTAGCCCAATTGGCACACTGTACAAATGTTGCAAAGCTCATGTCAAAACTGCTCAATCAGTAGAGCAGATGGCAGCAAACAAAACCTGCAGGTAGAATCCTTGTAAACACAAAATACTCTGCAGATGCTGGGGTCAGAGCAACACTCAACACACAGGAGGAACTCAGCAGGTCGGGCAGCATCCGTGGAGTCTACTTTTCCTGTAATTGCATCAAAAACAGAATCCAGCAACACTGAACCTAAAATAATCAAATTAATAGGACTAAAACAAGGATCAATGAAAAAAATGATAACCAGAAGCTATAGCAAATAGTAGTTGAATTTGAAATTTAAAGCAAATTTGATTGTTTTGGACCACAGCGGAGTGGTCCAACCTCAGCTGTTTAAAGCAAGACTTTACTCTCTGCAAATTTGCTAGTGAGTAAATTTGCTGATGACACAAAAGTTGGGGGTGTTGTGGATAGTGTGGAGGGCTGTCAGAGGTAACAATGGGACATTGATAGGATGCAAAACTGGGCTGAGAAGTGGCAGATGGAGTTCAACCCAGATAAGTGTGAGGTGGTTCATTTTGGTAGGTCAAATTGATGGCAGAATATAGCATTAATGGCAAGACTCCTGGCAGTGTGGAGGATCAGAGGGATCTTGGGGTCTGAGTCCATAGGACACTCAAAGCTGCTACACAGGTTGACTCTGTGGTGAAGAAGGCATACAGTGCATTGGCCTTCATCAATCATGGGAAGGAGTTTAAGAGCCAAGAGGTAATGTTGCAGTTATATAGGACCCTGGTCAGACCCACTTGGAGTACCGTGCTCAATTCTGGTCGCCCCACTACAGGAAGGACGTGGAAACCGTAGAAAGGGTGCAGAGGAGATTTCCAAGGATGTTGCCTGGATTGGGGAGCATGCCTTATGAGAATAGGTTGAGTGAGCTCGGCCTTTTCTCCTTGGAGCGACAGAGGACAAGAGGTGACCTGATAGAGGTGTACAAGATAATGAGAGGACAATTTTTTTTTTCATTTATTTTATTTTATTTTTTTTTTTTTTAAAAACGCAGAGTGGTCAGTGCGTGGAATAGGCTGCCAGAAGCAGTGGTGGTGGCGGAAACGATAGGGTCTTTTCAGAGACTTCTGGATGGATACATGGAGCTTAGAAAAATGGAGGGCTATGGGCAGGGCCGGATTTAGTGGGGCCAGGGAGGCCGATGGGCCCCTGCTGACACCGTAAAATGCTGCTGTACCAAGCAAAAAAAAAAAGGCAAGAGCAAGAGCAAAGGTCGTACTGGTCTGAATATCAAAGCTGTGGACCAAGACATTGGTTTAGTACAATACATAGGCTATAAACTTACAGGCCTTAAGAGGGAGGACAGAAAGTAATGCAGATTCTTAGTTTGAAGGACAGCATCTAAAGCATTCAAAAATTGACCTAGGTTTAGTAAAGTTATGAGGGAGACAAAGTATGATGTACCCAATCTTAAATCTTTATTTAGCTATTGCTGCACCTACCGTAGGCCTCATTTCTCAAATGCCAAAGCATTTTTATCTAGGTATTTTTCTCAACCGTGTGTTCTGAGAAAGTAAAATGGAAATGAGAGACAAAAAGACCAAGAGAGATGGCACTATGGCAAACTAGGAAACCTGACAATACTACAACAATCTTTTTGAAAAATGAGATCTAGCACATAATAACCTATGGCTGTGCTGTGTGACTTGCAGAGTAGACACACTGACTCGAACTGTTTTTGCAGTTCTGTATCTATTCTTCCGCTGTCAGACACTAGTGTAATGTAGGACAGTATAGTTTCCTTGTGGTGTTTGCTATTTTCATGCTCTCCTATGCGCTCAATGGCATGTTTCTAGTCACTAAAGCCAGTTTGGAAGATGGACTGACAGTTACCATCACTGAAGATGCGGCATGCAAAACCAAACACTCAGCTGGTGGAAGGGGAATATAAGAGCCTTTGCCTTGATATGTTCTCACCGTTCACGAGCTGGCGTTTGAAGTGAAATTTGGAGAAAAAACATCTCTGCTGTTTGTATACTCGTTCCAAAACTTTGATATCCACATCCTTATTCTGGCAGGACTCCGGTCCTTTCTTAGTCCAGTAAGCTTGGACTGAATCATCTAACGTTTCCTTTCCCCAGCGAGCAGGATCAGTGCTGTAAGGATCCTCAGTAGCGGCAACGTTTACATTAATGGTAGCCCAACTTGGTTATTTGGAGGCCTCTGTGGTTGGGAATCCCAAAGTCATGCTCTCTGCCTCTTCAACGTTAGCTGCTGACTGTGGCAAGGACGGTGGTCCTGTGCTAAGGCTGGTGCTAGCGCGAGCTGTTGAACAAGTCGCCATTTGTCCACCGGTCTCAGACTGGGACAAGAGCGATGGTACTGCTGCATCATCGAGAACAGGTTTAAAAAATTCTGTCAATTTCAATGCTTCTTTCTCACAGTCCTCTTTTTCTTGTTCCTTTTTTCTCTTCTGTGCTCCACTCTCGTATTTTTTTTTGTCTGCCATGATGATAGCTACCTATTTTGGGCCCCTTGTAGTTCTGGCCCCTGGGCTGCAGCCCAGCCTAGCCCTGCCTATAGTCCGGCCTTGGCTATGGGTAAGCCTAGGTAGTTCTAAGGTAAGGACATGTTCGGCACAGCTTTGTGGGTCGAAGGGAATGTATTGTGCTGTAGGTTTTCTATGTTTTTATGTCTAAGTAAATCAGGCTCAAGTAAACATAGGTGTAAGCCAAAGAGCAAATTTTCCATAGAATTGTGCAAAAGAGAGACCAATGTATTAAATAAAAGCGGCAAGTAGATAGCTGAATAGAATGCGATTCTTATGTACTTAGCCATACCAACTGTTGCAACTTCTGTTTTCGAGCTTCTTCCTCTTGCCGCCTTCGAGCTTCTGCTTCCTCCATCCTCTTGGTAACTACTTTCTTTTTTCCTTTTTCAGCAAACCTTTCTTCACGTACCTGTGAAGGGAAGCAGAATGTATCAACTCCAAGTAATTATGTACACTCAATGGAAATGAAACTGGACTGTCACGACCTTTTAATTATATCAAGTCAGCATCAAAATACCTTTGCATTCTTCTCATCAATCTGAGCAAACTTCTGCTCAATTTTCTTTTTCTTCTCCTCCTCTTGCTGTTGAACTCTGGATCGGGTTTCCAAAAAACGTTTAACTTGCATTTCCCGTTTCCTGTACAAGATAAAAATCTGGTTACTTTTAGCAAAGAACAAATCATACTCAATTAAATCATGAGCACATAGTGCATGGGGTTAAATAAAGATCGTTCATTTGAAGATAGTTTTTAAATCCCCAGTGTCCTTTGGAACAGAGGAACTTCAGATGGCACTCAGTGGGTTGAGTAAGGTGGGCAGAGACAAAATCCCAAGATAATGAAGTATATATAGCAGGTGGACTAATTAAAGACTTCTCATACAACTAACCTGTTTCCTTATTTAAAAGCATCAAAATTATGCTGAATAACTAATTAATAGTCTACTAGAAAGGATTTATCTGTACTCAAAAGGGCATGGTTTAGGAAGAGTCAGCATGGCTTTGTTCATAGGAAATCCTGCTCACAAAGTTAATATTTTTTTTAAATATAAAAAAGATCTAGTAACTAAACATGTTGATGTAGTGAAGGTGGAACCTGTCTGCCTGAATTTCATTAAGGCCAATGAGTTTCAGGGTTGGCTGGCCATAAGATCCCCAGTTGGGCAGTAATCAGAGGATGGAGTTGCTTTCTGATTGGAAGTGTTCATTGGCTTATGGCCCAGTGGTGGGCCTTTTATTTCTGCAATATACTGAAACCCCCTGGTTTCCTTGGCTGCTTAAGTCTAGGGAAGACACTCTCCAGTCCCACCAAACTCATGAGATTGAGACAGCTCTCCTGGCCCAAACCACAGTTTGTGTGGATGCTGTGTAATTTGCTACCAGTTACAAATTAGTGCCGTGAAATACCAGACAGCACACTGCATACGATTAAAGGAATTATATTTATGAATCTTAACTGAAGGGGCAGTAAAGAAAATACGAAAGGGCCCTTTTTAATTAAAGAGTCAAATGTGCTCATCTTGAACTTCTCGGCCATTCACACGCTAAGCCCTCTGTCTGCATGAAAGCTCACACCACCTTCCAAACGTCGCCCGCAATCCAGCTTGAACAAACAGGTCTCCCACCGGGTCGTATCCTACGACCAGTTCTCCCCAGCGTCTCCCCTCTTCATCTACCACCAAACAAAAGCCCCAAGACCAACCTCCATGTCCCTCACAAAAAAAACCTCCTCCCAGTTCCAGCATTCCAATTGGATGGCACAAATTCCTCATCATCCCTCATCTTCAATAATAACCCAGACAGGCTGAAAGCAGAACAGACTGCTCTTACAGAACTGCTAAATTAAATACCTACAGCACAACAATAAAGATGTGAACCAGGATATTACAATACATTAATGACTTGAATGTGAATGTTGGAGGTGTGATCACCAATTCTTGTTACTCTAAATGCACTGGTGTTAATGATCATCCAGAACAACTGAATATTGATCATATGGCAAATTGATTTTATCAATATAAAGTTTAACTTTAAGGTTATTTTTTGGGGGAGCAAACAAGTTTAGAAATACATTCTGGTGTGTTGGGGCATTATATTTTCCTAGACTCTGGGCATGTGGAGGGAGGAGGATGATTTCAAGCCTCAAGATGATAGATGAAGCCAGGTGAGTGGATGGGGGAGGGGGGAGGGGGGGGAAGAGAGAATGAAGAAAGAACCATAGAGATGACGGGTGGAAAAGCTAAAGAGTTGGAGAAGGAATCTGATGAGAGAGTAGACCATGGGAGAAAGAGAAGGATGGGCACCAGGAGGTGGTGGTAGGCAGCTGAAGAGAAGAAGCAAGAGATGTGCTAGAGTGAGGAAATGAAGGAGGGTGGAAGAAAATTACAGAAAGTTGGAGAAATTAAACAGACCTGTCACAATGGAAATGGGGATTGGAATTTAAATGGTTGAGCACCAGAAAAATTACTTCCCTAACACTCCTGAATGTCCGGCATACTGCAGATGTCTTCCACTGTGAAGACTGATGCAAAATACCCATTCAGTTCCTCTGCCATCTCCGCATCTCTCATTACAATATTTCCAGCATTGCTTTCTAAAGGTCCTATATCCACCATCAACTTTTTTTACCCTTTATATACTTAAAAAAGCTATTAGTAATACAAAACCCAGGCATTGAGGGTTATGGACCAGGTAAATGGAGATGCAAACAATGAAAGTATGGATATGGCGGGCCAAGTGGCCTAGTTCTGTATTGCCCATCCCTGCAACTAAGTACATAGTTTCTCAGATAAGGAAAGACCTGTATATAGGTGATCTCACAAGAATCATATTTAATTGGAGTATGACCATGCCACTTGTTTCAAATACTCTTAAAGTAATCTTAAAGAACCTTAAAAATGGTTCTCATTTAGAATTCTGTCTTCATTTTCAGTCTATTCCACTGCTAGATCTTTTGCACTTACTTTTTACACTCTTCTACTTTACGCTTCTTCTGTTCCTCAACTTTTTGTATTCTTTCTTCTTCCTGTTCCCGTTTCTTCTTATGATTTTCCAGACGGACCCTTTCCAGATCCTAGAGAAAAAAAAACAGGAAAGTTAGAAAAACTTTCATTACGTGCAATCGTTGCTTTTTATTTCAAATTGCAATGGTACTTCAATATTGGGACCTTTTGTCAAAGGCAATGTATCGCACAGGGGTATTATGAACATAAATTTGACACTGAAACCTCAAATAGACATTTTATCATATGGCTAAATACTTTGTCAAAGTTGAGCTTTCACAAAAAATAAATATGAAAGCATTTATTGAAACCAACACCTTAGATGCTGAAAACTGATCGAGAATGAAATGAACTGAGACTGAGATAAGGAATTACTCAGAATGCCAGTTTCAACAAATATAAAGGGTCTTAGATTTGTGAAAGATTACAAAGATGAGTTTTGAAAATGTGCCTTTTATTTTTAAGTCCGGTATACATAATTACTGAAGAAACAAATTGCTCGTACCTTAGGATCAACTTTCAGTGGAGTATTACGTTTTATGAAGGACTTTACCACCGTGCGGCTAACTGAAACAGGAGTCATCAGCAATTGATTCTTCTGGACTGTATGGAGGAAACTCTTGTGCTTTGGTTGAACCACCTACGAGAATAAATTGTTCATTAGAGAGCCAGAATAAGATAACAAGTCAAAGTATTTTAAGGAACATTTATAAATCTCACTCGTGTCCAAAATATTAAATTTACAAAATTTGGAAGAAGGATGAGAAAGACTAAGATAGTCAAAGGCTGTCAACTGTCTTGTAGCAGGTTGACTTCAAGTATTAAATGGAGATAAACAATTTGGAAGGAAAAAGCAAATTACTAAAAAAAGGTAAAGGACAATCTGGTAGTACTTGAATGACAGGATGACAGACACTAAATAACTACTGTATATGTAAGTGGAGATGGTCTTCAAGGAAACTCTGCGTTACCCTTTACACCTCCAGAAGACCTCTCGTGATTAGGCTCGGATTAATCAGGGGCTGCTGGGCAGCGCAGCTTGAAGGGCCTATTCTGCACTTATCTCAATAAATAAAGACAGATCTGTGTTTGGTACACTGGCCTTTTTGCTACCTTTTTCTTCATTTGATTGGAGCCCCCACTTGGCTTCACCAAACTGTAAACAATGTAGGGAAATTTTGTTTTAAGGTAAAGGCTCCCTTGTTAATTTCAAAAAAAAAAATCCTGACAACTGTTGTGTGCTACATACCATCCCCCTTCATTGTCTTTTCTTACCTATGGAACTCAACTATTATTTTCTTAAATTTTAATTTTTTCCACTTATTCTTTTATGTTGCCACTCTGATTATACCGTCAATGTTATTGCTTCCTCAGATGCATGTTAAATTTTCAATTATTTTAATTCCTGCCACAGATTAGCTACCTGCACTTCAGCCTTTTCTGTTTGCTTTGCAGAACTTCACATTAATTACTCAAAATATTTTTACTTTGCAAAGCAATTCAGGAGGGGCAATCTAAATAAGAATTAGGATTATCAAGTCTGGTGAAAGCACCAATCTGATGGGAACCAAAATGTAATGTGTAATTACAAATAAAAGATTGTGCAGATGCTGGAAATCCAGAGTAACATATACAATATGCTGGACAAACCCAGCAGCATCTATGGAAAAGATTAAAGAGTCGGCATTTTGGGTGGAGACCCTTTATCAAGACTGGAGGGGAATGGAAGAGGCCAGAATAAGAAGGTGGGGGGAGGGGAAGGAGGACAAACTGGAAGGTAATTGGTGACATCAGGTGAGGTGAAGGGTAGTGGGTGGAGAGTGAAGTGAGAAGCTGGAAGGTGATGGGTGGAAGAAAGGGCTGAAGGAGGAATTAGAACAGAAAAAGTAGGTGTAAGTAGGAGAAGTCACTGGAAGTTAGAGAAATTGATGTTCATGCCATCAGGTTGCAGGCATAATGAGGTGTTGCTCCTCCAACCAGAGAGTGGTGTCATCATGGCAGTAGAGGCAGCCATGGACAGACATGTCAGAATGGGGATTGGAATTAAAATGGTTGGTCACTGCTAAAACCCGCTTGTTGTGGATGGAGCGAAGATCCGCCAATCTACTTCCGATTTTATCAATGTAGAGGAGGCTGAACAGGATACAGTGTGTAATTCAGTGCAAAAATGTTCATACACAGAATTGACTATTCCAAGGAAAGAAAATGACTGTCTAATTACAGAACAACCCTGAGGACAAGCAAGGACATAGACATAATGGACAGTAATTTGACATTAAACGCTAGGAAATGATACGCACTTCAGTTGGTCAGCATTGCCTTTTAAGCATTTAGGAAAATTATCTAGTTAAAAAAGAAATGAAATATGTAACAGCCTTCAGAAAAAAAAATCTTTGTGATTATGAGAGATTCAGTATACAGTAGAAATAGAAATATGGTAGAGAGTCTTATCCCCACGATAGAAATTTCTGATAGAGGCATAGGCACAAGGTGAAAGGGGGAAGTTTTAAAGATGTGAGGGGCAAGTCTCAGGCACTTCCAGAGGAGGTGGCAAATACAATAATATTTCTTAGACATTTGGGCAGACAAACAGGCAAGGGACAGCGGAACATAAACCACATGCAGGCTGATGGGGATTAGTTTGGATTGGCCTCATGGTTGGTGCAGATCTGGTGGAGAAAAGGGTCCAAAATTTAATTAAGAACATAGCATCAGAAAAAGAGTCAAAGGAACTAGAGTTGGATCTCGTGCTCAAGGCAAGTTCATGGGGAAGGCCTGCAGTGAAATAGAATTGGAAGTTTGAGTTCATAACTGGCTAGGCTACAAGTGAAGCAGTAGAACAGATGGTCTCAATTTTCACAAAAAAATAGATCTTGAGCTCCCATGTATTTCAAAAGGCTAGAACATCGAGAACAATACCTTATTAGTTGTGAAGGGTGGTGGTGGTGAAGGAGTCTTCTTTCTTGGCGAAGAATTCTCTTTTTCCAATTCCTCAGAATAATCATCTGAATTTGCCACTGCATACTTGTAACTTCGCTTCCGCCTAAGAGATAATTAAGTTAATGTTGCAAATAAGCATGACAATATAAACCTGCGTTACAAAAGATAATCGCAGCTGTACTGTCAGATCCTGAATTCTTGACTGGCTGAGCATCATTGACCATTAATCATGCATGCACACTGTAAAATAATTATGTAATTACACTGTGGTTCCTTTAAAAATTTTTGATTTTCTCTTTACCTCGTCTCTGTACAATACGTTAACGGAACAAAAACTTTAATGGACTATCTTACCCATATTTATATATTCATCAGCAAAAAACCCAATCAATATCTCATTCCTCCCAAATGCAAGGTTACAACTATTTATCTCCTGGACCACTTAAGAATTTAGAATATTACTGTAGCACTTTTTTTTTTTCTTTACCACTAAACAGCAGCCCGAATTCAATTCCACATCAGGGAACAAAAATGTGAATAGGTTTATAATTTTATGTTTCAGGGTATAAAAGCATTAAGCTATCAACCTGTGTAGGCATTTTCAGAGAGCTATGGCATTGAATGTCCCTCTACACATCAACATTATTAATGGCCTTGCCGTTCAGTGTACTATTCCTTTACATTTGATCCCCAAAGTTCAGAACTTCACATTTGGCAGGTGAAACTCCATATGCTTTTTCTCCACCCATATCTCCCGTATCTGCAACTGTTCTATATCCTTCGGCGGTCTTCTATGCTATACAAAACACCATCAAGCTTTTAGTTGTATATTATATTTGACCTTGCCTGGTGTCTGCACCCACACCACATCCCCCACCCCCTCACATCCCATCTTCTCTGCCACCTGTCTCGCACCTCTCTCTCAGTGCTCCACCCTCGCCATTCCCAACATACCTTACTCCCTCCAGATTTACAAACTCGCTGTCACTCCATGTTGACAAATACAATACTGTGCAAAAGTCTTAAGCACCCCATCTATATACATGTGTTTAAGTCTTTTGCACAAAATATGTATGTGCATCTTGTTATGTGCTGTGTCACATGATATAGGCGATCATGTACTTTCAATGACCATGATTGTTCTTGGCAAATTTGTCTACATGAAGGATCTTGACAATGGCCTTACTAAAATCCACAGCTCTACCTCTGTCACATCCTGGAAAATCTCAATCAAGGGAAAACTTGACTCTGACCAAGCTATACTAATTACTTACTGTCCCTAATTAAGTGAAATGCTCATAAATAGTCTCAATAATCCTTTCCTGTAATTTCCGTGCTGACAAGACACTCATCAGTTTATAATATCAGGATTATCCTCATTTCCCTTCTCGAATAATGGATCAATATTAGCTACTCACTAGCCATCTGGGACTTTGCCTGTGACTAGAGCGAACATAAATTTCTTGTCAAGGCACCAGCAACCTCATCTTGTGTCTCTCTGAATACCCGAGACTCTCACTTTATTTTCATTACTGCCTCCTTATTTATCTCTAAATAAGTAGATATGCTCTGGCATATCAGCATGATCCACTCTGATCTCCTTATCCTAAAGTGCTCATTTAGGATTTCACCCACATTCTGTAGCTCCAATTGCATGTTCCCTCCTTTATCCTGGAGTCCCACACTCTCCCTAGTTATCCTCTTCACCTTGATTTATAAAATGTCTTGGGATTCTCTTTAATCCTACTTGCCAATAACTTTTCATGGCCCCTCTTGGCTTTCCTAGTTACCTTTGTGAGTTCTTTATAATCCTCAACAGCTGTTTGATTTTAGCTTACACGTATTTCCTTTTCCTTCTTGACTAAATTCATCACCTCCCTCGACATCCAAGTTTCTTTTACCTTGCCACACTTCTGACTGGAGTATACTGTACCTGTCCTGTATTCTATGCATCTGGCCTTTAAAAACCCTCCATGTCAGACGTGGAATTGCTCAAACAACTTTTCTTCATTAACTCTCCCTAGTTCCTGCCCAATACTATCATAATTTGCCCTGCTCCCCCTCAATATTCTCCTTCAAGGTCCACACTTATCTGTGGCTACCTTAAAACTTGAGTTGTGATCACCGTTACCAAATTGTTCTTCCACCTTGATACAGTATGGCTCATCCTCCATTATAGTATCTACATATTGATTTAAGAAACCCTCCTGGAAGCACCAAACAAATTCTGCCACATCTAAACCACTTGCACCAAGGAGGACCCAGCATTTCCCATACTTACCCAGCACTTTGGCCATCAGAAGAGCTCGATTTATCAGAATCACCGCTGTCTGCATTTAAAACAAAAGACAATAAATACTTCTTGTCTTTATGGCAGTGTACTACAGCAGACAACTTTAAACTCAATAATGCAACTTCATACTCCACATTGGATCAGACAATAATGAAAAGAAAACAGACAACCAATTTTCTTTCAAAAATATCACAAAATAAAATAAGATTTCACCTTTTATTCACAGCTCTTGAGTTCTACACTAGACGAATGTTCTGATAAAGTTTAGTTAGAATATCATGTTGCTAAAATTTGACATAGCAACATAAAAACAAAAGAAACATGCAATACTAGCTACAATGGCTCAATAATAAGCAGGAAATTAGCTCACTTTTATTTACCTGGTGTTGTAAAACTGGTCAACTCCAGTGACTTTATCATTTTGGAAAACTAAGGTGTAATTAGGGACAGTCAGTAATTAGTCACTATAGCTTTGTCAGAAGAAAATTGTGTTTTTCTTAATTGAGTTTTTCCAGGAGGTGTGCTGAAAGTTGTCTTTGTGGATTTTAGTAAGGCCATTGTCAAGGTCCTTCATGGGGGAGGGGTGCGTGTTTAGAGCAAGATCTGAAACTGAGAATTCCTAATCTGCAATGCCAAGAAACTAAATTAATTTACTTGCAAAAGTTGAAGAATTCAAGCTTTCAAGTTTCAACTTAAGGGGATAAAATCTTAAAATAAACTCACATTTTAAATCATTTATATACACTTTGTAGAAAGGTTTTATGCTTATATGCACTTATACTCAAATAAACCTACACTGATAATTAATTTGCACTAAAATGGACTTTTTTGTTCTTGTAAAAGTTGATTTCAAAATTTTAAACTTATATTTTTCCTGTGAATTCTGGTTATATGATGCTATGCATTCCTGATATGCTACTACAAGTTAGTTTTTCACTGTACCTCCAACACATGTACTTACGCATACGACAACAACTTGATTTGAACTTTTTTAAAAAATTTGTTATTCTTGTATCTACCCAAAAGGAACCAGATTTTCTGACTACCACTGAATTGTTTATTTATTTATTTTTCTCTTTTAAAACACTTGAGCCAAAAGTACTCCTTACTTTAAAAAAAAAAAATCGGCACTCTCCTTGTATTGTCCATAACATTAAACAGGGTGTACAATTTCTATGTTACCAGAGTTGGGAATCCTTCCTGCTTGAGCTTCAATCTTCAATACAGTTTTAAATGAAACATCAAGTAAAAACATTGAATCATAAAATGGAATTTTTCCAGAAAATGGAAGAGAGCCTGTTGAAGGCATGAAATTAACCAAATTACAAACCTTTCTTCTGAATTCTTGGTGAACTTCTTGGAGATTGTGACTTAGCAGGTTCCACTTCATTCTCTGGATTGCTAACGGCAAGTTTTGTAGCATTCCGTGTGTATCTGCGTTCTTGATTTTCAGTAATCTGTACAGAGCAAAGAAATTAGAACTACAGTACTATGTTTCTTTAACATGAAAATGAGGCAAATAAATGACTCTTGAAAAGAAATTTCATTACCAGAGTATCTGGTTGTTTCACCACTTTTGGCTGCTGACGTTTAGGAGGGGTGCTAGAAACCACTTCAACACTGAAATTACAAAAACAATTATCCATCAAATTTCCAACATGGCACTTTGCAACTTCAGCTTGTGAATTATTTGATTCTTCAAAGCCTCAAACTTTGCAAAAGACTAATCTCCCCTTTCAGAAGCAGAAAAAGTGAACAACTTAAGGTAGTAATCAACAGGAATGCTACATCTGTCCATTCATCTCCACCCTCAGTTCCATTTAGGGAGACAAGCACTCCTTCCAGGTGAGTGCAGATCTGTTGGGGGTGCCCACTGTATCCAGTGCTCTTGTTGAGGCTTCCTCTACATTGGAGAGACATAATATCAACCACTTTGTCAAGTACCTCCACTCTATCTGCAAAAAGCAGAAGAATTTGAATTCCTATCCTTATACCAGTTCTGGCATGTCAGCTTACAGCCTCCTCTTCTGCCACGAAGAGGCCACCCTCAGTTTGGTGGGGCAACACCTCATTCCACCAGGGTAGCCTCCAACTTAATGGCATGAACATCAGTTTCTGGGAATTTCCTCTTCCCCTTTCATTTCCCCATTCTGTCCTCACCTGCCTATCACCTCCCTCTGGTGCCCCTCCTCTTTCCCTTTCTCCTATGGAAACTCTCCTCTCATTAGATTCTTTCTTCTCCAGCCTTTTGCCTTTTACACCCATCACCTCCCAGCTTCTTACTTTAATCCACGCCCACCTGGCTTCACCTCTCACCTCCAGCATGTCCTCCTTCCCTTCCCCCACCTTTATATTCTGTCATCTTCCCCCTTCCTTTCTAGTCCTGATGAAGAGTCTTGGCCCATAACCTCAACTGTTTATGCATTTCCATAGATGCTGTCTGACCTGCTGAGATACTCCAGTATCTTGTGTATAAATAAGGTAATATTCCTGCTTAATTATATTACAAGGTTTTTAATTCCAATGAAGTCTTAAAAGCACAAAATGTGTACTGAAATCTCTTAAGTCGTCTCACAACAGGAGCATCAAACAGGTATGGTGTATTGCTTTACCATCACAAATATAACAATTTTTTTGCATTATTTGCTATGTTTTACTTACATTCTTGAAGTATCCTCTGTAGAAACCTCCTTGATTTCACTGCTCAGAAAACAAGTTAAAATTTACATAACTATAATGTCCTGGCTAATATTTTTTTTTCCAATAGGTACATTTAATTTCAGGGAAAGGTATGCAATATACATCCTGAAATTCTTTTTCTTTGAAAAATCCATGAAAACAGAAGTGCCCCAAAGAATGAATGAGTTAAAACATTAGAACCCGAAGCTTCCCCCAACCCGTCCCATGCACAAGCAGCAGCAAGGCAAAGACCAACAGAAAAAAGCATCCGCATCCTTCCACCTAGCACTCAAGCATGCAGCAAAGCATCAACAACAAAAATCAAATTACTACTGCAAGTTTACTCACAAGATCCTATCGTACACAATTTACCTACTATGTTCACAGTATTGTTAAGCTAGCACTACAAACTTTAGCTTAGATTTTGCACTAAAGTCCAAAAGATGGGACCCTAATGAATAAGAGCTCTGTCTACCATTCTCCAGCAAACCTCTCAGGTTGTTAAAGTCTGTCACGAGCCTTGTGGCCCATCAGACCGGTGCATTTCTGCTGGTACACATTCTCAGCTGGGTAGACGGGAGCATTGTGTGGTTAAGTGCCTCGCTCAAGGACACACACGCTGCCTCGGCCGAGTCTCAAACCCATGACCTTCAGATCGCTAATCCCACGCCCTAACTGCTTGGCCACGTGCCACACCTTTTAGGTTGTGACTGCACTTAATTTCCTACGCCAAAAATTATTTGCTTATTGAATAATCTCAAAATCTGTACATTTCATATTTTGCTAGAATTTTGATCATATCTCACTAAATAATACAATTTATAACAGTGGCAAAATGCTCCTCAAACTGGATATTTTCCATACAATGGCCACCTAGACGTAATCCAGCATACTTCAGCAGCTGTTAGCTTTTAAACTTAAAACCTTATAGACATCAGATTTGGATTTTCGGGAGCTTCAATGCATGTATGGCAAATCAGCTACTTTCAAATCCTGCATTAAAGAGCAGTTTTATTTTTAATGTAAAGATTATAAACTAAAAATTGCTTAGGTACTACACAATTACTAGATTAACACAAATTATTGTCCAAGACCAGCACCTCACAGGAAAATCTCCAACTCAGGACACCAGCTGCTGAAATATTCAGAAATTTTTGAACAGGAGAGTTTAGATAAGCATGCATTTGCTGCACTTCACCATCTGCACGTTCAGATCCAACTAAGCAACAGATGTGCATTTCCAATAAAATGTCTTACCATTCTTTCTCATCATCTCCTTCAAAATCGTCATTATTGTCTTGACCTAAGAGGAAAGCATATTACAAAACAATTGTAGCAGCTGAGTACCAAAAAATTGATGAAAAGGATTGATCTGATTCAAGATCAAAATCATCTGTGCGTTAAATTGCTAATGCATGGACCAATACTTTACTGCAAGACTACACAGTGACAATTTGCCAATTTATTTTATTTTTTAAAGTGGTTGCTTCCCACATCAAATCTTCTGTAACCAATAAATATACCACAAAATGTTGCCATCTTCACTGACCAAACTGATGATGAAAAACTCTCAATCAGCCTCCCCATGACCCTCCCAGAGAATCAAAGTGCTTCATAAGGTGTATGCCTGAATTAACAAATATTTGTAGGCCAATACATGTTAGCTTTTACAGCAAACCTATCCTTAGATCTGTAAAATTTGTGTTTACGGACACAAGGACAATGTACATGTGCCTTTACTGCATAAACAGTAAAGAGGCTTTATACTGTAATTAACACTAAAATTATATCAAAGTATTCAGGTGCATGGGAGTGTAAGAGACCACAGACCTTCATTAAACATTCCAGAGAGTGCATAGTCTAGAGTGAAGTCAAATCCTCAACAAACTTGAAGTTCACATTTAAAAATAATGAGGTGCTCTTTTGAAACACTGACCTCAGAGTTGAACACGATAGATTCTAAGAGGTTATGTGGCCTGGCTAAAGTATGAAACTAGAGTCAAAGTGCCATGGTAGCTGTCTAACAGCAAGATAGAATCAAATAGTGTTATTAAAATTCATTACATTTCAAGTGAGTCTCTACACCATTAAGATTCCTATACACAAACAGAGTGGGACACAAGAGAGTTGCAATGAAAAATTCAGCCATCACATTGAATGCAAGAACAGCATCCGGGGACCAGATGTTTTATTCCTGCACATATTCCTGATCAATTTAAAGGCATCAGCCAGATACTTGAAGCCATGTAAAGTTAACCCCAAATGCCATTTTATTGTCATTTCTATCACTGTGATCCTTGCACAGCCATTTTAGGCAGGTATTGCAAAGAGCATGGATCGCAGTCAGGCTTTCTGTTGTATGAGTATTCATAGTATCAGAGTGTGTATGACGTCAGGACGTGGAAAAAGGGTTTTAAAAAATGGAAGTCTGGTGAATAAAGGGTGGTTGTTCAATCTACACCGGTGTCTGAGTCACATAAATATTACATGGTGTCAGAAGTGGGATGGAAGAGTCTACAGGAGGAACAGGAAGCATCTGCTGAAGACAGGCGAGAGTGAGTTTCCACGTACAGATGCACAGGACATTTAAAGAGGAAATCAGCTATGCATCAGGGCTAATGTTCAAAACGGCAAAACTCATCGTACCAAACCAAATGAGACAGGAAATGCTCAACAGAATTCATGAGTCACACCTGGAGATAGTGAAATGTAAAGAAAGAGCAAGAGACATTCTCTATTGGCCAGGCATGTCAACTCAGATAGTAGACATTGTGTCTCGGTGTGCTGTCTGTAATGAAAACAAAAACAGCAATCCAAGAGAGCCTCTGCTTCCCCGCCCACTACCAGGAAGACCATGGGAGAAGATTGGCACACATCTCTTCACCACAATGGTGCAGAATATCTGCTTTGTGTGGACTACTATTCAAAATATCCGGAGAACACCAAGTTAAGTGACATGTCCAGTCGAGGTGTCGTTACCACAATGAAATCGACATTCGCAAGACATAGTAGGCCAGATATTGTCGTTAGAGACAATGGTCCACAATATGCCAGGAGTTCAGAGGGTTCTCAGAAAGCTGGGAATTTCAACATGTTACTTCCAGTCCAGGGCACGCTCAGTCTAATGGACAAGCAGAGAGAACTGTACAAACTGTCAAGAACATGCTCAAGAAGGCACAAAGCAGCAACGGTGACCCTTACATTGCTCAGCTTGAATACCGCAACACACCGATTGAGGGTGTGGGGTTCTCTCCTGCGCAGCTGTTGATGGGACGTTGTCTGAAGTCCAAACTGCCAACATCCACAACTCTACTGACTCCTGAAGGTAATGCTCAAGTACATGACAAGCAAAAGTACAAGCAAATAAAGCAAAAGAGCTACTATGACAGACATACAAGACAGTTGCCAGATCTGCATACAGGTGAAAATGTCAGAATACAGAGAGGAGACACTTGGCAACCAGCTGTGGTTGTGAACAGACATCAGCAACCAAGATCCTTCATAGTTCGCACGCCGGATGGAAGAGTCTACAGGAGGAACAGGAAGCTTCTGCTGAAGACAGGCGAGAGCGAGTTTCCACGTACAGATGCACAGGACATTTCCACAGATACAGACTTGGAAACAAACGACACCAAGAATGGTGCAGACTGCAAAGACACAGAGGTCACTCGAGAGACTGACACGGATGAACGTCAAGCACAGTCACAGTTGTATCACACACGGTCTGGGAGACAAGTCAAACTTCCAGATAGATACAGAGACTAGACATACAGTTTGAGGTAAAGTCACACATGTCATAAGTTCCAAGGTGTGAAATAAAAGGTTTATTAGTCTATGTTGGTAAAAGAAAATACACTGCTGTTAGTATTGTAAAATACAATGCAGAATACAGTACAAGTTAATATTTTTTTTAGTTTATGTCATGGTTGTTGCACTGTAAGAAGGGCGTACCTAGAGGCATTGTTTTGGTAATTCACAGTGTTGTAAAAAAAATCTTGAGAAGGGGGATGTAATGTACTGTGTGAGTATTCGTAGTATCAGAGTGCGTATGACGTCAGGACGTGGAAAAAGGGTTTAAAAAAATGGAAGTCTGGTGAATAAAGGGTGGTTGTTCAATCTACACCAGTGAACGAGTCACATAAATATTACATCTGTGACCGATTAAGTGCCGTTACTGAGTCAAAGCACGGCTAATGATTTAAAAAGGAAGCAACACGCATCAAGTCAGTAAAGGACTTGTTAACAAAGGGCAGTTATGACAGTAAACCAGGAATAGTTTTTTTCCCCCCTTCAGAAAGCGAGTAAAGCTGCTAATTGAATAAAGGTAGGATCCGTACCCTGAATAAACTAAGGGAATTGTCAGGTCAAGTTAGGTCATAAACATCAACTGCAATAAAAAGCAAAAGGCTAATTCAAATATTTTATATCTGCACTAATTGTAGCCAAGTCCCAAAATTCTAGCTATCCCTTCCCTTTAAACCATTCCGCAAAACAAGAAAACTTGACGGTTTCTTGATCCCAATGGATTTCATTATTATTCCTTGATCATGTACACCAGACACAAAATTCTAGCCATAATAATCACTTAATCACTACACAGGTTGAGAAAATACAAATTTCTCATACGCTTAACAAATGTGAAATAATTAAAGCAGCCAAGATTACCCAATATTAATATCTGTTAAGATACACTTGTCATCCTAGCTAGATCTAATATGAAAATATTGTACAAATGCTCATTTCAAAGTTATACTCACAACTAGGAGAAGTTTGAAGCACATTCTTCCTGTTAAATTTACGCAATGATTTTCTCATGGATCTTTGTAGCATAACAGTCCGTTGAGTTTTCACCAAACTCATGCACTTTGACTGGCGACTGGCAATACTTCTTCGTACTGATCTACGCAGACCCTTAGTTTCAGTTGCAGAGATGCAGTTTTCACCATTAGTTGATGCTTCCACAACATTATTCAACTCCTGGACAGTTAAAGGAGATACATTCTTTATTTCATTTTCTTCATCAGTAACAGGCTCTGCTATTTTCACCTTTGTTGCTGTACGACTTGGGCTCCTGGCAACAGGAGACAATATTTCCAAAGCCACTTCATGTGAAGGATCCAATTTTCCCTCACGTGCCTTTTGGGACAACTTGACATCTTCAGAGGCGCATGGAATTTGGGATAAGTTTGTCACTTGACCTTTTTTCTTGAATTCCACGACCTTACACTCATTTGGTGACAATATAATCAAAGGCATCACACCATTCACTGGAACGATAGCTGGTAGGTTGTTTTTTTCACTTTCTGGTTTTGCTATCATTGCTGCACGTGTTGCTGAGCGGGTCAAACGCAGTGATTGTGTCTGCTCCACAATTTTGTTACTGCCATCATCTTCTGCAAAGAGTCTACTTCCCAGCTTCTTCCTCTGAACTGAGGAGCGCCTTAAATTCTTTCTGCTTTTAGAATACCTGAAGGAATATTATTTCAATAAATGAAACCATTGTTGAATGCACAATTGAAACAATGAGAAATCTCCCAAAAGTATTTTTATAGGAAATTAAGTATGCAGTATTATTAGGATTTGTTGACATTTGCAAGTTTGTACTTTCTTTAACTAGAAAGAGAAACCTTCCTCCTTTTCTAAATACATTCACAGGAATCAGGTAGCTCCTGTGTCACAGCTCTAAAGCTGGACTGGAAATATTTCAGCAGCCACCACGTCCAAATCAGTTCCTGGTCTCACCACATATCCATACCTGCATTCTTTGTAGCTCATCTCACTGGAAAACAAGCATCTTGCACCACTCCTGTCAGTGCCTTTGATAAAAAGATGAGCAACTAATTTAACAGACTATGTAAATCAAAATGTCTACCATCCTTGATGCTAAAAGAAAAAAAAACAAAGAACTGAAGGCTTTGGAAATCTCAAACAAATTAGTGGTAATACTCAGTTCAGACACCATCTCTTTCAGGTCAATGACCTTTCTTCAAAAATGAAATTTTTAAAAAATATCCTGGCCCTGAAATATCTATAATGTTAAGCTTGTTTTCTCTAGTAGACTCCTAATCCACTACATACATCCACCATATGTTTTAGAGTCATAAAACTACAGCACAGAAACAGACTTTTCAGCTAATCAAGTCCATGCTGAACCATTTTACCTGCACCCGAACCATAGCCATCCATATACCCATCCAAACTTCTCTTGAACATTGAAACCAAAAATCACATCCACCACTTGTGCTAGCAGCTCATTCCACATACTCATCATCCTGAGTGAAGATGCTTTCCCTAAACAGTTCATCTTTCAACCTTAGCTCTTGACCTCTAGTTGTAATCTCACCCAACCTCAGTGGAAATGGCCTTTTTACATTTACCCTGTCTATATCCTTAGTTATGTATACCTCTATCAAATCACCCTTTAATAGTCTACATTTGAGGGAATAAGGTTCCAACCTATTCAATCTTTCTTTATAACTCAGGTCCTCCAGTCCCAGAAGTATCCTTGTAAATTGTCTCTACTCTTCCAATCTCATTTACGTCTTTCCTGTGGGCAAGTGCACACAATACTCCAAATTTAGCATCATCAATTTCAACACAACACCCCCAACTCCTGTACGCAATACAATGATCTATGAACACCAATGCACCAAATGCTTTCTTTATGACCCTCCCATAACAGCACTTTCAATGAATTTTGGACCTGTAGTCCCAGATCCTTTTGTTTTCTTGCAGCCCTCGGTGCCGTACCGCACACTGTGTAAGACCTATCCCGGTCCTCTCAAAGTGTAATACTGTACCTCACAATCGTCGACATTAAATTCCATCTGCCATATTTCAGCCTATTTTTCCAGCTGGTTCAGATCCTGCTGCAAGGTTTAATAGTCTTCCTCACTGTCCACTACACCCCCAATCTTGGTGTCATTGATACAGACAACCAGCAGCAATGGACTGAGGATCAGTCCCTGCAGCTCTCCACTAGTCACAGGCCTCCAATCAGACAGACAGCCATCTCCCTCTACTCTCTGGCTTCTCCAGCAAAGCTAATGTCTGATCCAAAGTACTACCTCATCCTGAATTCCAAGCAATTGAACCTCCTTGACCAACCTTCCATGTGGGACTTTGTTAAATGCCTTGATCAAGTCCATGTAGACCGACTTACCTTCAGCTTTCCTGGCAAATTCCTTGAAAAACTAATATTGATTAGACATGACCTACAACGCACAAAGCCATGCTAATTATCCATAATCAGTCCCTGTCCATCTATGCAATCCCCTAGAATAGCTTCCAGTAACTTTCTCACTAATGATGTCAGGTTCACCGACCTACAAGTTCCTTGTTCATTCTTAGAGCATTTCTTTAAACAGTGAAACATTAGCTATCCTGCAATCCTCTTCTTCGGCTGTCCATCGATTTTCTCTGTTGACTGAGGCCTGGGCAAGGTTGTATGGAAGCCCATGCTGCAAGTTTCCCCTCTCCACACCACCGATGTTCTCCAAGGGAAGAGCACTAGGACCCATACAGCTTGGCACCAGTGTCGTCACAGAGCAGTGTGTGGTTAAATGCCTTGCTCAAGGACACAACACGCTGCCTCAGCTGAGGCTCGAACTAGCGACCTTCAGATCACTAGACCGACGCCTTAACCACTTGGACACATGCAATTCTCTAGCACTTCACCATTACCAAGTATGAGCTAAATATCTCTGCTAGAGCCCCAGCAACTTCTGCATTTTACTTCCCACCGAGTCTGAGGGAACACTTTGTCAGGGCCCAAGGATTTGTCCACCCTAATTTGCCAAGACAGCAAACACCTCCTGCTCTGTAATCTGTATTGGGTTCATGACCTTGCCGCTGCTCTGCCTCATTTACATAGACTGCGTCCTGAGTAAATACAGATGAAAAACAAAAAAAATTCAATCAAATCAGCTTAAGGTCTTCCCCCATCTGTTTTGGCTCCATGCATAGATTATCATTTTGATCTTTTAGAGGACCAATTTTGTCCCTTGCAATCCTTTTTCTCTTAACACATCTGTAGAAGCCCTTAGGATTCTCCTTCACCTTGTCTGCTAGAGCAACCTCATGCCTTTTATTTTTAAAACCCTCCTGATTTCTTTCTTAAGGGTTCTCTTGCATTTCTTCAACTCCCACATACCTCATTCGTTCCTACCTACTTTCATTTACTTGACAACAGAGCCTCCCATTTCTACCCAGTCACACTACAGTTACCAGTGCATTCTAGGATTGTGCACAAAAAACTTTTGCCCCCGTTTGCTGGAGGTTTTCTACACCCATTAATCAAATTTAAACTCATTGGCAGCCTTTAAGACTTTTAAACATTCCAACTAGTACAGACCAACTTTAGCAATCATATTCTGTTTTTAAAACCAAAAGGCTGAACCTAATTAGAATAGTTTACTACTTCAGCAAACCAAATACAGTTACCCATGACATTTTAAAATCAGTACAAATAGTTTTTATAAATATTCACCAACTGGTCCACAACAAATTACACTATTTGCCAATATTCAAATGTTCGAGTAGAATCTAAAAAAGTAGCCAGAAAAGCCACTTCAAAATTGAGTCATGGCTGTATGGATGTTGCTTATCAAATTATGACCAAAGTATAACTCTTGATTATTACTTGGCTGCTCATCCATCAAATAGAATCCAACAATAGTTATGATGTTGACAATGAAAACAATTATCCTTAATTAAGGAGATAAATTTGATGAACTAGACAGGCTATTATTCCCAGTATAGTAAATAAAATATAAGTGAATGAACCTGGACTTCACTTTCACTCACCACCAACTCTTCTTGGTTATTTAATTGCATTTGATTTAAAGATGCAATTCCAAATTAATCTAATGTTTAGCAAATTATTTAGAATTATTAGATTGCCTTAAATTGTTCTAACTGAAAAGCAAAATTCAACGCTTCAGGAAAAGACAAGCCTTTAAATCACATAAATAATAGGTTTGAACTGCATCTTTTCCCATTAAGTGCAATTGTAATGTTACCTCTTATTGTGATCACCGGCCACAGATGGGCGCCTCCTGCGTCGTTTTCTCTCTGAAGGAGTCTTTGGCATCAATTCAGGCTCTGCATTAAAATCACTGGAAAACAAGTTTTTTGAGAAATTAACTTTTCTCAAGGGCAGCAGGCTGAGGGTAGCAGACACCAACAGAATCAACAAACTTATTCGTAAGGCCAGTGATGTTATGGGGATGGAACTGGACTCTCTCACGGTGGTGTCTGAAAACAGGATGCTGTCTAAGTTGCATGCCATCTTGGTCAAGGTCTCCCATCCACTACATAATGTACTGGGTGGGCACAGGAGTACATTCAGCCAGAGACTCATTCCACCGAGATGCAGCACAGAGCGTCATAGGAAGTCATCCCTGCCTGTGGCCATCAAACTTTACAACTCCTCCCTTGGAGGGTCAGACACCCTGAACCAATAGGCTGGTCCTGGACTTATTTCATAATTTACATATTACTATTTAACTATTTATGGTTCTATTACTATTTATTATTTATGGTGCAACTGTAACAAAAACCAATTTCCCCCTGGGATCAATAAAGTATGACTATGACTAAATTACAGCAATAAAAAAATAGCCCTGTTCAAATTTGCTTTTAAAAAAAATAAAAATTGTATGCTGTGTTCACAGGATGAAAAGAGGACCCTTACAATCACATTCAGTTATTGAATGAACTACATAACTCATATCAATAGAAAGATTGAACATATTGAACCATTCCTGAATCTAGCAGCATGGGACCCAGTGGTGGTAGCGAGAAGGGACCATGGCCCAGGTGATGGGTACTGCTCCCTTCTGACTGTGCTCCTTATAAATGTGCTGATTGATAACGAGAGCTTTACCTGTGATAGACTGGACTGTATCCATACCAGCCCATGACGCAAATCAGTCAGGATACTCTACTGAGATAATACGAAAAATAGCAACCAACTCAAAATCGTTCCGGATTTTCTTCTGTCACCTCCAGATGAGTACAAAAAAAAACTATTTTGAACACAGCAATCTTGGCCAGCATCAATTTTAGTACAGCAGTTTTCTGCTTTTAGTTGCTACTAAAATGCTGACCTAATGAAGTTTAATTACTAAATTGATGATTACCATATCTAAGGGCAATTTTTACCTGATAAACATCCTCTCCGCCTCTTCTAAGATTTCTTTCAGCCATACTGTATTTTCTTCGAAATCTTCAATGATAGTATTGAGTTTCTCACTAAAATACTTCATGTTATCTGTATCCACCATTGCCGTTTTGGAAGCCATGGTGCCCTAAATAACAAAAGTAGAATTTAAAAACTGACAGTAAGATGGCTAGAAACAAATAATTTCAATGACCCAATTAGATTTAAAATTGGAGTAAACAAACTTTGCATATTATATCCATAATCATCCCAAAGGAAAAGAACTATTAGCCATTTACAATCATTTCCAGATAACTAGACCAGGCATAGTGATGGATAGCATAATGGTTAGCACAACATTTTACAGTACAGGTGACCCAAGTTCAATTCCCACCACTGCCTATAAGAAATATGTTCTCTCCGTGACTGTGCAGGTTTCCTCGGAGTGCTCTGGTTTCCTCCCACAGTCCGAAGACTTGCCAGTTGGTAGGTTAATTGGTCATTGTAAAATTGTCCCATGATTAGGGTAGGATTAAAATATATATATATTTTTTTTTAAATCAGAGGATTATTGGGTACCAGAAGGGCCTATTCCATGCTGTATCTCAATTTAAAAAAAACAAAATAAAAAACTGAAGGCAAGTTTGCTATTGAGGAGATCAGTGGGCTATACAAAAGATCAGAGTGCTAGATTGTGAAATGAGGGATCACGGAGAACATCAGCACGAATAGAGATTTATTACAGATGGGGGATGTAAAGTATTCATAATATACAGGAGTAACCTTAAACCTTTAATCCTCCCACGCTGGAGGATCCCCTAACAGGCTTAAACCTTTGAATACAACCTCTCTACAGAAGAGTCGCACACCATTTATTAGTGGTGGACATGCTATAAAATGTAACACAAGACAAAAACTGCTGTTGCGTGAATGAAATCACCGGAGAGAGAGTTACTGGTAGATACAAAGCGGCTTCTTTATTCGACAAAAGAAGGTACAGCAGGCACCATATGGAGATGCTTTCGATGGAAAGGTCTGCTGGGCCTAGTGTGGGGCTCAATATTTATTTGCTAAACACAAAGGGCAATCCATATTTACAAAGTATAGACAATGCTTTCTTTTGAAGCTACATACAAACTTCACACCTTCTGATTACATCATTCCCACCGGCACCAGGAGCGTCTGGACTGGGATCCACAGCTTTTAGGAAACACATTGTTCCAAATTAAATCCACAATACATTTATTTGGTATTTTACGTGCTTAACATAAAGGACAATTCCATATTTACAAAGTATAGATAATGCTCTCTTTGAAACTACATGCAAACTTCACACCTTCTGGTTCACATCCGTCCCACGGGCACCAGCAGCATCTGGACTAGGACTCACAGTTTTTAGGCAATGCATTGCTACAAACTAAATCCACAGTACATTGTCAAGGAATAGAAGATTGGTGGCCAAAGCCACTTGCTAAATGTAAATTATCTAAACCCAAAAATCACTAACAAAAACACTGAATACCAAGAAATGGTGTTTTCACAAGCTCAGCAGCCTCTGTAGGTGAACACATTTGGAACCCGTTCTAATTTTGGAAAGCATGTCATGCACGCACAAGGTATCCAAAAGTATTTCACAATCAGGTTTCAGATACGTAATGCATATAAATACATTCAGTGACACTATTAGATACACCTATACACCTGGTTACTGCAAATATCTAATCAGCCAATAATATCGCAGCAAGTCAATGCATAAAAGAATGCAGACATGGTCAATGGGTTGAATACAGAAGAAATATGATCTAAGTGAATTTGACTGTGGAATGATTGTTGGTGCCAGACAGGGTGGCTTGAGTATCTCAGAAACTGCTGATCCCCTGAGATTTTCAGACACAGTCTGTAAAGCTTAGACAATAGTGTGAAAAACAAAAAAAATCTAGTGAGCAACAATGTCTTATTAACTTGAGAGATCAGAGGAGAATGACCAGACTGATTCAAATTGACAGGAAGGTGACAGTAACTCAAATAACCACGCATTACCACAGTGGTGTGCTGAAGAGCATCTCTGAATGTAATAGATGTCTCTCCTGGAAATGGGTAGGATACAGCAGCAGGAGACACACACCCATTCCTCTCCTACACCAAATTGCCATTGAGTGTATGTCACGATGCAACCTAGTCTCCATATATCCGTCTTTCCTCCCATAGCCGTAAACAATAAAGACACTATTTTATAGATTTAGTGATTTTCCACACAGCTGCAATTTAAGGACCTGCAAATAAACCGCGATTGCATATGTGGCATCCTGTAGAAATTATTCCATGCAAGTTTATAAGAAATCTAGCACTGTGATCAGAGGTGGAATGACAATCTTTTACAGCCAGGGAAGATATGATTCACACCACATGCCCTCACCATACTGGATATTTCCCCCTCTTCACACTCAGTCCTGGTGCAGATCTCTACCGGAACACTAACCATTCCTCACCCTCCACTGAACCCCCAGAAACTGCTCGACCCGCTGAATTCCTCCGGCAGATGTTTTTGCCCCAGTTTCCAACATCTGCAGTTTCTTGAACACCTGTTTCCAGTTTCAAACCGTGCATATCTTCAGGATACTGAAAGCTATGGACGTAGAGCAAATAGTACTGCGGATCCATAGTCATTGAACCTTAGCCAAACTAAAAACTTCCTCTCATTCAGCACGCTGGAGTCAGCAACTCTGCAATCACGTCCCCCTCGCCGTGGTATTTAAACCCCACTAATCCTACCCTGCAGATTGCGGGCCGACGGGGGGGAAGGTTTCCCGGCCCCGCGCTCCCGTCTCCCTCTGTCCCCCCACCCCGTTCATCTCCGCCACCCGCCTGGGAAGGGGCCGCGGTTCCAACCCCAACCCAGCTCACGTTTAGACAACACCGAGGTACTCACCGGCGACTCCAGGATCGACCGAAAACAGCGGATACACCGGAGCACAATAGCAGACACCACTCGCGCGCCCTCACCCGTTTAAACTTTTAAATTCAGTGGCCGTTACAGAACCAGCCAATGACAGTGAGACAACCGTCCATGACGTAGTTCGTGCTGACGTAATTGTCCCTCTTCCGCACTAAACTCTCGGGCCCCCAGCAGATCTCGCGAAATTTATCATGCCTAGGATTCTGTTGCTGAGTATAAAGGGTGTTGCTTGAATATGCATTTGGAAATACCGATCTTCTAAGTTGTATATTGGTGTATAGGCTCTTGCAATAGTCATCATTTTCGTAGGCACAGTACCCTATGCTGAAGACTCCCACGGCAATCTTGACCTTGCCTTGCCTCGCATGGAAATCTCAGTTGACATTCCCGCAAACATAGTCAGTCATAGTCATGTCCTAGTCATACTTTATTGAAGGGTGAAGTTATGACTTCACCCTTTCTCCACATTAAATGATCCCGTTAAAATTCTATACCCTTTCTCCAGATCCTTGCAAATTATTGTCTCCAGTTAGAAGGCACTCTTGTTCCAAGGAATTAAACCACAGTTTATTCTTTCTAAACTTACAGCAGGAACTATTCCTCAACTTAACTGGAGTATTGCATTCCTTCCTTGCTGGAAAGGATGTTTCTGCAAATTCTCTCTTCCTTCAAATCCTTTCCAGCAAGCAAGGAATGCAATATGCTATGTTGGGGAATGAACAGGAGACAATTTGCAAATCAGTAAAAACTTTTGACAAATAGGGAAAACTCAGTGATGCAGAAAGCCTAGAAAAGTAATGAAGCAGTTTGAAATTAAAACAGCACTTCATCTTTTGGTTAAGCATTCACCCCTTTATAGAAGCTAAGATCAGATATATCAGTACTACAGTGTATTTAAAGGAATTACAGAGCCATGAGAGAGGAGCTGGCCAAAGTTCATTGCAAAAAGGATACTAACATATCCTCTTCGCTGACGATCAACTCTGGTGCACCTCAGGGGTGTGTGCTTAGCCCACTGCTCTACTCTCTGTCTACACAAGACTGTGTGGTTAGGCAAATACCATCTACAAATTTGCTGACAATACAACCATTGTTGGTAGAATATCAGGTGGTGATGAGAGGGCATACATACAGGAGTGAGATATACCAACTAGTGGAATGGTGCCGCAGCAACAACCTGGCACTCAATGTCAGTAAAACGAAAGAGCTGATTGTGGACTTCAGGAAGGATAAGACGAAGGAACACATATCAATCCTCATAGAGGGATCAGAATTGGAGAGAGTGAGCAGCTTCGAGTTCCTGAGTGTCAAGATCTCTGAGGATCTAATCTGGTACCAACACATTGATGTAGTCATAAAGAAGGCAAGACAGCGGCTATGCTTTATTAGGAGTTTGAAGCGATTTGGCATGTCAAAAAATACACTCGAAAGCTTCTCTAGTTGTACCATGGAGAGCATTCTGACAGGCCGCATCACTGTCTGGCATGGGGGGTGGGGGGGGGGCCTGCAGAAGACCGAAAGAGGCAGAGGTTTATAAATTTAATCAGTTCCATCTTGGATACTAGCCTACAAAGTACCCAGCACATCATTAGGGAGCAGTGTCTCAGAAAGGCAACATCCATTACTAAAGACCTCCAGCACCCAGGGCATGCTCCTTTCTCACTGTTACCATCAGGTAGGAGATACAGAAGCCTGAAAGCACACACTCAGCTTCTTCCCCTCTGACATCCGATTCCTAAATGGACTTTGAAGCTTTGGACATTACCTCACTTTTTTTAATATACAGTATTTCTGTTTTTGCACATTTTTTATAATCTATTCAATATACGTAATTGATTTATTTGTTTATTTATTATTATGTTTTATTTAATTTATTTCTCTCTGTCTCTCTGCCTGATTATGTATTGCATTGAACTGCTGCTGCAAAGTTAACAAATTTCACGTCACAATAATAAACCTGATTCTGATTCTGGTAACAGGGACGGCAGCAGAGCAACAATGGCTGGAGTTTCTAAGAGCTGGAAAATTATGCTGGAAATGCAGTAATAGGGGACAAAGAAATGGCAGACAAATAAAATAAGTATCTAGCATCAGTTTTCATTGTGGAAGACACTAGTATGCCAGAAGTTCGAGACTGTTAGGGGCCAGAAGTGAGTGAAGTTTCTATTACTAGGGAGAGGGTGCTTGGGAAACTGAAAGGTCTGAAGGTAGATAAATCACGTGGTCTATACCCCAGGTTTCCTAAAGAGGTGGCTGGAGGCATTAATAATGATCTTTCAAGAATCAATAGATTCTGGACTGCAAAATTGCAAATGTCACTCCACTTTTCAAGAAGGGAGAAAGGCAGAAGAAAGGGAATTATAGGCCAGTTGGTCTGACATCAGTGGTTGGGAAGATGTTGGAGTTGACTGTTAAGGATGTGGTTTCAGGGTACTTGGAGGCATGTGATAAAATAGGCCAAAGTCGGCATGGTTTCCTTAAGGGAAAATCTTGCCTGACAAATCTGTTAGAATTCTTTGAAGAAATAACAAACAGGATAGACAAAGGAAATGAGTGAATGTTGTGTACTTGGGTTTTCAGAAGGCCTTTGACCGGGTGCCTCATGTGAGACTGCTCAATAAGTTAAGAGCCCATGGCACTTCAGGAAGGATACTAGCATGGAAAGAACATTGACTGATTGGCACGAGGCAAAGAGTGGGAACAAACGGGGCATTTTCTGGTGACTACTGGTGACTAGCGATGTTAAGCAGAGGTCTGTGATGGGATCGCTTCTTTTTACGTTATATATCAATGACTTGGATGATGGAATTGATGACGTTGTGGCCAAGTTTGCAGATGTTATGAAGTTAGGTACAGAGGCAGATAGCGTTGAGGAAGCAGAGAGGCTGCAGGAGGATTTAAGACAGATTAGGAGAGTGACAAAGAAATGGCAGATGGAATACGGTGTCGGGAGTCCAGTCATACACTTCGGTAGAAAAAATAAAAGTATAGACTATTTCCTAAAATGGAAATAAAATTCAAAAATCTGAGGTGCAAATGACTTGAGAGTCCTTGTTCAGGATTCCATGAGAGTTCATTTGCAGGTTGAGCTGGTGGTGAGGATGGTAAATGCAATGTTAGCATTCATTTCAAGAGGACTAGAATATAAAAGCAAGAATGTAAAGTTGAGGCTTTGTGAGCCCTCACTTGTAGTATTTTGAGCAACTTTTGGCCCCGAAAATGATGTGCTGACATTGGAGGTTCATGAAAATGATGCAGGATTGAAAGGCTTATGACATGAGTAGTGTTTGATGGGTTTGATGGGTTTGGACCTGTACTCACTGGAATTAAGAAGAATGGGGGGGAGGGGGATCTCATTGAAAACTATCGAATGTTGAATGGCCTCGATAGAGTGGATGTGGAGAGGATATTTCCTCTGGTGGGAGGGTCCAGAACCAGATACCACAGCCTCAGAATAGAGGGGCGTCCATTTAGAACAGAGATGAGGAAGAATTTCTTTCACCAGAGAGTGGTGAATCTGTGAAATTTGTTGCCACAGGCAGCTGTGGAGGCCAAGTATTTGAGCATATTTAAGACAGAGGTTGATAGATTCTTGATTAGTCAGGGCATGAAGAGTTATGGAGAGAAGGCAAGAGAGTGAGGCTGAGAGGGAACTGGATCAGCCACGATGACCCAATGGCTCCTTGGGCCAAATGGCCTAATTCTGTTCCAAAATGTTATGGTCTTATAATCAACATTTCCATCAGTTTTTTCATTGATTAATTAAAAACAATTATTGTGCTTCTCCCATTTACACCTCTACCTTTGATCCTGTACATGTGACATTACTATTTCTTGTCAATAAATTGCTCCCATCTTCCTTTTTCTTCATTTCGTAATCTCCCTCAGTCTGAGCACCTTGATTCTATTTAGTCTTTCCCAGTTCTTCTGAAAGGATGTTAATTTGAAATGTTCACTGTGCTTCTCTTTCTGATAATGCTCGCTGAACATTTATAGCATTGTTTTCATTTAAGACTTCCATCTTCAGTATTGTTTAAATATATCAGCGAGATCTTATGCAATTACTCATAATGCAACTTATACCAAGTTCACATATTTCATATTTCCTTAGCTGTGAAGCTAAACATCTTCATACACTGTGACTGTGTCACCAACCCTTAGCTCCAATCTGCTAATTAAATTTGCTGACAATACTACACTGATTGGCCTAATCTCAAATAATAATGAGGCAGCCTACGGAGAAGAAGTCATCACCTTGACACAGTGGTGTCAAGAAAACAACCTCTCCCTCAATGTTGCAAAAACAAAGGAGCCGGTTGTGGATTACAGGAGAAATGGAGATAGGCTAACCCCTATTGACATTAATGGATCTGGGGTTGAGAGGGGGAACAGCTTCAAGTTCCTCGGCATACACGTCACTGAGGACCTCATGTGGTCTGTATGTACCAGCTGTGTAGTGAAAAAGGCACAACAATGCCTCTTTCACCTTACACGGTTGAAGAAGTTTGGTATGGGCCCCCAAATCCTAAGGACTTTCTACAGGGGCACAGTTGAGAGAATTGTGACTGGCTGCATCACTGCCTGGTATGGGAACTGTACCTCCCTTAATCACAGGACTCTGCAGAGAGTGGTGCAAGCAGTCCAGCGCATCTGTAGATGTGAACTTCCCACGATTCAGGACATTTACAGAGACAGGTGTGTAAAAAAGGCCTGAAGGATCATTGGAGACCCGAAGTCACCCCAACCACAAACTGTTCCAGCTGCTACAATCTGGGAAATGGTACCGCAGCATAAAAGCCAGGACCAACAGGCTTCAGGACAGCTTCTTCCAACAGGCTATCAGACTATGTAATTCATGCTGATACAATTGTATTTCTAAGTTATACTGACTGTCCTGTTGTACATACTATTTATTATAAATTACTATGGTTGGTTGTTCGTCCATCGTTGACGTCGATGAGGACCTCGACACCATAGTGATGGTGTCGAGACTAGCGCGTGATTTGGATTTAAATGAGGGAGAGTTGTGCAGCGTCAGCCTCACTCTCTCTTCCCAATTCCCATCTGGATCCAGTGGCAAGACAGAGTCTAGATGGCTGGAGATGCGACTAGGCTCAGTGGATGACCAGGACGTCTTCTGTGTCTTGTCCTGCTCTACACGCTCTCTCCTGCGGCTCCCCGTAGCTGTTTGCATGCGACAGTGGCCACACCCTGGGCAACGGCTTCGACAAGCCGGCTAAACCGGGTGAGGGTAGCCGATGGGTCTCAAATCCTCGGTGTGATAGGGAGTTGTCTATCCCAGCATGTGAAGACAGACTCCGACGGATTGAGCGGACGAGACCCATGGAAGGTCCGATGGTCAAGAAGGCGGTCTCTGCAAGCGTCGTGGAACGTGTAGATAAATTACTATAAATTGCACATTGCACATTTGGACAGAGACATAACATAAATATACTTTTTACTCCTCATGTATGTGAAGGACATAAATAATAAAGTCAATTCAGTGAATCAGAATCAGGTTTAATATCACCGGAATATGTTGTGAAATTTGTTAACTTAGCAGCAGCTGTACAATGTGATACATGATAAATATAGAAAAACAATAAATAAATGAATTACAGTATATGTTTATTACATAGTCAAATTAAAAATAGTTGTTCAAAAACAGAAATAATGGAAAAGTGAGGTAGTGTTCATGGGCTCAATGTCCATTTAGAAATCAGATGGCAGAGGAGAAGAAGTTGTTCCTGAATAGCTGAGTGTGTGCCTTCAGGCTTCTGTACCTCCTACCTGACAGTCACAATGAGAAGAGGGCAATGAGCTGCAGTATTTTGCTATACACTGTAGTTATTGTATGGTTTTCAGGAACATTTAGTTATAATCTTTTTAGATCACTAAAATTAAGTTAGAGGACTTATAGCTGTACCAAA
This sequence comes from Mobula birostris, assembly GCF_030028105.1. Classification (NCBI taxonomy): domain Eukaryota; kingdom Metazoa; phylum Chordata; class Chondrichthyes; order Myliobatiformes; family Myliobatidae; genus Mobula; species Mobula birostris. The sequence goes on along the minus strand of NC_092380.1, from coordinate 63,376,171 downwards.
ATTCTGACAAATTCAACAGTAGGACTGCCCGTACCTACAATTCAAATAATGTGGAAAAGCCTCTCTTTCTAACTGAAACACCTCATCCCAGAAAAAATCCTTGTGAAATTCCTCTACATGCTCTCCAATGCAGTCACAGCGATCAAAAGAATGTCAATGCTGGTAACCTGAAATGGAAACACAAAGGCTGGCAACATTCAGCTGTTCACGTAAGAGAAATCATTCATGTTTCAGGTCTAGGGCCTTCCATCAGAACTAGAACGGAGAGAAAGCAGGTTAGATTTCTAAGGAAAGTTAGTTTCTTTCTTTCCTAGTTCTGACAACTTGAGAAGTTAATTGTTTCTCTTTCACAGATGCTGTCCGACCTGCTGAGAATTTGCAACATTTTGTTTTTGTGTATTACTCTAAACTTCCCACTTCAACAAATACTGCCAGGAATAATCTAACCTGTTCCTGCTTCTAAAATCCTAACCCAAAATTCACATGCCCATGTTGGTCTCGGTTAAGCTCAGCATGCCGCTGTCCCCAGTTTGGGAAGTGTAGATGTCCACGATAAAAATCCTGTATGAAACTATAATGCCAACAATGCATTGTTGCATCTGAGTTTGTGCAAGTTGAGACTCGACAGGTTAGCAAAATGTAACTCAGGAAGTAACTTACACTCAGTGCACCCAAAGCTGAGGCTACAGTTTACCACTTGCTGAAACTTGTTTTTTAAGTACACATTTATTTAAATTTTGACTTTAAATTCCACTCCTGCCAAGTTTGGAATTGAATTTGTCTCCAGATGAATGGTCTTGAACTCTAACTGCTGCTCCAGTAACTCATACATTTATGGACTGGGCGTGGGAAACTGAATTACAGTTGCAAAATTTGCTTGGAAAATAATGTTGAGACCAGCAGAAGTCACGAGTTTTGGATAATATCAAACAAGTGTGCTCTAAACAAGACAAGACTGATACAAACCACAGGAATTCTGCAGATGCTGGAAATTCAAGCAACACACATCAAAGTTGCTGGTGAACGCAGCAGGCCAGGCAGCATCTCTAGGAAGAGGTACAGTCGATGTTTCAGGCCGAGACCCTTCGTCAGGATTTGTCACTTCCAGGTGAAAATGGTTATATGTTTTAGTGTTGGCTTTGCCATGTTGAATACTGTACAACACCATTCATAAATGGACTACTGAGGTTGGTTCTGGTCATACTTGGCACAGGTGCAGTCATGTGTGGCAGCAATACGAAGTTGGCACCTCACTTTTCAGTAAGGCCTAGTGATATTCAACATACTGTCCTAGACTGGCACCTCACTTTTCAGTAAGGCCTAGTGATATTCAACATACTGTCCTAGACTGGCGCCTCACTTTTCAGTAAGGCTTAGTGATATTCAGCATACTCTCCCAGATTGGCAGACATCCAACCCTGCAAAAACTCATTTCAGGGAGGTAGCACCACCACCCCCGCCCCCCCGTCCCGGTCGACCTCCAAGGGTGTATGTATACAGGACATTTGATCATGAAAGAACACAACAATTTATTTGATCACATATTGAAACTATTTACACATACACACACACACACATATATATATATATATATATATATATTCCTTGTTGAGTATTCCTTGTAGAGTAGCTCCTTAGCAGCTAGCCAGCTAGTTTAAATAACGTTAGCTATGCCAATGAATGAATGACACCTGTTAAACTCACCTCAACATGCCTTTTACAGTCATTTAACCCACCATGGCCAATAGAAAAGTCACTGTTGCAAGCAGTGCAGCGAGCAACACTGTCATTATTTTTGACCCCTATTAGGCAGGGGTACACTTTAGTGTAGTCTGGGGTGAAGTACGTTTTATATTTTCTTTTTTTTTGGAACACTCAGCCATGGCGCTGCAGGACACTAAACGGAAATGATGGACAATGAAAGCGAGAGCGAGAGGTCGACTGTAAAGCCCGCCCACAGAGAAAACTGATAGGACTACTTAGCACAAAGAGAGACCAATCAGGATGATCTCTCTGTCACTCTCTCGCTACGTCTGCCACTCGCTCGCAAAAGAATCGATTTCCGGGATATTGTATATAATTTGCGGGCGTCAGGGAGCCCGCTATCAATATGCGGGAGACTCACGGAACTTCTGAAAGAGGTGGGATGTCTGGATTTGTGCCTCAGTTTCCAGTAAGGCCTAGTGATATTCAGCTTCCCCTCCCAGATTGGCACCTCACTTTCCAGTAAGGCCTAGTGATATTCAGCATACTGTCCTAGACTGGCACGTCACTTTTCAGTACATCTAATGATGCTTAGCATACCCTTCTGCACATTTCACCGAATCAGGAACAGGCCCCTAGCCTACTAGTAATAGTAAAGTGTGAGATATGCCAAGACATAAGGTTGCATTTTGTGATGAGATATGCCAAGATATGAGATTACATTTTGTGAGGAGAATACAGTTTAAAGCAAAAAATATTAGTTAAAAATGAAAACACAGAAAATAAGAGTCAACAGGCATCATTTATTGAAACAATTTATACTGAATTTTAAAGATAGTTTTGTGTTTGAGTAATTCATAGACATTAGGATTAAATTGCATTTATGAATGGATCACACTAGATTGCTCCAACAATTGTCGATAAAATATGTGATATGTTGGAGAGTATTCACATACACTTGAAGTAAAAAGCTTGCAGACTCAGTCTGCAAATAACTCTGATCTTAAAAAGAAGCTGGGAGTGGAGTGAAGGGAATCGGTCAGAGTTCCCACTCTTCACCCAAATACAATGACTCCACTCAGAAATATCCATGCAAACACACCTTCAGGTTCATCTGATGTAATATTCCTCACAGTCTAGGCTTATATATAAAAATATAACAGTTGAATATTCGATAACTCTGCACTTTAGTGGAATCATACCTCAACAAGAATCCACATCTTTGGTGTAGAAAGGCAGAAGAAAGAAATTAAGAATTCACTATAAAGTTTACAATCCCGGTGGCATGCAATGTCTCTCAAATTTTCATTTTAAAAAAATGCCTGAACCTGAATTTTGCAGGTGATAAACAGTGTTCAATAACAAGCTATAATTTTGTACACATTTCAGAAGAATCAGTATTACACCTAGTTTGAATCTTCCCAGGTTCCAGAAGAAAAGACACAGGTTGATCTGTAATAAAGAATGAAATAAATTGTTACAAATTTCGGATTTAGCCTTAGAAGCATTTAGCCCTTTGAGCCTGCTTTACTTACCTACTTATTTATTGAGCTGTGCTGTGGACTAGGCTCTTCCTGCCTTTCAAGCCACACTGCCCAACAACCCCCAATTTAACTCTAGCCTAATCACAGGACAACTTACAATGACCAATTAACCTACCAACCAGTACATCTTAGACTGTGGGAGGAAAGCGAACCACTAGAGGAAACCCACGCAGTCACGGGGAGAAAGTACAAACTCCTGACAGACAGTGGTGGGAATTGAACCCGGGCCTCTGGCACTGTAAAGTGTTGTTCTGATCACTACATTACCGTGCTGTCCCCTCTGCCACTCAATGTGTTCATGACTCATCCGATATCTCAATGCAATAGTTCCATCACTTCCCATCTTTATTGATGCCTTTCAATGTTTCTTGTGACCTTGGTGATACGTAAGTGTGCCTCTTGTTTTCAAAATGTAATTAGGATAGCAAATGTTAGTGACCACTAATAATCTGAGATAGATACTTACGTATCTCATCAGCTCGGCAAATTCATATTTTCTTTCCCTCTCTCTCTCTCTCGTTGGTGAGGGAGAGTTTGTTGCCAATTCTCAAGTCAGAGAACAAGGAAAAAAGCAACACGGCAAGCTTTATGATTGCAAATCAGCGAGATGTTCTATTATGTCTCCCCTCTCACTGTGAAAGGGGACATTTCTCTGTCCCTTTATCGGGGAGAAACAGAACCTGTGGTGTGTTGAATTGTCGGGTGAACAATTAGTTTTTGTTGTACTGCGGATCATGGTCTTTCTTGGGGGCTTTGTTAATGCTTCCTTGGTGAGTGGAGGGTGCTGATGCTTTTTTCTGTTGAAGTAGGGGAGGGGGAGAGTTATTGCTTTCCTGCTACTTGTGCGTGGGGGGAGGGAGTAGGGGGACTTTGGGGTTCTAACATTTTTACTGTCACTCATTCTTTGGGTCACTCTTCTATTTTCGTGGATGTCTGTGAAGAACAAGAATTTCAGGTTGTATATTGTATACATTTCTCTGATATTAAATGAAACCATTAAACTATTGAACATTCCCCAACTCCAACGTCACCATGTTTAATTCAGCAACACTTGATAGAATCAGGCCAAACACAAAGTATTAATTTCATACAACTGAACATACAGAGCAGGTTAAAATCGGATCCTCTCAACTTCATTAGAATGTGTGTTTTACATATTAATTCAAAATAAAGAACGCGCTTAGCTTCCCCAAAGAAGGGACATATTTTGTATCAATAGAACAATATAATTTTCATTATCATTCAATAACCTTTAACAAGTAACAAAGCAGCATCAGAGTGAAGCCAACTACTTCTACCCATAGAAGTTGTATTTAAGTTGACATAAAATGGATATAAGTAGAGAAGAGGGAACCAACATTATAAAATGGATGAGTCCTCTGTCTAACTTGTTCCCAAGAGATTGATTTAAGCAAGATAGGTAGCATATTTTTCTATATGAACAGACAAGCAAGATGATGTGTATGTTTATAAAATTAATTACTGCACACAGCATTACATGAACAAGCTTTCCTGTACCTCTGTTTAAAACAAAAATCCTTCCTGAATCCCGTAGAACAATCTCCAAGGCCATGTACCGAATTTCACATCTCATCAAAACAATGGTGGCCTGTTCCTTTGAAAGTTTAAGTTGCAGTATATTTCCAAGGTAATTAATTCCAGTAATCTGTAATTCATCAATATCCTCTGGGATAATGGGATCAAAGAGCAAACAATTCTTTGTAATTCTGCAGAACAAAAAGACAAAGCAAAGATCTGGTTTAATTATGGACATCATAAAATGAAATCAGTAACTGGGAATGGCAGTAACTACAACAAAAAAGGTCCTCAACCGTGATTCTTTGTTCAGGGAGGAAAGGTTGCGTGATGTCTGTGTAGAGTCACACTCAGAAGCATATCCCCTCAACCGAGTACTGTGGAAAATGAATTCCACAGAGACTGAAATATTTACACCTATAGTGTCTTGGGATAATGTTGAATATACACCAAGCAGATATATACAGGATAAGGCCATAAGGATGTGTTAATACAATTATCTAGGTTAGTTCATTATCATTTTACCCTCACATGGGAAAGTATTTATCTTTGAAATAATTTTAAAGAATGACCACACTTTTCTCGGAACAAACAGAATTTATTGTGAAACTGGAGTCAACTGCTAAAAAGATAAATTTTAAAAGTTTGTTTCCAATTAGACAATAGACAATAGACAATAGGTGCAGGAGTAGGCCATTTGGTCCTTCAAGCCAGCACCACCATTTGCTGTGATCATGGCTGATCATCCACTATCAGTATCCAGTTCCTGCCTTATCCCCATAACCCTTGATTCCGCTATCTTTAAGAGCTCTATCCATCTCTTTCTTGAAAGCATCCAGAGACTTGGCCTCCACAGCCTTCTGGGGCAGAGCATTCCATATATCCACCACTCTCTGGGTGAAAAAGTTTTTCCTCAACTCCGTTCTAAATGGCCTAACCCCTTATTCTTAAACTGTGGCCTCTGGTTCTGGACTCACCCATCAGCGGGAACATGCTTCCTGCCTCCAGCGTGTCCAATCCCTTAATAATCTTATATGTTTCAATAAGATCCCCTCTCAGCCTTCCAAATTCCAGAGTATACATGCCCAGTCACTCCAATCTTTCGACATGTGACAGTTCCGCCATCCCGGGAATTAACCTTGTGAACCTACGCTGCACTCCCTCAATAGCAAGAATGTCCTTCCTCAAATTTGGAGACCGAAACTGCACACAGTACTCCAGGTGTGGTCTCAGTGAATGATCAGTGAACTTGAATAACTCTAATATTTAATCTGCTATCTGTGCAAAATATGTCTACCTCTATTCAAAGGCTGATAGGCTTAGAGATTTCTAATGCTGCTTGGTAGCCAAAGATCAAGCCTGGAAATTGTGGATGTGTGAACATCAAGTACTGAAGGTCTACCCCATCAGCAAGTTGCTCATTGTTGGAGAAACTGAAGGAGCTGGACCTGGTGCAGACTGTAATGCTGCCTGCAACAGAGAGGCATTGGTGTGTGAAGGGGGCGTACGGTCTAAAAGCAAGTTGCTTTTCTTCTGATTAAAAGACCTGTTGGACACTGGTGGTGTGGAATGCTGCAAGTACAATTCATTGGTTTATTGGCAAAAAGCAGGAGTGGGCAGCGAGAAAGCTACGCGGCCTCAGCCATAGTGATGACTAGGCCTCAAGCCACAGTGTTGCCTGTTTGCAGCCACCCAGGTGGAGGCATTGGAGTGGGGCTCTCGTCTGGAGTGCAAGAGGCAATGCGGCACAGTGCCCATGCTGGAGTCAGTGCTACAACCCAGTGTTCGCTCAGCAGGAGATCAGCTGTATCGTGTTCAATTGCAGACTGCCGCAACATTCATGGACTCAGGGGCTTAGACTATATATTTTTGTGTGACTGTATTTTACTGCCTATATGTACGCCTTGTGCTGTGTATGACTATCGGTACTGTGTTTCGCACCCTGACCCCGCAGTAACGCTGTTTCATTTAGCTATATTCATGTATGGTTGAATGACAATTAAACTTGAATTTGAACTTGAATAGAAGTGTTTGAGCAGAATAAAATCAATTGGTGGATATCCCAAGAATCCTAAAAAGTATATTTGCACTGACCTGAATCCTGTGTAGCCAAATAGTACAGTCTGTAAAAAGCCACCCATTCCTGTTAAGAAATTCACAGCTCCTGACCCATCTGCATTTTCACTCCAAATCTGAGGCCATGAGAGAGAAAAATAAAGGAAATATCAGTATCATGAAAACTGTCACTCAAGCACCTTGCTCAAATTTTGACTTGTATTTCTCAGTGTCATGACGTCCAGGTTTAGAAGGTCAAGAATTCCAATCCCTGTTCACAGGGAAGTATGTTGACAGCATCCCTTGGTGAGATGGAGGGCAATGTTGGGAATTCAACAAGGGTGCTTCCAACACACCTCCTTTGAAAAGTCTGGATCATCGTTAAAAACATTATAAACTTCATTACATGCAAGTCTAATGCAATGAAAATGCAAGAAGTACCAACCTCTCAAAATACACTTCTTGTCTTCAGCCTACATTCTTCCTTGCCTCCTTATTGCTCCACTCTCACAACAGTTTAGATTCTACATTCAGATTCCCAATACTGCCTCTTGATATTCCAGTCTAGAACACACATGTAATCTTTCATGTCAGCTCTCCTTGTTTCCCTAAGAATCCTATTATATATAGGTTTTGCTACCATTTTTATAACCACTCTCTTAATCTTGTCAGTTATTACAGCTATTTTTACCAGTTGGGCAATCTCTGACCGCATTCCTGTTTTCACTGTGTCCATACATCTCTACTTCCCACCCCCCCCACCACCAGACCTCATTTTTCAATATGTACTGTGGAAATGTCTCCTCAAATCCCCTGGCTCTGCATTTTGAAATTAATTCCTAATTACTTAACCTTAGGCCCACCATTGTTCATGATATTTTGGTGGCTGAATTGATTTGCTGAATCACATCTATTCCAATATCTTGATGGCCTTAACCCAGTGGTTCCTAACTTGGGGTCCACGAACCCCTTGCTTAATGGCATTGGTCCGTGGCATAAAAAAGATCGGGATGCCCTGTCACCACTGAAGATTCCCCACAGCCTATGCACTCACTTTCAAGGACTCCTCATCTTATGTTCTCTATATTTATTGCTTGCTTGTTTGTTTGTTTGTTTGTTTATTTATTTATTCTCTCTTTTGTATTTGCAGAGTTTGTCGTCTTTTGCACGTTGGTTATTTGTCTGCCCTGTTGGGTGCAGACCTTCATTGATTCTATTGTGTTTTTTGGATTTACCATGTATGTCTTCAAGACGACAAATCTCAAGGTGTATATGGTGACATATATGTCCTTTGATAATATATTTACTTTGAACTTGCAACTGTTGAACTTTGAGCTTCCCATGAGGGACCCTGTCAAACACCTTACTAAAATCTTTGTAGACAATATCCACAGCTCTGCCTTCAACAATCACCCTCTCAGTCAAGTTAGTAAGACATGGCTTGCCCCATACAAAGCCATTCCAGCTCTCCCTAATTAGGCCATGGTTTTCCAGGATAATGCCTGGTTTCCTTCATGAATCATGGAACAAAATTTGATACTCATCAGTCCTCTGGGACCTCGCCTGTGACTAGAGAGGACACCAAGATATTGGTCAAAGCCCAAGCAATCTCTTCTCTTGGCTCTTTCAATTACCTGGGGTATATCCTATCAGACCCTGGGGACATATTTGTAGAGAACACCTTGGGAGTCTCTTTACCCTACTTGAAAAGGACTTTTCATAGCCCCTCCTGGCTTTCTTACTTCCCTTATTGAGTTCTTTTCTGGCTTCTTTATAACCCTCAACATCTCTGTTTAATTTAGCTTCCTAAGCTTTACACATTTTTCCTTTTTCTTCTTGATTAAATTCATCACCTCTCTCTACATCTAAGGCTCCCTCATCTTGCTATTCTTGTCCTTCCTTCTGACTGGAACACACCTGTCCTGTACACCACGCAGTTGGTCCTCAAACACCCAATGCGTGTCAGATGTGGACTTGTCCAAAATGGCTGTTTTCAATTAACTCTCTCTAGTTCCTGGCTAATGCTCTTGTAATCTGCCCTGCTCGAACTTAAAACTCTCCCGCAGGGTCCATACTTATCCTTACCTATAGCTATCTTAAAATTTAAGGAGTTGTGGTCACTGTTCCTTAAGTGCTCACCCACTGAAAGGTCTCTCACCTGGACAGAATGATTAGCCAACACCAGGCCCACGGTGGTTATTGTGGACTGTGTAGTGATTGCACCCTTCCTATTTTTGAGTTCCACCTACAAAAACTCAGTGAATGAGTCCTTCATTATGTCCCCTTTGAGTGTGACTGTGATATTGTCCCTGATTAGTAGTGCAACTCCCCCACTTCTTTTATCTCCCTCTCTATCTTTTCTAAAACATCAAAATCTCTCTCTCTCTCAACCAAGTCTCTGTAGTCAAGATGGCTCCAATGATCCTTCAGGCAACATCTTCCAAATGACAAATCTTTTAAATTATTTCACTTTTTCTATACCTTCTGTTTGTACTTTCCATCTTGGTTGTGTTATGGAAACGGTTGGAATCTGTGATGTGCAGCTTGGAACTCGATTGAATGATTTGGCGCTAAGCTGTGTCCGGAGAGCTGCCTCATGGAGATCAGAGACGTGGGGACCGAAAAGGACCAAGAACATGAGCTGGCTCGTGGGAAAGACCAGAGATGAGACGCAGGGTCATGAACGACTCCATCTCGAAGTGGCGAGGAAGAGTGAAGCATCGAGGTGAATGCAGAAGGGGTCAGCGATCTTCCCAACACAGGCCACTGGGTCAGCGGCGTTCAGACCCGGTCAGTGAGCGCTCTTTACAGAGGCCACTGAGGTGAATGCAGAGGATGTCACTGATCGCTCCCAACGGAGGCCACCATTCAGACCAGGCGTGAGTTCTGAGTCACGGAGGATTGTCCAGTGTTCCCAGATCTATGTGATTGGACTGTACTTTAAGTTGGTCTCCTTCAGTTTCTCAGTGTTTTCTTTCTTGTGGCCAATTGGCGGGTAGGTGATCTGTTAGTTCCTTGTGTGTAAGCTGGAGGTGGGGGAGAGGAGGGAGGGCATTTTTGATGGTACTGTAGCTGTTCTTTTTGCGAAAGAGGGGTCAGGGACTGTTAATTGCCAATGTTTTTTCTCCAGGGAAGGGGTGGAAATTTGTTGGTCTTGTTACTGCTTTTTTCTGCGGGGAGGGCGTGGGGGATTCTGGGGTCTGCTGTTTTGTTTTGTTTTCTTTTCATGTATTTCATGGCTATCTGGAGAAGACAAATATCAGAGTTGTATTGTACATACATACTTTGAAAATAAAGTGAACCGCTGAACCTTTGTAGTGGCCACAACATCATAGTTCCACGTACTGATTCAGGTTCTAAGTTCATCAACTTTACTCCGAGTATTAAAATACACATATTCAAACTACCTGTCCTATTGTATCTATCACTTTGCTCCTATCTGGTTTTACTGGCTCATACATCTACCTTCCTCTCCATCTCTCCACTTTATGACCTGGTGCTCTGGTTCCCATCCCCCTGCCGAACAAGTTTAAACTCTCCCAAGTAGCACCGTGTCTATATATTGGTTCCCATCCAGTTTAGGTGTAACCTGTCTCTCTTGTCCCAGAAAAGGTTCTAATGATCCAAGAACCTGAAACCTTGCCCCCTACACCAGTTCCTCAGCCACCCATTCATCTGTACGATCATCCTGTTCCTGCCCTGACTAGCATATAGCACTGGGAGTAAATCAGAGATTACTACCTTGGAGGTCCTGCCCACTAACCTCTTCCCTAACTCCCTATACTCACTGCACAGGACCTCCTCCCCCTTTCTACCTATGTCACTGGTGTCAATGTGCACCACCACCTCTGGCTGCTCACCCTCCCTCTCTTGAGAATATTCAGCAGCTCCTCTGAGACATCCTCGACCCAGCACACCATCCTGGCATCACTTTCATGGCCACGGAATCTCCTGCCCATCCCCCTAACTATCGAGTCTCCTACCACTATGGATCTACGTGACTTTACCCTCCCACACTGAGCCTCAGAGCCTCACTCTGTTTCCATGTGAAAACATGGTTCCTCAGATTCCTTTTAAATCAGCCTCCTCTCACCTGAAGTCTATGCCCCCTACCATCCGGAAAAGACTGTGATCCTCCAGCCTTCCAATAGAACATAACAATACAATACAGGTCCTTTGGCCCACAATGTAGTTCTGAATTTTTAACCTACTCTATGATCAATCTAACCTTCCCCTCCCACAGAGTCCTTCATTCTTCTGTCATCCATGTGTCTATCCAAGAGTCCCTTAAATGTCCTCAAAGTTCCTGCCTCTACCCACGCACCCACCGATCTCTGTGTAAAAAAAACTCACCTCTGACATCACCCTTGTACTTCCCTCAAGTCACCTTAAAGTCATGACCCCTCGTATTAACCAATTCTGCCCTGGGGAAAAGGCACTGGCTGTCCGTTCAAATTATACTTCTTATCATCTTGTATACCTCTATCAAGTCACCTGTCATCCTCCTCAACTCCAAAGAGAAAAGTCTTAGCTCACTCAACCTATCTTCATAAGTCACGCTCTCCAATCCAGGTAGCATGCTGGTCAATCTACTCTGCACCCTCTCTAAAGCTTCCACATCCTACCTATAATGAGGCAACCTGAACTGAACACAATATTCTAAGTGTAGTCTAACCACAGTTTTATAGAGCCTCATAGCTCTTGAATTCAGTTCCCCAAGACCATCACACCATATGCCTTTTTAACCAACTTGTGAAAATCCATCAATTTGTGACAATCCTATCAACTATGCCTTTCATAATTTTCCAATCTCTCCTTATAGTTCAAGCCCTCCAGTCCTGTGTGGAAATATATCTGTAACCCTCAAGTCTTTATGAAATTGTAACTTTTGTAAAATGTAATGTAATGAAATGGAGTCTATGAAATCCTAAGGTGCTTTGCTGATTTGGATGAGAAAATGTGAAAGTGTGTTTGTGTTATATGCGAACAAACTATCTTCTTTGATGACAGGTAATTATTTTGTGAACTGAGGGGATGTTTGATAACACAGGGAACAGGATGGAACTCCTAAAGATCAAACATGTGAACGAAATAACCGAGGAATGTAATGTTATGAAATGGAGCAAGCTAGTCGCTGTTCTTTGTAAAAAAGGTATACATGAACTTTGGTTGAAACAGAAATCAGAGCTACTGTATAGTTCCAGACGAAACTTGGCTGGAAGTACATCTCCCCTTGCAAGTAAAATAATAAATGCATTAATAATGTGATCCACTCTGAATCTGTTGTAGTTCGTTCCTTTATATTGGAAGACCCAGCTGAATAGTACACACCTGGTAACTTCGTTCTCTTTTCTCTACACTCTCTGACTTAATGACAGCCTATGATTTGGCAACCAAAACTACACAAGTGCAGTTTAACCAATGTTTAGTATACTAGTAAGATGGTATCCCAACCCTTGTAGTCCATGCCATAGCCATGAAAGCAAGCATGTTATTTGTCCTGTTCCCTCTGTCTAGCTATGTTGCGAGTTTTATGTACAAAGATTGTAACTGTCTCAGGGACATGTTTCATTGAGATGTTTATTTTATATGTTTTGTCATAAATTCATGATTAATTTCAGCACACTTCTGATGTACTAACATGTTTGGGCCTGTTTATTGGTGAACACTAGCTTGAGAGACTTTTAAAGACTGAGGGATGTATGTTTCAAACTTTATGTACTTTATTTTCTTGTAGTTTTCACGGTGTCTACGGAAGAGAGAAAGAAATAAAAATAAATCTTCAAAGACATCTGTATGTTGCGTGGGCATTATTTCATTGGACCGGTGCAGTTACAAAGATCGTATAAAAGTTTTTGATGAAGCACTTAGATAGCTTCTGATAATTTTAGTTTGGAGTGCGGGTAACCAGAAAGAGCCATAAGAAGTTTTCATGACAACACTTATGTACCTTGAATGGTTCCTGAATATTGCTATAGCACTTGTTCAGTTGCTGCTGAGCTTGGGTAGCATTCTTCAGCTCCAACCATCCAACTGCAAACATGCTCTGAAAAATAAAAAATAAAATAAAATAATACGTCCAGACAAGAAACAGGCAGCATCTGTGGAGGCAACTAAAATTTCAAGCAGATGACCTTTCATTTACAGAGATAGGGCTGGTTTGATAGAACTAGAGAATTGTTCTAGTTGAGAGCTAGTGTGACCATGATAGGCGAAATTTTCTGAGCCGTAATCCTTCTATGATCTGAGGCATTAACTTTGTTTCTGTCTCCGCAGATACTCTCCAGACCTGTACAGCTCCTGTAGCTAACGGAGAGAAAACTTCAAAAGCAGACCGAGCTGAAAAGGAATGTGGTCAAGAGGAAATAGTGCTTTTGTCCATAGGAATTGGTTTTTAATTGTTTACTCTCTATTTTGGATTGTTCCAACATCAGTCTGATTGCACAGGAGTGAGAATTAACAGCATGAAGCAGGACACAATTTATCTTAAATTAGCAATCAAATACAGGATGACTAAAATGTCATGCCAGGAGGGGGATTATGCTGAGGCTCTGAGGAGGAGGAGCTAGTTAAACTGACTGCAGTTGGGGCAAAGGACTGAGCCTGCTGTTGGGGGTTTTCCCTCAGGCAGGAAGGGGGATAGAGGTAGCAGGAAGTTACGGAGAAGATGGAGGTAGGAAATGGGAAGCGGTATTGGGTAATTGAGTTTTTTGAAGGAAGGTGAATGGCAGATTTCTGGAAAGTGGATCAATAAGCAGCCGGCTGAGGACTGTAGCAGCTTCTCATGCAGCGATGAAGGCAGTAGAAGGAAGAGTTTAAGGTTTTGCTGAGTTTTGAATGTGGACCTGTTTCTAATATCAATCCAATTAGAGCAACTAAGGATTTGTAAAAAGGACTAGAAGATATTGTGGGTGTAAAACCTTTAAGAGATGGGGCATTCTTAGTATTTTTTTAAAGATAGTAAATGAAATGAGAAAGCTTTGGAGTTAGAAGATGTGGGAAGAAGAAAAGTAACACTAAGAAATTATATTAAACAACAGTGGCTTTTTAGAAGTTTTTTGTATGACACATGACTCCGGGGTTGTACACCTAATGGGTTCTTTTCTTTTCTCACTTTTTCTGCTTAGTAGGTTTTTTTTGTTATCACAAGATTTTTTTCAATCTTTAAGATAATGTCTTTTTTGAGACATTATAAGTGTTGTTACTTCAGTGTACCCATGTTATTTCTTTTGTCTCATACAACAATAAAAAGATTTGAAAAGAAAGAAACAAACAGTGGCTTTGGGGAGTAATCTCTGGAGTGCCTCTAGATGTAATCATGGACCAAGTAAAAAAATAATTTAGTCGGGGGAAAGGTTGTGGACGCCAAATGTTTAAAAAGGCTTCATGGTAGAGCTAGAACAGATAGTTTATTGGTATTAATTCAATTTGATGGGACAAAAGTTACCGGAGAGGGTTAACTTAGGTTATATGGTTCAAGTCTGTGTGCCGCCCCCTCTGAGATGTTTACAATGCTAGAGGTTTGGTCGAGTAGCAGCTGTGTTTAAGGGTGAAAAGTGGTGTGGTGGATGTGGTGGAGAACATGATTATGGCAATCGTGGAGAACATAACTTTGTTAATGCAGGGTGTCCTGTATATAGGAAAGCTGTGAAGTGCGGCGTGTTTGGGTGGAAATGGGCATATCATATGCAGAGGCTCTGCAGAAAGTACAGGAGACAGTGTCAATGAGACCTATTAGTATCTGCAATGCAGACAATTTAAATACAGTGTGTAAAGAGGACTAGAGTGTAAAAGTAAGGATGTAATGCTGAGAGTTTATGAGGAAATAGTCAGTCTGCAGTTTTGGGCCCCTTATCTAAGAAAGGATATGTAGGCATTGTAAAAGGTACAGAGGAGGCTCATGAGAATGATCCTGGGAATGAAAGGTTTAACATTCTTGGAGCCCTTTTTGGCTCTGGGACTGTATTCACTAGAGTTTAGAAGAATGGGGGGAGGGGGATCTCACTGAGGCCTATCAAATATTGAAAGGCCTTGACAAGAGTGGATGTGGAGTGGATGTTTCCTACAGTAGGAAAATCTAGGACCACGTGGCACAGTCTAAAAATAGAAGGACATCCCTTTGGAACAGAGAGGAGGAGAAATTTCTTTAGTCACAGGTGAATCTGTGGAATTCATTGCCACAGATGGCTGTGGAGGCCAAGCCATTAGGAATTTTAAAGCAGAGGTTGATAGGTTGTTGATTAGTAAGTGCATCAAAGGTCATGGAGAGAAGACAGGAGAATGGGGTTGAGAAGGATAATAAATCAGCCATGATGGAATGGTGGAGCAGACCCTGATGGGCCAAATTGCTTGTTTGAATCTCATTGATTGAGAGGAAAGGTTTTAGCCTTTGGTACTCATGGCTGGCTGAAATCTAACTCAGAACATCAAAATGCTTTAATATCAGCAGTTTGAGATATGAATAAGGATTTAATTTTCACATGAGACCCTGCACCCCCTTCCTCAACACCTTCCACCCCCACTCCTATCTTCTCCTCAACCTCAAGTGGACATGGCAGAGAAAAGCTTAACCAAAAAATTATAATGAACTAAAATGGTGTGCTAAGCAAGCGTCACAGCAAGTCACTCACCATTATGAACACACTCAACAGAGGGAAACAGGTGGATGTGGTACACTTGGATTTCCAGAAGGCATCCCTCAAGGTGCTGCATAAATGACTCGTACATGGGATTGGAGGTAATGTATCAGCATGGATAGAGGAAGAGTTAATCAAAGGAAGGGAAAGAGTTGATATAAATGGGTGTTTCTCTGGATGACAGTGAGCAGAGTGCCGCAGGGGTCAGTGATGACCCCATAACTTTTCAACCCATAACTTGATTTGGAAGAGGGGGCTAAATGGAGCGTATCTAAGTTTGCTGATGACACTAAATTCAGCAGAAAAGCAAATCGTGCAGAGGATATGGAGCCTGCAGAGAGATTTAAATAGGTTAAGTGAAGTGGGCAAGTGTATGGTATATGGAGCACAATGTTTGTAAATGGGAGATCACCCACTTTGGAAGGAAAAACAGAAGATCAGATTATTGTTTAAATGGTGAAAGATTGCAGCATGCTGCTGTGCAGAGGGACTTGGGAGTGCTCGTACATGAATCACAGAAGGTTGGTTTGCTAGTGCAACCGATTATCTAGAAGGCAAATGGACTATTGCCCTTCATTGCTAGAAGGATTGAAATTAAGTTCAGGGAGCTTATGCTTCAACTGTACAGGATATTGGTGAGGCCAGTATTGGTCAGTATCTGGAGTAC
This sequence comes from Mobula birostris, assembly GCF_030028105.1. Classification (NCBI taxonomy): domain Eukaryota; kingdom Metazoa; phylum Chordata; class Chondrichthyes; order Myliobatiformes; family Myliobatidae; genus Mobula; species Mobula birostris. Next base: position 63,360,029 of record NC_092380.1, on the reverse strand, counting down.
TGTGTGCAGTTTTGGTCTCCCTACTTGAGGAAAGATATTCTGAGGCTTTGGAGGCGGTGGAGAGGAAGTTCACCGGATTGAATCCAGAGATGAGGAGGTTAGGCCATGAGGAGAGACTGGTTGACCTGGGATACAGAAGAAAGACAGGGGTTCTTACAGAAATATTAACCGATAAACTGGATCGATAAGACAGAGAAAGAAAAGTTGTTTCCTATGGTAAGTGAGACTAGAACTAGGGGACATGGCATCAAAATTTGGGGAATAGATTTATGACTGGGGACTCTGCTTTTCCCAGAGAGCTGTGAATCTGTAGAATTTTCTGCCTAACGAAGTAATAGAGGCTACCTCATTAAATATATTTAAGACACTATTAGATAGACTTACAAAGCAGGGGAATTAAGAGTTATGGGGAAAAAGGAAGTGTGTGGAGCTGTCTTATCAACCATGATCTTATTGAATAGTGGAGCAGGGTTGATGGGCCAGATGGCCTACTCCTGCTCCTATTTCTTATATTCTTATGATATCTGTCCTGACTGAATCTATGTCACCCAGTATGAGGGTCTGTTCAAGGAGAAGGAGGGGCTGAAGACACAAAATTGTTCCAGATTATGGTGTGCTGCACGAAAAGATTGTGGCCTTTGGGTGTAGATGGTGATCAGGATTTGAATGAGAGATCTCAGTAAGTTAGGATGAACAGAGGGGCTATGGGAGTTAAGGGATCTGATTTTTGGGATATTGGACCTGGGTGTCCTTTGGAATGAACAATAAACTGAATCTCTGACTTTCTAACTGGAAGACCACAATCTGTGCGGATTGGAAATGATATCTCCACCTCACTGAGGATCAACACTGGTGCACCACAGGGATGTGTGCTTAGCCCACTGTTCTACTGTATCTACACCCATGACTGTGTGGCTAGGCATAGCTAAAATGTCATCTATAAATTTGCTGATGATACAGCCATTGTTGGTAGAATATCAGATGGTGACGAAAGGGTGTACGGGAGCGAGATATACCAGTCGGTTGAGTGGTATCACAGCAACAATCTTGCATTCAGTGTCAGCAGGACTAAAGTGCTGATTGTGGGCTTCAAGAAGGGTAAGACGAGGAAACACAAACCAATCCTCATAGAGGGATCAGAAGTGGAGAAAGTGAGCAGTTTCAAGTTCCTGGGAGTCATTATCTCTGAGGACCTAACCTGGTCCCAACATATCGATGCAATTATAAAGAAGGCAAGATAGCGACTATACTTCATTAGCAGTTTGAGATCCAGTTTGTCAATTAAAACACTCGAAAACTTCTACAAATATATCGTGGAGAGCACTTGGACTGATTGCATTGCCCAGGGAGGGGTGCTACTGCACAAGATCCAAGTAAGTTGCAGAAACTTGTAAAATTAGTCAGCTCATTCATGGGTACTAGCCTCCATAGTATCCAAGACATCTTCAAGGAGCTGTGCCTTCAAGGCGGCATCCATCATTAAGGATCCCCACCACCCATGACATGCCCTCTTCTCGTTGTTACTGTCAAGAAGGAGGTACAGGAGCCTGAAGGCACACACTCAGCAATTCAGAAACAGCTTCTTCCCCTTTGCCATCCAATTTCTAAATGGACACTGAATTCATGAACACTACCTCACTACTTTTTAAATATCTATTTTTCTGGCTGATTCTGATCCAGAATTGCAAGACCGGAAAGGAAGGAGGAAAGTTGCAATTAGGGTTAGTGCATTAAGGGAGACCCAGAGGATTAAAAGTTAACATGGATTCACCTTACAGGGATGTTGAGTACAGTGTTGCATTGCTAAAATATCATTGCCCCAGGGAGTGCCAAATGATGGTTGCTCCTTGGATAACTTAGTTTATGTTGTCCTCCCATGCTCAACATGAATAGCTGCAACAGCTGCAAGTGGAAAGACATCTCCCTATGGGCAAATGGCAAAGTCACATTAGAAGCAAGCGCCTAGATAATTTTCAGAAATTACTCAGAACATCCTGGAATTGATCGTTATTGCGTTTGATTTGGGGAAAATTGAATTTCAATTGAATAATTTCATTCTGGATGAAAATATATCAATACGCTGGAAAGAGTGCAAGATTTATGAGAACATTGCCAGGACTTGAAGAGCTGAGGGAGAGGTTGAGCAGGCTAGGACTTTATTCCTTTCAGTGTTGGAGACTAGGTAGAGTCAGGAGATATATAAAATCATTGGTAGAAAGAATGCATATAGTCTTTGACCCAGGGAAAGAGAACCAAAAGCTGGAGGCTTAGGTTTAATGCAAGAGGGGTGCGATTTAAAAGGGACCTGAGGGTGTGGTGGGTATACTGCATGAGCTGCCAGAAAAAGTGGTTGAGGCAGGTACAATAATGATATTTGAAAGGCATTTGGATAAGTACATGGATGGGAAAAGTTTAGAGGGACACAGGTCAAACATTGGGTAAGTCTGACTAGCTTAGGTGGTACCTTGATTGGCAAGGATGAGTTGGGATGAAGAGCCTGTTTATGTGCTGTGCTATTCTATGACTCCATAACTCTATGAAATGGGAATTCTATTGTATTGCAATGTCTTTTTCCATAGAAGGGAAAAAAAAACTCATGATCTTTAAATAAATATTACAGAGATATCTGCCTTCACTCAAAAAGATACAGTTATTTAAAGTTACATTTTTAGCCAATTTAAAGTTCAAGATTTAGATTCTCTAAATGCCATATGCATGTTAGAATGTCTGGTTCTCATTTAACAAGAATTAAATTATTCAGTTAAGAGCAGAGAAAATTGCATTCTACCTCTCTGGTGAGTGGGCAAAAATGGAATTTTCTATCCTCATAGAAAATCAGAGCCTTCGGAATTTAGTTTAGCTTTCTTTTCTCACTGGTACACTCTGTGGTGAAACTGTCAGCTGTCATGTACATAGCACACCATTTAATAGTGTTACAAATGTTGAAGCACACTCAACAAGCAGCCTAAATTTTTGCCCCCCTTCTCAGATTTTCATTGTCATCCACTACTAATTTCACAGCTCTTCAGCAAAGCTGACAAACTTTGCTAATCTTTGAATTACTAGTAAGAAAAATAACATTGCTTCAAAGGTTTCAAACTGATTTCTCCTGCCCTGCTGAAATAAGTCTAAAACATTATTCTAAATATATGAAATGGTTTTGTACACTCAACAAGTTCCTTTTATCAAGATTATTTGTCTCCCTTCTCTGATCAACACAAGGTCATCTTTACAAATCCAGGTGGACTAGATAGAATTGGATATAATTGTAATCACCTTAAAGTTCTAATAACAATGAACTCATATTTTAGTCAAAATTTAGTTACTCTTATGATATTAAGCAACTTCCAAACCTGAGCCTCTATACTTCCATATGCCACTGGATCCTCGACTTCCTCATTGGGAGATCACAATCAGTATGGATTGGTGACAATGCCTCCTCACTGACAGTCAATGCAGGCACACCTCAAAGTAGGCGCTTAGCGCACTGTTCTACTCTTTCTACACTCATAACTGTGTGTCTACACTCAACACAGCTCAAATACTATCTATAAATTTGTTGATGACACTATTGTTGTGGGTAAAATCTCAGGTAATAATAAGGAGGCATACAGGAGTGAGACAGATTGGCCAGTTGAGTGGTGTTGCAACAAGAACCCTGCACTCAATGTCAGCAGGACCAAGGAATTAATTATGACCTTCAGGAAGAGGAAGATGGAAAACACACACCAGTGTTCATTGAGGGATCAGCGGTGGAAAGGGAGTAGCTTCAAGCTCCTGCATGTCAACATCTCTGAGGATCTATCCTGAGTCTAACAATATTATGAACCTATATCATTTCCATGAAGTAGTAAACAGAATATTTTCAAAAAGACTTGGAGATATTGTTCCCTTGAAAAACAATGTAATTTTTTTTATGGAGATACAGTGTGGAATAGGCCCTTCCAGCCCTTTGAGCCGCGCCCCCCCCCCCAGCAATCCCACAATTTAATCTGAGCCTAATCACGGGAAAATTTACAATGAGCAATTAACTTATCAACTGGTAGGTCTTTGGACTGTGGGAGGAAACCGAAGCACCCAGAGGAAACCCACACGGTCACAGGGAGAATGTACAAACTCCTTACAGGCACCAGCAGGAATTGAACCTAGGTCACTTGCACTGTGAACCGTTGTGCTAACCACTACACTACTGTGCCAATTTGCTCAATGAAGGAACTATCTGACCAGTAGAGCTAGCTGCATTAGACAAAATTAATACAGCTCCACCTTCAATACTATAATTCCAAGCAAACTCATCTCCAAGATCTCAGACTTGGAACTCAACATCTCCCTTTGCACCTGAATTCTTGACTTCCTGACCAACAGGCCACAATCAGTAAGAACAGGCAGCAACACCACTATCATGAATATTCTGAACGCTTGTGTCCCAAGGCTGCATCCTCAGCCTCCAACTCTACTCACGACTTTGCTCGTTTGCAGATGATTCCACCACACTGGGCCAAATCCCAAAAAAGATGAGTCAGAACATTGGAAGGAGCACAGCTCTAGACTGAACTGAGATGAACTGAATATGCCTGGACTCTTTCGATTTTGTGTTTTATATATTCTATGTTTCTCACTTCATTTTTTTTTACCATTTGTGTTGTTTATTTTTGCACATGGGGGGAGGTTTGATTGTTTTCTTTGAACAGGTTCCATGGTCTTCCTTGTTTCGTGGCTGTACTTTGAATCTTTGAATTTGAGACGAAGAGCCAAGTAGCACGGTGCCATGACAACAATCTTTCCCTCAAAGTCAGCAAAACAAAAGAGCCGGTCACTGACTTCAGGATGGGAAGGGGTGCATATGCTCTTACTTACATCAATGGTGCTGAGGTTTAGAGGGTAGAGAGCTTCAGGTTCCTTGGAGACAATGTCATCAATTACCTGTCCTTGTCCAATTACGTAGATACCATGGATGAGAAATGCACCAGTACCTCTACTTTTCAGGAGGCTAAAGAAATTTGCCATATCTCCCTTAACTCACACCAATTTTTATCTATCCAGATGGAAAGCATCCCATCCCGATGCATCATGGCTGCGCTTGGCAACTGCTAGGCCTAAGACTGCAAGAAACTGCAGAAAGTTGTGGACACAGATCATGGTTCCCTCCATAGACTTCTCACTGACCCAGTAAAGCAGTCAACATAATCAAAGACCCCTACCACCCAAACCTTCACTCTTCCTCCTTTTCCCATCAGGCAGAAAATACAAAAGTCTGAAGGCATGTACACCAGGATAGAAGCTCTCAAAGAGAGCTTATCCTGCTGTTATAAGATCCCCAGTCTGATAAAATGGGCCTCGGTCTACTTCATTATGGCTTTGCACCCTATTGTCCGCTTGCACCACATTTTCTCTGTAACACTTCATCTTGCAATCTGTTATTGCTTCTCCCTTGTACTACCTCAACGTACTGAGATGAAGAAATGCTCTGTAGGGATGGATGGCATGGAAATCAAAAATTTTCCCTGAACCTAGGTTCATGTGACAATGATAAAGCAATTTATTCCATTTATATCCATTGGATTGACAATGCTTCAGAAAAAAAATTCAACCCTAGCATTTGGAATTTCACTGGTCATTTGTCGCATCTCAATCCACTGAATACCTGGTCACCCCATTACAGGAAGGATCTGGATGCTATGAAGAGAGTGCAGAGGAGATTTAGAAGAATGTTGCCTGGACTGAAGAGTGTGCTTTATGAGAATAGGTCGAGTGAACTTGGCCATTTCTCCTTGGAGTGACGGAGGATGAGAGGTGACCCAATAAATCAGAATGAGAATCAGGTTTATTACCACTGGCATATGACATGAAACTTGTTAACTTAGCAGCAACAGTTCAATGCAATACATAATCTAGCAGAGAAAAAAAAATAATAATAATAAATAAAATTTTAAAAAAGGTGCATAAGATGATGAGAGGCATTGATCGTGTGGAGAGCCAGAGGCTTTTTCCCAGGGCTGAAATGGCTAACAGGAGGAGGCATAGTTTTAAGGTGCTTGGAAGTAGGTACCAGGGGGATGTCAGAGCTAAGTTTTTTTAAACAGAGAGTGGTAGATGTGTGGAAAGCACTGCCAGTGACAGTGGTAGAGGGAGATACAACAGGGTCTTTTAAGAGACTCTTAGATAGGTACATGGAGCTTAGAAAAATAGAGGGCTATGTGGTAGGGAATTTCTAGGCAGTTTCTAAAGTAGGTTACATGGTTGGCACACCATTGTGAGCTGAAGGGCCTGTAACGTGCTATAGATTTCTATGTTCTATGAATACAGAAGCTAATCAACTCAATATACTAACAAAGAAAATGGTTTTAATGAAATGTTTTGCTACTTGTTTTATTTATTGGTAAGTTTTCAAGTTGAAGTTTATTGTCATCTGACAGTACATATACATAACCAAACGAAATAACGTTCCTCCAGACCACAGTGCACCCATGAACATATATCACACACAGCACACGATATATGTTTTGTGGGTGCACCATGGTCCGGTGGAAAGTTGTTTCATTATGTGTAGTCAGATGACAATTAACTAAGTTTGACAATAATCTTTTAAAATGGTGTCTCTTCTGTGCCTGTTAAGATCCAGAATTAAACTTGTACTAACCCAGGTCATGGCTGGTCCCTCAGGATCCGTCACAGCTTCATATATTACCAGGTCATTCTTCCGCACCTGAGGACTCATTGGATACATGAGTGGGTAACCTAGCAACACAACATCTGCCTGTTTCACAACATCCCCTGTAATGAAGAAACAGCTACTCACACAAGTTATTTCATTCCTTGTTCGGTGTGCTAAGTATGTGCTGCAGACCAGAGAGAAGGCAATTGGAGCTGTTGGCCAAAGATTTTTCACCCAGACTCATTTTCTGATATGAGACCTGTGTAATCTCTGACTGACAGGCTCACAACTGAAACATCTATTCCATTCTGACCACTGGAAAAGGCACCAGGCCTTAAAGGAACTCCCCCTATGTCAGCTGCATATAGGACTGCTGACTGCCATGGAGGGAGGCATGTCAATGTCTGGGATCTTTTCCCACACTATTATTGAATACTTGTGACGTGTGTGTGCGTGTGCATGTGTGTGCGTGCACACTCGTGCATGTGCATGCACAGGAAGTGAGGAGCGAATGTATTTAGGCACATGTTATATAATGTAATCCATAAACCCAATTTGATACAGCTGGGCTTTTGAAAGAGCTGTTCAGTTAGTATCCACAATTAATCTTGGCCCTCAATTTTTTTGTTCTCCATTCTTCCCTTAGAAAGTTGGGCTTCACTAGATGGTACAGTGATCCTGCAGGAACTGCAGTTGTTTCACAGCTCCAGTAAACTGGACTGAATCCTGACCTCCAGTGCTATTTGGTCGAGCTTGCATATTTTCCCTGTGACCTCATGGGCTCTTCCCAAATGTGCCTGTTTCCTCCCACATTCTAAGGACATGTGGGTTGTTCGAATAATTGCCTACTGCAGATTGCTTCCACTGTAGATAGGTGATTGAAGGACCATACTAGGGGGGTTGGGGGTTGCTGGGAGGGGGCATGTGTAGGTAAAAAGGTCACAGGAGAATAAACTGGATGATAGGATTGCTCTGACAGCTGGATGTGCCAAATGAACTCCATCTGCCATAAGGCAATATGATTGTAAATTAAGGATGTTTAAAATAAATCTTACACCACCTGATTTATATCCATCAAACTCAGGATGATATTGCTTCTCATGGTCAAAAGGCACTTTGATTTTCCCAGCTATTTCCATCCATTCTGATGGAACTTCGATCTGTAGCTTGGACGCCAACTCTGTAGCAAAAAGTAAGCTGGAAAATATGACAGAAGTTCCATTGATTAACTGGAAAATAACGGCAATTAGGAGCAGTGCTGTGTGAAAAAATTCAAAGAATAATCCGAGAAGCTGAATTAATAATCACTAACAATGGAATTTACCAGAAGTACTGAACTCCATTTTAAAGCTCCAAAAGTCAAAAACCACACACACACAGTTCTTCCTTTTGGTCCCAGAGGTACGTTGTTTCATTTAGCTGTATAGATACCCACAGCTGAATAATAATTAAACCTACACTTGAACTTGGGTCCAGAAGACTGGCCCAATCATGACCTGGTTTCTGAGTGTCTGATCTAAGGCCTGGAAAGGATGACATCTGTTACGTCTCAATACCTGGAGGATTGATCTCATTGGATGTGAAGCAAATGCTAAATGGGCTTGGCGTCTAGTGGGCCCCGTATCTGGGCCCAGATTCACTGGATTATAGAGAAGGAGTGAAGTCCTACAGTGGATCTTCACTCCACGGTGCTTCTGCTGGGTGTCACACAGGCTTCCCCTTTTATGGAGTTGCGACAGAGTGGTAGGGGTGACTGGAAGGGTGGGCCACCACGTGGAACAGAGTGGGCGCTGCCAGAATGGCAAGTGTGCTCCAGTCAGTGTTAAAGGTAACCCTGGAGTCAGCGGTCGGGTGCAGGTGGTGCTTCAGCGAGAGAAAGTTATGGGCCAAAAGAAATTATGCTTCCTGAATGCTTGAACTTCAATTCCACCAAATAAATAACACTGAACAAGACATTTCCAACCATCGGTGCTCTCCCCTGTGCTGGATTGACACAATAGAAATTTATCACTCTCATTCTTAAAACTGGTGAATTTGCAAAACGAATACAAATCTCACCGCTCTCTGCTGCACCCTCACCTGTACTTGGCACCCACAGCAGTGAAGGCAGAATTGTTAACATCTGATTGATATTCATCAGGTGGCATCACTCCTTGAAATTAGATAAGATTAAATAATCAGTGACTTGCAAGCACAACATTCAGTATATTCCTAATTTGATTGGATTATTCCCCACAGAATGCTTTAATTAAGTGTATTCCTAACAAATCAGGACACTCACATATCACAGTTTTAGTAGTGTGCTCAGTATAAAATGTAAACCTGATCAAAATCAGGCACAACTCACCCTTTCTAACAAGAGTAGTCATGAGCTTGGGGTTCACAGAAATGTAGAAATTTACACCATAGAAAGAGTTTATTTTATTTATCAAATTCTTTCAGAGCAGTTAGGCTCAAACCTTCATTCTCACAGCTTGTCTGTTAGGATAGATATTGTCAGCATAGAAGAGAATGTAACTTCTGCCTGCAACGTATTACATCTGATACCTTTAATTTCGTAGCACATCTCAGAAGGGTTCCAAGTCACTCGGCTGTGCCAAAATTCAGCAATGCTGCGTACCACATCCCAACCCCCTTCCTTCTGAAAAAACTCCAGGTCCTAAAAAAACAAAGAAAATAAAGTAATTTAAACAAATGGCCAAGAAGTAGCTCATATAAGATCTTGCAAGTACAGGAACACCCAACAGAAAAAAAGTCCTCTTTGAAAGTGCATCTCAAGAGTTGCTCCCTTTAGATAGTTTTTAGAAGAATTTGCAAACTGGAATTATGCATTTCTGAAGGTAAAAGATCAAATAGGTCCATGATAGAATGTAAAATGGGTCCATGTAGATTTGGACGGCAAACGTACTGACGAAGGGTCACGGCCTGAAACGTCGACTGTACCTCTTCCTAGAGATGCTGCCTGGCCTGCTGCATTCACCAGCAACTTTGATGTGTGTTGCTTGAATTTCCAGCATCTGCAGAATTCCTCGTGTTTGCGTTGAACAGCAAATGTTTATTCTTCTCCCTGGGATTTTCAAATGTTACCTACCTAGAGTCATAAAGTTATACAGAACAGATACAGCCTGTCTAGTCTATGCTGAATTGTTCATCTGTCTAGTTGCATCAACTTACACCTTGATCATAGCCCTCTATACCCTTCCCATCCGTGTACCTACCCAAATTCCACTTAAATGTTCAAATCAAACCCACAACTACCATTTCTGTTGGCAGCTCAGTCCACACTTCCACTGCCTTCTGAGTGAAAAAGATCCCCCTACATGATCAATGACAAACAACGTTGATCCCTAAGGCACACCACTAGTCACAGGCCTCCAGTCAGAAAGGCAACCAGCTACTACCACTCTGGCTTCTCCTGTGAAGCCAATATCTAATCCAATTTATTAGCTCATCTTGAATGCCAAGTGGCTGGACCTTCTTGACCAGACTGCGATCCAGGACTTTGATAAAGGCCTTCCTAAAATCCATGCAGACAGTGTCCACTGTTTTTCCTTCATCAACTTTCCTGGCAAACTTCCTTGAAAATCTCTATAAGACTGGTTAGACATGACCTACCATTCACAAAGCCATGCAGACTATCCCTAATTTAATCCCTGTCCATCCAACACTTGTATCTCTGATCCATTAGAATACTTTCCAATAACTTATCCATTACTGATGTCAGGCTCACCAGCCTATAATTTATTAGCCTATTCTTACAGACTTTCTTAAAGAATGAAAGAACATTAGTTATCCTCCAATCCTCCAGTAACGCACCTGTCGCTACGGATGTTTTAAGTATCTCTAACAGGGCCCCAGCAGTTTCTACATTAGCCTTCCACAAGGTCTGAGGGAATGCCCTGGGGATTTCTCCATCCTAATTTGCCTCAAGACACCAAACACCTCCGCCTCCCTAGTCTGTATATGACTTCACTGCTAGTTTTCCTCACCTATAGACTCCGTATCCATCTCCTGAGTAAACACAGATGCAAAAAATATGCAATTAAGATCTCCCACATCTCTTTTGGCTCCACACATAGATGACCACTTTTGAACTTCACGAGGATCAATTTTGTCCGGTGCTATCCTTTTGCGTTTAATATATCTATAGAAACCCTTAGGATTCGCCGTCCTGCTAGAGAAACCTCACGCCGCCTTTTTACTCTCCTGATTTCCCTCAAGTGAGCTCTTGCATTTCTTGTACTCCATCATCACTTCATTTGTTCCTACTTGCCTATACCTGCTATGAACCTTCTTCTTCTTAACCAGGGCCTCAAAATCTCCCTAAACCTATTGTCCTTGATTTCTGTTTTGACAGTTATGTACAAACTCTGCACTCTCAAGATTTCAATTTTGAAGTCATAGTCATTGTCATACTTTATTGATCCCGGGCCTCCCACTTAGCAAGCACACCTTTGCAGAAAACAACTTATGCCAATCCACGCTTGCCAGATCCTTCTGATACCATCCAAATGGCCTTTCTCCAATTTAAAATCTCAACCCAAGGACCAGATGGCATTATGTTCACTAGATCTAAAAGGTGTTCCTATAGACACACTTCTGTCACCTGCCTGTACTGTTCCCTAACAGGAGATCCAATATCACATTCTCTCTAATTGAGAGATCAATATATTGATTAAGGAAGCTTTCCTGAACACATTTTACAAACTCTGTCCTAACCAGTGCTTTTACAATATGTCAATATGTGGTAAGTTAAAATCACCTATTATCATAACCTTATGTTTCTTGCAACTGTCTGCAGTCTTTCTACAAATATGCTCCTCTAACTCCTGCTGACTGTTGGACTGTTTATAATATAATCAGTGCTGCCAGGATAATCAAGGACACGACCCACCCAGCCAACACACTTTTCGTCCCTCTTCCCTCTGGGAGAAGGCTCAGGAGCTTGAAGACTCGTATGGCCAGATTTGGGAACAGCTTCTTTCCAACTGTGATAAAACTGCTGAACGGATCCTGACCCGGATCTGGGCCGTACCCTCCAAATATCCGGACCTGCCTCTTGGTTTTTTTTTGCACTACCTTACTTTCCATTTTTCAATTTTCTATTTATGATTTATAATTTAAATTTTTAATATTTACTATTTGTAATCCAGGGCGCGGGAAGCGCAGAATCAAATATCGCTGTGATGATTGTACATTCTAGTAGCAATTGTTTGGCAACAATAAAGTATAAAGTATAATCCCATTAACATTATTCCATTAAAGGATAATCCCTTTCCTATTTCTCAGTTCTATCAACATAGCCTCAGTATACGAACTCTCCAGTCTGTCCTATCTGAGTACTGCTGTCACATATTCCCTGACTAGTAATAACCTCCCCTATAATCTCTCCCACTCTATCATCTCTACAACAACAGAACCCCGCTACATTGAGCTACCACTAAATCTCACTAATGGCTACAATGTCATAATTCCATGTGCTGATCCCTGCTCTAAACTTACCTGCCTTCCCTACAATATTCCTTCCATTGAAACACACACAACTCAGAACATTAATCCCATGAATTTTGATTCCTGACTTTGAATGTACGCTTAACTCCATCTTTCTCCACAATCACTCCACTATCTGCTCTGGTGCTCTATTGCAATTCCCCAGCAACACTGATTTAACACCCACCTCCTCATGCAGCATTAGCAAATCTTCCTGCAAGGATATTAGTCCCCCTCCAGTTCAGGTAGAAACTATCCTGTCTGTACAAGCTCTACCTTCCCTAGAAGAGAGCCCAATGATGCAAAAGTCGGAAGCCATCCCTCCTTCACCAACACTTCAGCTACCTGTTAAACTATATTATCTTCCTATTTCAGGCCCCATTAGCACGTGGCATGGGTAGTATACTGAGATCATGACTCTGGAGGCCATGACTTTTAACTTAGTACCTAACTCCCTGAAATCACTTTGCAGGACCTCGTCACCCTTCCTACCCATGTTATGGGCACCAACGTGGAACATGACCTCTGGCTGCTCACCCTCCTGCTTAAGAATGCTTCAGACTCAATCCGAGATATCCTCGACTCTGGCACACGAGAGACAACATACCATCTGAGAATCTCGTTCTCATCTACAGAACCTCCTGCCTGTTCTCCTAACTATTGAATACCTGATCACTACAGCTCACCTTTTCTGTCCTTTTACCAGACACCTAACCACTGTGGCTTTCCTCTGCTAGGCCATCCTGCACAACAGTATCCAGAGTGGTGTATCTATTACTGATGGGAACAGCCACAGGATTACCCTGCACTAGCTGCCTATTGCCTTTTCCTCTCCTCACAGTCACCCAGTTACCAATGATGTCTTTCACCTTAGGTGTAACTACCTCCCTGTATCACCTTTCACTCAACCCCAAGCCTCTTGAGTAATCTGAAGTTCATCCAGCGCTAACTCCAATTCCTTAAAACCATCCGTAAGAAGCGGCAGCTAGGTGCACTTCTTGCAGGTGAAGTCATCAGGAAGACTGGAGGTCTCCCTGTCTTCCCACATTCAGCAAGAGGAGCATTCCACTGTTCTGCCTGGCATTCCCATTGCTCCAACTGTGCAATAAGAAAGATATCTCCCTACAGCCTCTCCCTCTCCTCACCAAAGCCTCAACTCCACACTCTAACACTGGCCCACTCCAACAATGGCTGTTCCCACAGTGGCCACTCTGCTTAAACCTAACTTTTTTTTAATTGGCTCTTACCAAGTGCCTAATTACCCCAGGTGCAGAATGTCCCAACTACACCCACTTGCTTCTTTCCAAATCTCGTCCCTGCTACGCAGAACCCACACAATCTGTGACGTGCAGAATGTTCCATCTAACCCCGCTTGCTCCTTTTCAAATCTTGTTCCTGCTATGCACAATCCAATGGTTCCCTGATATCAGTGATACCTCATAGTTGCGTCATTAGTGCATGCAGGCTTACACGTTTCCTGCAAAGCTACATCATTACCAAATGACTTAAACCAGATAATGAGGCAATTTTATTTTTCTCTATAAGCTTGGAAGTTGAGAATACTTTCATACAACCCAACTTGAAAGGTGACCATACAATGGAATTTTATCACAATTATGACTAGTGCAGTAGTATCGTGCCATTGTTGAGGGTTCTCTGTGATCGCAATGTAAACAAACACATGGAGTCCACACGATAAGCACCATAATATCAAAGGCTAATCAAAGCATATTCTGATCTCACTTGCACAAAACTGTCATGTGTATGTGAGAGTCTTACCATTGCTTACATGCTGAAATAGGCATTGAGACCCACATGAGCAATAATTAAGGGGGAAGGGTCTGACCTTATCATTCATGTAAATTTACCGTGAAGAGTATTGTAACTGGCTGCATCACTGTCTAGTATGGGGGAGGGGGCTACTGCACAGGATCAAAGTAAACTGTACAGAGTTGTAAAATTAGTCAGTTCCATCATAGCCTCCGTAGTATTGGTGCACAGGACTTCAAGAGGATCTACCATGGCCTATATTTAAATATTCTACCTCTTGAGTAGAAAATGACTAAACCTTACAGAAAACTATTCTTTAAAAATAAAAAAAACTAGAAATTAGATCCAATAGGACATTGCTGTGATTAGGTGATGTAACCATTACAGATGCTGGGAAATGATGAGTCCAGACATTATCCATGACTCTTGCTCTCAGCAATACGGATTTCACTAAGCAGACCAACTGTGAGACATTTACAGTTTATGATTAGCAAATAGAAAATTCAGAGAAATGCTAAGGGTTAATATAAAGAAGTAAGTCAGACACCCCAGAAATTTAATTGGGATTGAACAGCATTCGACAAGTTCATTTTATATGTTGTCCCCAGAACTGAGACAGTCCTTATTCAAATGGTCCATAGTAACACAGTGATACAAATGATAATCTGCTAAAAAAAAGTGTGCAGAACATACTGAGCTCACCTGGGTGAGATAAAAATACTGTTGAAATGCAAAGCAGATGTCACTGTTGATGTGAATTTCTTTCAATCCATAAATATCTTCGTTACAGACCTCAAATCCAGTCAAGGCGCTTTCCCATGGGTATTTGGCACCCTTACAAAACAAGGCATATTTAATTTCCTTCACAATTTTTATTTGTCATTAAGTAATTATCAATGTCACCAGTAAGAAAAATGAATTGCAGTGAGGTTAAAACAACCATGGTTCTGAATCTGAATCGGTTCTATAGTCAAAGAAGGTTTCTAAAAAAGCTTAGATATTGTTTTCCAAAAAATGCAAGGGAATAAATCATAATCAAGAGAAAATCTGGAGATGCTGGAAATCCACACAACACAAACATTCCAAATCATTCCTGGAATGAAGTGATCAGAACATAGTGACAGAAATGCTACCCAAGTAAGTGTTGGGGCCCATTTTATATTTCCCTAATATTACAACTAAGAGTAATGCCTGCAGATATTATATACAGAACACAAGTATCAGGACTTGCTTTTATTTTCATTTCACTCCATTTAACTATATTCGCTTTCTGGTCTATTTATGTTATACAATTTGAGCAATATGAATAACGAACCAAAGTTTAGTGGACTCTGCTCTCTAAATTTATGGCAAAGAAATTCATTCAACCTATCTAATATATAAGGTTTAAATTAGGACATGATTTGGAGGTACCGTGCAAGGAACTTTATTCCTTCTTGCTAAAAAGTGCATGCGAAAGTTAAACTTCACAGACCATCAGCTCTCTGACCTCCACTTAATTAAGTATTACTGTATAGAGAGAAAGCATTTGAAATATTTCAATAACATCTGTTACGTGAGTAACTCGGGGTAATTCAGCTTGCTGCTCCATGACGTATACTCCACTCTGTGTTGAACTAAGGGTCTGGGGACAGACTCTCTTTGTGGATTTCAGTTCAGAATGCTTTTGCTTACATTTGTTGTTTGTATGATTTGTTTCTTTGTTTTGTGGCTGTCAGTTAGGAGACGAATCTCAAGGTTGTAGAACAGTGGTCCCCAACCTCCAGGCCGTGGACCAACACATTGCCGCGAAGAATGCAGCAGTACAGCGGTAGTCGGAACGCAGCCAGCACATCTTTAAGAAAAAAATGCTGAAATAAACAAGCTAATTATTTACATGCCGGGCGGCACCTATTTGATTAGCTTGTTTATTTCGGGTTTTTTCTTAAAGATGGGCTGGGTGCGTCCTGGCTACCGCTGTACCACTGCATTCTTCGCAGCAATGTATCGGTCCGCGGCCCGGAGGTTGGGGACCACTGTTGTAGAATGTACACATACTTTGATAATAAATGAACTTCGAACTTTTAGGTTCTGGATACAGGTTGGAAAAAAAGAACAGGTGGATGGCAAAATCATCTTGTTAAAATACCCATCTACCTCGTCACTGCAATAGAGTGAACATGCAGGATTGCAAAGAAAAGCACGAATGGGAATCCAGGGCAGAAGAGAAATGGGGAAAACCTAATCACTGATAAATCGTAGGTAAAAGGCTGCAAGTCTGCAATGCCAGGGGTTGCTGGTTTTAAGTGATATCATTTCCTTACCAAGAAACCTTGTTGGGCTGCAATGGACTTGGCAGCAGGGAGTGTTCGAATTCGGTTCTTCAGAAGGGTAGCAGCTAATTCTGGGTAGAATAGAAGCACGATAGGGTACAACCATATTTCCTGAAACAAGCAATGTTAAACATTTAATAGAGAATGACAATTTATATTTGGCACAAGATAATTAATGTCATTAAATAACAGCAGTTATGTCTGGAAGGCACCACCTTCCAGAACCACGGCCACGACCATCTAGGACGAGAACAGCAGATACCTGGGGACACCACCACTTGGAAGTCCCCCTCCAAGTCACTCACCATCCTGACTTGGAAACATATCGCCGTTCCTTCATTGTCGCTGGGTCAAAATCATGGAATTCCCTCTCTAACAGCACTGTGGGTGTACCCACACCTCAGGGACTGGAGCAGTTGAAGAAGGCAGCTCATCACCACCTTCTCAAGGGCAACTAGGGATGGACAACAATAGCTGGCGATGCCCACATCCCGTAAATGAATGCTTTTCTTTAAAAAAAATCACAAATTGGAACAGTCAGTTTATGAGAACAAAAAACTGAGGAAGCTATCCATCTGAAATAACAATAGGAACTGCTGAAAATGCTCGAAGTGTCAGACAGGATCTGCGGAAGCAGAATCACCATTAACATTTCAGGGCAGAAAGGCTGATAATAGTAACAAATGACTTTTCCAATGGTTTAATGTATCACATGACCTGACTGTGAACCTGTCATTTAGAGTCCAATTCATGCATAGTGGATCTCATCCAAACAGAAAACGGTATAATAATAAAGAATGATGTTATTTTGTTCTTCTGCTCCACTGTAAAGATTAAAAAGAAGGGGAATATCAGTGTTGACACAGACAGTGGCCTCGAAACACTAGGCTAATTGGAAGAAATTTGAAAATAGAACGGAAAAAGCTAGAAAAACTCAGCAGGTCAAGAGCATCTTTGTGGGCAAAATGTGCTGAGTTTCCAGTATTTTCTGTTTATCTTTTATTTTTCTAAACCAACTTCAGCCGTAAATCACAGGATTTTGTTTTACCAACATGTCCTAGAAATAATATCTTCTCAGATTCCCAGACTAGAATCTTAAAAAATACCGAATATCTTAAGATAAAATGTACATGTTATTGTTTTTTTTAAATTGCAACTGTCCAGAGGCATCAGCCATAGTCTACTACATCAAATGCTTTGGCTTGTCATTGTCCTTCCATAGCTAGCCCAATTTTCCTAATCCTTATCTCACCTACGACAGAAACGGCAATAATGCCAATAAAATTGAAGTAAGCTTAATCTAGCATCATCTAGTCACTGAGCACTCAGCCACTGCAGTGGGGAGAAAGATATTGTCATATATCCTACATATTTTAAATAAATGAGCTGGCTCTTCACCAAAATCTCCTACCTGATCCCAGAAGATGTGCCCAAAGTAATCTTCTCCTTTCCCCCCATTGGAGAGACCCCCAGGACTTAGACCAATGTACTGAAAGTCTGTAGGTTTCCCTGGGGGGAGGGCACTAAGCACGTAGTACAGGCATCCATGCAGCACCCGGTTTAGCCTCCCACATCCTCTCAAATTGATGCAGCTCTGCCTCCACAATGTGGTCCAAGCTAACACATGTGATGAGTAAAGTTGATTTGACTGCACCAGGGTCTGTCCTTCCACAAAGCACTCCTTAACTCGCTCTTCTGTGTCAGCTACTGCAGTCAGGAATACCCAAGACCTACTCTGCTCGGTAGGCAGCAGCGTCAGGGACTCCGGAAGTGGCATCAAGATCATATGAACACTTTGCCTTGCAGCACCTTTGACCTCTGGGGTAATTGTTTCTCCATGGATGTACCTACATTACAAAGAAAATCGGTAAGGAAAATCTATATGACTAGACTTAAAGTAAACGAGTCACCTGGCCTGGGTGGGGCTCATCTTAGGTTGAAGAGCAAGGTAATTGCATACAAACTTAACCAAAATTTGACATTTCAATGGGGTTTTGTAATATAAAATGCTCAAAGTAATCAACTGTACAAAGACTGGGGAAAAGCAGACTGCAGGTGTTCAGATGAGATCAGGGTGAGGTCCCTGTTCTTTGTTAGTACATGGGCGTTAAACTACTATGCTAAGATACTGTATGCTAGGAAGTAAACAATATGTAAATAAATGTAAAATCAAGAGAGGAAAATCACAGTGGCAAAAGGTATAGTGATCTGGGAGATCTGCTGCTGCAACTCAAGTACTGTACATACAACCAACCAGGGGACACGTGGACACACTACCAGGATATCAGTGTGTTATTGGTTCCATGTGAGGTAAACAGTATGTCATCATCTTTTGTAAATTTGCACTGAACAACGAGTGTTGGATAATTTGAAATGGTTAATGTGACTCAGAAGAGTGAGAGTTTTCTAAAGGAGCACTGACATGTCCAACATAATAAAGTATCCTATATGATTAATTGATGAGTAGTATTAGAGGGAATTACAGTAGATTGAAATGGAAAGTTTATATTGACAAGTTGATGAAAGCTAATACTAAGGAAATATTTATCCATTGGAACAGATACATACAGTGAAAAAAAAGACCTGGAAGAATTTATGTTCACATTTGGAATTAAATATGAAACTCCGGTCTTCTAGATATTGCATTTCATTTGTATCATTACTCAGCATTTTAAATAAAATCTTTGTAATTCAGTGTCTGTAATATTTTGCTATATCAGTGTGACATATTTAAGTGGACTAGTGTGGGATAATTTTTAAAATTAAAACAAATCTGTTGTAATTTATCCTACGAGAGGACATGAGGGGAGCACTATATAACGCTCAGCACCAATGCCTGTCAGAGTTGTTTAGCACATGACTTATATGAGGAGCAAAAATACTCAGCTTGAATACACACGAGTGGACAGTTTATTAGGTACACCTCAACACCTGATCATTTATGGAAATATCAAATCAGCCAATCATGTGGCAGCATAAAAGCATAAAAACATGCAGACATGGTCAAGTTCAGTTGCTGTTCAGACCAAACATCAGAATGGGGAAGAAATATGATCTAAGTGATTTTGACTATGGAGTGATTGTTAGTGCCAGACGGGGTGGATTGAGTATCTCAGAAACTGCTGATCTCCTGGGGTTTTCATGCACAACTGTCTCTAGAGCTTACAAAGAATAGTGTGAAAAACAAACAAGAAAAATATCCAGTGAACAGCAGTTCTGTGGACAAAATGGCCTTGTTAATAAGAGAGGTCAGAAAGAATGGCCAGAGTAGTTCAAGTGAACAGGAAGGTGACAGTAACTGAAATAAACATGTGTTACAACGGTGGTGTGCAGAAGAGCATCTCTAAACATGCAATTGTCAAACCTTCAAGTGGACATGCTACAGCAGCAAAGGATCACAAATATACACCTGTTGGCCACTGTATAAGATACAGGAGGTACCTAATAAATGGACATTGAGTGTACATAGAGAGCAATGGTCCTACTGTCCACTGAGACTCCATATCATTTGAGTGAGCTACAGATAGACTGACAGTGCCCATATCAGTAGCTCCAAATGCAAAAGACAGGAAGTTTTGACTTCAGTGAAAGAGTTCATTTTAGTTCAATTCTTGGCACTTCTTTGATGCAACCAAAGTATTTTTTTCAAAATTTGAAATGTTTTCCATAGGAAACGAAGTCCTCAGAACACCGATAAACCATCAAGGGATTATTCAAGTTTTTCAGTCACTTTACAACAACTAGATACCTAATTTAAAATGTGGGACATTAAAAAGAGAAGATGGTTGGCTATTGTGATGTTCACTGAAGCATCTTCTAATGAAGAAAATTTTGAAGATTTTAATGTTCATTTCCAGAAATCAGCCATTGAAAAAAAGTTAAATCTGCCTTCACAAACCAGTGCAACATCGAAGCATTAACAATATAGAAGCAAGGGTTGCAATGGATAAAGAAGTTAAGATTGCACACATTTTAAATGTTGCAGAAATGATAGATTTTAAATGATGCAATAAATTCTGGGAACTTGAAAAATAGTGGTAAAGACTTTGAAAGTCTTCAGAGTTGAAAGGACTTGTTCTCTGCTACTTCTGTGTTCACCACAGTCCTCAGATAGTATTAACATGGTGCTCTGCTCTTATGGTCTTTTGGTCAATTATTCAACAGTAAGTTATGCAGCTGTATATCTTGCTGCATATTTTGCCCCACCACCTAGGACATGCCCTCTTCTCATTGTTACCATCAGGAAGGAGGTATCGAAGCCTGAAGGCACACACTCAGTGATTCAGGAACAGCTTCTTCCCCTCTGCCATCCAATTCCTAAATAGGCATTGAACCCATTTTATTTTAATTATTTTAATTTAACTATTTAATATAAAACATATACTTACTGTAATTCAGTTTTTTCCTGTATTTATCATGTATTGCATTGTGCTGCTGCCACAAGATTAACAAATTTCATGACATATGCTAGTGATACTAAACCTGATTCCGGTTATACTTCTAGGCATAAAGGAGTCAATGTACTGGGTTGGTATCCTTGATTTACTCATGGGAATTCTAGAGTTTGCCATGGGGCTCAGGATCATGATTCCAGCAACAGAGAAAAGACATCTGTGCGAGATGAGAAATGTGACGAGAGACAGCATGGCCTGGATGACGGGAGCCCTTAATGATGGATGCACTTTCTTGTGGCAGCACTGCTTGTCATGTTTAAGGAATCATCAGGTGACCTGGATGAATATGCCACTGTTGTCACCAACTTTATAAAGATGTTCGTAGATGAGTGTGTCCCCACAGAGTCATTCAGAGTCTTCCCAAACCAGAAACCCTGAATGAACTAAGAGATTTGCAATCTGCCAAGGGCTAGATTGGTGGTGTTCAGGTTCAGCGACCAAGGGAAGTATAACAGCTCTAGGCATGACCTCCAGAAAGCCACCTCACATGCAAAGTTGCAATTATGAACCAAACCTGAATCACAGAAAGATGCTTGACAGCTGTGGTAGAGCTTCCACACTATCACCTCTTACAAAGCAAAATTCAGCAACATACAATCAGTGGGCACCTCATTACAGCTGTACACCTGCTCATTAATGCAAATATCTAATTAACCAATCAAAGTGTTAGCAAATCAATGCATAAAAGCATGGGGACAAGGTCAACAAGCTCAGTTGTAGTTCAGACTAAACATCAGAATGGTGAAGAAATGTGATCAAAGTGACTTTGACTGTGGAACGATTGTTGGTGCGAGACAGGGTGGTTTGAGATCAGAAACTGCTGATCTCCTGGGTTTCTCACACATAACAGTTTACACAGCATGGTGTGAGAAACAAAAATCATCCAGTGAGCAGCAGTTCTGTGGGTGAAACTGCCTTGTTAATGAGAGAATGGCCAGACTAGTTCAAGCTGACAGTAACTCAAATATCCACACGTTACAACAATGGTGTGCAGAAGAGCATCTCTGAACACACAACACGTTGAACCTTGAAGTGGAAGGGCTACAGAATCAGAGGAGCACACGGTTTCCACGTTGTACCTAATAAAGTGGCCACTGAGTGTAGGTGAGCTCTTACGCTTGCTTTAACCAACGGGGCATGGAGGCACCTTCACAAACTTCCACAGTCGCCAATGACCCTGTGATTTCATTCTCTGAGGTCAATGCGACAGCATCCTTCAGGAGGCTGAACTCACGGAACGCATCTGGCCCAGACGGTGTATCCTGCTGAATACTGAAAACCTGTGCTGGTCACCTGCTGGAGTGTTTACTAATATCTTTAACCTCTGCTTCAGCAGTATTGTACCCACCTACTTCATACTGATACCCAAGAAGAACACTGTAACCTGCTTCAATGACTCTTCCATCCACTGGGATGAGGTGCTTTGAGAGGTTGGGCTGGGATGAAGTGCTTTGAGGGGTTGGGCTGGGATGAAGTGCTTTGAGAGGTTGGGCTGGGATGAAGTGCTTTGAGAGGTTGGGCTGGGATGAAGTGCTTTGAGAGGTTGGGCTGGGATGAAGTGCTTTGAGAGGTTGGGCTGGGATGAAGTGCTTTGAGAGGTTGAGCTGGGATGAAGTGCTTTGAGAGGTTGGGCTGGGATGAAGTGCTTTGAGAGGTTGAGCTGGGATGAGGTGCTTTGAGAGGTTGGGCTGGGATGAAGTGCTTTGAGAGGTTGGGCTGGGATGAGGTGCTTTGAGAGGTTGAGCTGGGATGAAGTGCTTTGAGAGGTTGAGCTGGGATGAAGTGCTTTGAGAGGTTGAGCTGGGATGAAGTGCTTTGAGAGGTTGGGCTGGGATGAAGTGCTTTGAGAGGTTGGGCTGGGATGAGGTGCTTTGAGAGGTTGGGCTGGGATGAAGTGCTTTGAGAGGTTGGGCTGGGATGAGGTGCTTTGAGAGGTTGGGCTGGGATGAGGTGCTTTGAGAGGTTGGGCTGGGATGAAGTGCTTTGAGAGGTTGGGCTGGGATGAAGTGCTTTGAGAGGTTGGGCTGGGATGAAGTGCTTTGAGAGGTTGGGCATATCAACTCCCACCTAAAGCGAGACTTAGATCTGCTCCAGTCTTCCTACCGTCACAACAGGTCAGCACCAAATGGCATTTCATTCAGCCCTGGAACACCAGAACAGGGAAGATGCATACATCAGGATGCTCCTCATCGACTACAGCTCTGCATTCAAACTATCATTCCCTCAAAACTAATCAATAAGCTCCAGGACCTAGACTCTGATACCCCCTTATGCTACTGGGTTCTCGATTTCCTCACTTGCAGACCTTAGTGAGTTTGGATTGGCAACAACCTCCCCTCTACAATCACCAGGTACACCACAAAACTTAACCTCTTTCTCTACTAACTTTACACTTATGACGGTGAGACTAATTACAGCTCCAAATGCCATATTTAAGTTTGCCGATGACACCATTGTTGTCAGCTAAATCAAAGGTGTTGACGAATCAGGTGGGAGATTGAAAATCAGGTTGAATAGTGTCACAACGATAATCTCTCAACGTCAGCAAAGCCAAAGATCCGATTACTGACTACAGAAGGAGGAAACCTGAGGGGCATAGGCCAGTCCTCATAAGAGAATCAGAGGTGTAAAGCGTCAGTAACTTTAAATTCCTCAACGTCATCATTTCAGAGGATTGGTCCTGGGTCCAGCACATTAAGGCCATCACTAAGAAGGCACAACCGTGCCTCTACTTTCTTAGAAGTTTGCACAGATTTGGCATGTTACCTAAAGCTCTGACGGACTTCTATAGATGCACAGTGGAGAGTATCTGACTGGTTGCATCACAGCTTAGTACGGAAACACGAACAGCAAGAATAGAAAAGCCAATAAAGAGTGGTGGATGCAGCCCAGTCCCACATTTGAGTGCATCTACAAGGAGCTCTGCCACAGGAAAGCAGCATCCATCATCAAGGGCCTCCATCATTTAGGCCTCGCACTCTTCTTGCTGCTCCACTGGGAAGGAGGTAGAAGAACCTCAGGTGTCACACCCCCAGGTTCAGGAACAGTTATTAGCCTTCAACCATCAGGCTGCTGATGGTTATCATCCTGGACCAGCATGGATAACTTCACTCAACTCAACACTGAGCTGATTCCACAACCTATGGACTCATTTTAACAGGCTCTACAACTCATGTTGTCAGTATTGTTTATTTATTACCGTTATTATGTTCTTTGAATTTACGCAGTTTGTATTCTTTTACACATTGGTTGTTTGTTAGTCTTTGTGTGTAGGTTTTCATTGATTCTATTGTATTTCCTTGTTCTTCCCTGAGGAAAATTAACCTCAGGGTAGTATTTGTGATATATATGCAGTTTGATAATAAATTTCCTTTGAACTCTATATATTTGATTAATCAGAATGGGTCAAGTCTAGAATATACTGGATAACTGAGCTTTTGATATATATGCATTGTTGTCCCTAAGTGCAGGACATGGATTGCAAGACAAGAATTATTCACAGACACTTACATTGCTTCCATGAAGTCTGGCCCTCTTCTAAAATCAATATTCTGGCTTTGGGGAACAAACATTGACTTTATCTCCACTGTGAACTGTTCCTTGGAAACGGTAATCCGTTCCAAAGTTATGGTGAGAGCCATGAGGTGGACCTGACTACGATGGGCAAATATCTGCTGGGTCACCATAAAATCCCTTGTCTCTGTAGTACTGTAAAATGTACCTAGCAAAAGGAAAACAGAAACCATTATACGCCCCAGAGAAAAGAACACTGGCAAGGAGTCGCCATTGATAAAGTTCTCCTTTATTGCAACTAGGACATTAAACCTTTTTCAAAAACACATTTGTTGAAGAAAGGAATCTCGTGCCTTTGTTTTCTCTCCTGGAATGCTAAGGCTGGCCTCCCGTGGCAAGATAAGTTCAAGATGTTTCCTCAACCTTAGGCTATGAAAGAATTTCAACATGATAAAGCAGGATACCATGTGACAATTAAATAGTGAATCTGATGACGCGGAATAAATAGACAGCATGGGAAAACAAAGGAAAATAGCATGTTGAACTTATTTAACATTAACAAAGCAGTCAGCCACTAAATCACCGTCAGCTCCGGACAGGGAAATCCCATTCGTCCCAATCCCCAGCTCGTTCACTGCCCTTAATTTTAATCTCTCTCATGTGTTTTTCCCCCAATCTAAAGTCTGTTGCTGTTTCCACCACAATTCTAGTCAGTGACTTGGAGTTCATAACTACTCTCTGCATGAAAAAGATTGCCCTTGTGATTCCTTTACACTTTCAGCCCAAAGTTTTAAATCTATGCTTCTGGTCCTTGAACCATGCATTAATAGGAAGATCTCCTTCTACTTACCCTGTCTAAACCAATCGTGTACCTACCTATCAATTCCCCTCTCAACCTTCTTTGCTCAAAAGACCCCAATTTCTCCAGCGCAATGTTATTCGGCATTTCCGGAACCATTTCTGAATCTTCCCTGGGACTTTTGCATCCTTCCATGAATTAGATGACCAGAATAGGACGAAATGCTGCAGCTGTGACCTAACCACTGTTTTAAACATGGTTTTATACTCTATGTTTCTACTTACGAATCCTAGAATTTCACAGGGTTTCCTCATCAGTCTCTTAACATGCCCTGCAGCTTTTCAGGAATTCTGCCCATTAACATCCTTTAGAATCATGCCATTTAATCTTTATTGTTTTTCTTTACTTTTGTTCAAAGGTGCATCACTTCACACATCTCTGTTTGAAATTCTACGTCACTAATTTGTGTTACCTTGAAAGGTAATATCATAACCCTCAATGGATACCTTTCGTTGGGTTCAATCTTCTGTACATTTGGAAATGTTACTCTTCATATCAATGTCCAAGTCAACAATATGCACGAAGCGGTGCCTTTTAATACAATCACTTTTCACTTGCATTATATAAGGCCTAGTTTCTACATTCACTGATTATGAATGAGTGGTAGAGTTTTATATTTGTTATTTCAAAGATCATAAAGTTGCAGGTGCACAAGTCAAAAATATCACATTACTTGTGTTGAAAATTTGTACAAAAGTACTTCACTCGGAATCTAATCACTTTACAATTCATCTGAAAACAATTGTTCCTGCTTCACTGAGGAAGAAATAGAAATTATTCCGTTTTTCAATCAGTAATCCCCTAACTGATATAAAAACAAAACCACAACAATGATACAACTATCCAACATCAACTGAATTTCTGTCAAATTTTTAAAAAACACCATATTGAACAAAAAGCTGAAAATATGATTAAAAGTTTAAAACTGCAAAGCTAAATGGAACTCTTTTACCTGTCCTGGTGTTTAACGTGAAGGTCTTCTTTGCAGTGTTCTCATCAGGTACAGTCAGTTTGATATTAACAGTAGATGGTACATCTGCCCGACAACAGTCACCTCCTTCACCATTATATACCCCATTAATGTGCATTACATCACTGTATATTCTAGTACCAATGTATCCATTGGCAACTGTTGCCATGAATCGAAGGTCAGAGGGCAAGGTATCACAAGTAAACACTGCAGGGTCATCTTCACATTCAGACATATTCTCTAACAAAAGAGAAAAACATATTGGTAAAATAATGACATATATCATTTAATGTTTTATAGTGATGTTATCCAGTAAACTAACAATTATTATATTGTATATTTGCTATCAAAAGTACTCTGACAACTCTTTTTGCTCAGTTGTGTTGGACTATCTGCAGGTTTCATGTATTTAAAAGGCAGCTTCATTGTAATCTTAGTATTGCTGTTGGGAAAATCATTATACTCTCCCGCTATATTTCCCTAACAGAAACTAAATTAATAAGGCTACATAAGTCACAATATCTGGAAGAAGGAGAAACAGTGAAAAATACAATAGGCACAGGTGCAAACAGCACAGATTGTCCTGTGAGGCGGAAGGGCAATTAAAAATTAAAACGTAACTAATTACTTGGTGATGATATTGATCGGTATCCTATTTGTTGCACCACTCGTCCAAAACCAATGCAGTTGCTATGCCTGTGGCAACAGGCCTAATAGTAATAGTAGTTTAGTTCAAGCTCTCTACATATTCCTAATACACAGATTAGGGTATAGATCTGAATTATAGACCTGAAACATTTCTTATTCCAAAAAAATTCATCACCATCCAGTAATAGTGAGGTGGTTATTTGTGGTTAGGTAGCCTTAGGATACAAACTCCTCAGAATTATTATTACTTTCTGAAAAGAGGTAACTTGCTGGAAATATAAAAGACTCTGAAAGTGCGGAAGGTGGAGAGTACGTATCAAGAATGAAGGGTCTCTGTTTAGAAATAAGGGTAGCCCACTTAAGACAGATAAGGTAAAATATTTGTCTAAGATAGTCTTGGAATTTACCTTTTTCAAAAGACCATAAGATATGGGAGCAGAATTAGGCCATTTGGCCCATCGAGTCTGCTTTGCCATTTCATCATGGCTGATCCAATTTTCCTCTCAGCCCCAATCTCCTGCCTCCTCCTTGTATCTTCATGCCCTGACTAATCAAGAATCTATCAAACTATGCCTTAAATATACATATAGATTTGGCCTCCACAGCTGCCTGTGACAAGGAATTCCACAGATTTACCACTCTCTGGCTAAAGAAATTCCTCCTCATCTCCATTCTAAAAGGATGTCCCTCTATTGGGAGGCTGTGCTCTCTGGCCTTAGACTCTCACCATTCGATAGGTTTCAATTAAGTCACCCCTCATTCTTCTGCATTCTAGTGAATACAGGCTCAGAGCTATCAAACAATTTTCATATGACAGGCCATTCAATTGCAGAATCATTTTTCATGAACCTCCTTTGAAACCACTCCAGTTTCAACACATCCTTTCTAAGATAAGGGGCCCTAACCTGCTCACAATACTCAAAGTGAGGCCTCACCAGTGTCTCAACATTACATCCTTGCTTTGATATTCCAGTCCTCTTGAAGTGAATGCTAACATTGTACTTGCCTTCCTCACCACAGGCTCAAGCTGCAAATTAACTTTTAGGGAATCCTGCACAAGAACTTCCAAGTCTTTTTGCACTTCTGTTTTTTTTCTCCATTTAGAAAATATTCAACACTTGCTTTTGCCAAAGTTCATGACCATGCACTTCTAGACACTGTATTCCACCTGCCATTTCTTTGCCCATTCTCCTAATCTGTCTAAGCCTCTCTACTTCCTCAAAACTACCAGCCCCTCTACCTTTCTTCATATTGTCTGTAAACGTTTCAACAAAGCCATCAATTCCATCAGTCAGCTCATTGTCATATAACATAAAAATAATCAGTTCAACACAGACCTCTGTGGAACACCACTAGTCACCGGCAGCCAGTCAGAAAAGGCTCCCTTCATTCCCACTCTTTGCTTCCTGCCAATCAGCCACTGCTTTATCCATGCTAGAATCTTTCCTGTAATACCGAGGGCTTGTAGCTTGTTAAGCAGCCTCAGGTGCGGAACCTTGTCAAAGGCCTTCTGAAAATCCAAGTACACAACATCAACCGATTCTCCTTTGTCTATCCTGCTTGTTATTTCTTTAGAGAATATCAGAATCTTTGAATAATGTCAATACAACGATAGATACACATTTAATAAACAAGGTTATGGTGGGTAGATAGACTACAGGGCAGAGGTTACAATCAGATTAGCTGTGATCTGAATAAAAGGTAGATTAGACATGAAGTGCTGAATGTTTTACGTCTTTCCCAGTTCAAATGTTGGAGTGAAGTTGTTGACCAGTGACCAGAAAGCACCATAAACTGGTGATGTTTTACAGACACTAAGGCAAAGAAAGTGTATGGAGCAACACAAAAAAAAAGAGAATATAGCTGCTCATCATTCCAGCAAACATTAATGGGAAAGGCTGGCTGAGGCAACTGAAGTTAAATTGGAAGAATCTTTTCAGCATTGACAACTCAAAGTCATTGATTGGCACATCACTGGAACCATAGTACTGCACTGTGTTTGAAGATATCTGCCCTGACAATGCACACATTTGCATCAAGCCAGATAGAAAGCCAACACGCTGTTAGTCTAGCCGAACACAAATGTTCTGAAGAGTCATGTTAAGAATTAACTGAACAAGTTCTGACAAAATGCCAGAATGAATGGTTAGGCCATATTGGTTATGATAACGACAGACAAAATGGTGCAGCGATGTAGAGACTACTGACAGTTTTTCAAGGAGTGGGGAAAATTAGGCATCAATTTGGAATTAAGCAATGCCATTAGATTTTACCAGCAGATTCTTTAGCCCAGTTAACCACTACTTCTGATATGTTGCAAATCATCGTTACCTGCTACAGCGATAGAAAGGATGTAAAGATGAGCATTCCTTCTATCACAAAACAACCACACAAATGATCCAATCAAAACACCACTGCATATATTCTTTTAAAGCTGCCATTAAAAACTGAGGAGTTACCATGAGAATAGATTGTAACATGGGAGAGGCAGGAGGGAGGTCAAACGGTGGAAATGCTTCCTGGATAAACGATTTTAGCTGAATATCATTCTGAACACACAGTAATGAAGACTATTTGTAGAAAGATTTGTTTACTGGGATGCTTCAGATTGTGCTTTTGAATCATTGGTCATTTCTACCAAAATTCTTGAACAGGATACTTTGTAGACAAGGTCATAAACTATTCATGGGGTACATATACAAAAGTAAATGGCAATATCCTGACACTCCTCAGCATCACTTACAGTGAATTAATCTGAATCATATAGGATCATGCATCACAATTCAATATTATTTGATGAACTACAGTCTACATATGGGCTGTAACTCATGTTCAGGAACTGAATGAGGTGTGGGCGATGAATGATTCTTCCACATAGTTGCGCTGAGTTGGATCCAGTGTAAGACATCAGGCACTGAAGTAGCAGGCCCATCAAAACAAAACAGAACCTTCTTTGGATTGCTGTTCAGAACAATGACCCAGAAGTTTGTTCAACACTTTGTAAGGACATTAGGAAGACTCCATGAGGGAGCGTCCATGTCAAAAGTGGGATCTATCGGGGAACATCTCAAAGGCAGCTATAGAGTGAAGCTGGAATAATGGATAGGAGCACCAAAGCTGTAGCCGGGTTGAGGAGGGGCAGCCTCTGAGGAATGTCCAAGCCTTTGGAGCAATGGCACCAAGGCTACACTGATGGAAGAGCAGTGTTTACGGAACGCCGAAGCCAACTCGCCAACTCCGGGACAGTATTGGGGAAATATCCAAGCCATGGAAGAATAGTTACAATGATGGGGTGCGACAGGAACACAAGAAAATAGAAGACAGAGCAGGTGAATGAGTCCCTCCACTACCCCACCATTCAATATCATCTGCTCTGGCTTCAGCCTGTCATACCTTCAGATGTTTCAAAAATCGAACTCCTCTTTAATACCTCCAGTCATCTAGGATCCACAGTGTTCTGTGGTTCAAAATTCAAGGGATTCACCACAAAATATTTAAAGATATTTCCACTCATTTCCATCTTATCGAACTGAAATTCAGTTGCGTCTACCACATAATGTGTACCCGAATCCTTTGTTAAAACCTGTACTGTCAGAGACGCTTTGAAGTGTGAGCAATTCAACTCTGACAGAGGAACTCGGCTTGCCGCCGAACTGGAGGGCGAGGGTGGGTGATTTGGCCCTCGGCAAAACCTGGTTACATTGCCTGGTAGGACACTGCTGGAGCTCGGCCGAATATTAAATATTTAATGGACTGGTTGAAGCGAACCCCCCCGCTCAACTTCGGTGAAAGAAACCTTGTGTGTTTCTACATTTCCTCCTTACTCTGCAAACGACGAATTTCAGTTTCTATCTCACCAACTTCCGCTCCTGATTTGCTCCGCTCTGTTTATAAACCGCCGGCTCTTCAGAAGTGCGGACTCTGATCTCGGAACTCTCGGGGTTCTCGCCTGCTCTCGGGCAAGAAGGCGCCTGCCTCGCCCCGGAATCGGCCGCTGGGTCTGGAAGGGAGAGCCGACGGTAGAACAAACTTTTCTTCACATTGGCGCCTCTGGACATTGACCAATATCAACACAGGAAGGGAGGGGGAGGGTATCACGGCAAAAATTAGTGAAAAAAGAATCCTTGAAATTATTTATGTACCATCACAGACACCACATAAGCAACGGAGCCGTGTTGTTTAGCAACTTTCCTAATACCAAGGAGCTCTTTTGTCCAAATGGCGACGCCTCTGCCGGCGCGAGTTCTGCCATTCATCGTATACAAGAGTTGTGGCGGATAGTATCGGGGAATAGTTTACACGGAGTACAACCTCGAAGAACTTTTCCACGGAGAAGGTGAACAAGATAAAGCACTTTGTTTTCAGTGGGAGTAAAATATATGCGGCTCCAAGTCAATCCCATCCAGTGGAGGAATAGTGAATACTTTTCTCAGGGAAACTTAAAGTTGGGTTGCAGTGGGGGTGACTTTGAACGTGATCTGTATTCTTTTGGCTGGATGTTTGGGATAAGTGCTGCAAGAAATTCTGGGCTGCCACATACCATCCGTTTCTAGAGTGACCTTGCTTTCCGAAGGAAATCGGGGACTTCCTGGGTGACCACAACGTGAAAGATGTGGGTTGTATCCTGGGTGAAGAAAACATTTTACTAGGCTAAACTTAACTGTTCCCATATACACAATATGACTGGAAATCAAACATGCATTATAATCATCGTGTATCTGCATTGCTGAAACACCAGCAGCTTGTGTCTATAAATAATTTGGCTTTCTCTTCTGTCATAGAGTTAGAAAGTCCAAGTTACAGCACAGAACCAGGCCCTTAAAAGTCTCTCCTGTTTCTTCTTCTATCATCACTCCAGGCACCCACCACTCTATAGTAAAATAAATAAATAAATAATTTTAAAATGTTAAAAAAACTTTCTTCTCACGTCTCCTTTGAAATAACCCTTCTCACCTTAGATGCATGCCCTCTGGTATTAGACACTTCAACTCTTGAAAAAAGATACTGTCTGTCTATATATGCCTTTCATAATCACATAAAGCTCTATCAAATCGCCCTGCAGTCTCTGTGGCACCAGATAAAACAACCCATGTTGTCCAATCTCTCATTCTAGCATATGTCCTCTGCACCCTCTCCAAAGCCTTGACATTTTTCCTATAATTGGGCAACTGAACTGTATGCAATACTCCAGGTGCAGCCTAACTAGAGTTTTCTAAAGCTGCTACATTACTTCCTGACTTCTGAACTCAGTGCCTTGACTAATAGAGGCTAGTATGCCATATACCTTCTCAATCACCCTATCAACTTTATACCACTTTCAGGGAGCTATAAACTTGGACCCCAAGATCCCTCTGCTCGTCAACACTGTTAAGGATCTTGCCCTTAACAATATACTGTCTGTTTTCATTTGACCTACCAAGGTGTAACACTTCACATTTGACTGGGTTAAACTTCATCTGCCATTTCTTCGCCCATATCTACAATTGATCTATATCCTGATGTATCCTTTGCCAGTCTTCTACACTATTCACAATAACACCAATTTTTGTATCATCTGCAAACATACAAACCCACCCATCTACATTTTCATCTAGGTTATTTATATACGTCACAAAGAGGAGAGATCCCAGTACAGATCCCTGTGGAACATCACTAATAACAGAGCTCCAGATAGAGTAAGTCCCTTCAACCATTACCATCTGTCTTCTATGAGTAAGCCAGTTCTGAATTCACATGCAACTTAATCTTCTGGATGAGCCTCTCTTGAAGGATGTTGTCAAGTGTCTTTCTAAAATCCATGTAGACAACATCAAGAGCTCTACCTTCATCAATCGCCCTTGTCACCTTGTCAAAAGACTCAATCATGTTAGTAAGACACAACTTGCTCTGCACAATGCCACGCTGATTCTCCCTAATTAAGATATGGTTTTCCAAATGCTCATAAATCCTATCTCTAAGAATTCTCTCCAGTAACTTCCCTACCATGGATATGCAAGTCACCAGTCTATAATTTTAATGATTATCCCTTGTTCCCTTCTTGAATAATGCAACAACATTAGCTGCTTACCAGTCCTCTGAGACCTCGCCTGAGGGTTGAGAGGACACAAAGTTATCGGTTTCTCTTTGCCTCTTTTAATAACCTGGGGTATATCCCATCAGGCCCTGGGCACTTATCCGCCTTAATGCTCTTTAAGAGACCCAACACTACCTTCTTTATCTCAGAATGCCCGAGTTTATCAATATGCTCAGCACTGATCTGCCTATCCTCCATGTCCTTCTCCATGGTAAATACTAATGTAAAGTGCTCATTAAGGACTTTTCTCATGTTCTCTGCATCCCAGCAAACATTCCTCCCTTTATCCTTGAGTGCTCCCATCCTCTCCCTGGTTATCCTCTTGCTCCAGATCTATAGAATGGCTTGGAATTCTCTTTACTTCTCCTTGCCAAGGATGTTTCATGGCCTGTCCTCTCGGGTTCTTTTCTGGCTTCTTTATAATCCTCGAGAGCTCTTTTTGATTCAAGTGTCCCAAACTTTACATACTTCTCCATTTTCTTCATGACTCAATTCATCCCCTTTCTTGACATTAAAGGTTCTCTTACCTTGCCATCCTTGTCCTTTCCTTCTACTGGAACTTGTTGTACCTGTCCTGTACTCTGTAGTTTTTGTTTAAACATCCTCCACATGTCAGATGTGGACTTGCCTAATTAACTCTAGTTCCTGCCTAATGCGCTAGTAATTTGCCTTGCTCCAATTTAATAATCTCCCACAATGTTCATATTTATCCTTATCTACAGCTATCTTCAACTTAAGGAGTTGTGGTCACTGTTCTCTAATTGCTCACCCACTCTGAAATGTCAGTCACCTGGCCAGGCTCATTACCCAGCACCAGATCCAGTACAGTCCCCTCCTCTTGTTGGACTATCTACATACTTGTAACACCCTGGGAAAGATTTCATTGCTAATGTAATGGTTTTTCTGTAGCAGCAGTGTTTGGGTTACGGCTAGAGATAACGGGGGCTTTGGAATGTGAGCCGTCCAATGAAAGGAGTGCTTTATTTCTTGTTATGTGCCTGCAACCGAGGTGATCTGGGTCTTTTGTTTGGTGGAAGATGAAGAGAGAGGATGCCAGAAAGGAGAGGCTGTAGACACCGGAGAGGAGCGGACTTGGGGTGGGGCCAGGAGTCGACAAAGCCCGGGGAAATCGATGGAGGGCCAGCGGAAGGGAAACCATGAGCTCCAACTTGTGCACATTAGACTGTTTCCTTAAAATGGCCCTCTTCCTTTTGTTTTACTTTACTAACCCTTTAGTCAAATTAAGAATTATAAAGCCGAATCGTTTAATTGCATATGGTGTATTGTCTGTTATTTTGTGGTACTGATTTGTAACAGGGGCACACATCACACAGCATCCACACCAACAGGAGGTTTGCACCTCAATCTCATACATTTGGTGGGGCCAGAGATCGTCTTCCCTAGATTTACACAGCCGATAGAACCCGTTACATACCCATTTAAGAAACTCTCCTGGATGCACCTAACAAACTCTTCGTCTTGCACTAGGAAGGTCCGAGTTTATATTAGGGAAGTTGAAATCCCCCAAGACAACATCCCTATTGCTTTTACACCATTCCTTAATCTGACTGTTTATCTGTTCCCCAATGTCCCGGTGACCGTGTGAACCCTACGACGAGAGATCACAATTTTGATAGTACTTTTAACAAACATTAACATTAAACACAAATGCTGCACTGATTTAATGTTAACAGTTATGAACTGGGAACCTTAAGTATTTAATCCTTTATGTAAATAATCCAGTGTAGGCTACAATTAACCATAGAACCAAAGAACATTACAGCACAGAAACAAGCCTTTTGGCCCTTCTTGGCGGTGCCAAACCATTTTCCTGCCTAGTCTCACTGACCTGCACCTGGACCATATCCTTCCATACACCTCTCATCCATGATTTAAGAACGTAAGTGGGGCAACTTTGACGACAATTTGAACAAAAGTCATAATTGTTGTTATATGTTCCAGATACTTAGCAATCGCAGAAGAACCTGACCTTTCTGATTGAATAGGCATGCCTTCACCTCCAGGTGCAATCAGTGTTTGGCAAAATCCGAGAACCAATCTTCAGCACAGACTATTTTCAATCCATCATATGCTTAGTGGGTTACATCTGTTCGCCAATGATTTTTGCCTGTATGGACAGTCAATATCATACACAAAGCTGCTGTGAAAGCCACAGAGGTGTCATATGGCTAGCGTGGTTCACAATACAATCATTATCCCCCATTTGCATGGAAGAACGGGTCTACAATTAATCAGTTTTTTCTTAATCTAAGCCCTTGCTTGAAATTGATAAACAGTAAGAAGCACTACATAAATCTCAATATTTTAATGATTTACTCAAGGGTGACCCTACCAACCAACTATATTCATTTCTTGTTTGGTCTTTGTTTAAATTCTTTCTCTGAATCTCTGCAGAAGTAACATTGCAAAACATCTAAGCTGCGGATTGAAACAGCTTTACTGAGAGCTGAACATTGGTTTCTTGTGTCATTCAGCTGTTTATGAATTCAGGAGGCCTGGTTCACTCCGGCAACTTCATCCTCATGAATTCAATGGGTTCAACCCAAGATCTGTGCACAGAATATGTGTGGATCAACACAGAGTGCTGCATTTTTTGGAAGTGTTTGAGATTTTGTGACTCGGCAAACATCATTCACTATTAGTGCTATTCCTAATTACTCGAGTTATTTGTGAGGTGTGACGCAGAATACCACAATACTTTTCTAAATATCCTGTCTTTCAGATTAATGCTTTGATGCAATGACTGCAAGGATTAATTTTTTAATTCTACATTTAAATATATCTATGTTAAGTGACTAGAACTAAAACTGAATTGACTGGTCATATCCATCAGCTAGAAGTCAATTGAAAGTTTTTGTTCTCTTAATTTATGAGTGCTGGAAATGTCCTTAATTACCCTAGAAGTCGTGTTGCACCACTTTCTTCAACTAGCAAAGTTTCTGGTGAAGATTCCTCCCACAGACTTGTTGGGTAAGGATTTCCCAGACTTAGATTAACGAGGGTGGAGGAATGCAAATTCAGAACTTGCTGCTCTAATCCTAGACAGCAGAGCTCATGGTTTGAAGAGTTGCTGCAGCGCATTTCATAGATGACACAAACAGCAATTAGAATATGCTACTGGTGTAGAGAGCAAATGTTCAGTATAGTGGATAGAGTGCCAAGTGCTTTGTCCAGGATGGTGAGAAGCAGAAGTTTTGTTATAACTTAATGCATCCAGGTTTGTTGAGATACTTCATCGCATTCCTGATATGATTTATGGATAAAGGAAATTAGGATGTCAGAAGGAGATCTGAACCTCAAAGTTTCTTATAGTAACCACAGAATTATTGTCCAGTTGTATGATCTAGTTATGTTTCTGGTATACTGGATTAATAAACATTTAATTCATTTTTAATAAACCAGAAGTTGGCTAGTATTTCCATTTTCATTATTTTTGCACATGAATGATAGAAGCATACCAGTGAAAGATCTCATTTAACATATACAATATTCCAAAGCTGGATTGTGAAATACACTACTGTATCATAAAAGGTAATGGTGCACAATGCAATGCTTGTACAGTATGCTCTACTTTGTGTAGTCTTCAGTTTCTACTAATCAACGAGCACAAATTATTTCCTGAAAGTGTAACATCAGGAATTGAATCCAAGTAGACCAGTTGCTGGGTCCTAAGATAACATGACGAGACTTGTAACCTGACAGGTTTCATTCATACCAATACTTGACCATAGGTTTCAGGTGCTGCTGCCAATGAAATCACCGGATTGATTATTTCAAAGCCCAACTTGTTCACTTACACCCTTCTGAAAAGGAAATCTGCTATCCTTACCCAATCTGGCCTATGTTTGACTCTAGCATCCTCTTTTGCCCCCAACACCCCACTATGGCTGAATGTCAATTGCCCCAAGGGAAAAATCTGTAGAATGGTTTAAAATTAAGGAGGATTCAGGTGGAGTGGAAAAAGAGGAAATGTTTTCAATAGCTGATTGGGCATTGATCTGACAGCACAAATTTAATGTAACAGCCATAAATATGTGACGAAAAGATGGAACTATTGTGCTTATATATGGAACCTGCTGCCTGATAGCTTAGTGGAAACACATCAATAGTACTCAAAGGAACTGGATGAACACTTGAACAGAATGCGGCAATGATTTTAACTGGATGACTATACTCTGGTGTACTGTTCTGAAATACTATAATTAGTCATCAGTTGTCACCCAGCACAAAAATGCTTATTAGCATTGGATGGACTGATTTCTGCTCTAACTGAATAACTCCAAAATAATGGCACTATTCCCAAAAATACTTTTGCCTAAGTATTAAGGAAATCAAAACTGAAAGCTACATTTCCCTTTCAGCACATCCCACAGTGCATTTATCCAGTAAGTTATTATTCAATCTGAGGGACCGTATTTCCCAGTGATAGAGCATTCTAAAACAGCAGAAGCAACAGGTTTACCTGCTGAATCAGTGTTTACTGATTTATGCTGTAACAAATATCACTCATCAATCTTTGCACATCTAAACTGTCTGTTTTTCTGAAGCAATTGAACATTACAGCATCAGACTTCAGTAGCAGCCAGGTGTGAACTTCTACAAAACAAGAAAGGATGTAAGTGGGGGGGGAACATCTTTCAAGGGAAATTTTTTTCCAGGTTTTATCCAAAATACACCGGAGTTCTTTCTCTTTTCAATGCTTTAGCCTTCACAGTTTGCTTTTAAAATTAAAAGTTCCTTCCTCTCCAGATTCGTACTAGGATAGCATTCCACAACCGCTTATAAGCTTCTGGCACCCAGTCCAATTGTTAATATGTAAATGTAAGCAACAAACATAAGCAGGATTTTCAACGTGTGGAGGGAGCGAGTTTTATCTGTGCTCCATTTTGACCTTCCCCCCCAATATCCACACATGTACTTTTAAACTGGAGAATGATTCATGCGGATTTGGCTCCTCCCAGTCAAGCCGAGAGAATTATGTTAAAACACCCAAAGGCAGAGTTCAATTAACTTGGCTTGTTTTCATGGAACATTTACTGTATCGAGGTTAATGGTTAGTTTAACAAGGGAACGTGTCTTCAAGTCAACTTGGTCTCTATACCCTACTTTTTCTTTAAACTAGGATCCTGTAGGAGCTGCAGACCAGGTTAAAAACTGCTGCAGCTCATGCACTCCTGGTTAACATTGATGAAGAGAGCACATAAGCAATGAAGAAAACGTAAATGTTAATTGTTTGAGGGAGAAGGTGTGAATATATGGGTGTTCTGACTGTGCAGAGATCTCAGATAATCCGGAGTCTGAGGCGTCTGAATCATCGAGGATCTAGAATGATCGAGCAACAGCTGGATAATCCTCAACTCATGCTCACGTTCCTCTCTCCGCCTCTCTTCTTCCCATTTGTAGAACCTTTCTTCTGCTT
Organism: Mobula birostris; assembly: GCF_030028105.1. Classification (NCBI taxonomy): domain Eukaryota; kingdom Metazoa; phylum Chordata; class Chondrichthyes; order Myliobatiformes; family Myliobatidae; genus Mobula; species Mobula birostris. Next base: position 63,321,845 of record NC_092380.1, on the reverse strand, counting down.
TCCTCTGATAGTCCATGAAGGTGTTGATAATGGTCCCAATGTGTCTCTGAAACATGGTTCCTCTCTTCACCTTCATCCTCTTCTTTGGCACCGAGCAATCTATAAAAAGACAAAATTTATTGATCAGATTACTTGGGAGAAAAAACTTGAATTTACTATATACAGTGATGTTGATAAGTACAGGATATCACAAAGATATAATTATAACGTATGAAGGGCAGGAAACAATTTGTGCCCACAAACACCCATAAACAACAATCTGAAAACAAAAATAATCTCATAATCAGGTTTATTATCACTGATATATGTCATGAAATTTGTTGTATTGGGGCAGCAGACAGTGCAAGACATTAAAAATACTCTAAGTTATTTATATTAATAACTTACTTATTAATAATCAAAAGAGGTGTTGAATTGCCGCAGGCACAAGTATATTAATTAAAAACAGAAACACAGAAAACCTACAGCACAATACAGGCCCTTCGGCCCACAAAGTTGTGCCGAACATGTCCCTACCGTAGAAATTACTAGGCTTACCCATAGCCCTCTATTTTTCTAAGCTCCACGTACCTATCCAAAAGTCTCTTAAAAGACCCTATCGTATCCGCCTCCACCACTGTTGCCAGCAGCCCATTCCACGCACTCACCACTCTGAGTAAAAAAACTTACCCCTGACATCTCCTCTGTACGTACTCCCCAGCACCTTAAGCCTTGTGGCAACCATTTCAGCCCTGGGAAAAAGCCTCTGACTATCCACATGATCAATGCCTCTCATCACCTTATACACTTCTATCAGGTCACCTCTCATCCAAGCAGAAAAGGCCGAGTTCACTCAACCTGTTTTCTTGGGTATGAAGGACAAAAGATCCTAACTCAAGCAATTACTTTTAACGGGCTTAGGCTGCCTTCCCTTGGGTGGAGTCTAGAATGCTTCCAGTCCAGTTTGTGGGTTTTCTGGTGGACTACTAGCCCCACAAGGAGGCAATTTGGGCAGCAGACATAAAAAAATACTGTAAGTTACACTAAGAATATATAAAATCTAAGTAAATATTGCAAAATAGTGAGGTAGTGTTCATGGGGCCATTCAAAAATCTGATAGCAGAGAGGGAGCTGTTCCAAAAATGTGTCTGTCTTCAGGCTCCTGTACCTCCTCCCCGATGGTAGTAATGAGAAGAGGGCATGCCCTCGATGGTGAGGGTCCTTCATGATGGATGCTGCTTTCCTGATGTGCCCATTCTGAAGATACCTCAATGATGAGAAGGCTAGTGCCCGTGATGGAGTTGGCTAAGGCTGCAGCTTTTTTCGATACTGAGCAATGGAACCTCCATTTCCAGAAGGTGATGCAACCAGTTAAGATGCTCTCCATCATACATCTGTAGAAATTTGTGAAAGTCTTTGGTGACATGCTAAATCTCCTCCAACTCCTAATGAAATATTGCCGCTGACGTGCCTTTTTTGTCATTGCATCAATATTGGGCCCAGTATAGATCTTCAGAGATGTTGAGCCCAGGCACTTGAAGCTGCTCACCCTTTCAATGACTGATCCCTCGAGGACTGGTGTGTGTTCTCCTGAGTTCCCCTTCCTGAAGTGCACAATCAGTTCCTTGACCTTACTGATGTTGAGTGCAAAATTGTTGTTACAAAACCACTCAACCAGCTGATCCATTTCATTCCCGTATGCTTCCTCATCGCTCTGAGGTTCTGCCAACAACAGTTGTGTTATCAGCAGATTTATAGACAGTGTTTGAGCTGTGCCTAGCCTCACAGTCACGAGTTCAGAGACAGCAGAGCAGTGGGCTAAGCACGCACCCTTGAGGTCCGCTTGTGTTGACTGTCAGAGGCTATTTCCGATCCACATTGACTGTAGCTGTCTATGAGGAAGTCAAGGATCCAGATGCAGAAGGAGGTATACTATGTTAGTTATGTTATCCATATGGACCTAGACATTGGAGAGAAATGATCCACAGGATTGATTATATTTACCTGAGACAACAGGGCAAGGCATTGATTTAAATGTCTCAACCATGACATGGTAGCACTTGCTCATCATTTCAGTGAACTATCAAGACAGCATGGTCAGGCTACTGGAGGGGGATGGAAACCATTAAAGTCCTGCTTGTGCCGCCACCGCACCACCTCAAGAACCGATATTTGATCCTGACCTCTGAATCTGGAGTTTTTAATGTTCTCCCCACCTCTGCATGCTTTTCTTCTCTGGAGAGGAAATATGCATTTCTGTGAGTAACAAGATTTCCCTTACTCCCCTCCTCCTACCTACTTTATTTTGAATAAGGGGGAGGTTTGTTCATAGAGCTTCAGTAACTAAAGGGCTCAATGCAACCTGGCTCAATGCAGAGCAGAGGAACTTCTGGCTGTCATCATGCCAGTCAAGATTTTCATTCTCCTAACATTTTCTGGCACCAGAACCCAACCAAATGGTGTCAATATAACTCAAGGTACAAATTTCATCTTCAGGTTAATTTTCAACGTTTTCACAGGGTTTTGGCTACCCACTCTAAGCCTGATAGGCACCAACTATAGGGGTCACATGCAGATGGGAGCGGAATATACTCCCTGACCTGAGCCTCATTTGGGATGTTGGCCCCACTGCCATCTCACAGTGTTTCTGCAGGTTCCCAAAAGACAGGGATAATGTCCATAATACCATCTCAAATACTCCTCCTCTGATTGGATTCCCATGAACTGGTTACATCTTTTTCAAGCAACTTTGAGAACATCCTTTCAGTATTTCTCTCACCACTGGTAATCACTTGCCTTGATATCATTCCGTGCAGTGTGCCTGTTTCAAGAGTTTTGTGTCAAGTACAGTTTCAATATAGCCTTCCACTTGGAATAGGCTGCATGCAGTGACAGCCTTGATGCCAGCGGAGCATGGTGACAGAAGTCAGGGTTGTGAGTTTAGATACACTTAGCATGCTGCTCAGTTTTAAAGACGACACATGCATTTTCATAAATCAATGATAAGAACCCAAAGAATTTATAATTTTTCACTCCTTAGCACAGTACTGTTAAGGAAAGAAAAACTGTATCTTCTGATTTCTGTGTTGGGTTCCACATTGCATGATGTTAACGATGACAAAGTATTTTGTTTAGTTCAGAGAACAGTGACAACATGTAGAAACTTTAAACCAGGGGTCCCCAACCTTTTTTGCACCACAGACCGGTTTAATATTGACAATATTCTTGCGGACCGGCCAACCGGGGGGTGGGGGTGGTGGTGTTCAAGTAGGGTTAAACTCACCTCAACATGTCTTTTACAGTTAGGGTTGCCAACTTTCACACTCCCAAATAAGAGACAAAAGTAGCTGTCAAATCCTGGGACACTTTACCCCAGGAAAGACTGCTATGACCATGAAGCCTTCCACAGGCACCTGTGTGTGCATGTGATGTGCTCATGCGCGTATGTGCCTACTTTTCCCCACAAATCGGTTATCTCTTCATCTTCCCAACTATACTGTACATACATTATTTCTACTTTATATAGGCTGTGTATTTATATCATTCCTGCTTTTACTATATGTTAGTGTTATTTTCAGTTTTATGTGTTATTTGGTATGATTTGGTAGGTTTTTTTTGGGTCTGGGAACACTCAAAAATTTTCCCATATAAATTAATGGTAATTGCTTCTTCACTTTACACCATTTCCGCTTACGAGCGGTTTCATAGGAACGCTCTACCTTAGCGGGGTAATACGGGACAAGGGCGGTCCCGTATGGGACAAACCAATTTAGCCCAATATACGGGATGTCCTGGCAAATACGGGACAGTTGGCAATCCTATGTTCAAGTTCAACAGTGTGCAGCAGGGAACGAGGAAAGGTGCAGCTGACTCATATCGTTTCCTCGCGGCCTGGTAGCACATGCTTTACGGCCCAGTACCGGTCCGCAGCCCGGTGGTTGGGGACCGCTGCTTTAAACCATGTCAGTTCATTTCTAACAAAAGTACTGGCTTTGCTCAAATTGAGAAGCCAGCAACATCCCAAGAGTTGGGCAAGGAAAGAACAAGCTGCAGCTGCCAAGGCAGAAGTAGCAGCCTCTCGCCAAATGGTACACCGATATCATGGGATGTTAAGTGACTGGAGAGAATATGAAGAGGAAGTAACATGTCATTCGGCAGAGTCAGTATCTTATTTTCACTGTACTATTCCTGTCCAGCTTCATACCATGCTGGTGTTCAGTCCTCTTTCTGCTTGCAGTGACAGGGTCCTCTGAGCTTGTGCTCATCATTTCTTCTTCTACGGGAGCTTCTGTGTCTGCTAAATAAGTAATCAATAACAGTAAATTATCCAGTCCCATTACAGCACAACATCATTCATCCAAGTGACTCCCACTGAAATTGAAAGGAATCAGTCTCATTTGTAACCAATGCCATTGAGCTGGAATGTTAACCTGCAGCCATAATTTAATCCAAAAAATTCAATAATTGAATTAATACTGTGTCCTACTTGAAAATAGTTTGTTATAGGAATTAATTCTTCACTCTTGCAAATAGCAAATCCTAATCTGCTCTCAGAATAGATTACATTCCACAACTGTTCCAGGTTTCAAGGCCCAAGCACTGTTACAACATTTCTCCTTTGCATTTCACTTATTTTATCCTCTATTCAATTTTGTTTTATCAGAAAAAAAAAGTCTTGCACATTGGACAATGAACACCATGAATTTCAATTGATACAATGCGTCAATAAGGATCCAAGCCTTATAAAGTGATTAAGAGTGGAAGAGTCACGTACTTGCCACTAGAGCCAACATCTTTACCATCACAACAACTTGGAGGTAAATGCCCTCAAAAATGCATATTGACTCCAGGAGAACTGAGTGCCCCCTCCATCCATTCGTCATTAATATCTCTACAGTTAGTGCAATTTCAACACTAAGGTTCCTGGGCATGATTATTTCACAGGATCTCAGGTGGGAGAATCATTAACAAAAAAACTTGGCAGAGGGTGCACTTCTTGTGCCAGTTGGTAAAATTCCAACTTCCCCAGAACATACTGGTACCGTTCTACTGGAACATCCTCACATCAACCATTACTGTCTGGTTTGATGCAGCCCCCTCTCACAAAACATGTAAAAACTGCAGTGAGGGTCATGAGAGGTGGAAATAGGTAAGGGCGGCTAACAAGGCTCTGGTGAAGCTGGACCAATCCCCTGTACAGTGGAAGCAGTGGATGGCAGAAACATTGATGAACTCCAACCATACCGTCAACTTCAGAGGATGATGGAGACGGGGATGGGGGAGCATCGATGGCCTCTGCTCCACTTAGGAGCAAAGGGCCCAAGAAAGTTAACAGTGAACTGTCAGGTCAGCAGAAACCATTGCAGTCTATCGTCACTGCAGGACTTGTATGTGTCCAGGACAAAGAAGTGGGCTGGAAAAATCACTGCGGATGCAACTCGCCGAATAAAATACTTTTCCAAAAGCTATCTGTAAAGTGCTATAGGGCTATTAAAACAGTTAGTCTGATCAGCCATTCTGGTTAGCCCCCACCCCCTCTATTACCCACATCACTGTACTACACAGTAAATACTTTAAACCACTTTTAATAATGCTGTTTACATTGTAAATGCATGCTGGTATTTTTGTATTTATCCACATTTTATTCCAAATCTGTTCTTTAACTAACTTTAGTTTTATACAATTCTTTATTTATTATAATTGTTGAATAATGTTTTTTATTGCATGTCATGCCCTGACCAACACACCACAGCAAATTCCTAAGACGTAAAAAAAAATTAATTGGCTGCAGTCCACCATCACTGTAGAACCTCTGTGTCCAGGATAAAGAAGTGGGATTGCCAGCCTTAATGCTGATCTTTACAACACCCTCTTATCGCTTTTGCAACACTGCTTGCCAATCTCATTTACAATCTAAGTAACTTGGGTGAAGGGGCTGAACGTCTACTGTGGCCAGAGTTGCCGGTGATACAACAATAGATGGGAAAGCAATCTGTGATGAGCAGAAAGCCTGAAATTGGATGTGTTTAGGTTAAGTGAATGGGTAAAGTGGCAGATCATGACGTTTGAAAGGGGGCTATGGAATGCTGCCAGACCAAAAGATGCAGGGGTCCTTGTACATCAAACAGGGATTGGCATTTCCAATACAGAAATTAATTTTGGAATGAATCAGTAGCCTTTATTGCAAGTCTTACTATAGATATACATGCTGTTGGTAAGACCACACCTGGAGTACTGTACTGCATACTGTTCTTGTCTTCCTAAAGAGTATATACTTGCATAGAGGCATTTAGAGAAGGTTCATTCAGTTGATTCCTGGGATAAAAAGCTTATCTTATGATCATGTTGTGCCTATTCAGATTGGAACGAGGAAAAATGAGAGCTGATTTTGAAGCATACAGTAATCTAAAGGATGCCAAGAAGAATTTCCCCCTTGTACTGTATTTATTAACTGGATGAATAATTTCAGAATATGGGTTCACCTACTCACTGTTTAAAATGAGGATGAACTTCCTTCCTTAGAGGCTTATGAATCTTTGCAACTCTCTATCTCAAAGTACTGTGGAATTATGCCAGTCATTAAAGGTTGAGGCAAGTGAAACTATTGAATTAGAGGGGAATCAAGAATCATTGTGAACTGCCAGGGAAGTGCAGTTGAGGCTGAGAGTTGATTAATTATCACCTTACTGAATGGCAGAAGATGTCACAGACAATTTCTGCTTCTTTTCCGCACGTGCAGTACATACGTAGAATGTGATAATACTCGGTCATGAAGTGTAAAGAGACTTATGAGAAATAGAAGAGTTTTACTCAAGAACTTTAGTAAAGAGAGAAGACTGAACATCTCTTAATAAGATATTTACTTGGTAACTTTCACATCGCTTTCTGGGCTACCAAAGTTCCATTGGAATGCCCAGGACAGGTCTTCTTTTTATTACATATCACATAACATAACACATACCTGTAACACCATCTGCTCCTGACTGTGGTTCAGGCAGAGCCTCATCTTCTTCCTCATCTCTGCTGATGGTTGTGACTGGTTGGGCACAGCAAGCTGTGGGAGTTTATCATAAAGTGTGTGAGTGCTTAGGCAAATTTAGTAGCAATTATCATTTGTTGTGACTGTGAAATGAGTCACTGGAACATCACTAAATCCAGCTGATTTGTATGTTTTTTTAATTTATCCCTGTAAGCAAACATTCTTCCAGAGAACCTCTTAGTCAAGTCTCCCTAAATTTGAACTATGTCAAGTTATACCTTTTTTTTAAAAAAAAACACCAGGTGATTTAATGCAATTTCAATAGCTACAATGACATAATTTTCTTCAATATTCTGACAAATGGTTCCATTGAATAATGTTCACAATGGGAGCACATTGTAACTGACAAGACGCCTCCTACAGTTCAAACATTTTTGTTGGCACGAAGTAATTCACACAGTTGGTGTAAAATGTTTCTGAGTACAAAGAAAACCAGACACCCAAAATCAGTGTTGTGAGAGCTGAATCTACGAGTACACACAATCCCAATTATCAACAGACCAATATGACCGTCACCATGTTTTATGTAATGGATTTCAAAATCAACCTGGCCTGGATGTTTCCTTGAACTCAGTCACAATGATGCAAAGTAACTTAGCCGGTGGTGCCTGGTTTGATGTATGTCAATTAAAATACTCCCATTTTCTCACTTTATCAGCCATCTCCCTTCAGCAGCCAGCCTCCTGCTGTGTGCCAGTAGCTTGTGCTCTGTAGACAGTTCATATCAAACTAATTGTTGCTTGCAATTAAGAACTTAAGATTTATTCATGTTTGAATTAATGTCTTCTATCACTCACCCGATTCTGCAACCCATGAATCCCTAACAGTGCTTTTCCCTAATTTTGACAGAGAGACCAGAAGCAAAAGCATGGTGAACTCAAGTTATAATATCTTCAAATAATATCTGTAAATCACAACACTTTTCCCCACTCACTTCTCTTTCATTGGGGTACAGTCCCATTGGAAATGGTGCCCTACATAACCTGAACTTCAAAATGCATTGGCCAATTTGCTCATAAGACAAGCCCTTCATTCCAATGAAAAATGGTGTGCTTTGATACCGCGCCCAATGAACACTATATATCGTTGGTGTTACCGCCAAAATTCAATCCATATGGACTCCCCAAATCCACATTCATACATCTGTATTATTGCCAGGCTCCACAAGTAGGAACTCTTAATCAAATTTCTTTTCTGGAATAAATTGTACCAAGGTGTACAGTATTTCCCTCCCCAGTATCCTGAACAAGATGGTAGCTCAGCACAGACAGGGGATGAGACATCAAACATATTGGGCAGAACAACTGTTACTATTAGTTATAGTGCAGACTATGACCAGCAAATTCAGCACATTGCAGGTAGGGGATCAACATAAAATTAAATTCTGTTGCAGAAGATCATGGCAGACACCAGCTTTATGGCTAAATTTGACAGAGCAAGTAGACAAACAGATAAATAGTTAACCTCCAAATGTCTACATAACAAAATAACTCAAGAATAAAGTAATGATTATTTGTATATATTGTAAGGTAGTGTAGACACAACGTGGGTGGAAATATTATCAAAATTAATACTAGAGATACGTTAGGACTTTTGCAACCTTTAACTATGAATCAAATCATAAAATATGAAATTAAAATAAAAGTGCTAGAAATATAGATTAGAGTTTGTAAAATAAATTGGAATATTCTGCTACATTCTGTCATTGGGTTTCAAAATAATTAACTGTGTGCAGTCTTTTGATATAATTTTAGAGCTAGGTAATAATACTTATTAAAAAGGCATTATTTCAAGATGTTTACTGTATAATTCCTCTTACATTAAATGTACCTATGAAACCTATTTCATTCTATAATTGCCACTGCTTTTCGATGACCTGGGTATTAATGTATTTGAGGAATAGAAGAAACAGCCCTGTCAAAAAAGAGCGAAAGCAAGTTTCTTCGGCCGAGAGAGATTATTTCTCTTCTAAACATTCTAAACATGTAGGCATCAACGTTTTGAATGCCAATGCGAACTACTTTTGATTGCCCCATCAGATGCAAATACCATGGATTGACACGGGTAGGATGTTGCGGTCTCTATCCACTTGAATTTACAAATAAATGCAACCAGAAAACAGGCCAAATTCTTAGCCTGAAAATCATGCAACGTTGGCCCGCAATTCCCCGAAACGTCTTCTCTGCAATCACCACTCCTCACAGTAACATGCCTTCGAAGCATCCGTAATCTGTGCTCTGAATATTAGAAAAAATAATTTTCGGGGTATATTATTCACATAGGGACTGGGGAGTAAAGATTTTTAACTAATTTGGTGTAGTTTTTAAATATGCTTTTAATATTCAATGTTCTATCTTTTTGACAATCTTATTTTCTTGAACTACAAGTAATTTCAGGTCTCTAGGTTTGCATGAAAGTAGGACAGTATAATAAAAATCTGAATGCCATACATCGAAGAGCATAATATTCTCGGACGCCTAATAACGCGCCCTAAACCTACGTTCGATACCTTCAGAGTTGCCGTTTCCGTCACCACATTTTGTAAAACTGTACCATTAGGGTTAATTTAATTTTTAAAAACATACGTTAAAATTATGCAATTAATTATTAATTTCCCCATTGGAGAGACTGGCTACCTGTAATGTTTTCGGATGCTGAAGAGACCGGGGGCAGTGCATTTTGTAATTTCCCTTCCTCTTCTTCCTTGATGACCACATTAAGGAAGGTTCTGCCCTGAACTCTCTCGGTCTGGGGATTACGACATCCCAACACCGCATCAATTTCATTGTAGAATCGCATGGATTTACACATCCTGCCGGATTTCCTTTGATTCACCATGATCCTGTATTCGTATTTCAGGTTCTTCACTTTGGCCCGGCATTGCTTCCAATCGCGATTAATCCCTAATTCTTTAAGGTTGTTGGAGATCCTCACGAACACATCTTTATTCCTCACTGTTCCGGCCAGCTGATCCTGAATGGACCTGTCTTTCCAAATGGACAACAACCCTTTGATCTCTTGGTCTCCCCAGTTCTTACTCGCTCTCCTTGCCATCCTTGAGGTCACCGGTGACCATTCGGTTTATTCACAATTTAAACAAAAACTGGCAAAGCAAAAAATAAAATCCAAAAGAAGTCGTGAGCTCAAAGGAAGGTTTATCATAATGGTGGAGGAGGAGGAGGAAGAGAGAGTGGAGCTGGCCCGGACTCGACAGCGCTCACAAAACACAGCTCAGCACTTGGAGAATGCGTCACTCGGTAATGCGACGCTGCAGCCGAACGCTGATTAGCCACGTCCACGGGGGTTGGGACACGCACTTCGCAGCCGCTCGGATTTTGGCAGATACGTTTCTATTCAGGCAATGCGGCGCACAGAGAGGCGATCTGCTATCTTGGTTCATATCTCTATGCTGGGCGCAGATGGATTAACAAAATTCCATTAAAGCGGGAGTTCAAAAGGGAAACAAATTGCACCCCCATTGAGCACACATTTACAAGCAGCACTGTAGCAGGAAAGTAGCATCCACCCCCGGAAATCCCCACTATCCAGGCCAAGCTCTCTTCTCGCTGCTGCGAAGGAGGGAGGCACAGGAGCCTCAGGACCCCACACCACCAGGGTTCAGGAGCAGCTGTTCCCCTCAACTATCAGGCCGGATTTCACTCTCCGTCACTGAACGGCCTGCGGACTCGTTATCTCATGTCCTTTATTGTTTATTTTTTTTTCGCTTTTTGTGTTTGCATAGTTATTGTCTTCCGTCCGGATGGGTGCGGTCTTTCACTGATTCTGTTGTGTGTCTTGTATTTGCTGTTAATGCCCACAAGAAAATGAATTTCATATGTACCTTGAGAATAAATTTACTTTGAACGTTTTCAGTTCTTATTCCTTGTCAAGTCAAACGTGTTTGGACCTATTGCGGTCGATTAGTTGCATAAGGCAGGGGCGTCCTTTTGTATGATGGTATTAATATTGAAACATAACCTCACTTTGATGATATAGACTCCTTAAATTGATGAAAAGTTTAACATGATGGGGGTTTGAACACTAGATACACGCAACGCATTTCATTCCTGCTTCCTCCAGAAAAATATTTTAATATTCTAGATGTAGTTGCCTCTGGAATCTGTGCAACATCCAAAAAGTGGGCGTTCACGAATGAAAATCACATTAACATGGTGTTATCCTAGTCTAACAACGTCTGAACTATGTTAATGTCAGTCATACATAACAATGGACATTTTGGTGTAGAAATTAATGCACTTTTTTCTAGTCAACAATGGCGTACCCAATGCTGAGATTTTCGAACAATTGTTAGTCACATCAAGGGACGAAACTGAACGCTGCCCCAAGGGTTTGATCTGCCAAATAAAAGTCAAGTAAATTTGTCTTGACAGCCGGGAATGTTATGTTGCAACTTAATTAAACATTGGTTCAGCCTCACGTGGAGCATACTGTTGCAGCAGGACGGATGTAATTACATTGGGAAAGATGCAGAGCAGATTAACTAGGATGTTTCCTGGATTAGAACATTTCAACTATAAAATTGGAGATGCTGTGTTTGTTTTCTCTGGAGGAGAGACAATTGTTTGAAATAAAATAACAGAATAATTCCATAAAAATAACTACACGGCTTCAATGAACTTAATGGCTTAAATCGTACTTGTTGCATACATTTACACATACAAATTACTACAAAATTAATAATTCAAAACCCCCAGCCCTTCCCCCAATCTACTCTTCATATTGGCCCATGTTCATACCTTCCCCTTTCTGTGGCTCACAATCCCCCCTTCTCGCTCTCCTTTACTCCTCCCTGTTTGTGTCTCCCAACCAATGGCTGCCTCTCTTTCAAACCAACTATTCTGCCACCTTCCTTCACTTCTGAGCTGTAGGCTCTCTAAAAACTGGACGAGAAGTAGCATATGTGGAGAAGTACAAGGTACAAAGTTCTGGGAAAGGCCCCAGGGCTGCTAGGGACACATGGTGCAGGGGTAGGGAAGGAGGGAGGGTGCAATGGCTTGTGAAAAAAACAGCAGTTGCAATCAAAATCTGAAAAACAAGCATTATATATTATTTTGCTTTTATTTTTCTTGTTTGTTCTAATTTGTATGCATTATTTATGAAATCACTGTTATATGAAGTCTCATCATTAAATAACTTCAACTTGGGCCAGTGTGCATTGAATGCCAGAGCAAGTTTTAATTATCCTGTATTTGATCTGTATTCTAGATACTAATTGTGCTTCTTCAGACATGGAAAAAGCTAAATTATTTTGTGTGAAATGCTAGCAGTTAGTATTTAACAAGGCTCATGAATTTAGAATTTGACAAACTAGAAACGTGTGAAGCTGGACTAGCAGGGCAGCACCAGCTGGGATGTGAAATAGAACAGGAGCTCCATTTTCGAAAGCTAGAGACAAAAACAGTAAATATCAACACTTGTCAATTAACCAACAGAAGCACATAGGAAACTTAATCTGTTGTACATTCTTCATTTTATTTTTCTGACCAATGATAGACATCAACAGATTCTACCTGCCTGCTCCTAAACTCCTAAATTATCATAATTTAGGAGCAACTGAGCACCATAATATGGTATAAATCATAATCTTATCCCTATGTTGATGACATAACTGAAAGCAGCTTTCACCTAATGTTTCGCTGATGAATCACAAGGTGAGATTTTGAAACTTTCAGAGGGTGATATGTTCTGAATTAATTGAAAAACAATTGATAAAGCTCTTACAAACGACTTTAATGTTTTTAGATTTGCAAACTGAAGGAAGGAAGGAGGGATACTCACAATGTCCAGTCAATCCTGCAAGGAAGTGTTTTTCTACATCTTCTAATGAGGACAAGACGAGGCTTGCCCTGAATACTGTCCAAAGATGAATAATCTCTTGACTCTCACTGGAGGAATATATTTATTATAGCAATATGGAAAATGTATTGGAATACATCTGATGTCTTTGCATCACAGTTCAGATTGTCTATAAACTTGGAAGAGGAAAATACAATCGAACAAAAACAAAACTAAAAGCATTTAATGGCGTTTGAGTTAGGGGACTCAAAGTGTATGTCAAAAATCATGTTTATTTAGTTTTATTTCCACTTTCACATAGAGGCCAAATATTTCATTATAAACATAGGTTAAAGAATGCAATATAATGTATCATTTCTTAATGCATGCATTACTAAATGACAATAAAGGAGGACTACGTGTCCTCATAATCAAAAAAAAAGACCATAAGGCATAGGAGCAGAATTAGGCTATTCAGCCCATCAAATTGAAGCCATGTTTTAACTACAAATAGGAAGGAGAAAAAAATAGAGCTGACATTGAACAGCAAAGGTTTATAAATTAATCAGAGGGGAGTTCAGCTAATTGATTTGCTTATTTGATTATTGAAGAAAATAAGGACATGATGACAATCTGTAACCTGCGGAGAATGACAATATAATACTGGAAATGAAGACAAAAATTAGTAAAAGGGTAAAAATGTATAACTCAATTTAAACATTAAATATTAAAAGGGATTAAAACCATTTTCAACTATTTCAAAAAAATTTAAAAATAAACAAGGAACAATAAGCTTAAATTGAAATATCAATAGTAGTAAAATTCCTCGAGATCCTCATCAGGGATAAAACAATGGAACAGATATGTTCAGCCCTATATGATGCAAGATATAGTCTAAGTACAATGATTTTATACTACTCATAGTTCTAAATAACCTACAGTATTTAGAAGCAGAGTGTCAACATCAACTGAATCTTGTATTTCTATGAGCTATCAGTCACGTTCGTTTTTAAACCTGCCTTTTAGTTAATAAGACTGATTATTGTTTGTACTTTACCCATTTCAACAGGTTCTTTGAAGGCTGGTTGGTTCATGTTTGTACTAATGCTCGCTGCCTGTATTCCTAATCCGTACAAGATGCCCCATATCTGACATTTCTCTGACACATTTCAAGGAAGTTTGCAATTAACTCTGATTTTATCCAGTGGCTATTGGTGACTGGGTGGCTCACCACTGACTGAAAACTGAACCTGTTTTTCCATTCCTATTACAAGTTTTCCCACATTTTCCACATATACACTTGCCCCTTCTTGCCCACTCAACCAACCAGCCTATTTCCAGTTCAATCTACAAACTTTCTGTCCAGCTTGTTTAGATTGCCAAAAATCTTAGCTATAATACATTTTTTAATATCTGTGTTATTAATGTAGATTGTAAATATCATTCTTCCTGCTGACATATCATTAGTAACATCCTATCAACCTGAAAGAAAATGTTTCTATTCTTTGTTTTCTGACTTATAAGCCACTTATTGGAAGTCCAGAACTTGAGGCTTGATGGCCTGAGCCCAGAATCTGCAAATCTCTGCGAATCCACTGGAGAATTTGAAGGCCCAATGTCTATGAGCCAAGGTCAGTCTTCTGGAGGCCGAAGACAGTCTGTTCTGAGGTTGAAGGACATGGATCGATGGATGGGTGGGACTTAGGAACAGGGCTTGTTCTACTGTTGTGTTCTGTGCTGTTCTGTTGAGCATATGGGCTTGCTATGTTGCCACTGGAATGTGTGGCAACACTTGCAGGCTGTTTCCAACACATCCTTGAGTGTGTTGGTTGTTAATGCAAATATCATATTTCACTGTCTATTTCAATGCAGATGTGACAAATCTGAATCTTGATCTATTGTAGTTTATTACTTTGAACTTTGGGAACCCTTAATTTAAGATATCAACACTTGGTGTGGCACTTTGTCAAATACCTTTTTAAGAATGAAATACACATTTGCTGCTTAGCTTTAATCTACCTTGCTATTTATCTTCAATATTGTCAGGAAGCTCTATAAGATTGGTCAAGCAAATATTCCTTTTGAATATTTGCCACTTCTGTAATAATTGACTCCAATATTGAATTTGATCTGAGAATTTCCTGAATTATGGTGTTAAATTTGTTCCCTTCCAATCTACTGGGATGGTTCCAGAATCTAGGTAAACATTTGCTGCTACCCTTTTGAAAAGCAGGACTTGCAAAAATTTAAAAAATGTTTCTATGCTCTTCCTTCTTAATTTCTTATAGAAACCTTTTTCATTGTTCGTGCGAATTTATTCTATCCTTTTTCAATCATTTTCTGTACCAAATTAGAACAGACATTTAAAAGATACTGCCCTCAAGAACAAGTCAGAAGGTAGAAAATCTCTGCTCATAAAAGCGAATATATATAAAAAAACTGACGCAGTGCCACTGAAGTATTTACCCTATGTAACTTTAGTCTAGTTTTCTAAATGCCTGAATAGAAACAAGATTATATTCATGGTGAGTTCAGCTGCAGCAATGGTATGGCATGATAATTGGCACTGGTATGCTGGGGATGAGAAATAAGTAACGATTCCTTTTCGAATTATTGCTTGAATGTGTCTGTATGTGATGATCAGGTGAGAACAGCAAGAGTTCTGGCTGTAATATCTCCACAAACAAACAACTTACTAACACTGAAAATTTAGCTCACATATTAATCATTTTAGTTTCATTCATTCACTGGCAAAGCAACACTTAAAATGCTCCTGCTCCATTACAGCTTTCATTTGAGACCAGTTAAGAGTTAACCACATTAGTGGATATAGAGACACATCTGTGTAAGCCTAGATATGGAGGACTTATCTTCCCTGAACCAGATAGATAGATTTATATTATAATCTGGAAATTTCATGGTAGCTTTCTATGCCAGATTTATCTATACATTCCCCAGCTGCTGTGATGGGATTTGAACTCATCAACCCTGAACAATAGTGGTTGAACCCTAATAGCGACTTCACACTAGTTCAGTAACAAACATGTTGTTACGTGTACTCGACTCCACCAATTATAATCATTCAGTCAAGTCAGCTGTATAGAATCCAAACCCCAACATGAGGCAGTAGCTTTAAACACAAAGTATAAGGGGAATAGGACCAACAATAGATTCAGTCAAGGCCCTCTAACCTTCAGAATCTTGGTTCAGTTAATATTTCTCTTAAGGTAAGCTCACGCTACCTGCCCAAGATTCATATATGGGGTATGGCTCAGGTGTCAACCTGTTTACCACAGTACCAGCTCCTTCAGGGTTATGGTCATCCCGACCAGCTGAAGTCAAAGGCAATGTGATGCTTGGGTTCAACAGATTCAGAACAGACATCCTCTGAACAGATATATTAAGGAAAATACAATAAGGGTCATAGATAAATTTAGATTTTTAAACAGTGTATATCTACATAAAGATTCTCCTAATCAATTAATTACTTTTAAAAGCGAAAGCTTTGCATTTGCGCAATCTCAGGGTTTCCCAACAGAGCTGATGGAGTACTTTTGCCGTGTAATAGTAAAGGAAACATGGCTCGCATTGGCTGTCCCCACAAATGGCAAAGCCATAATGGCAAGTTGACTTGTTTTCTTCAGAGATGTTGGTTAATGGAATTAGTGCTGGCAAGACACTAGGAATAACTTTTCTCCAGGATAATCTTACTCTTTGATAATAAATGTACTTTGATTGATTGATTGAAACTCTGAGTTCGTAGACTCAGGTTCATGAAGCAATAAAAAGTAACAGCTCCCACAAGGAAGCACAATCTCTCCACTAACCTAGCCTGGGAGCCCAGGTGTTTGTGCCCTAATTTCTACACTGAGCCTTGAACCCCACAGCTTATTGGACTCTGAGGTGAGTACGCCACCAAAAGAGCTACTTGTATTATTATTGTTTTGTATGTAAAATCAAGTCAATTTTGTGTAAAAAGAGTTCCTTAAACATCAGCAGGATGACGTTTTAATCTATATCTGGGGTGTGGTTCAGCAGACAGTTGGACAACATGCAGGAATTCTGTACTCTTTTTGAGAAGGAATCCTTTGCATACACCTCTGAGCTATTTAAGCAGCAAATGAATCAAGTAAAATATGCTGCTTTCAATATTACTGCACTGTACAGAGAGCCGTGCTAAACTGTGTTCTTGATTTTACAACTTGTTGAACTAATGAATGCTACTACCTAACCAAGAACTGTATGAGAATATTAATCATGGGTTACCCCCTCCCCCCATCATGTCACTTGAAATATTAATGTTTTTTTTTCCATTTTGGCTGCTCAGCCTCCTGATTGCAATAGAACTCAAAGTGGATGATATGAAAAAAGACTGCCATTTTACTAACAACCAAACTTACAATTGCACTTACTCAAACGTACTCCAGTTGACCTTCTGTCATATTTGATATTCTCAATATCTGGAACCATCTTGCTCTTAAGTTCACTTGTTCCATTTCTGACACCTCCCTCCCCTTTCTCGATCTCTCTGTCTCCATCTGTGGAGACAAACTTTTGACCGACATCCTTGTATCGACATATCAATACTCACAGTTATCTTGACTATACTTCTTCCCATCCTGTCTCCTGTAAAAATGCTATTCCTTTCTCTCAGTTCTTTTGTCTCTGCCACATCAGTTCCCAGGATACGGTTTTCCTTTCCATGATATCAGAGTTGTCCTCCTTCTTCAAAGAACAAGATTTCCCTTTTCCAACATTGATGTTGCCCTCACATGCATCTCTTCCATTTCCCAAACACCCATGTTCACCCCATCTTCCCTCCTCTTGTCCTTACCTACCACCCCATGAGCCTCCACACTCAACACATCATTCTCCACAACTTCCACAATCTCCAAAGGGATGCTATTGTCAAATATATTTTTACCTCCTCACCTCTGTCCACTTCCCTCAGGAATCACTCTCTCCTTGATTCCCTTGTCTATTCATCCCTCCCCACTAATTTCTCCCCTCCCCCAGCACTTATCCCTCCAAGTGGCCAAAGTGCTACACCTGCAGTTTTACCTCCTCTCTCACCTCCACTCAGGGCCCCAAACAGTCCCTCCAGCTGAGGCAACAATCCACCTGTGAACCTGCTGGGGTCGTCTATTGTGTTTGGTGCGCCCGATGCAGTCTCCTCTACATTGGAGAGACCTGCTGTAAATAGGGGGGGGCTGCTTCATTGAACACCTCCGCTCCATCTGCCAAAAGCGGAACATCCCGGTGACTAAACACTTTAATTCCCAATCCCATTCCTGTTCTGACATGTTGGTCCTTGGCCTCCTCTTGTGCCATGATGAGGCCAACCTCAGGGGGAGGAGCAACACCTTATATTTTATCTGAGTAGGCTCCAACTTGATGGCATGAATATCAATTTCTCCTTCTGGTAAAAGAAATTTCCCTCCCCCACCCTCCTTTTCTATTCTTCACTCTGGCCCCTTACCTCTTCTTATATTGTCTATCACCTCCCCCGGGTCCCCTCCTCTTTCCCTTTCTTCAATGGTCCACTCTCCTCTCCTATCAGGTTCCTTCCTCTCCAGCCCTTTACCTTTCCCACCCACCTGGCTTCACCTATCACCTTCCAGCTATCCTTCGTCCCCTCTGCCCCCCCACCTTTTATTCTGTTATCTCCCCCCTTCCTTTCCAGTCCTGAAATGTCAACTGTTCATTCACTTCCATGGAATTCCTGCTGAATTCCTCCAGCATTGTGTGTGTTGCTTTGGGTTGCCAGCATCTGCAGAATCTCTCATGCTTAACATCCTTATTAATTGCTTCTGTATTCTTTCCACAGCAATAATATTCTGTGCGGTCAGCACTGCACACAGTAACCCTGATGGGATTTCACAAGAACACTCTACTGACTTAATATATTTCGACTTTCCCACTTGAATACCCATTACATGTGATCTGTGAAGGATACAGCACTGCTGCCAAGAGGAGGCAGGCTGATTACCGATGGTTCCTGGATCAGGCGATAGAAGCCTGCTGAACCCGATGGATGAAAGTACAAATGAGCCTTTGGGGTGAATACCTGTCTGATCCTCATTGGCATGAACAGTGCAGGGAAGCAGATTTCATCTACTGAGAAGAAAGAAAGAAGTGAATAAATGAATGTGTCCTGGCCAACATCCTGATCAACCAGCGCACTTCAGATATAGTGAACATTTGATGTTACTAGGCTTGCTCCGCATTGAATTGATCTAATCTTACACAAATAGAAATGATAAAACCTCAGCCTGTGCTCAGTTGGTTGTGCACTTCTGAGAATTTGCTGTTCGGTTTTCTGTTATAACAATGGCAGCTGCCAATTGGTACAGTACCTGGTTATTGGTGAGCCAAGCTCACAAATATACATGCACTTTCCAGCAAGGCTGGTGATTAGGAGCAGGAATCAAACTGTTTTCGTAGAAAATGGCTTATGACACAGGGCAAGTATGAAACATAGGCTCTTATGCTTGTTAGCTCAATTTCCTTTTTGTATTGAATTACTATCTTACCTTCATTATGCTGATATTTTATGTGAATCACTTTACGGTTTGAAAGCAAACAAATTTGCTTTGTGGTATAACTTAATGTATTTCCTGCCAAAGGGTCTCAGCTCGTAACGTCGACTGTACTCTTTTCCTAGATGCTGCTCCTCCAGCATTTTGTGTGTGTTGCTTGGATTTCCAGTATCTGCAGATTTTCTCTTGTTTGTAATGTATTTCCTCTTTCTGTTGCGCTCCTTTCATAGAGAGGACATGGCCTCCACATACACAACAGACTGCGATAATCAGTAGTGTGTAAATGAAGGTGATTTCACTTTAGGACTCTGGTTGGCTTCAATCTGACTGCATCAATGTGGGTAAATTAGGGAGATTGACAATTGGGAATAGAAGAGAACTCCTCTGTGCTATATGGAACTAATTGTTTTTGGCCTGTTTCTCTGACAAAAGGGATTTAATGAATTATACTTCAGATGGGAATTCCTGATCTTTAAAGAAATTCCAAGATTAATATTCACAACAGTACAAAAGCATTGCTAGAAATAGTATTTCCTCTCAGAATGCACACACTGCTTGAAAACATAAATTACCTGTAAACCATGAACAGGTGGCATGCATTTTAATATCACAGTATAATATTACCTTGGGAAAGAGTTGCCATTCAGTTTTAAGGTGTTGCAGTTACCAAGACACTTAAGATTAAAGAATAGGTTATACTCAAAACTTATCCAATACTGTTGGATCTGTACACCAGTACAAATCACTGCTTTTGGGAGACATGAGTGAAAAGTAGCAATAAAAAGTTTGACTTTATTTTTACACAGGCAACGTACTGAATTAGAACACAAACCTTTGCTTCTGCTATCATCTTCCATGTTGTCTGAATGCACTTGCAGCCTGTTTTGGACTGAGAGCTGGTTCTCCAGTTTGCTGCTTGTCTCAGACTGAAGCTTTTCAATTGTACTGTGTTTATTTCTCCACATATTCTCTTCCAGTATTTTCATCCTCTCCCAAACCTAAAACAACCACAAAACTATTTATTCGCCTCAGCCCGGATAGTCTGCTGTGGGTTATGCCCTGTCCTGTCACTAGAAGGCAACAAGACCCAACTCAAGATTCAAGATTGTTTAATGTCAATTCAGTACGCAAGTGCAAAGAAGAACAAAATAATTGTTAACCCGGATCCGAAGCAGCATATAAAAATTGTACTAAGATAAAGAACACAATAGTAAAAACCACAATAAATACATAAGATGGCTTATTTACATAGATTGATTATATGTACATAAAGTGTTGCTAGGTACAGGAATCTCTGTATATAATGTGACTCTGACAGGAAGTGATAAAGTAGTGGTGGGTAGTGTGGAGGGATGGGTTAGTGAGTGGAGATGTTGATCAGCCTTACTACTTGGGGAAGGTAACTGTTTTTGAGTCTAGTGGACCTGGTGTGGATATTACATAGCTTCCTCCCTGATGGGAGTGGGACAAATAGTCCATGAGCAGGGTGGGTGGGATCCTTCACGATATTGCTGGCCTTTTTTTCTGGCACCTTTCTGTACATGTCCTTGATGGCAGGTAGGCTGGTGCCAGTGATGCAATGGGCAGTTTTGACTACCTGTTGCAAAGCCTTCCTGTCTGCCACAGTGCAGTTTCCATACCTTCCAGTGATACAGCATGTTAGGATGCTCTCTACAGTGCAACTGTAGAAGTACAGATGTGCATAGTCCAGCTCTTGTCACCCTCTTCAGAAAGTAGAGAAGTTGGTGGGCTTTCTGGATTGTATAGGATGTGTTCTGCACCATGAAAGTTTGTGCAAGATGTGCACTCATAGGAGTTTGAAACCGCTCGCAGTTTCCACTGCTGTACCACCGACATAGAGGGGTGTGAGTGGTGTGTGTTCTTGTGAAGTCAATAACCATCTCCTTTATCTTGCTGATATTGAGGAAGGTGTTAGTTTCCTGGCACCAGGACTCGAACTTCCGCATAGCGGCACACAGAGTCACTGTAGCTTTTCCGGCTTCCAATAATGAGGCTAGTTTTTTTCAAAACGGTGATGAAGAAACCCCTCCTGTCTAATTTAAATCATTGGTTAATTTAAATCAAAAATTATGAGGGGATGTCTCTTCCAAAAATTAATCAGGGTAACAAAAGTTTGAAAATTGGAATATTATTACGGGATATTAGGTCAGAACAGAGGAAACCTACAGGTAAAATTCATGGTGTTTCTGCCCAGTCTGAGTGTGAAGTGGTTTATTTCAGTAGGTCAAATTTGAAGACAGAATATGATATTAATGGTAAGACTCTTGGCACTGTGGAGCATCAGAGGGATCTTGGGGTCCTTGTCCATAGGACACTCAAAGCTGCTGCGCAGGTTGACAGTGTTGTTAAGGCGGCATACAGTGTATTGGCCTTCATCAACCATGGGATTGAGTTCAAGAGCCATGAGGTAATGTTACAGCTATACAAGACCGTAGTTAGAATTCACTTGGAGTATTGTGTTCAGTTCTGGTCATGTTACTACAGGAAGGATGTGGATATTATAGAGAGAGTGCAGAGGAGATTTAGGATGTTGCCTGGATCAGAGAGCATGCCTTATGATAATAAATTGAGTGAACTTGGCCTTTTATCCATGGAGTGACGAAGGATGAGAGGTGACCTGATAGAGGTGTATAAGATTATGAGAGTCATTGATCACGTGGATAGCCCGAGACTTTTTCCCAAGGCTGAAGTGGCTAACATGAGAGGGCATAGTTTTAAGGTGCTTGGAAGTAGGTACAAGGGGAATGTCAGGGGTACGTTTTTCACACAGAGAGTGGTGGGTACGTGGAATACACTGCCAGTGACAGTGGTAGAGGCGGATACCACAGAGTCTTTTTAGAGACATGGATAGGTACCTGGAGCTTAGAAAAATAGAGGGCTCCGAGGTAGGGAAATTCTAGGTAGTTTCTAGAGTAGGTTACATGGTTGGCGCAACATTGTGGGCTGAAGGGCCTGTATTGTGCTGTAGATTTCTATGAGGAGGAGAAGATGGTGGCGGGACGGCAGCACGCGCGGCCTGTCCGGTGAATATATCTGTAATCTGTCAAGTAGGGGACCGCGCACAATTCTGATTTGATGGAAAGAGACGTGAGAGTGCAGAGGAACATCTGGAGAAACTTCTGAAATGCCTGCTTTGCTGCTGCTGCTACTGTGTGGTAACCGGAATCTCCGGAGCAGAAGGCCCGAATCCTCGGCTTTGCTTATTTCAGCGGCCAGGGCGAGGTCGAAGGCTCTCGGCAGAGGATGGCGCTTAGGAGGCTGTATTGGAGGGGCTGGTCAGAGGCTCGAAGTTTTTGGATGGATGGACTCAGTGTCGGCTGTGGCTAGCTATTTCCAAGGCATCGGCAAGTTGATGGTGCCTGGAGGTTTATGGCAGGGAGTTTCTTCCTTTTGCCGCCTGCTATCGGGGACTCAGGAGTCGATCGACTCGGAGACTTTGAGACTTTTTTTTTACTGTGCCCATGGTTTGTTCTTCATCAAATTATGGTATTGCTTTGCACAGCTGTAACTATATGTTATAATTATGTGGTTCTGTCAGTGTTAGTCTTTGGTTTGTCCTATTTTTTGTGATATCACTCTGGAGAAACATTGTATCATTTCTTAACACGTGTGCATTTCTAAATGACAATAAAAGAGGACTGAGTATTCTCATAATCTAATAATCTAATCTAATGTTCTCTCTTCTCATGTCAATCTAACCTACTAATCCGATAGGTCAACCCAAACCAGACTGAGCCTGAAGATCAAGATGCAATATATTTTTATGCAGATTCCTCAGAAACAGAATGTGTTATAATACTTAATTTCCCGTTAATATAGCATCACTGAATTTGTAATTCCCTGAGTTTATATTTGTATATTACTAAAATACTTCGCAGGAGTTTTGTTAAACAAAAATTGACAGCATGTAACATGTTAGGGTTAGGTTCTTAAAGGTAGATGTCCTCAAATGTCTTAAAAAAGAAAATAATGTATAACAGGAGAAAATTTTAAAGAAGGTATGTCATAACTAATTCATTGCCAGCTGTAGGGTTGATTGCAATTAGCAATGGGAATGCTGAACAGGAATAGATAGAAATCTCAAAAGGAGATAGGTTTATGGGACGGGTGTGGGGGTGATTACTGATGCTGAAAAGAATGAAGCTATTGAGGAATTTGGCCAAAAGGATGATAATTTTAAAAGTGAGACATTGCCAGTCTCTGTATATTGGCAACTGGTTAAGCAATCACACAAAGGACAGACAAACAGGATAAACAGGAGTGGCTGGACAGAGCTTTGCCACAACCCAGGCACTGACCCACAACCATGAGAGGTGGGGGCAACTGGTGAAGTGATCGATCATCTGTACTGCGCCCTACGGCCTTGGTGGGTTGCCATAAAGGATTTTGTACAAATGACACAAAGGACATCTAAGTTCTGGATAACTTCAAGTTTGTGGAAGATGGAAACTGACAGCAGAGACAGAACAATCAAATGTAAGTGTGGCAAAGTGCCAGAAGGGCTAGGACCAGGAGCAGCGAGCAAATGGGGACAGATTTGAAAGTTTTTATGCAATAACTATTCTCTATATACCTCCATTACTCAGCAGTGGGCAACTCTGTTAACAACTTGGCACCTATCTAACTTTTCCCAGGAGCCAATATTCCCAATGCTTTTCCCTTCCTAACAGTTGTTAGGTCAGCATAGTTGGAAATGTATCCAGATTCAATGGCAGTGGAATTCTGGGTCCCTGATCTTATCTTTAAACTTGGCTGATTCAGCCAGGAGATTCAAGTGACTCATCCTGTTGTAGTCCACAGCTTTAGAAACAACTAGTGTATTACATGAAACATTAGAAACAAGAAAAGAAATAGGCTAATTGTCCCCTTAAGTTTGCTCTGCTATTTAATAAGAGTGTGGCAGTTTCAATGTTGACCCATCCAATGATTACTTTTGGACTTATATTGTCCTTTCAATAGTTGTAATACAGTATTGTGATCTTTGTTTCTCCCATTTAAAAAAACAAATTATTATTAAAGTCCTATATTGTAAATGGTTTAGAGTGATTTTATTGACTTTCACTTACATCCACTGGGAGTTTCTTTTTCAGCAGAAGACTCTTACTCATACTAATCTTTTGTCGTGTAACAGCACTATGGGGAGAAGTAGACAGAATAATACAGTGAGGCAGACAAATACATTCGGGGAAGGGAACAAGCAAAGCCAAGAACTTAAATGATCAACATATTAGAAGGCATTTGTGAACCATGAAAATGGAAGCAAACAATCCATTAGCACACGTATTAGAAAGATGTTTGCATTATAAACTTCGAGGGGTCATTGATAAGTTCGTGGCCTAAGGTAGAAGGAGTCAATTTTAGAAAACCTAGCACATTTACTTTTCCTACATTTACACACTTAGTCCAGTGGTCGTGGAGCATATGGATCCCTTCTTTGTGGAAGTCGACGTCTTGGACCTCCAGAAAGTGGTCCACAGCAAGGTTGATTGATAAGTTCGTTGACTAAAGTAGAAGGAGATGAGGAGAAACTTAAAACTTTCTGCATTTTCACTCAAAGAGTTGAACTGCATGTGCATGTAATGAGAGCTGTATAACTCATCTCCTTCTACCTTAGGCCATGAACTTATCATTCACCCCTGCTGAGGACCACTTCTACAAAGAAGGGAT
The DNA here is from genome assembly GCF_030028105.1 of Mobula birostris. NCBI lineage: Eukaryota > Metazoa > Chordata > Chondrichthyes > Myliobatiformes > Myliobatidae > Mobula > Mobula birostris. Next base: position 63,296,804 of record NC_092380.1, on the reverse strand, counting down.
CCTTATGCTTCACGACCGCTGGACTAAGTGTGTACATGTAGGAGGGGACTATGTTAAAAAGTAAATGTGCTAGGTTTTCTAAAATTGACTCCTTCTACCTTAGGCTACGAACTTATCAGTCACCCCTTGTACTTGTCAGCAGCATTCTTAATAGTTTGTAAGGTAAAAGTACCACCAGTTTGTTAATGCCTCTCTCTGAGAACCAAGAAAATTTCATAGTGATACAGCACAGAAAAAAGGCCCTTCAGCCCACGTAATCCATGCTGACCATCTCCCCCCCCCCCGACATTTTACCATTCACTAACACTCACACTTGTGCAAGGGAGAGGAAGAAGGTAGAAGCTATTGAGCAGAATTTAGGGAGACTAGGTTATGAGAAACATCCTGAGAGAAAGGGATGACACATAAGTGGCTTATAATACCCCCTTCTGTATGATGTGGAACTATGGAGTGATTAAACTACTCAGTTCTCAATCCAGATCAAGAGCTTATCAGAGCTGTGCTGCTGCTGGCTGTAAGGAGTTTGTATGTTCTACTCCTATCTGCGTGGGCTTCCTCCAGGTGCTCTGGTTTCCTCCCACAGTCCAAAGACATAGCAGTTGGTAGGTTAATTGGTCATTGTAAAATGTCCCATAATTAGGCTAGTGTTAAATCAGGAGTTGCTGGGCAGCATGGCTTGAATTGCCGGAATGGCCTATTTTGCACTGCATCTCAATAAAATTAAAAAAATTAAAAAGGCTTCCTTGGTGCAAGCCTTCTGCTCTCTTTCACTCACTCCTTTCCAAGTGCACCACGTCACCAATACATCCTGCTTCGCAGTGTCAGAGAGGAACTTATGAGTATTCATTGGATCTGCCAATGTTCTATAGTTTTATGCAATGCACAGTATAGGCAAGTTTATTTCCCTTCTCCTTATAAGTAATTAACTCTTGTTCTGAGTGTATCAGACCTTTAGCATACATCTTTGTATGCACCTGGTTAAAAATGGGTATTCTCATGTTCTCTCTTCACCAAATAAATCTCCCTTTCCTTAAATTATTATAAATATTTAAAATAACTTATCACTTGTTGATTATCTAATCCTTTTTTTCTTGATTTATTGTAGCTGGGTGATTTAGCCACTACCAGCTCCTCAACTTTTCGGTGGGGGTCTTGGACCACCTTGTACTGATCTGATATCTCAAGCAGAGTGATTCAGTGCCCGTCCTCCCTTTGTCTCATAATCCTGGTTCTCAGCTGTTAGTCGTTCATTCTCTGATCTTGGAATCTTCTCTAGCTCATCTATTCAAAAACACAAACATCTCAATCCTGTCAAATTAAACAGTCAGTTAATAAAACCTGATGCTTCAAGATGCATTATTAACTCTTCAGTTGATTGCCTTAAGTCTTGAAATAATTAGCTAGGGCAGGAAGACCAAAGAGTTCTACTTCAAGAAAAAAAAATTAACCAGTTTCTCAAGATTGGAATAGACAACAAAGAAGGTGCTGCTTGTGTTAACTCATCCATCATGAAAAGAAATAATAATCACAGCATGTAGTGCTCAAACATCTTCAATGGATCGTAAAACTAATGCATTTTGCAGATTCTGTTAAAAATCAGAGTGAAGTGCCCATCTATTGTTCCCTTCAAAGAGTTGTAAAATTGGCCTAGAGAGCAGGGAGTTCTCCAGTTCTGCTATACACAGTACCATTCATATTTCCCATAAAAAATACCATATTCCTAGTTGATTATCTCAAACAAAGGTCAATTCTTAATACATTATTCAGATTTCTTCACCCATTTGTGGCTCAAAGCCAAAACCTACTAATTAATATTTAATAATTACAACAACCGAAACAAATTATTAGATTATGAAGCATGATCTGACAGAGAGGGAATACCAGGGAAAGACAACAATTGAAAATGTGTATTCTTGATTGTATGAGTCACAGGTACAAATAAGTACATTGTTTTAAACTGATATACTGCTGTCCCTAAAGATTCTAGTTAACTCATCCAAAATAAGCCCTGACCTAGATATTTTATGGCCCTAACAGCTCCGTCTTATAATTGGACACAAAAGTATCAAATTAAGGATTGTTGGGATCACAACTTTTGACTCTTTTACAAAGAGAACTATGATTGTCCTAAATCCAGATTTTGTGGTATTACAACCCCTAGTCAAAATCAAAATGTCACAACAAATCACTTAACAATGTACTGTATATCAGTACTGAAGCAAAGATTGATGGAGGAGCAGGTACTGTTGAGGAAGCTAGGAGTCTGCAGAAGGACTTGGACAGATTAGGAGAATTGGCAAAGAGGAATACAGGGTCGTGAAATGTACTTTGGTGGAAACAATAAAGATGTAGACTATTTTCTAAATGGAGAGCAAATTCAGAAATTGGAGTTGCAAAAGTGCAGGATTACTTAAAGGTTAACTAACAGGTTGAGTAGGTAGTAAAAAAGACAAATGCAATGTTAGTTTTCATTTTGAGAGGACTAGAATATGAAAGCAAGGACTTAATGCTGAGGAATAGTGTGAGCATTATTAGGAAGGATGTGCTGTCATTGCAGAGAGTCCAGAGAAGTTTACAAGAATAATTCTGGAAATGAAAGGGTTATTGCACGAGGAGCTCATATATTAATGGCTCTACACCTATACTTGCTGGAGTTTAGAAGAATAGGGTGGGTGGGGGGGGGGTGTATCTCAGTGAAACCTACTGAAATTGAAAGGCCTGTATAGAGTTTACATGGAGAGGTTGTTTTCAATAATGGGAGAATCAAGGACTAGAGGGCACTGCTTCAGAATAGATGAATGTCCCTTTAGAGCAAAGATGAGAAGGAACTTCTTTCGTCAGAGGGTGGCAGATTTGTGGAATTCATTGTCACAGAGAGCTGTGAGGCCAGGTCATTGGGTATATTTAAAGTGGAGGTTGATAGTTTTTTGATTAGTAAGGGCATCAAAGGTTATAGGAAGAAAGCAGAAGAATGGGGTTGAGAAGGAAAATAAATCAGCCATGATCAAATGGCTGAGCAGAGTTAATGAGCTGAGTGGCCTAATTCTGTTCCTATGTCTTATGGTCTTATACTTCACTGCTCTCAAACTTAAACTTCTTACATCGAAATGCATCTGAATATATAAAACAACATCCATATGAAAGTATATCCCTGTATACTCTACCCACCTGTCAAGAAAGTATGATCGAGTGGAATGTCTGGTACAGATGATCTGAAAGACTCTAGAAGGGTCTTCATTTACTTTCTGCAATTTCAGAGAAAAGTACCAATGATATTCTTTTAACAACATAACCAGAAAATGTTGGCCATTTGATACTTCGCCCTAACGTTGCAAGCCTTAGGTCCCACACCACCAGGTTCAGGAACAGTTATCAAGTCAAGTCAAGTTTATTGCCATTTTGACCATAAGTTGCTGGTACAGTACACAGTAAAAATGAAACAATGTTCCTCCAGGACCCTGGTGCTACATGAAACAACACAAAACTACACTAGACTATGTGAGACAGCACAAGGCTACACTAGACTATGTAAAACAAACATAAAAACTGCACTAGACCACAGACCTGCACAGGACTATACAAAGTGCACAAAACAGTGCAGGGCAGTACAATAATTAATAAACAAGACAAAAAGCACAGTAGAGGACAAATTACAATATAATAATAAATAATGTAGATGTCAGTCTAGACTCTGAGTATTGAGGAGTCTGATGGCTTGGGGGAAGAAACTGTTACGTAGTCTGGTCGTGAGAGCCCGAATGCTTTGGTACCTTTTGCCAGATGGCAGGAGGGAGAAGAGTTTGTGTGAGGGGTGTGTGGGGTCCTTCACAATACTGTTAGCTTTGTAGGTGTAGCGTATGGTGTAAATGTCTGTAATAGCGGGAAGAGAGACCCCGATGATCTTCTCAGCTGACCTCACTATCTGCTGCAGGGCCTTGCAATCCAAGGCGGTGCAATTTCTGAATCAGGCAGTGATGCAGCTGCTCAGGATGCTCTCGATACCTCCTCTGTAGAATGTGGTGAGGATGGGGGATGGGAGATGAACTTTTCTCAGCCTTCGCAGAAAGTAGAGACGCTGCTGGGCTTTCTTGGCTATGGAGCTGGTGTTGAGGGACCAGGTGAGATTCTCCGCCAGGTGAACACCAAGAAACTTGGTGCTCTTAACGATCTCAACAGAGGAGCAGTCAATGTTCAGCGGAGAGTGGTCGCTCCGTGCTTTCCTGAAGTCAACAACCATCTCTTTTTTGTTCACATTCAGAGACAGGCTGTCGGCTCTGCACCAGTCTGTTAGCCGCTGCACCTCCTCTCTATATGCTGACTCGTCGTCCTTGCTGATGAGACCCACCACGGTCGTGTCATCGGCAAACTTGATGATGTGGTTCGAGCTGTGTATTGTTGCACAGTCGTGGGTCAGCAGAGTGAACAGCAGTGGACTGAGCACACAGCCCTGGGGGACCCCCGTGCTCAGTGTGATGGTTTTGGAGATGCTGCTCCCGATCTGGACTGACTGAAGTCTCCCAGTCAGGAAGTCTAGGATCCGGTTACACCCTGCAACCATCAGACTCCTGAACCTGCATGGATAACTTCACTCAACACCTCTGAACTGATTCTGTGACCCAAAGACTCACTTTCAATAGTCTTTACAATACTCGTTCTCAGCATTTTTATTTGCAGTTTGTTTTCTTTTGCACATTGGCTCTTTGTCAGTCTTTGTCTGCGTATGTAGAGTTTTTTCATATATTCCATTGTATTTCTTTCTTTTCCTGTAAATGCCTGCAAGAAAATGTATTACTGTATCAAACTACATACATATACTTTGAACTTTTGAGCTCTTTCAAACAATACTTGCTGCTACTACAATTATTTATGTATGCTATCATTTTTGATACTAACTGATTGACTAGTACAATAAATGTAAGTATATTTTACATAAAAGAGTGCTTCTCAAAAGTAATAATAAGTACTTAGAAGAAGATCCTTAAATAGTGGACAACATCTCCGGACAGAGAAAAGTTACTGCAGTTTCACCAAAGCAACGTAAGATGCATAGAGATGGGGAAAGGGAGGAAAGAATAAAAACTAGCTCATTCTCCTCTTCCTTGCCGATTTTGAACTCACATCAAATAGTTTAATTCTTCCAGTTAAGGAGAACCTGTATGGGTCCATGCTAGGCTGGCTCTTTATGCTTCAAGAGGAAGATTCTTGTTTCAGCTCAACTCATTGCTTTTTCCTGTATACTGATTGTATTGAACTTTGCTGTCAATTTGCACTCTTTTTCACTTTTACATCATTATTGCTTACTCTTACATTCCTCAACTCTTGTACCTCTATTTCAAGGACATTTAAGAATATTTTCTTGCAGGAAAATTTTAAAAAAAACTGAATTTAAGGTTCATAATCTCCCATATAATTTTTCTGACAGAAATTTCATCTAAAAATATCATAACAAAATTTGTATTAAGATGTGTTGAGATAGTTCATTTTAATCTAGATTATTACATTCATGGGCAGAAGAAGATTTCTTTGCCAGATCTTAATTAGGTAGCCTAATCACTCATGCTTCATTCAGTTAAGGCTAATGAAATCAAAGAAACTTGGTCATTGGATCTTGAATAAGTTCGGCATGTGTTTTTTTGCACCTGACAAAAGGAATACAATAGAATAACTAGTCAATGTGACCACTGGATTTTAAGAAACGAGAATAATAATGTAAGGTAGGGGTCGCCAACCCGTTGATCGCGATCAACCGGTCGATCTTTGAGACTTTCCCAGTAGATCCCGAAAAAAATCAAAAATAAATACACAAATACTGTTGTAATGTGAGCATTATAAAAATAAGTAATACTACTTAGGATAATGGTAATATAGCAATACTTTTGCTACAAAGCTGTTTGTAAAGAGAGATTGTTTCCGGGTTGCGGGGTTTTAGTTCCGTTCTTTCTGCCCAGTGCGCATGTGTGTAGCACCTCCGCCATGAACTGCGTTTTCAGTGTAGCTTGTGCTGCATCAATTAAACTGGATACGCAAACATAAGGAAATCTGCAGATGCTAGAAATTCAAGCAACACACATAAGAGTTGCTGGTGAACGCAGCAGGCCAGGCAGCATCTCTAGGAAGAGGTACAGTCGATGTTTCAGGCCGAGATCCTTCGTCAGGACGATTGTGTCGCCTCTGATCTGGGCCCACATTTACGTGCTGGGCGGCACCTAATTAATTAAGTTGTTTATTTCGGCTTTTTTCTTAAAGATGTGCTGGGTGCATTCTGGCCACCGCTGTACCGCTGCATTCTTTGCAGCCCAGAGGTCGGGAACCACTGGATAAGAGTACAGACTGTTGCAAACATCAATATATGACACTCGCTCGTGATATCCTGATAGCATGGCGGAGGCTCCACGAAAGAAGGTGAAAACGTACAAATTCCATCCAGAATGGGAAGAGGAATTTCTATTTACCTTGGCGAAAGACAAGTGTGTATGTATGTTGTGCCACCAAACACAAGCACTGACTAAAAGAGGGAATCTGGAGCAGCACCACAACACCAACCACCAGAAATTTAAAAACACCTACACCCCCAAAGAGTGCAATTCGTGCCAGGAAAGTTGAGGAGCTGAAATCAGGGTTGAAGGCCCAGCAATCATTTTTCACAAAACATGCAGCTCAAAATAAGGCTGCTCTTGAAGCATCATTTCGTGTAAGTCACCTTTTGGCTAAACACAAGAAGCCTTTTACAGATGGCGATTTATTAAAGGAAGCAATGGCCACTACCGCAGAGGCGGTTTTTAATGACTCTAAAAACAAAAATGACATCACAACCGCAATACATAATATACCGCTTGGCCCTGCAACAGTGACAAGGAGGGTAGAGTCACTGTCAGAGGACGTAGATATTTTTCACTACAATTCAATGAATCCCTGGATGTAATGCAAACAGCTCAGCTTGTTGTATTTGTCAGAATGGCTTTCCAGGATTTTACAACAAAGGAGGACTTCCTCACTCTTTTGCAATTAAAGGAGAGAACGAGAGGTGAGGATATTTACAATGAGTTTAAAAAATATGTCCGTGAAATTGACAACCCCATTCATAAACTGGTGGCAATTACTACTGATGGGGCCCCAGCAATGCGCAGTGTGCGCGTTGGTTTTATAGCACTAAAAGTCAGTGCCTACTTCGGGTCAACTTATATGTGAAATTAAATCTAAGTACAGGAGTTGTCTTACTGACAGACACCTCACAGACTGTCTCAGACTGGCTGTCTGTAGTTATGAGCCAAATTTCAGGGAACTAGCAATTAGTATTCAGCCCCAGTCATCACACTGAGTGCAACAGTCAATTTTTATTCATTCATTTTTCATGTTGAAATAAAATTAAATAATGAAACTTAGAATTAAAGGTGTGAAGTATTGTAATATTCTTAAAGAAAGATATGCTAGTTACAGTGTTTTCTTGTTTGAATTAATTTGAAAGTTTGACAAAAGTATTTTGTGTAATTCAAATACAATTAGCCCAAATAAAAGGCCTCAAATTGGCAGTACAATCTGAGCTGTTTTATCTCTAAACGATTTAGTAGGTAGATCTTACCTTTCACTAAGGTCGAGGTAGGGGATCTTGGGCTTAAAAAGGTTGCTGACCACTAATGTAAGGGATTCATAATAAATTCAGGTGGCAGTTTTCTGGGGGTAAATGGGGGCATGCCAGATAAATTACAATGGACATGTGGATGCAGATGAACTCATCGTGTGTCACAGCGTCTAGGCACAGGAGTAGCAATGTTGAACGGCACTGGCGTCAGTTTTGAGGACATTAGTGAGAGACGAACAATAACTCCCACTGCTACCTTGACAACATTTCTTCCCACTACTCCTCTTGAAGAGACTCCACTCTGTTCTCTAATCCTTACATCGCTCTCCCATCTTGGTGACATTGCCACTTACCCTTCCAGTGCTAGGTTCCCTCTTTCTCACCTGAGGAATTCTCTCCACCGTAGTTCACAGGACCCTAAACTGTGCAGCTACTTTCAATATTTCTATCCTCACCCGTTCCCTTCCCTCCCAGGACCCAGACAATGTTTACTTATGCCGTTATGTTCCTCCCCAACAGCTTCAGGTTTAACAGGTTGCCTCTGCGATGTTTAAGCAACTGACATGAGAAATAACATCTGTTTTACATAGAAAAGCACAGCCCAGCAACAGACCCTTTGGCCCACAATGTTGTGCCAAACCAAATATATGAATATTCAATTGCCTATCTAAACTAATCCCTCCATTCTCCACACATTCATGTGCATATCTAAACATCTCTTAAAATTTCCTAATGTACCTGCCCCTACCACCATCCCAGGCAGCGCATTCCAGCACCCACTACCGCAGTTTAGTGCAACACGTCGCTCTTGTACAGCAGTGGTCCCCAACCACCGGGCCGTGGACCAGTACCAGGCCGCAAAGCATGTGCAACTGTGCCGCGAGGAAACGATATGATTTGGCGACATGAGACAACTGCACCTTTCCTCATTTCCTGTCATGCCCACTGTTGAACTTGAACGCACGCAAGGTTATTACCCACGAAAGGACGTCAGTTGGTCATTAACCTACAACTACTTGATGAGTAGAAAACAAATGTCGCTTGAGAGTTTCTTTGGAAGAGGTGGTAGGGGACATAAAAGGCCTAACGATGCTGATAACACAGAGACAGCTGAGGCCGAGACTGCAAAAAAAAAAGAAAGCTTCCTTCAACAGAAAATACGACAAATCGTACATAAAATATGGCTTTATTGCGACCGGTGACTCGCACGCTCCAAGCCCCCTGTGTGTGATATGTGGAGACAAGCTGTCTAATGAGGCAATGAAGCCCTCAAAACTGCTTTGGCACCTTGAGTCCAAGCACCCAGCACTTAAAGACAAACCTGTCGAGTTTTTGAGTAGAAAAAACGTGAGCAAGCGGGACAGAACCAAGTGCTGAGAGCCACCACCTCCACAAATGCTGCTGCTCTGAGTGTGTCGTATTTAGTGGCTAGCCGTATTGCTAAGGCTAAGAAGCCTTTCACTGTTTGTGAAGAATTGATTCTGCCTGCTGCCAAGCACATGTGCTGTGAACTTTTGGGAGAAACTGCATCTATCAAGATGGCACAGGTTTCTCTTTCAGTTACCACAGTTTCAAGGAGGATCGATGATATAGTGGAGGACATCGAAGCATAACTGTTGGAACAGCTTAGCGAGTCTGGTTTCACTACCTGAGTCAAAAAGGTTGCTCCTGAATGCCAGTCTACACAGTGTCACACCCAGGGGAATGCTGGCTAGCTGAAAAATGTCACCTGACCTTAACAGCATATTGAGTGATGTTGTTGAAGTTATCAATCACATTAAAGTAAAGGCCCTTAACTCACATCTGTTTGAGCAGCTTTGCGAGGAAATGGATGCAGAGCACGAACGCCTTCTCTTACACACTGAACTCAGGTGGCTGTCAAGGGAGAGAGCCCTGGCCAGGGCTGTTGAGTTAAGAGAGCAGCTACAGAGATTTCTTTAAGGAAAAAAGTCACCACTGGCAGCACACTTCAGTGACGAGGAGTGGATAGCAAAACTCACTTATCTGTGTGACATCTTCAACCTGCTCAATGAACTCAATTTGTCACTTCAGGGGAGAATGACAAACTGTCTTCAAGTTGGCAGATAAAGTGTCTGCTTTCACAGCCAAACTGGAACTGTGGGGACAGCAAGTGGACAGAGGCATATTTGACATGTTCCCAACATTAGCTGGGAATTTGGGAGAGACTGAGGCTCACAGCTGGTGCATGAACACCTATCTTCGCTGTCGACAGAATTCGAGCGTTACTTCCCAACCACAAATGACCCAAGACGTGCAAAGGAATGGGTCCGTGACCCATTTGTGAATGTCCCCGGTGAATCATCCATGTAGCATGGGAAAAAGATCAAATCCTCGAGCTTGCAAATGACGGTGGGCTGAAAAGTATGTTTGACATAACATCTCTGCCAGCATTCTGGATCAGAGTCAAGGCTGAATATCCTGAGATAGCCACGAAAGCACTGAAAACGTTGCTTCCATTTCCAACATCATATCTCTGCGAAGTGGAGTTTTCTGCCGTGAATGCAACGAAAACTAAATTGTGGAATAGACTGGACATAAGGAACCCCCTTATGACTTATAATTGACTTATCACTATATTCACGTGAGGAAAATATGTGCTGTGTGTTTAATATTAAATTCGTTAGATAAACTCTTTTAGAAACAAAATTGAGTGTATTAGCCACTGATAAGTGACTAATAATTGACTTATCATCTATATTCCGGTCATGATTATCACCTCCCACCCCCCCCACAGGTCGGCCGGTCCGCAAGAATATTGTCAATATTAAACTGGTCCGCGGTGCAAAAAAGGTTGGGGATCCCTGTTGTACAGGACACCCTGGACCAGGACTAGTTCCAATGACCCAAGAACCTGAAACCCTGCCCCCTGCACTGGTTCCTCAGCCACCCATTCATCCTATTCCTGCCCTAACTAGCACACGGTAGAGGGAGTAATCCCGGGATTACTACTTTGGAGGTCCTGCTCTTCAGCTGCTTTCCTAACTCCCAATTACTCACCACACAGGACCCCTTCCCCCGTTAGTGCCAATGTGTAACACAACCTCTGGCCGTTCACCTTCAGCATCACTGGCCTGGCTGCTGCGCGGTGCACTGATAGGTCATTACCCTCCCCCCTACACCCCCCTCCCCCAGCAGTATCCAAAGGGTATACTGTACTTGTTGCTGACGGGATTGACCACAGGTGAACCCTGCACTGACTGCTTGCTTCCCTTATTTCTCCTGGTGGTCACCCATCTACCCTCTGAAGCCTGCACTTTCAGTGTGACCATCTCAGTAAGAGCTTCATCTGTGACCTTGTCAGTCAGGAGCTGAAGTTGGGTGCACTTCCTGCAGATGTAGTATCAGGGAGATTGTCAGGTACCCTGAAATCTACTTTTTTCTGCTGCATGATACCCTCAAGCCTTCTACTCCATGACAACCAGTTGTCTTTTCCCTTCTATCCTTCACTTTAATGCTTATTTATTTATAGTTCTTTCCTGATTCTGAGGAAAGGCAAATTAACGGGAACAGATGCAACCTGACCTTCTGAATATTTTTTGCATTTCCTGCTTTCATATGTATTGATACAAAAACATAACTGCAGACTTTACAAATGAATAATCAGACAAAAATCAATGCTCAATCAATGGAAAAGATGGGACAGCTGATCAAATGTTTAGTCATAGGTGAATTTTGTTGAGAGCACAATACCCTTGTAGCATCATTAACCTCGTGAATACATTTACAACCTCCTCTTTGAAAATATTCCCAACTTTATAGGTTGTGATAAAGGAGGTGTAATTCTGGGTAATGGTTCTTGGGACTTCAAACACTTGGGAACTGATAGGGTGGGTCTATATTTTGTCCAGACCTGTTGAAGGGTCTCAGCCCAAAACATTGATTGCTCATTTCTTATCATTGATACTGCCTGACTTGCTGAGTTCCTCCAGCATTTTGTGTGTGTTACTTAAGATTTCTAGCATCTGCAGAATCTCCTGTGTTTATGGGGCTACATTTTGCAGTGCTGAGCTTCAGTTTGGAACAAAACTGAATTAGATTGGAATTTTTGGACCATGACACTGATACTGACCCAACTCTGAAAACTGAAACAAGAGGAATGACAGATAGTACAGCACTGACAATAAACTAAAAACACTATATCATACAGGAGGGAGGAGGGAGGGAATATCGACTCAGACCATGAGAGGCCTGCATCGGGCATTTTCATGCCTTACAAGGTGCAGATTGGAAGCCTGTGTGGGGCGCCACTCCTCGCACAGACACTAGAACAATGTGTGGTTAAGTGCCTTGCTCAAGGACACAAACACGCTGCCACAGCTGAGGCTCAAACTAGCAATCTTCAGATCACTAGACGAACGCCTTAACCACTTGGCCATGTGCCCAACACAACCCCCTTATAATTACAGAGACTTTCAGCATAGTAGGTAGCCCATATTCATGTAGTTGAAATTATCCCTGATCCTTCTATCACTAGTTTTAAGACACTCATTATTGACCTCTATGCCAGAGATCTTTTGGAATAGCATTTATATTTCACAAACTCATTTGTTTTATGACCAATTAATTTGGTACAGATGCATTAAATACAATGATGTTTGAGCGTGTTTTTGTGTCCACTGGAAACTGGAAACAGTTTGTCCCAGCTCATTTTACGAAGACCTTCACTGGCCTTTCAACCTGACAGCTGGGGCAAAAAATATTTTGAAAGAAGGTAGTTAGCTGGGAAACAGCTAGCTCAAATATCTTTTGAGAATATAGAACTGTTCACAAAGTTGATTTGATCTCAGTTCCCAGACGAAAATGAGATCCTTAATCTCCTGTCATAGAGAGAAGACCTCCATTTCCTTTCTGGGCCGGATTCAGTACCAGGTCTTATGGTCAAAAGTTAGTATTCTAAAACATTATTGCATTCAATTTCCAAATGTTCAAAATGTCTTGGTTCAAATACACTTAGCTAATAAGTAAGATGCTAATTACTGTAGTAAATGTCAATCTTCTCATTGATGTGAAATTTATGTCTCCATTTATAATTAGCCATTTACTCACTGGTGCATTTCCTGTTGTTGGGAAAGCTGGAGATTGTGTTCCTCTATCAATAGTTGCACTTGATCATCAGGAACAAACCCCATAAAAAAAGGGAAAACGCTACTGATTAATTTAATACAGTCATAAAGTCTAATACCACAGAGAAAACCCTTTAGCCCATAATGTCTCTTGCATGTCTATACTTCACACTTACAGGTTTTACCATGGAAGAGGAAGCCCATGACATGGCAGAAGTACAGCTTTCTCTTAGCTCCGGTTTCCTGAGGCATTTCTCCAGCTCATCCTGGCTAGTTTCCTTCAGATCTATCCCTGGTGGGTGGGGAGGGGGGATGGGGAAATCACACAAATATAAATCTGTAACAGGCAAGCTTTTGAGCTTAGGTTTCTCCAGGCTCAGAATATAACAAGATGATTCCTCCACCTCCCGCCTTTGGGGAAATGCACAGTCTATATTTCTGATTATATGACTAAACACCAGAAGTTGTCATAAAATGTGCAGGGGAAAGCATGAGCTCTGCTATTCCTCAGAAACATCTCCACAATTAATACAGAAGCTAGACTATGATTCACAACAATTCTTTACAGGTGAAATTGATACCAAGACCAAGACCCAAGAAAGAATTATCATTTAATTTGGTATGAACTCTCCTTTTCCACCTCTTGAACATACTAGCTCCTTGGTAGGTCTAGTTCCTTTGTATTGAACACCATAAAGTATCAAAATATACTTGTAGGTGTTAACACACTTTTAAACTGGGAAGATTATCAACGTTGTGATCAGTCCCATCCTACATTTTCCAACTAGAAGAGCAGGGGAGGTGAATTTAGGTGATTACTGCTATTCTTCTCAACCTAAGCAAACTACAGTCCACCTATATTGTTTCAAGGTAAGACCAGGAAACTGGGCATTAGCGACTGAAGCGGGAATAATTGTGGCTTTACGGCTCAGTACTATACTGTGCAGTTCATTTATAAAGAAAGCCATTAGAAATGTTGAATTATTTATTTTTAAAGAAATCATCTGGATTTCCCCAACTTCCTTCATGACTTAAAAATGTTCCTTTATATTTCACTGCCTGTGACAGACTGGAAGTCTGGTTGTTGTGTTCATTCAGAACCATTCTATATTAAAGGAATTTGAGAATAGTGCTGAGAAACAGCACTGAGGTAGAAGATCAACTATGATGCTGATAAATAACAGGTACGTTGTATAGCATATGCCTAATCTTTTTTCTTATGATACTATCTAATGTTAAGATAGCCTACAGTTCTGCCCAGGACAGAGGAGTCCAAAGGATTTCTTTCCAAGGCCTCTTTCTGATTCTAAGTGATTTATACATTTCACAATTAAGATAGCACCAAGTTCCAACCTTTGTAATCAGACCTCAATATTTCAATGTTAATGAAGCCCCAATTGTTGATGAAACCTACAGGTTAAAAGTGGTGAGTGTAAACATATTACAATCACAGAAAGTGATACTTACCTGTCATTTTTCAAACCACCAGATCAAGTAAAGTCTGAGCTCTTGTTTTCATCATATTTCTGTATACTTTCCTGAACCAGTTTTACCTGTGGCATCCACTATAAGTTCTTCTAGACTCCAAGCCTCGGTGGACTGGTCTTTCCACATTGATTCGACCAGCTCCTCAACACAAAAGCTGAGGCATAAGGCTGCAATGATTCTTGGTGGTGATTGTGCAGGCCCAGGAGTGAAAAGCTGAATTTCTCTGTCGCCGACATGTTTCTGTTACAATAACAAATCCTGTGGGGAAATCAGAATAAGGCAATCAGGTCTCCACTTGCATGTCAATACATTCTACATTATGTATTTACAAAATTAAGTTTCGTTTAGAGAGTGGAGTGTGTGGTGGCCAATAATCGTACTAGTAAGTAAATTATATTTAAGATAAACAATAGTTTACAAATGCCTACCTGTGGCAATGTGAACTCCCCATCAGCAATCACTCCCTTCTGATCATGAAAAAGCAGCACCTTCACCACAGCAGAATCCTTCACCATTTCAAACTTTGCCCCCTGACCACTAAGATGCAAAATAAAAATTACAATCCCAGGCATAAAAGAAAAAGTGATTTAAATCTACATCAATTCTATCAATTAACCATCATTTTCTTTATGGCTTTTCTTATCTGACCACAAACTGAGCAAAGATTTTTCTTCAAGCAAAAAGGGCTAAAATGTACAAAGTCATAAAGATTGAAAGGACAAGACTGTGACGAATTAGCAATAAAGTACCAATCTTAGATTTCTAAATGTTCATAAACTGAAGGACTTCTTTTAAGTAGAATTAATTAGAATTAAAAACAATAATGCTCCATTTCCAGAGCCATGTCCTTTGGATTTCCTGCTGAACAAACTGCTCATGTAACATTGTTGAATTTCAGAAGCCAATTCTTTCATTTTGCCTGAAATAGGTGGTGGGGGTTATAGGAAAAGGATCAGCAGTCAGAGTTGGTGAACTGGGAAAGGTTTTCATTGTGTTTTGGGTGAAGTTGGGGAATGGTCTGTAATAAAGGAGATTAACAGGATGTTTTCTGGGATGGAGGTAGAATCGGAATACATGGGAGGCGGCGTTGGGTTGTTTTTTGGGAAGGGAGACATTGGGGAATTGAGACAACAGCAGTGTGGTGGAGGACTGAGTGGGAAATCTGGCACATTTAGTTGCCGGGAGAGTGGGAGATCAACACCAGCAACGTTTTAGTGAGGGTGCTATACAGGGGAAGGGGAAGAACATTCAGTTTGGGGGATGTTGAATGGGGCATAGGCTAGAGATTTGGGAACGTTGGGGCAAACAAGTACAATATGGGATGGGAAGAGTCCAAGAATTACATCTCTTTCATGCCTCTCAGATTGCTTCTTTGCAAATGAGAACACAGTGTTCCAGCTGTACCCAATGGCAGGGGTCCCAGAACAATGTGGTCTAAGTTCACCTGTAATATTCCAAGAGCAGTATTACATGAGGGAATGGATTCATCTTGAAATAAGGAAATTTGGTCAAGATGGCACCGAGCTCTGGTCTCCACTGGGTCATAGCTTAGACATGGTTGTTTTTTCAGGTTTGTAAGGACAGACACGGGGTCAGGTTAGGGTTTAGGGACGGCTCATGGCTCCCCAGGTTAGTGAATTATCAGCGGACTCTGGCAAGGAGGCACGAGGGCTAGTGACCCTAGGTACACAGGTCGACAAAGACCAGAGTTCGAGACCCAGCATTCAGGGTCCCATCGTCGGTGTGTCCAAAATCCAATGTCTAGTGTTAGGGTGATTTTGTCGGTGAGTTCTGGGGTCGATGTTGAAGACTGAAACAAAAGGCTTTTCAGAACTCCAGATCTAAGTCTGGAGGTATATTGTAAGTTAAGAAGTTAAGGCCCAGTGGCTAGAGCACCCAAGTCTGCCGATCTCTGCATGTCTACTGGGGAAGTTGAAGGCCTGAAGTGTGTGAATCTGTGAGTCCACAGGAGGCTGGAGGCCAAAGAAGCTGGCCTGGCTTGGGGTTAGAGGACAATGTATGTGCATGGGTGTGTGGTTTGGGGGAATGGGCAGGGAAAAGAAACAGTGCTTGTTCTGCTGTTGTTGCTTTGTTGTTTGTTGTATTTTCTGTTGTGGTGCCGAGCATGGTCAGTATGCTATGCTGGCACCAGGATGTGCAGTGATCCCTTCCAGGCTGCCACACCACATCCTTGGGCATGTTGGTTAATGCAAACGACACATTTCAGACGACGTGTTTCAACGCACATGTGACAAATAAATCTGAATCTGAAAAGAAAGTGTGTCAACGTTACTCCAGGTAGAACAATTTTCCATCAGATTAAAAAATAGCGCTGGACTTCCAATTTCAACATTCCACTTTTAGGCTTCAAAAGGAGGTTATCAATCACCTGTGGAAGTAAGGCTCATGGACTCAATTTAGAAGATAACGAGGAAGGAACACCGCGTACCTGTTCACCACATGCTCCACTGCTGACTTTGCAAAATCACTGTTTGGTGCTTCTGAAGCTTTTAAAATTCCAGACACAGACACAGTAACAGGCAAATCTGTAACGAGAAAGCTACATTAAATGAGTCTTGAATCCAACTATTCACATTTTATTACTAGCTTCACAGGGGATATTTTATTACCAATGCAATATTTCACTCCATTTAAGTTTAGCTTACAACTTTACACAAACAAAAGAGGTTGACAATGAAATATTGTGCAGCTTACTGTATTCAGCAATCTCAACAAAGATGCATGCAGAGTATAGATCATTTCACAAGGCTCCAAAATGCTATCCAAAGCCAGATTACAGAAGCATTAATTGAGTCATAGAGTTAGACAGCACAGAAACAGACCCTTCAGCCCAACTCATCCATGCCGACTAAGATATTGATCTAAGCCAGTCTCATTTGCCTAAAAAATTCATTAACCTGCAGTCACAGAAAAATACAGCACGGAAATAGGATCTTCAGCTCACTAGTCTGCGGCAACCATCAACCACACAATTACACTAATTCTTCATTAATCCCACTTTTTTCACCCCACACTCCCATCAACTCCATATTACACACAATCAAATCAACAGTGTACATCACACGTTAAATGAATTCATTATGGTAAAGCTAAAAAAACAAGAATTTCTACGTCAAACTAACTTCATTCCTAATTCCCATTTACTTCCACAATGCAGTGATGAGACAGGTTAAACTAAAGAATTAATATATTTATGCCTAGAAACATTACCTCATATTATAAAGTTGGTTCTGGCACTGATTGAAGTACAAAATTGATTCACAAATATAATACCGGAATTGAAAGGTTAGAGCTGTCACAAAAAAGACGAAGTTGGTCAATGGTTGGAGAAAGCTGTGTCTAATAGCTTATTTTCTTATTTTCCTATCCTGCATTCCACCTATCTAAATGGTGATTGCTCACAAGCCAAAGATATAGAAGCAGAATTAGGCCATTGAGACTGCTCTGCCATTTCATCATTCAATTTTCCTCTTAGCCCCAGTCTCCTGGTTTCTCCTCATATCCTTTCATGCCCTGACCAATCAAGAATCTGTCAACCTCACTCTGAAATATAGATAAAGACTTGGCCTCTACAGATGCCTGTGGCAAAGAATTCCACAGATTCACCACTCTGGCTAAAGAAATTCCTCCTCATCTCCGTTCTAAAAGAACACCCCTCTTCTGAGGCTCTGGTCTTTGATTCTCCAACCATAGGAAACATCCTCTCCATCAAGGCCTTTTACCATTCAATAGGTTTCAATGAAGCCACCCCTCTTCCTTCTGAATTCTAGTGAATACAGGCCCAGGGCCATCAAACTCTCTTCTTATGACAGACCATTCAATCCTGGAATCATTTTCTTGAATCGCCTTTGAACCTGCCCCCCAGTTTCAGCACATCCTTTCTAAGATGAGGGGGCCAAACCTGCTCCCAATATCCTCACTCCTGCTTTATAAAGTTTCAACATTACATCCTTGCTTTTGTATTCTAGACCTCTTGAATGACTGCTAACATTTCATTTGCTTTCCTCCCCATAGACTCAACCTGCAAATTAACCTTTAGTGGATCATACACAAGGACTCCCAAATCCCTTTGTGCCTCAGTTTTTTGTATTTTCTCTCCATTTAGAAAATAGTCAACCTTTTCATTTCCTCTAAGTGCTTGATCATATACTTCCCGACACTATGTTCCATCTGCTATTTCATTGTCCATTCTCCTAATCTGTTTAAGTCCTTCTGTAGCCCTCTACTTCTTCAAAACTGTAGTCCTCCATCTATCTTCATATCCTCTGAAATTTTGCAACGAATCTATCAATTCTATCATTCAAATCATTGACATATAATGTAAAAAGAATCAGTCCCAACCCAGACCCCTGAGGAACACCACTGGTCACCGGCAGCCAGCCAGAAGAGTCTCCCTTTATTCCCACTCTTTGCCTCTTGCCAATCAGCCACAGCTCTATCCTTGCTAGAATCTTCCCTGTAATACCATGGGCCCATAGCTTGTTAAGCAATCTCATGTGTGGCACCTTATCATAGGCCTTCTGAAAATCCAAATACAAAACATCAACCAATTCCCTTTGAGTACCCTGTTTGTTATTTCTTCATAGAATTCCAACAGATTTGTCAGACAAGATTTTTCCTTGAGGAAACCATGTTGACTAAGGCCTATTTTATCATGTACCTTCAAGTATCCTGAGATTTCATCCTTAATAATTGACTCCAACACCTTCTCAACCACTGAGGTCAGACTAACTGGCCTATAGTTTCCTTTCTTCTTTCTCTCTCCCTTCTAGAAGAGTGGAGTGACATTTACTATTTTCCAGTCTTCCAGAACCATTCCAGAATCTAGTGATTCTTGAAAGATCATTACTAATGGCTCTACAATCTCTTCAGTCACCTCTTCAGAACTCTGGGGTGTAAACCTTCTGGTCCAGGTGACTTATCTAACTTCAGACCTTTCAGTTTCTGAAAGACCTTCTCCCTAGTAAAGGTAACTTCACACACTTCAAGCCCCCTGACACCTAGAACTTCCACAGTGAAGACTGATACAAAATACTTATTCAGTTCATCTGTCATTTCCTTGTCCCCGTTACTACCTGTTCAGTGTCATTTTCCAGTGATCCAACATCCAGTAAAGTCATGTTTTTTATTTGCTCTAGACATTTCAGCTTATAATCAATTTGTACTCAAGGTATTAATTTTCTACCTTTGCATATTTCAGAATAACACAAATTACATTTATCCACTAAACCATCAAGGAAATGCTGATATACTTAGGAATAAATTATTTTACAATGGCTGAGAAGTTAAGTAGTTATTTTCAAGAAAATGTTTATTTCTATATTGTGTACGTAAACGTTACTTGACTCCTCATCCTACCGTGTTGGCTTTCATTTATTTTGACTTGCTTTGGTGCTTTGTGTTTCTGTCTTGCTTGGTCCTGAACAAGTTGAATCTGCTGACGCTCCTGTTGATATGTTAGTAAGCAAGACAGTCCTTGCTCAAAGCAGCCATAAAACTTGGTCACAGACATGCAGCCAAATCTGAATGAAAATAAATTGAAGGTTGACAAAAGGAAATGCTGGCCTTCACCAGTGGTCAGTAATGCCCATGAGTAAAGTCCACTAAAATAAAGAATGCTGGGGATAGAACAAGAAACTCTGGAAATCCTATGGAACATATTAAGAAAGCATTTTCATCTCAAGGCTTCACTATAGGATATAGAATCAAGGATCCAGGTTCAAAGACATGAACATCCAATTCATGGTAGCCTTTGTTATCTGATATTAAATCAATTACTGGAAAATCAGAAGCAAAATTGAGATAGAAACTCCAGTTTAGAATTCCTGTTGAATCAATCAACGCCCGAATGGTGCTACAAAGTATTTGACTTTACATAATGGACCCAGAATTTGGAAATTTAACAAAACTTACTATTATCTTTGAAATGAGTAAACGCCCAAACTCAATGACTGTTCGATTTTAAACTGTGTTTAGTATCTGTAGCTAATATAACAGTATACAGCTGGACAACTTTAGGTAACAACTTTTGGAGTTTCCAGCAAAGTTCTAGCGCAGAAACATAAGAACTAGATACTGTGCTTGGTAAATATATTTCATAGCTTTCTAGCTTTCCTGTATATTAAAAGTTTTAGGCTTATTCTGTGTAAGTTTATTTCTTGGCAATTTTGAAGAATAATGACACTTCCTATATAATCAGTGTCCCTTTAATTAGCAGGTTAAGGGGTTCATGTTCTGCAAGTTCAGCTAAAGTAAAGGCAAAAATAAACACAAGTAACACTATGGGAGTATCCCTTTATGGATAGAAGTTAAATGTATGTATATATACTCACGCTAATTGCTCCTCCTATATATTCTCTTACCTGGTGTGAAGAGGATCACCTGTCCATGTACCCTGCTCTTCTGTCTGTGTTTCACCATGCTTTCTTAATATGTTCCATATGATTTACTTCTTTAAAACAGCACCTCCACCCTCCCAAGGAAAATGCAGAGAAAGGAACAGGTTAGGAAAGCAAAAAGGAAACTCCATGCAGAATTGAATGAAAATATTTGTGTCAAGATCAGCAGAGAAATGTAACATCTGAGCTCTTGTTTTCAAATTAGTGCAGGAATAGTGCATAAGCTATGTGAAATAATCTTGATTTATTTCGATGAAGGACAATGGTGGGATAAGAATTTAGGGTATAATCCAAATATGATGGGTCACTGCTGATTTTTACCGATCAGAGAAAGTTCTTGAATACACTTGTTCTGTCCACATAAAAGTGAATGTTAGTATAAAGTTCCTCTCTACAACTCCTAGTTCCAAATTACTGTACCCTGTAAAAAATTATTTCTACAATGTAAGTGATAGTCCTTACCTAGTGAAAGTTGACAAGGGTATTGACAAACCAGAAGGCAATACCAATACTGGGTGTACATTCCAGTACTATATGATAATTGCAAAAAGACGTTTTATGTGCATTCCCTAATTGGTTTCTACCCTCCTTTCCAGATTGGAGCATCTAAACATGTTTGCAACACATTGACAATCACGTAAGTGAAAAGAGTTAATTCAGTAAAAGTCAAGATCTCGAGGTTTGTAAAAGTTAGTGTATTTAATTATTGGCTTTGGCTCAATCATCTCTAATTTCCTCCATATCTAAATTAATAATTCAATTCAGTATCATGAAAGTATTGCAGTGATTAACATTTGCACATTTAGATGAGACCTTAAAGTATGATTTCACTGTTCTGTCTGATGTACAGGTCTAAAAGGATTAGGGAGTACTGCAGTCAAAATATCTACCTCTTCAACAACACAACTAAGACAGATTAACTGGTCATTTAACTTCCGGTTTAAGATGGCGCTACCAAAGACGTGTGACAGCTTACTGGTAGTTCAAAAGCAAAGGAATTCGATTAAAAACGTTATTAATAATACTATTTTTTTTAAGTAAATTGTGGTCAACTATCATCACAAGCAATGAAGAGGCGAGCGAAGGCAAAGCAAATTCACAAGATGTGCCCTGCCGGTGCACTGCAAAGTCGACGCATTTGGGGGTAGGAGCCGTGCTGGACGGAGTGGACAATTTGGAGGGGAGTAGATGGGATGGAGGAGTTCCAATGCTTGTCCAGCTTACCCAGGCATGAGGGCGGATCATTCTAAGCACCAAGCCGATTTGGAGAGATCGAGGACGGCTTCTTCGGCAGTGAAATCTAGGTCCGAAGCGAATCGCTGGGTGGTATGTTCTAGGCCCGGAGCAATTCACCACGTCGAGGCCCGGGTCCTAATCAGAGGTACAATACGGTGTTTGGAAATCTAAATGCTGGCCCAGATAGACAGGAAGGCAGGGTGTCGGCAAGGTTGGGTCGCTCTGGGCACCGAACCGATTTGAAGAAGTTGAGAACAGCTTCTCCAGCAGCGAAATCTAGGCCTGGAGTGGTTTGGCATGGCAGGGCTGGGTCCTAGTGCAAGGTTTGGACAATTTAAACAGGTACCCAGATAGGCTGGGGGCTCCTCTCTCTGCGACACTAAGGCTGTGAGACTGCCTCCGGCTGCCGTGCTTCGTGTTTGCAAACTTCGTGTCGATTTGCCCTGTTAATATGATTACTGAACACCAATGTTTTGGGTCTACACCAGGGATTTGGATCTAAGGAATCAATTTGGTTTGGAATGTTGTTGTTGCTCGCTTCTATTGTTTGCATTATTTGTTTAGTGTTTTTTTTCTTTTCTCTGTGAGCACTGGAAGTTGGTCTATTTTTAAATTGGGTTCCTCTGTGCTCCTTGCTTTGTGAATAAATGCAATTTGAAACTTTGAATCTCATGGTCTCTTGGAGCTTGTCAATTGCTGAAGGGAATACCCTTCAGAAATACTTTGTCGACTGTGAGACAATTTGGACATTCTGTATTATATAACAGAATGGTACAAATAAAAGTTTTATTCTCTTTGCTCAGGAAAATGCAAAAATTAAATTTTGAAAAAGACTTACTCTCTCTGCTTGTGCCTTGACCTGCTCCAAATCACTGTCTTCTTCCTCATTGCTTTCCTCTGTATCAGCCCCTGGATGCTCTTTGATAACCAGTCTCTTTAAGGATTCCTTCATAGAGCAGTGATAGCATTCTATTTATTCATCACATGAGATATACAGCACAGAAATAGGTCATGCAGCCTAACTTTAATCGTAACTCCTGCATTTTAGCTCCATTTGAGTGAGCTTCTTCCCATCTTTCCTCATTAAATCAATTAGTGTCATCTCTATTCCCTTCTCCACCATAAACCTCCTCTTAGACTGATCCATGGTTTTCCCTTCACTGGGGCAGTGAGTTCCACATTTCAGCGGTGGCCCTCAGTTTTCTATTCTCAAAGGTTCGTCTTTTCCTGATAAGTATATGTCACATGTTACAAATATATGTTACAAATCTGTCATCTCTGTTGCCTCAACACCTTTCCATAATCAGGCTACAGAGTGTTGGAGACAACACTCCAAGTGGAATCTAATGAAGGGTTGAAATGGTTGAGTGTAAGTTCCCTACATCTTTTTAGAAATAAACAGCACCCTGTTTATTTTATGGCCTTGCTAACCTAAGGTGCAATTTTTAATGGTTGTTATATTTGCTCTAGAGGTTTCTTTGTTCCTCAATCCTACCTGACCTAGCGCCTTCCAACTAAATAAGTAACATTTTGATCATCCTACCAAAAAGCATTCCATTCTACTTATGATATTATACCATATAATTAGGCTTAATTAGGAAAAGGAAAAAAGATTATGAGAGAAAGCTGGCAGGGAACATAAAAACTGACTGTAAAAGCTTTTATAGATATGTGAAAAGAAAAAGATTGGTTAAGACAAATGTAGGTCCCTTACAGTCAGAAACAGGTAAATTGATCATGGGGGACAAGGACATGGCAGACCAATTGAATAAGTACTTTGATTCTGTCTTCACTAAGGAGGACATAAATAATCTTCCGGAAATAGTAGGGGACAGAGGGTCCAGTGAGATGGAGGAACTGAGGGAAATACATGTTAGTAGGGAAGTGGTGTTAGGTAAATTGAAGGGATTAAAGGCAGATAAATCCCCAGGGCCAGATGGTCTGCATCCCAGAGTGCTGAAGGAAGTAGCCCAAGAAATAGTGGATGCATTAGTGATAATTTTTCAAAACTCTTTAGATTCTGGATTAGTTCCTGAGGATTGGAGGGTGGCTAATGTAACTCCACTTTTTAAAAAAGGAGTGAGAGAGAAACCGGAGAATTATAGACCGGTTAGCCTGACACCGGTGGTGTGGAAAATGCTGGAGTCAGTTATCAAAGATGTGATAACAGCACATTTGGAAAGCGGTAAAATCATCGGACAAAATCAGCATGGATTTGAGAAAGGAAAATCATGTCTGACGAATCTCAAAGAATTTTTTGAGGATGTAACTAGTAGAGTGGATAGGGGAGAACCAGTGGATGTGGTATATTTGGACTTTCAAAAGGCTTTTGACAAGGTCCCACACAGGAGATTAGTGTGAAAACTTAAAGCACACGGTATTGGGGGTATGGTATTGATGTGGGTAGAGAATTGGTTGGCAGACAGGAAGCAAAGAGTGGGAATAAACGGGACCTTTTCAGAATGGCAGGCAGTGATGAGTGGGGTACTGCAAGGTTCAGTGCTGGGACCCCAGTTGTTTACAATATACATTAATGACTTAAATGAGGGAATTAAATGCAGCATCTCCAAGTTTGCGGATGACACGAAGCTGGACGGCAGTGTTGGCTATGAGGAGGATGCTACGAGGATGCAGGGTGACTTGGATAGGTTAGGTGAGTGGGCAGATTCATGGCAGATGCAATTTAATGTGGATAAATGTGAGGTTATCCACTTTGGTTGCAAGAACAGGAAAACAGATTATTATCTGAATGGAAACAACAGGAATTCTGCAGATGCTGGAAATTCAAGCAACACACATAAAAGTTGCTGGTGAATGCAGCAGGCCAGGCAGCATCTCTAGGAAGAGGTACAGTCGACGTTTCAGGCCGAGACCCTTCGTCAGGACTAACTGAAGGAAGAGTGAGTAAGGGATTTGAAAGTTGGAGGGGGAGGGGGAGATCCAAAATGATAGGAGAAGACAGGAGGGGGAGGGATGGAGCGAAGAGCTAGACAGGTGATAGGCAAAAGGGATATAAGAGGATCATGGGACAGGAGGTCCGGGAAGAAAGACAAGGAGTTGGGGGGGGGGGACCCAGAGGATGGGCAAGGGGTATATTCAGAGGGACAGAGGGAGAAAAAGGAGAGTGAGAGAAAGAATGTGTGTATAAAAATAAGTAACAGATGGGGTACGAGGGGGAGGTGGGGCATTAGCGGAAGTTCGAGAAGTCGATGTTCATGCCATCAGGTTGGAGGCTACCCAGACGGAATATAAGGTGTTGTTCCTCCAACCTGAGTGTGGCTTCATCTTTACAGTAGAGGAGGCTGTGGATAGACATGTCAGAATGGGAATGGGATGTGGAATTAAAATGTCTGAATGATATTTATCTGAATTTTATCTGAATATTATCTGAATGGTGGCTGGTTAGGAAAAGGGGAGGAGCAATGAGACCTGGGTGTCATTGTACACCAGTCATTGAAAGTGGGCATGCAGGTACAGCAGGCGGTGAAAAAGGCAAATTGTATGCTGGCATTCATAGCAAGAGGATTCGAGTACATGAGCAGGGAGGTTCTACTGCAGTTGTACAAGGCCTTGGTGAGACCACATCTGGAGTATTGTGTGCAGTTTTGGTCCCCTAATCTGAGGAAAGACATTCTTGCCATAAAGGGAGTACAAAGAAGGTTCACCAGATTGATTCCTGGGATGGCAGGACTTTCATATGATGAAAGACTGGATCAACTAGGCTTATACTCGCTGGAATTTAGAAGATTAACCATATAAAAATTACAGCACAGAAACAGGCCATCTCGGCCCTTATAGTCCACGCCGAACTCTTACTCTTACCTAGTCCCACCGACCTGCACTCAGCCCATAACTCTCCATTCCTTTCCTATCCATATAACTATCCAATTCAACTTTAAATGATAATATCGAACCTGCCTCAACCACTTCTGCTGGAAGCTCGTCCCACACAGCTACCACTCTGAGTAAAGAAGTTCCCCCTCATGTTACCCCTAAACTTTTGCCCTTTAACTCTCAACTCATGTCTTCTTTTTGAATCTCCCCCATTCTCAATGGAAAAAGCCTATCCACGTCAACTCTATCCATCCTCCTCATAATTTTTAATACCTCTATCAAGTCCCCATTCAACCTTTTAGGCTCCAAAGAATAAAGACCTAACTTGTTCAACCTTTCTCTGTAACTTAGGAGATGAAACCCAGGCAACATTTTAGGAAATCTCCTCTGTACTCTCTCAATTTTATTGACATCTTTCCTATAATTCGGTGACCCGCACTGTACACAATACTCCAAATTTGGCCTCACCAATGCCTTATACAATTTTAACATTACATCCCAACCCCTATATTCAATGCTCTGATTTATAAAGGCCAGCATATCAAAAGCTTTCTTCACCACCCTATCCACATGAGATTCCACCTTCAGGGAACTATGCACCATTATTCCTAGATCCCTCTGTTCTACTGCATTCTTCAGTGCCCTACCATTTACCATGTATGTCCTATTTTGATTAGTCCTATCAAAATGTAGCACCTCACATTTTTCAGCATTAAACTCCATCTGCCATCTTTCAGCCCACTCTTCTAACTGGCCTAAATCTCCCTGCAAGCTTTGAAAACCTACTTCATTATCCACAACGCCACCAATCTTAGTATCATCTGCATACTTACTAATCCAATTTACCACCCCATCATCCAGATCATTAATATATATGACAAACAACATTGGACCCAGTACAGATCCCTGAGGCACACCACTAGTTCTACCTCACCCTTCTCCCACACTTTTAATCTGGCATCTTCCCCCTTCCTTCCCAGTCCAGAAGAAGAGTCTCAAGATTGAGGGGGGATCTTACTGAAATGTATAAAATTTTAAAGGGATTGGACAGGCTAGATGCAGGAAGATTGTTCCCGATGTTGGGGAAGTCCAGAACGAGGGGTCACAGTTTAAGGATAAAGGGGAAGCCTTTTAGGACCAAGATGAGGAAAAACTTCTTCACACAGAGAGTGGTGAATCTGTGGAATTCTCTGCCACAGGAAACAGTTGAGGCCAGTTCATTGGCTATACTTAAGAGGAAGTTAGATATAGCCCTTGTGGCTAAAGGGATCAGGGGGTATGGAGAGAAGGCAGGTACAGGGTTCTGAGTTGGATGATCAGCCATGATCATACTGAATGGCGGTGCAGGCTCAAAGGGCCGAATGGCCTACTCCTGCACCTATTTTCTATGTTCCTGTACCATCCCTGTCAATTAACTGCCATCCTGCAAACATCTCTTTCATTTTGTTGCAATTCACTTCAAGTAGTGATAACTCCAATCTTAATTTGAGTTCATCTCCAAATTTAGAATTATGTTCATTATTTCAAAGCTTAAATTGTTAATGTAAATTATATAGCCTAGTAGTTCCATAACTGTTAACCGATCAATGCCATGACCCACTTCTTTTCGTTGTGAATTGCTACACTACTACTCTCAGATTACTGTCTTCAGGCTAGCTTGCAATCCATGATGCAATTTATCCCCTGACTTCAAGCTCTTTGACTTTACTTATTAGTCTATTGTGTACTATCTTATTGAAGGCATTTTGAAAATTTTACTCAATTATATCCACTGTCAATACTCTTTGGTATCTCTAAAAAAAGTCAATTAATTTGGTTTAAAAAGATGTTCCCTTTTAAACTGCACACCGGCTGATCTTCTACTCTCTTTCAGCTTCATCTTTAATTACCCAGATCCCACTCTAATCTTTAACAGTGAAATTATTAATTATACATAGCAATGGCTCTGCTATCACAGTCCTGTTTTCTTTTAAAATGTGTAGACACAATCCATCCAGACTGGGAGTTTTTACTCATCTCATCATCCGATATTCAGCCTGTTCCTTGATAATGAAGCAAAGAAATGATTTAATGCTTCCATTATCTCCCCGACATTTCCAATTGTAACTTGCTTTCTCTCTTTTCCAATTCTGATGAAGGATCTTCAATCTGAAATGTTAATTCTGGTTCCTTTTCCACAGATGCCCCAGAGAGTGTTTCCAGCATTTTCTGCTTTTGTTTTAGATTTCTAGCATCTGCAGTATTTTTTGATTTTCATTAAGGTGTCAATTACTAGCCTCGAGCAAGCAGATAATGAATAAGCAAATTTTGTCAACCTTTCATCTTTGCTTAAAACAATACCACTTACTGCCTCTTTTAATACACGTTGCTTGGGGTCAATCTGTCTGTCGCTCATCTCTGGGTGAATGGGACTCCCCATAAACATCTGTGGCTCTGAGCTGCAACAGAAGCAAGAATGATCTGCAAATCCCAACAACAATTGCTCTGGAACCATCAGTGAATGAATATGGTACTCAGGCTCTCACCCACCTCAGCTCACCTTTCCTTTTCAGATGTTCTACTCGAAATTTCCACCGCCTCCCATGGGCCTTCACTGTCTGCAGAGTGAAGATAAAGTACCAAAAATTTAAAACTAAAGTTTTCTCATCAATACAGTGCACAATGACCCGAGATGTTTATTTGGTGTTTATAACATAATTCTCTGGAGCGTCTGGGTACTTTAGTGTTATTAGAGCATTGGAATACTGCAAACATACTGAATGGCAATATTATAGAATGCATGGCTAGGATTATTCTGTGGACTTGCATTATTTACATGTACTCAACAGTACTCAAAATCACATACCATTAGCTTTGAAAATAACTTCTCCCAATTCAAGATCTGCCATTCCCAAGCAAGCCACTTGGCCTTAAAAAAAGGAGAAATTGTGACAATGAAAAGAATAAGCATCACTATTTCAGGGTCTAACTTTGAAAGTACAGGGAGCTGCTTTCAGCCTCTCAGAAAATGAATACAGCAATGACAAATGGTGAGGGAATCATTCAAGATTACCGAAGATTCAGTATTCTGTGTGGCTAGTTTGCTACTGCAGACAGTATCAGCACCAGACTGATACTAGCCACATTTAAATAAGGGTAAATTTGAAACTTAGGAAATAATTGGGGATTGCCTGATCTCCTAAGAATTTTGGTCCACCTGGCATCTAAGTCAATGATACAGTTCTATACTATGATAAATATCATTTTAAAAATACGTACCTAAAGGTCTTAAATAAGGTTACGCATAAAATCTATTAAAAAGTACCAACAATAATGAGAAATGAATGAAAAAAGAGCATTTCACTCAACTGATTATAAGCTAATGTGCAAGGAAAGAAGCCAACAAAATTAAGGAACTGTTAATCTTACATAGATAAAATAACTTGATTTATCTTTCAGAGTAAACTATTTGAAAATAGCCTGATGAAAGGCATCAATTAAAACACAAAATGCGGGAAATGCTCAACAGCACAAACAGGGCTGGTGGGGAGAGAAAAGGGTTGATGATCTTTCATTGACCTGAATTGTGAACCCTGATTTTTCATTGACCTGAATTGTGAACCCTGAATTTTCTATCGACTGATGTTGCCTCACTTGCTGAGTACTTGCAGCATTTCATGATTTCTGATTTCTGGCACCTGCAGTATATATAATTTCTCTGGATCAATAGATAACATGTTTTTAAAAAATTGAATTCAGAGCCTCTTTGCCACTTTTAACTAAAAGATCTTATCCACATAATAGGTAATTAAAGAAACACACATCAAAGTTGCTGGTGAACGCAGCAGGCCAGGCAGCATCTCTAGGAAGAGGTACAGTCGACGTTTCAGGTCGAGACCCTTCGTCAGGACTAACTGAAGGAAGAGCTAGTAAGAGATTTGAAAGTGGGAGGGGGAGGGGGAGATCCAAAATGATAGGAGAAGACAGGAGGGGGAGGGATGGAGTCAAGTGCTGGACAGGTGATTTGCAAAAGAGATATGAGAGGATCATGGGACAGAAGGCCTAGGGAGAAGGAAAAGGGGGAGGGGGGGAAAACCCAGAGGATGGGCAAGGGGTATAGTCAGAGGGACAGTGGGAGAAAAAGGAGAGTGAGAGAAAGAATGTGTGTATATAAATAAATAACGGATGGGGTACGAGGGGGAGGTGGGGCATTAGTGGAAGGTAGAGAAGTTAATGTTCATGCCATCAGGTTGGAGGCTACCCAGACGGAACGTAAGGTGTTGACTTGTGTTGAGCTCGTTGACTTCATTAATTTTGCCTCCAACTTTCACCCTGCCCTCAAGTTTACCTGGTCCATTTCCGACACCTCCCTCCCCTTTCTAGATCTTTCTGTCTCTATCTCTGGAGACAGCTTATCTACTGATGTCTACTATAAGCCTACTGACTCTCACAGCTATCTGGACTATTCCTCTTCTCACCCTGTCTCTTGCAAAAATGCCATCCCCTTCTCGCAATTCCTCCGTCTCCGCCGCATCTGCTCTCAGGATGAGGCTTTTCATTCCAGGATGAGGGAGATGTCCTCCTTTTTTAAAGAAAGGGGCTTCCCTTCCTCCACCATCAACTCTGCTCTCAAACGCATCTCCCCCATTTCATGCACATCTGCTCTCACTCCATCCTCCCGCCACCCCACTAGGAATAGGGTTCCCCTGGTCCTCACCTACCACCCCACCAGCCTCCAAGTCCAACATATTATTCTCCGTAACTTCCGCCACCTCCAACGGGATCCCACCACTAAGCACATCTTTCCTTCCCCCCACTCTCTGCTTTCCGCAGGGATCGCTCCCTATGCGACTCCCTTGTCCATTTGTCCCCCCAATCCCTCCCCACTGATCTCCCTCCTGGCACTTATCCTTGTAAGCGGAACAAGTGCTACACATGCCCTTACACTTTCTCCCTTACCACCACTCAGGGCCCCAGACAGTCCTTCCAGGTGAGGCGACACTTCACCTGTGAGTCGGCTGGGGCGATATACTGCGTCCGGTGCTTCTGATGTGGCCTTCTATATATTGCCGAGACCCGACGCAGACTGGGAAATCATTTTGCTGAACACCTACGCTCTGTCTGCCAGAGAAAGCAGGATCTCCCAGTGGCCACACATTTTAATTCCACATCCCATTCCCATTCTGATATGTCTATCCATGGCCTCCTCTACTGTAAAGATGAAGCCACACTCAGGTTGGAGGAACAAGACCTTATATTCCGTCTGGGTAGCCTCCAACCTGATGGCATGAACATTGACTTCTCTAACTTCTGCTAATGCCCCACCTCCCCCGGTACCCCATCCGTTATTTATTTATATACACACATTCTTTCTCTCACTCTCCTTTTTCTCCCTCTGTCCCTCTGACTATACCCCTTGCCCATCCTCCGGGTCCCCCCCCTTCTCCTTCTCCCTGGGCCTCCTGTCCCATGATCCTCTCATATCTCTTTTGCCAATCACCTGTCCAGCTCTTGGCTCCATCCCTCCCCCTCCTGTCTTCTCCTATCATTTTGGATCTCCCCCTCCCCCTCCCACTTTCAAATCTCTTACTAGCTCTTCTTTCAGTTAGTCCTGACGAAGGGTCTGGGCCCAAAACTTCAACTGTACCTCTTCCTAGAGATGCTGCCTGGCCTGCTGCGTTCACCAGCAACTTTGATGCGTGTTGCTTGAATTTCCAGCATCTGC
Organism: Mobula birostris; assembly: GCF_030028105.1. Lineage (NCBI taxonomy): Eukaryota > Metazoa > Chordata > Chondrichthyes > Myliobatiformes > Myliobatidae > Mobula > Mobula birostris. Next base: position 63,265,460 of record NC_092380.1, on the reverse strand, counting down.
AGAATTCCTCATGTTTAGGTAATTAAAGATCTGTTTTTTAAAATTTTCTGAACAGTCTATTATACTTTACATAGATATTATGGTAAAGGAGAGACGTTCTTCAAAATGTAGGGAGATGAAAATAGTTATAAGAAAACAGTTGAAAAGAAGACCAAATATTATTTAGCCAAAGCTAATAGGTCCAAGAAGTAATAAAAGGCAAGTGTAATTAGAAAGCATTACTGCATTTTATTCCCACATCAGTCTTGCTTGTTATCCAAATACAGAGAGAATAATGTCTCCCTTAGCACCAATATGTTCACCAGACTGAGGTGACCTGTCTTCCAGCACAACTAATAATCAACATGGGGCTTTGAGTTTGGAGGACTAGTTATCTTTGTCTAGCCAAAGTGCCTGGTATTTGAATTCACTTAATGTGAGGAGACTTACTTGACTATCAAGTACCTGCAATTTCCTCAGTGCTACACTGAGCTGGTGCTTTTTCCTGGAAATGAAAAGCAGAAATGTTCTGTTAAAATAATTATTTACAATACTTTCCCTTCTGGGAACAGATACAAAATATTTATTTTCAACTCTGTCTATTGAAGTCAGTTGCTCCTGCAGTCAGTTGCTAGGTTGGGGTCGGCAAAGCCCCATCTGGACATTTATGGATAGATGAACTTTGCTACATTTAAAAAGGCACTTCAACATTTGCCTCCATCATATTAAAATTCACTCCTGTTGTCTAGAATCATGGTTCTTCTGTCCTGAATAAGATTCACGGTTCATGATGACTTGTTTTCCCGTGCAGCAATCCAGAAAGCCAATAAAGAGTTATTATCCTTGAATACTTTCCATTATGTGGAAAGCATGCACTAACTATACCTCTCATGATTCACATATATGTGCTCCAGGATTTCTTTCTTTTGTTCCCACGGAGTACCATACAATCGTGCAAGATGAACAAGCTCAGTGGTTAGACCGAACACGTCAGAAGCACTAGGTCAGAAACACAAAATGGGTACATGTAAGAGAGAACAATAGAATCACAAAGTAAACCGTTTTTCTCGTATCTCATCCAACAATTTCTTTTTTCCATAAAATGGAGGAATTGAATCTACGTACATCTATTTGAGCACCCCAAGGGTTAAAATGTTAATCGGTGACTCCTTACCAAACTTTTACATCATGGAAATGAAAAAGAAAAGTAATAATTAGGTCAAGTTCAGATTTTAAAAGCCTAAAATTGCATGAAAAAAAATACAAAAGGGGGCAAAAATGGCAGTTCAGACAACTAAGTTCTACATACCATCGCTGATGTGATGCCACAAGAAAGCAGCATCCATCATGATGAAATGAAATGGTGGAGCAGACCTGATAGGCTGAATGGCCTCATTCTGCTTCAATATCATATAATCTTATAGTCATCAAAGACCCCCACCATCCAGGCCATTGCCCTCTTCTTGATACAGACAGGAGGTACAGAAGCCTTAGGCCCCACACCATCAGGTTCAGGAACAGTTATTACCTTACAACCATCAGGCTCCTTGAACTAGGACGATAACTTCATTCACCTCTTCTACAACCTATAGTCTTACTTTTATTTGCACAGTGTGTCTTATTTTGCACATTAGTTGTTTGTCTGTTTCAGTTTATGTATAGTTTATTGCAACATTCTATTGTACTTCTTTTTTCCTATAAATGCCTGCAAGAAAATAAATCTCAGGGTAGTATATGATAATATATAAGTACTTTGATAATAAATTTACTTTGAACTTTGATATAGTAAGATATTGGCTGATCCTCAACATAGCTCCTCTTGCCTGTGCTAACTCAATATCCTTGGATTCCTTTAATATCAAAAGATGTATCATATTTCCAGCTTCAGTATTATCAATGACTGAGCCTCCATAGCCTGCTTGGCTAGATAATTCCACATTTTCACTAAAATTTTCCATGTGCAACTTCTGTTCTATGCCCTAAATACCCAATCCTTGGTCGAGATAATCCTGCCAAGTGAAACAAATAATTCCAGTAGTGGTCCTGATCCTCAGTTCCCTCCAATCTGACCAGCCATGTGTAGTCTTGATAACTGATTTACTTCCCACTTTAAACCAATAATGTTGGTCCTGATCTGCAACCCAACCCCTACATTTTTAAGTAAATTATGTCAATCTCTGCACCTAAATTAAACACTTTCAGAAAAATTGCCATTTTCAGTTCCTAATTGCAATTCCTTCAAACAACCACAATTCTATCTATCTATCTATCCGCACCTTAAACTACACAGTTCATTTTCATCGCCACTCACCAGCTACCACCTCCTTCCACTCACTAGGCTTTAGCTCAAGCCTGATCTGACCACCAACAACACTGTCCAAACCACTTTGAAAGGGTCAACAACTTTAAGTTCCTCGGAGTTATAATTTCAGAGGACCTGTCCTGGTTCCAGCACATACTGTAAGTGCTATTACGAAGAAAGCTGGGCAGCACATCTACTTTCTTAGAAGTTTGCGAAGATTCAGCAAATCATCTAAGCCTTTGATAAACTTCTACAGATGTGTGGTGGAGAGTATATTGATTGGTTGCATCACGTCCTGGTATGAAAAACACCAATGCCCTTGTATGGAAAAGCCGACAAAAAACAGTCAACATGGACCACCCCACCACTGGGCACATCTATACAAGGCACTGTCACAGGAAAGCAGCATCCATCATCAAGACCCCCACCATTCCAGCCATGCTCATTTCTCACTGCTATCATCAGAAGGTGGTACAGGAGCCTCAGTACCCACACCGTCAGGTTCAGGAACAGTTATTATCCCTTCTTCATCAGGCTCTTGAACCAGAGGGGATAACTTCACTCACCCCATCACTAGAGACTCACCTTCAAGGACTCTTCATCTCACGTTCTCGATATTTATCATTTGTTTATTGATTTATTTATTCTTCTCTTTATTTTTGTATTTGCACAGTCTGTTTTTCTTTTCACATTGATTGTTTCCTGTCCTGTTTGGTGCAATCTTTCATTGATTCTATTATGTTTCTTGTATTTACTGTGATTACCCATACAAAAATGAATCTTAGCGTTGTATATGGTGACTCATATGTACTTTGATAAGAAATTTACTTAGAACCCAACTTCAGAAAAGAGTAGCATACAGGCACCTCTAAATGACAAATGTTTAACATCATCAGAGTCAAACAGGCTCTCTTTGAGGCAATTTTTTTCATGATATTTGATAATGATAAAAATGTCCTTGTTGACAATATAGCCTTACAAGCTCACACTATGGGAAGTGGTGGCTTCATTTGATGACAATGCTTACCGTCCGGTAGAAATTTTTTGAGCCAGAGGTGCATATTGACTTCAGGAGAAATGTGGCTCCTTTCCACCCACTCATCATTGACACTCTACAGATAGCACCATTTCAACATTTAGGTTTCAGGATATCATTATTTCACAGGAACTAAAACTCGTGGGAGAACATGAGACTTAGCAAAGGATGCATTCTTGCAGCAACTAGTAAAATTCCAACTTCATCCATTCACTGCCGTCATAGAGAGCATCCTCACATCAGCCATCACTGTTTGGCTTGCTGAAGCATCATCAAAAACTATGAAAACTATAGTGAACTATCAGCAGAAACATCTTTAGCTGCAGTCTACTATCACTGCAGACTTGAACGTGTCCAGGACAAGGAAACAGGTAGGAAAAATCACTGGGACACTACTCACCATGCAAACAGCTTTTTCCAAAAGCTTCTTTCTGGAAAGTGCTCTAAGGCTATTAAAGCAAAACCTTCACTCTGTCTTTGAAGTTTCTTCCCCCCAGGCAGTTAACTAATCAACCACTCTAATTAGATCACCCCACCCCTTCTCTTATTACTTCAGTTACTGCTTTGCATTGTAAACCCATAAACCCATTTTAATAAGCTGTTTATTTATAAATATATTCCAGTAAATACATATTTATGAACATTTATCTCAGATCTGTACTTACAACCATATTTTATAGAATTGTTCATGTGAATATATATGGTGAATAAAGTTGATCCTTGAAGAACAGGTTCAGCAATTTTAACAGCATTTGTGGATCAAAAAATGTCCAGCCAAGATTGGCTAATTTCCTCACAACAAGTTCCTACAAGCAGCAAGACTATTGTTTGTAGGAACTCGCTGTAAGCTCCTTACAGATGAACAGATCATCTATTTCTGTGAAGTTGATTTGAGCAATAACTACAGATTCATGAAAATACTTCTGATCTACTTTAAAATGTTGGACTCTCAAAATAAAAGTTAAAATGGTCATATGGAACAGCTCTTCTTTAGTACTTCAATAAAATGTCAACATAGTTTTTTTAATGCTCAATTTTCTGGAATGAGATCTGAGCCCAAAATCTTTTATCTTAGAAGCAAGAACATTAAATATTAGTCATAGTTAAGATTATGATAATTCAGGTAGAAGTGGTTAGGCAATGGTCAGGATTAGATTTTAAAATATGCCACAATCATATGAAGAGGGGATGAACAACAGATGCTACTATCTGCACAGTTTTAAATGCACTTGTAGAAATTACTTAAGTAGGAGCTGATACAATGATCTTGAATATGTATGTTTGCAACACCTGTGGAAAATCCTCCCTGTCGTAACAACTAAATGAGCCAGGAGGTTGCTAGGAAGAGGATGATTCATCAGTTGATCCTTAAAGTCAAGAAGCTGTAGAAAAGGAACAGAGATAAAGAAAGATTACTAATTGATAATGATTCATGCTCCAGAATAGTAAGAGATTTAGTTCACATTATTGCACGCCCTTTGCTGCCTTCAGACTGACTGTTAACCTGTACCTATAGTTCACAATTAGAACCACCTTGACTATAAAAAAATTAAGGAAGATATAACAAAATGGAACCTAATTCCTTTTCTTGGTCTCAGTTCAAGGATTGAATCTATTAAAATGAATATACTGCCCAGACTACTATATCTCTTTCAGACCCTACCGATAGAGATGAACCAAAATCAATTCAATGAATGGAACAAGATGCTATCAAGATATATATGGCAAGGTAAAGGGCCTAGAGTTCGTCTCAAAACTTTGCAATTAGCCAAGGAAAAGGGGGGATGGGGCCTACCTTCTCTTAAAGATTGTAAGTCTTTTGTAATTAGTTCCACTAAGCACATCTTTCCCTCTCCATCCCTCTCTGCTTTCCGCAAGGATTGGACCGTCCGCGACTCCCTTATCCGCACATCCATTCCCACAGATCTCCCACCCAGCACTTATCCCTGTAAATGTAAGTGCTACACCTGTCCCTACACCTCCTCTCTTGCCACCATTCAGGGCCCCAAACAGTCCTTCCAGGTGAGGCAACACTTCACTTGTGAGTCTGTTGGGGTCATCTGTTGCAACCGGTGCTCTCGGTGTGGCCTCCTCTGCATCGGTGAAACCCGACGCAGATTGGGGGACCGCTTTGACAAGCGCCTCCACTCCGTCCGCCACAACAGACAAGATCTCCCAGTAGCAACCCACTTCAACTCTACTTCCCATTCCCATTCAGATATATCTATACATGGCCTCCTCTACTGCCATGATGAGGCTAAATTCAGGTTGGAGCAGCAACACCTCATATACCGTCTAAGTAGTCTCCAGCCCCTTGGTGTGAACATAGAATTCTCCAACTTCTGTTAATTCCCTCCCCCTCCCTTCCTCTATCCCTATTTCAGTCTGCCCCCTCCCCCAGCTGCCTATCACCTCCCTCATGGTTCCGCCTCCTTCTTCTACTACCCATTGTTTTCCTGCCTATGATGTCCCTGCTTCCCCTCCCCCACCCCTTTGTCTTTTAAATTACTGGTCTTTCAACAGAACCTACAAGCATTCCTCAAATCCTTCCCCCTCCTTCCCTCTTCAGTCCTGACGAAGGGTTCCAGCCCGAAACGTCGACTCATCGTTTCCACTGACGCTGCCCGACCTGCTGAGTTCCTCCAGCGTACTGTGCGTGTTGCTTTGATCCCAGCATCTGCAGATTATTTTGTGTTCTCTTAGAGATTACTATTTTGCAGCACAATTGAGAGCTGTGATATGCTGGTGCAATCCATCATATGATGCTCAATGGGAAAACATTGAGGAGAGGATACTTTCCATCCCCATACAAGCAATTTTGGCTGATAACAACCTACAAAGTTACATAAATACTATTGATAACCCATGGGTGAAATGGACTCTTAAAGTATGGAAAACTATTATAAAAGAATATAAACTAGAGAGAGACATTGCAATTCTTAAATGGTGTGCAGACGACTCGGATTTTACGCTGAATAACTGTTTGCCAGATTTAAGGACTGGACAGCTAAAGGAATAACAGCTATTTGCAATATAATGAAAGAAAGAATGCTGTTCAGTTTTGAAATACTCAAAGAGGAACACTCATTAGAAAAACAAGGCTTTTATTGATATTTATAGATGCTGGGTGTATGTTATAGGACGGTTAAAAATGTAACCAAGGCAAGTACATGTTTGATAGAGCCATTTAGAAAAGCATATAATTCAGACAACGGTAATAGAATAATTTCAAGCGTGTATAAGGCTTTGTCAAATCTTAAAACACATTCGACTTCATATATTAAAACAAAATGGGAGAAGGAAGGAGGGATAATAATATCTGAGGAAGAATGAACAATAATATGGAGGTATCAATGGAAGTGTACCAGTTCACAGAAATGGAGGGAGTTCGGGTGTAAAAACTTGATAAGATATTTTATTACACCCTCTCAGAAATCCCATTATGATAGTAACCTCCCTGTTTGCTGGAGAAATTGTGGAAATCAAAATGCAAACCATTATCGTATTTTCAGGGAATGCCCTGTTATCAAAGACTAAAGACTATACACAATGCCTTACAAGACATCTTTAAATGTGAAATACCCTTAGAAAGTGAGACCATATATTTTGGGTATATACCTCAAGAATGGTTGAAAAGAGATAAATATTTAATGAATATACTGCTGGTGGCTGGTAAAAAGACCCTTACCAGGAAATGGTTATCACAGGAGAGCCCAACTTTAAATTTATGGATGGAAATGACAATGGACATTTACAAAATGGAGATGATAACAGCATCTGTTAATCATAAGTTGGAACGATTTGATTCATACTGGGAAAATGGTTTAACTACATAACTCCTCATAGGCCTGATTTTAATCTCACAAATCAATGGATATGTTGTTAAAAAAAAGATCACTCCCTACTTTGAACATAGTTTGCTTCTTTTGATTGTTCTTTCTTTCCTCTCCTTTCTATAAGTGTATACCTCAGATAAATATTATGTGGTGATTTGTGACAAATATGACTATATACAGTATCTGAAATAAATCTTATGGAAAGTTTTGTTTGATGATGAACTTCAATAAAAAACAAATTACATAAAAAAAAGAACCACCTTGTCACAAACCTGCATATTAAGAGAACTATGAACAATCTTAGATGAAACTTCCCTTATGGATCAATGATATTTTCACTCTAGATATCACTGTCAAATAAAACCATAACCCAGGAATATCAAAGCTTTCAAATAGCTTGATTGCTCAATATGTGTCAAATAGATTGAATAGCTTATTCATGTCTGAGTCCAGGTTTAAAATTGTAACAAGGGGATCCAGTATGATGCACACTTTCACTTTGCCAATGACAGCCAAAATTTACTTGCAATGTAAATATGAACTAGCTTGGACCGATCTTATTACTAATGGACCTCCCTTATTATGTCACTCTTCTGGTGATGGCGAAATATACTACCACTACTCCCAAAGCTTCAAGTTCCTGGGTGTTAGAATTTCTGAGGATCTAACCTGGTCCCAACATATCAATGTAGTTATAAATAAGGCAAGACAGCAGCCATACTTTATTAGGAGTTTGAAGAGATTTGGCATGTCAACAAATACACTCAAAAACTTCTATAGTTGTACCGTGGAGAGCGTTCTGACAGGCTGCATCACTATCTAGTATGGAGGGGCTACTGCACAGGATCGAAAGAAGCTGCAGAAGGTTGTAAATCTAGTCAGCTCCATCTTGGGTACTAGCCTACAAAGTACCCAGGACATCTTCAAGGAGCGGTGTCTCAGAAAGGCAGCATCCATTATTAAGGACCTCCAGCACCCAGGGAATGCCCTTTTCTCACTGTTACCATCAGGTAGGAGGTACAGAAGCCTGAAGGCACACACTCAGTGATTCAGGAACAGCTTCTTCCCCTCTGCCATCCGATTCCTAAAATGGACATTGAATCTTTGGGCACTACCTCACTTTTTTTGAATATACAGCATTTCTGTTTTTGCACGTTTTAAAAAATCTATTCAATATACATAATTGATTTACTTGTTTATTTATTATTACTTATCTTATTTTATTTATTATTTTTCCTCTGCTAGATTATGTATTACATTGAACTGCTGCTGCTAAGTTAACAAATTTCACATCGCATGCCGGTGATAATAAACCCAATTGTGAATCTGATTCTGATTGTGATCCAAGTGCCCGTTATTCATATGTAACTTCAGATGAAGTTCCACAGGAGATATATCAATAGAGAAAAGTCAGCACAGGGCTAACCACATGACCATGGTGGTCTAGTAGTTATAATTCAGCACCTTCAACGTTGTTTTAAACCTGGCATTTACGTGGGAGATGCTGGATAATGTTTGCAGTGGCCAAAAAACTAAAGCTATCACGTGACCTGAAAATGAAGCACATAGCAAAACTCCAGCTGCTTATTGTACCTTCAAAACTAGAAAGAGAAAATATTGAACTGTGGTCCTGCAGCATATTACAGGGTGTCTTCACTCTAGGTATCACCAACAATTAAAACCATTATTCTGTAGTGTCAAAAATTTCAGATAGTTTGATTCCTTGACAACGTAATAAGTCAAGGTAATGTGAGGACAGTTTCAGAGTCTTCAGTCCTCATAAATAAAATGTCATCAATATCCCACATACATACCAGAGGAAATGTCAGGCAGGAAGGAAAGGATAAAACAGTACTGATTCTCAAATAGGCTTTACCAAGCACTATTGCAGCACCAGATTAAAGACAGATCTTATGAACACATTCTGCAAAGATATAAATAGACAAATATCTGTTGCGTACCTCTCCGACGCTGTTCTGCAGTAGCACCAGTGACGATTGGACAGTGTCACACAGAGATTCAAAAAGTGCATAATCCTTAGCCTCCTCCATTTTTGCATCCTTCAGACAGAGCAGAAAGCAGATTTTAATTCCACCACACAGATCAGAAAGCCAATTGGAATTTTGCTTTTGGAATCGATTTTCAAAAAGTGGTTATAATTAAAGCGAATCCTGATCCTAAAGCTAAAGCCCATTTATCAGATTTTTTTTAAGAATTAGCCCACCCAATTGTTCTAATCTAATCTTTTTGTGTTTGCCTCTGATTTACATCATTAGGGCATGTACCTCTATTTGCTGACTTTAGAAAATGTATATATTTTTTTAAATTGAGTAAAATCAATTACTGTACATACCACGAATAAAGGAACAATAATTAAAACCAGCTCTCAAAGCTTGAGAAAATAACCTAGGGAGTGCAAAAACAATGCTTTCATTGGCCAGGATCTCCTTTTCTATTCCTTTTCCCAAGGAATTTCTACCTCTTCAAGACAGCATTATACTAAACAATGTTCAGTTGCTTTGAATTAATATTAAAACAAGAAAAGCATGAAGAAATGGAGTACAGAATGTCCTTGAATCTCAAATTAATGCATAGAAATCATAGGGGAAATTAAACAGTCCAGATACAACAGTGAAACAAAATAATACTGAAACATTCAGCAAGTCTGATACTTCAGTGAGAAGAGACCAAGGACTTTGTCAGAAATGGAATTTGCAAAAAGGGTTGAACAGAGTGAATATCTGTCAGAGAGTTCTGTCAAGGTAGCAAATATTTTAGAAACTGGAGCCAGAGAGAGGGAGGGGAGAGAGGGGGGGAGAGAGGGGGAGAAAAGGGGTAGAGAAGGGTTGGAGAGAGGGGAGAGAAGGGCAGAGAGAGGGGGAAGAGGGGGCCGGTGGGAGGGAGGGGAGAGGGGGCCAGTGGGGAGGGAGGGGGTGAGGGGGAGAGAGAAGGGGGGGAGGGAGAGATAAGGGGGAGGGGAAGAGAGGGGTGAGAAGGGAGAGAGAGGATGGAAAAGGGAGAGAGGGAGGGGAGGAATGGAGAAGGAGAAAGAATATGATGTCCTGATAATTGCAATGTATCCAGATAAAAGTTGAGGTGCAGCTCATTTATCGTAATTTTTATTATTATCCTCTTTATGTGAATTGGATATTAAGCAAAGGATCTGTATTTTAAAATAAAAGTATGACAGTGGCTGAGTGTTATGTGGAAAGCATACTTACGGTGCTGGCCAGCTGGCGGTTGAAGGAGATGCAATCAGAGGTGACCAGAATAAAAATCAAAATCAGGTTAATTTTCACTGATAGATGTCATGAAATACATATTCTTTTGTTGTAGCAGTACATTGCAAGACATAAAAATTACAGCCAGTTACAATAACAAATAAAAGATATTAAATATGCAGTGCAAAAACAGAGCAAATAGTGAAGCAGTGTTCATGGGCTGTTCAGAAATCTGATAGCAGAGGGGAAGAATCTGCTCCTAAAATGTTGAATATGTGTTTTCAGGCTTCTGTTCCTCCGCCAGATGGTAGAAATGAGAAGTGGGCATGTGTTCTGGGTGGTGAGAGTCCTTAGTGGTGGATGTTGCCCCTCGAGGCATCGTGTTTTGAAGATGGTGGGCAGGCAAGTGCCCGTGATGGAGCTGGCTAAATTTACAGCCCTCGGCGGCTTTTTTCCAAACCTGTGCATTGGTGCCTTCATACCAGACAGTGATGGAACCAGTGAGAATAATACATCTGTAGAAACTTTGGTGACAAACCAAATCTCCTCAAACTCCAAATGAGATGTAGCTGCTAGCATGCCTTCTTTGTAATTGTAGCTATATACAGACCTTCAGAAATTGAAAACTAGGATCTTGAAGCTGCTTACCCATTCCACTGTTGACCCCCGATGAGGGCTGGTGTGTGTTCTCCCAATTTCACCTTCCCGAAGTCCGCAATCAATTCCTGGTCTTACTGATACTGAGTGCAAGATTGTTGCTATAACACCATCTGATCTATCTTGCTCCTGTCACCACCTCCTCGTCACCATCTGAGAATCTGCCAACAACAGCTGAGTCATCAGTGAATTTATAGATGGCACTTGAGCTGTGCCTAGCCACACAGTCACGAATGTAGAGAGCAGAGCAGTAGGCCAAGCATGCATCCTTGAGATGTGCCTGTGTTGATTGTCAGCGAGGAGGATATATTATTTCCAATACAGACTGTGGTTTCCTGATGAGGATGCCAAGGATCCAGTTGCAGTGGGAGGTAAAGAGACCCAGGTTTTGAAGCTCGTTGACTAGTACCGAGGGGATGATAGAGTTGAACACTGAACAATAAGCAATAAACAGCAGCCTGACATAGGTATTGTTGTTGTCCAGGAAGTCCAAGGCCAAGTGGAGAGCCAGTAAGATTGCATCCGCTGTAGTCTTATTATGGTGGTTAGCAAATTGCTGCAGGTCCACGCCCTTGCTGGGTCCAGGACAGAAATGGGGGAAGTCTGATTTCAATACAAGACAGGCAAAAATGGAAAGGAAGCAACTACGTAATCACATACATACTGTAGGGTTGTGGACAAGGTTTTCCATTAAATAGTGGGGACAAGGTTTTAAATTAAATAGAATAAAATAATTCAAAGTAAATTTATTATCAAAGTACATACTGTATATGTCACCATATACAACCTGAGATTCAGTTTCTTGTGGGGATTCTCAATAAATCTACAGAATAATAACCATAACAGAATCAGTGGAAGACCACCCAACTAGGACGTTCAGTCAGAGTGCAGCAGATAACAAACAGTGGCAGGGAATAGTGAGGGGAAAATTGACAAAGGTGGCAGGCTGGAGCAGAAACTGTAAAAAGAAATGTGCAACACAGAGAAAACCCAGAGTTACAAAGAACTGTTTTAAAAAAATCAAACCTTAACAGGTTTAACCTTAACAGCACTTGCTATCAGATAAGTGAGTGAACAGCTTAGCTAGAAACATATGGGTATGATCTAGTAGCTCCTGTATTATGGAGACTGGCTGGAGAGTGACCAGGACTGGGTGTTCGGTATTCCAGGTTTTAAAATAACAGACCAAAATGGAAAGGATGTGCAGCCTTCTAAGGCTCTCTGTTGGTCGGGGTCAACCATAGACGTTGTGTTCTAGCTGTCAAGCCAGGGCAGTACGATATAGTGAGCAAGTTGTTGCCCGTGCTGCAGGCTCCCACTCTCCAGCCAGTTGATAAATCCAAAAGGACAACAGAGATTGATATAACTTGGCAACAGCTGCATTATAGAAGTTCGCAGTCAGCGTTGAACTGAATGCAGGACTGCCTTAATTCCAGCTCTGGACTTTTCTTCGGGGTTTACTCCCAAAGCCTTCCCCTTGAGTGGGTATAGCCACAAGGCAACAGAAGGTTTAGATCAGAGTTTTCCTTCTCCTAGATGAGCTGCCAACACGGCTGACGAGCCCCATCTGCCCGAAGCGACTGATTTTAAGAAGCCAGTAAACTGCCTTTGCCCCTTCTCCTGTCAGTAGAAACAGTTCCGCTGCGCTTAGTAACTAAGCCAGACATGAAGGCCAGGAGCTGGACTTGGTTGCCAGAGGTTATTTGAGACACACGCCATTGGGAGCATTTAACAGGTAGCGGGAGCTTATCTCCACTAACCCCACCTCCCCACCATCCCCCCGTCCCTGGCTTTGAAAGCCTTAGGATGTGCAGGAGCCTTGCTAATATAGGGGGGGATCAGAATGGTGATAAAGGCTACGTCCACACTACGCCGGATAATATTGAAAACGCCGGTTTCGAGTAAAAACGACCTAAGCGTTTTTCAAAATATCTCTGTCCACACTAACACGGATATTTGGGCGAATCTCCTCTACTGGGCATGCGCAGGACACACAGAAAACAAGCGAAGAGGAAACGGTATACTTAGTGCGCGTTCACCCAGTTACAGAGTAGAAAAACTTAAAAGGAATTGCTCTTGGCTCTCGCGCAGGAGGACTTAAAACTTAAAAAAAAACAAATACTGGAATTTCCCCTCACTGCAACGGATACTAGGCTTTTTCAGATTTATTCTTTCTGGAGACCGTTTCTGAAAACCTCAGTTTTCGGGGGCTGAAAATGCCGTTTTAGTGTGTACAGAGGGTCAAAACGAAGAGAAAAAGCTTTGTTTTCAAAATTATCTGGCGTAGTGTGGACGTAGCCATAGAGTGGTGCATAGTAATACAAAATACCTGACATATGAGGCTGGAGTATAAGTTAAATGTCCAAAGTACTGGTGGAAGTATGTTAGCATTGATTGAAAACTGGATGTTACATAGAAAACAGAAAGTTGTAGTAAATGGCCAGAGAGATATAACTACTAGTGGAGTACTCCAGCCATAGGTTCTTAGCCCTCACTTATTTGCTATTTTACTTTAGTGACCTGGAGGAGGGAACAAAGTCTAAAGTTGCCAGATTTGCTAATGACACAAAAATAGGTAGAAGGGGATGCCATGACGAGGACATTATGATTCTGCAGTGGGGTATAGATAAATTGAATGATCAGGTAAAACCTGGCAAATGGAGTTTAATGTGGGGAATGGTAAAAATAAGTAAGAGGTTCTAAAGACAGATTATTATCTCAATAGAGACTACAAATGAATGGACTTTTGAGATATTTTGATGTTCTTGTGCGCGGGTCAAATAAGGTTAGCAGACAGATCAAATGCCATTAAAGGGGCAAAAGGCATGTTTGCCTTTATTGCAAAAAAGTTGGAGTTTAAGAATAGGGAGGATTTTTTTGAAGGGGTATTGCTGTTGCCACACCTGGAATTTAGTTTTGAACCCCTTACCTACAAAAAAGATATAGTAGCATTGGAGTGTGATGGATATTCGCTTCCTGGCCGGGGGCCTCTTGTATTTCTTTTTGCCAAGCTTAGCTTTTTAAACATAGCAGTTGCTACTTGTAAAGTTCAAAAAGTTGTAAGTTAAACTTACAACTAAATTCTTTGTTTAGTTTCTGGTCAGTAACAAGAGCCAGTCTTCAGTTCTTAATGTAAATGGAAAGCTTGAAGTTTGAAAGCACAGCTTTACAAATGAACACTGCACAAAGCAACAGACCTGCTGGCTTATAGCACATATCTTACTGCTGAAGAGCTGCAGTATAAAACAATGGATTATTTAAATTGGCTAGTTTCAAAACAGACAACACGGACTAAGTTACTCAGTTCAAGGAAGCCTATAGACAAGATGGAGACAATCACTTAGCATATCAATAACTGATCTATTAATAAGTTGGAAGATTTGTATAGTCAGGGAAGTTAGCTTCATAGCATAAATTGTCAGTACCTGGGACCTATGTCTCCAAGAAGCTTTTAGACCGTTTGAGTAGAAAGAGTATCTAAGAAAATACTCTATACATGTGAAATCACCCAAGTGGCAAAAAAAAACTGTATAAATGTAGATAGCAGTTCAGGCTTATTAGGAATGGAGTAAGAACATCAAGAAGCTTGAAAGAAACACAAGGTGGGGTCCTTTCCTCTGCCTTCGATTTCTGTGAAGGATGACTGGTTCGTTTACATCATTGTTATGTCTTTTTAGCTTACAGGAAATGTACCTGTGTTTTGGAAATCCTTTGTGTTAGAAATGGTTTGAAATTTGAAAGTTTTTTTTATAAGATAGGCACTCTCTGTGAGTCTTAAATGTGTTTTTAAAAGGTGTGGATTTAAGCATGTATCACTGAAAATAAATAAACTGTGTTTTAAAATACTTTGTTAGCTGTAAGTATCTTCTTCTTGGCAGGGAGGGGGCACCCACTGCTTGAATAGTGGGTATTTGCAGCTAACCTTGCCATGGAGAATAAACAAGGAAGTAAATTAGTCTTTGAAGATTGGGTAGTTACAGTATAATCTCCCTTTAGTGAGGATACTCATGGCTATTGAGATCCGATCGGGCTTAAAGTCTTTGTTTGAGAATTAATGAAATTGATGCCTCATAGAAAGTTTTCGGAAGGGTCCCAGACGATATAGAATCAGTGAAAATTTGGCATAAATGAGGTATAAGTATTTCAGTAGAAGTCTTAAAAAATTCTATTGTAAATCCATCTGGTTCCGGAGCTTTACCTGATTGAAAGGAGGATATAGCCAGGGAAGCTGGCTGCAAAATAAAGGCCAGGCTTTTAAACTGAAGTACAAGGTATTGTTTTTCTCTCTCAGGATGTAGTGTATCTTTGCAACTCTCTGCCCCTGAGGGTGGTGGAGATCAGGTCGATAGGTATATTAAAGAGGTAAATAAATATTTTAAAGATTGAAGGATAGAGGATTATGGGGAACTGGCTTAGACAAGGAATTGAAGCCAGCCTTGATCAGCCATAATCATACTGAAAAGCAGGGCAGTCAAGAGAGTCTGAGAGGTCTAATCCTCCTCCACTTCTCTGTTTTTGTTTTTGTCTGCGTGTGACCAGTGGGAGCCATTCAAATATGAAATGATCTGGGTTCAAGGCCAATATATTTTCTGAGGGGAAAAGGAAAGGCCAATATCTCCAACGAGCCTGGATATCAAGTGACTGGATTATTAATTAGATTTGATTTGAAGTCTGGAAGTTGAAGCCCAATGGCCAAAGCCTGGAGACCAGGGACTGGAGGCCCAGAGGCCTGGGGTTGACGGACTGTCTGCGTGTCTGGGTGGTTGAGAGAGAGAGGGAGGAAAAGGTCTTGCTTTGCTGTTATTGTTTTTTACTTGTTGTGTTCTGTGTTGTTCTGCGTAACATTGTGGGTATGCTCTGAATATGTGGTGACACTTGTGTGCTGTCCCTAGCAAACTCGTGGGTGTGTTGGTTGCTAATGCAAATGAAACATTTCATTGTATATTTTGATGTATATTTGATAAAGCTGATTATGAATCTAAGAAAAAATAGGAATCTTCATACAGTATCTTAAAATAGTAATTAAAATGGTGAAGAGGAGCCACTAAATGGCATAAATTAAGGGAAAGTGAAAGGCATTTTATAAATATATTAGGGGTAAGTGGGTAAACAGGGAATGTGTACATCCCAAAGTTACAATCTGTGTGGGCAACCAAACACTTGGGTGAGGTCTTAAATAAATACTTCTTTCTCATCTATATTTACTGTAGAGAGGGCATTGTGGTTGGAGAATTCAGTAAAAGTTGAGTTCTGAAACAAATTGACATTGAAAATAAGGAAGCATTAACTGTTCAGCAGGTTTAAAGTTGGATAAATCTCCAGAACCTGATGAGAATTGTCCCAGACTGCTTTGGGTGGCAATGAAGAAAATTGTTGGGGCTCTGACAGAAATTTCCAAATTTGCTCTATTCTAAGAAGAGATGCCAGATAATTGATAATATAACAGAAGATAGTGAATTTTATTCAAGCAGGGTCGCAAAGATAAGCCAGTTAATTAGGGACTGGTGAGTATAACAGCAGGTGGTGGGAAATGATTGGAAACACTGAGAAACTGGATTAATCTGCACTCAGAGTGTCAGATATTAATTGAAGATAATCGGCAGGGGTCTATTAAAGGGAGATCTTGAAAGTACTGTCATTGATATAGTGTGAATTGACTCCAGTGAGGCCTTTGACAAGGGCCCACGTGGTACTCCACCGTCATCTAAGACAATTTGGTAAATGGGATCCTAAACTTTGACAAGTTGCTGCAAATGAGGCTACTAAACAAACTTAGAGCCCACGCTAATACAGCAAAGATACCAGCATGCATAGAAGATTGGCTAACCGACAGGAGACAAAGAGTGGGAATTAGGACTACCTTTTCTGGTTGGCTGCCCGTGACTAAGGTGTTCCATAGGGGTCGATGTTGGGACCGCTTCTTTTCATGTTATTTGTCAATGATATGGATGATGGAATTAATGGTATGGTATTTCCATACCAGGCTGTGATGCAGCTGGTCAATACATTCTCTATCACACATCTACAAAGTTTGTCAAAGTTTTAGGCTGTGAAAGATATGAAGATAAGTGGAGGGGCTGATATTGTTAAGGAAGCGGGAGTCTGCTGAAGGACTTGGACAGATCAGGAGAATGGGCAAAGAAGTGACAGATGGAATACAGTGTAGGGAAGTGTATGGTCATGCCCTTTGGTAGAAGAAATAAAGCTGTACACCAAGGGTTCCCAACCCGGGGTCCACGGACTCCTTACTTAATGGTATTGGTCCATGGCTTAACAAAGTTTGGGAACCATTTGTTATAGACTATTGTTGTAGACTATTTTCTAAACGGGGAGAAAATTCAGAAATCAGAGGTGCAAAGGAACTTGGGAGCCCCCATGCAGGAGTCCCTAACGGTCAGCTTCCAGGCTGTGTCGGTGGTAAGGAAAGCAAGAACAATGTTAGCATTTCATTTTGAGAGGATTAGAATATAAAAGCAAGGATGTATTACGCTGAGACTATATAAGCATTGGTCAGACCACACTTGGAGTATTGTGAGCAGTTTTGGGCCCGCCATATAAGAAAAGATGCGCTGGCACTGGAGATAGCCCAGAAGAGGTTCACGAGAAAGATTTCAGGAATGAAAGTGATAATGTATGATGGCTCTGGAGTTTAGAAGAATAATGGGGGATCTCATTGAAATCTATTGAGTATTGAAAGGCCTAGATTGAGTGGATGTGAGAGGATGCTTACTACAGTGCAGGAGTCTAGGACCAAAGGGCACCACCTCAGAATAAAGGGATGTCCGTTTTGAACAGAGGTAAGGAGGAATTTCTTTAGCCAGAGGGTGGTGAATCTGTGGAATTCATTGCCACAGATGGCTATGGAGAACTAGCCATTGGATATATTTAAAGTGGTGGTTGATAGGTTCTTGATTAGTAAGGGTGTCAAAGGCTATGGGGAGAAGACAAGAGAATGGGATTGAGAGGAATAATAAATCAGCCATGAATGGCGGAGCAGACTTGGTCTATCTCTGTTCCTATGACTTACGGTCTCAACTTGCTTGATGATAACAGACAGAGGGTGATGTTTAATCTGCTTTTGCAATTGGAAATCTGTGACCATTGGTCTACTGCAGGGAACAGTATTGGCACCTCGCTCATTGTTACATACATAAATGATCTCAATGTGAATGGAGGAGTTATAACAAATTGGTAGTGCTGTGATTATGAGGAGTGCAGTCTTGGGCGTATGTGAGATTGTCGATTTAATCTTGAAAAATGTGAGGTGATTTATTTTAGGAACACCGATGAGGTTATAATATACAATAAGACTTTAAAAAGTGTAGTTCCTTCTTCTCAATGAAGAGATGAGCATAGCTTGGGCCTAAGTGAGTTGTCACAGCTGAATGTTTCATTTTGAAAAAATGGTGGGATTGAAGGAAAATTTGCTCCATACAAGTTCGGTCAGATCAAGAGGAGGATGGAAGGAGGCTGATTCATTCACAGTTCAAGGAAGAAATGAAAGAGCCTCAAACTATCCTGGCGTGGGATGGATATAAAGAAGGATATAATATTTTTGGTAAAGATGGGCTGGATAGGAAATCAAAACTGTCAATATGGTTGAGGGCATTAGAAGTATTACAAATGTAAATGTGAAGAAATAAGCTCTGAGGGGCAAGAGCAGGGTAAAACAATGTATCTATCCTTCTCATGGATCTTAGGAGAGGTAAAAGTGAACCATGCAAAATTGATGGACAATAAGGCTAAAGGCAGTGGAGGAAAAATCTCTTGATGAAATGAGAATAGTAACTGTTTGGGGGACAATGGCTTGAAGGCAATATTGAATTCATTACTCTTCGCAAGATTTAAGGAAGTATCTGAGAGCTGATATTTGGCTTCTGCGGGGATCAGATCTAATTATCAACTACAACTTCATTGCCCTTTTCAGCAGGCTTGATGATAATGTCACAGGATTAGTCTTTATTGAGAGGACAAGGGGAGATTTGTATGAGTAAGGAGAATGGAGAAATTAAGGAGGTCCGTCTTACATTGAGAGCTATCCAGAGAGCGGAAGAGGCCAGAAGGAGGAGTATAATCGGACTGGGGTCTCAAGAATGGGGTCAACAATCTGGTGTGAAGACCCCATCCAAAGAAATGGATATTATGGCAAAGGCAGCAAAGGACTGAAAAATATGGTGGCATAGCTGTTATTGCCTGGGTTCAATCCTGAGTTTGAATGGGGTCTGAATATTGTGTATTCTTCCTGCGACTGCACGGATTCTCGCCTGATTACTCCACTTTCCTCCTGCATTCTAAAGATGTGATGGCAGTTTATTTGCGTGGGTAAGTAGCAAAAGAAAGTAAGGGGACATTGAGAAAGAATAATATGTAAGGGTACATGGTAATTACAAAAGGGGGCTAGTATTACAGTGCTGACAGCTGCATGGTGGGCTGAAGAGCTATCTGTCCTGCCATAACAAATTAAGAGTTCATGTCAAGCTTGAAATTAGGATGGGGACAGTGGAGATGAAGAGGAAGTCTCTGCTGAGAAGAGATCACTTGAAATTACAGAGGAAGCTGAGCTGAGAGACTGAAAAATGCAGCAGAATGCAACTGGGAAGCAATGTGGGTTTCAGAAGGTGTGGGGTAGAAGAACCTGGAGGAATTTTTTCAGAATTCAAAAACTGTTGAGATTTTTGATGTGTGAAAGAAAAGAAAAATGTATTTTGTTGAAACAACAAATGCAGCAAAGGATAAAGTGCAACTGCAGACTAGGACAGCTTTGAGACAGAGTAAGTTGGTGCTATTGTAAAACCAGACAGCTGATCATTGACTACAGGAGGAGGAAATTAGAGGTCCATGAGCCAGACCTCATCAGGGGGATTCGAGGTGGAGAGGGTCAGTAACTTTAAATCCCTTGGAGTTTTATACTTCAGAGAATCATCCTGGATCCAGCATGTAATTCCCATTACAAAGAAGGCACAGCAGCACCTCCACTTTCTTAGAAGTTTGTGAAGATTCGGCATGTCATCTATACCTTTGACAAATATCTGTAGATGTATGGTGGAGAGTATATATAACTGGTTGCTTCACAGCCTGGTATGGAAACTCCATTTCTGTTGAATACAAAAGCCTGAAAGTAGTAATGGATATATCCCAGTCTATCACAGGTAAAGCCCTCCAAAACCATTGAGCAAATCTACAAGGAGCATTGTCGCAGGAAAGCAGCATCCACCATTATGGATCCCCACCATCCAGGCCGTGTTCTCTTCTCACTGCTGTTATCAGGAAAGAAGTACCGGAGCCTTGGGTCCCATACCAGGAACAGTTATTACCCCTTGACCACTAGGCTCCTGAACCAGCGTGGGTAACTTCACTCAACCCAATACTGAACTGATTCCACAACCTATGGACTCACTTTCAAGCACTCCACAATTCTCGTTCTCAATATTAACTTATTTATATATTTATTATTATTTTGTTTTTCTTTTTGTATTTGCAAAATTTGTTTTTTTTATCCATTAGATGTCTATGTATGTAGATTTTCATTGATTCTATTGGGTTTCTGTGTATTTACTGTGAATGCCCACAAGAAAATAAATCTTAGGGATGTATATAGTGACATATACGAGGTATGTACTTTATTAATAAATATACTTTTAACTCGAAATTATAGAGAAAGGTTAAGAGCATGACATTAATGAGAATGTGCAAAAAGAACGGAGATTAGTGAAACACTGGATAGTCTGAATGTACTTGTGATCTTGAGTGGATTCAAGCTGATAAGGTAGAATCTGTGTAGGAGCTGGAGAGTTTTTGTTAAGGAACAAGATGTGGCTGTGAAAGCAAGCCTTACTCAATCCAGTGTGACTCAACACAGTCTTACTCAATTCAGACTTACACAGTCCAGATCTACTCAATCCAGAACTGGGAATTGTTTCCAGGCATAATCCCTGCCAACTTCCAGACCTTTTCTTTTGCTCAACAGAGAGCTACTGAAGCTGCATGAAGTGGGTTGTCTGAGACCGTTGGCAGTCAGCTACATTCTGATGCTGGATACCTCATACAGTTCAGTAAGAGGAGAGAGATGGATTGCTAATTTAAATTATTCTATGTGTTTTAAAATGATCAAAAGCATTTGGTAGAGTTGTTTTATAGAATGATTTAGTTCTATCTGTCTTGTAATTTTTAAGTTTATTTCATTCTTTTCTTTGGTGTTGGGATGGTTTGAATTATCCTGCAGGTCTCAGCTCTATTCACAGTGTTTTATGATTAGAAAATTTCAGAATTCTCAGCCTGACATAGTTGCTTCTTTCAAAGTGAAGAAGGCACTTGCTTGGGCCACTTCACATGACCTCATTAAGGCATGAAAAGCCTTATCACTGTACAGGGCTTCACCATAATATTTTCATCCCTTTTCTCCCTGTAATCCCAATAAATTATTAGAAATCAATAACAAAGCACTAACCACATAATCCAAATGAATGATATATCAACAGTGTGGCTTAAACCTGCTCCCTAATTGTTTTTAATGCAACAGATTGGTGAAAGCAGTTTGATGAGAAAAGTCTATCAGCAGCTTTACAATACCTCTTCAGTGTGCTCTTCTGTTCCTTTGTTTTCCAGCTCTTCTCCAGTTCTGGACAACAGATTTGAGGAAACAAAATTAGCTGCAACATTAGAAGGAAAAGAATCATTACAAACATCCATACTGCTGCCACGTCAGATGCATGAGGTCTCCTAATCTAAAAAGAGAAGCAGAAAATCCTTGTAAGGTAAAATCATAAAATCCTGAGTACTAATCCACAGTTAGCTGTGAATTTCATTAAAATATAAGTCAGAAAACTATAACTAACTTCGAACAGAAGTACTCCCAAGTCCTCCCTCCCCCACCTTGGCCAATCAGTTCAATCAGTCTTATAGCCAGTTTGATCTTCTCACCTCTTCTAATCTTGATCTGCTGAGCCCCTATACCCCTCCCTTTTCCTATCACTCCAATGTCATCATCCCCCTTTCACCCCAACCCCACTCCCCTTGCCCCCCCCCTCCCTCCCACCCTATCTCTTCTGTGAAGCAAGAAGAAGTTTGCTGACTATTTGGAATACAGAACATGAGGAAAGCTGCAGGCCCTGATGGTGTCTCACCTGCTCTAAGGCACTGTGTGGATCATCCAGCACCTGTCTTCACTGAGACATTTAACATCTCCCTGTAATTATGCAGAGTTCCAGACTGCTTTAAAGTTGCTACAATCATTCCAGGTCTCAAGAAAGACAAGACCACTGGACTTAATGATTATAGGCCAATCGCTCTGACTTCAGTGGTTATGAAAATCTTTGAGCATCTGATGTTGGACAGTGGAAATGAGGATAGACTTCCACTGACAACCCCCTACCTCCAACTCCCTTGGAAATTAATGGTCAAGCCATGTCCATTCAAATTCCTAGGGACTACCATTACCAATACATTGAAGTGGGACAAGCACGTTACACTTATCACAGCAGAGATTGTTCTTCCTATGTCAGCTTAGGAAAAACTTGACATCTTTGGGTGTATCCTGGTGAATTTTTACTCAGCCATCATTGACAGTGTTGTGAGCACTTCTATCACCATTTTGTTTCTCACTGCCTCCTCCCTCTCTGGCTCCAGGTTGCAGCGAGTGGCCCACTCAGCAGGGAAGACCACTGGCCATCAGCTACCAACATTAAGGTTGGCACGGTAGTGTAGTGGTTAGCACAAAGCTTCACAGTACCAGCGACCTGGGTTCAACACCCGCCGCTGCTTGTACGTTCTCCCCGTGACCACGTGGGTTTCCTCTGAGTGCTCCAGTTTCCTCCCACAGTCAAGAGACATAGCCGCTAGTACGTAAACTGGTCACTGTAAGTTGTCCCATGATTAGGCTAGGATTAAATCAAGGATTGCTGGATGGTGTGGCTCAAACGGCCGGAAGAACCTATTC
The DNA here is from genome assembly GCF_030028105.1 of Mobula birostris. Lineage (NCBI taxonomy): Eukaryota > Metazoa > Chordata > Chondrichthyes > Myliobatiformes > Myliobatidae > Mobula > Mobula birostris. The sequence continues at coordinate 63,242,494 of NC_092380.1, read as the reverse complement.
CACACTGCATCTCAATAAATAAATAGTAAGTAAATGAATGAATGCAAAGATCTGTTCATTACCAGACTGAATAGATGAAAAAAATTACTGCTGACTCCACCCATCCTAGCAGTCACCTATTCACCAAACTGCCAGTAGGGAGATGCTACCAGTCCATCACCGAAGCTTCTTTCCTGTAGCTAACCAAATTCTCAACAAAACTCACTCAGGTGTAATACACCAACTGTCCCTGCACAACATCCATCAAATGGTCATTCCTCCTATCCTTGTTCTGTTGATAATTATTTAGTCTGTTTATATGTTTATATTTATTTTAGTTTGATTGTTGACATTGTCTTGTAAATTGTTGGTTACTATTGTGTTGTCTGTTATGATATTGTCCTGTGTTTTATTCTTGGCACCAAACCACAATCAGTTCTGATATGATTCACATACTGGCAATAAAGTGATTCTAATTCTGAAATCCAATGCAGATTGGTATCATGACTGACATGGATGAAGTGGGTTCAATGGACATCTTTCTGTGCTGCACGTTTCTGTAAATGATACCTGAACCATTTTTTTCATTAGCTTTCATTGATACTTGGAGTGGACTAAAACTCTGGAATGATTTAAGAGGGAGAGACCATTCATTTCTATGAAGGAAAGCAATTAACTCCACTGACCTGCACTTGAATGCTCGATCAATAGGGTTCACATTCTCGATTTGCAACAGTTTTAAGTCCTTCCCCTCTCAAAGGTATAAGTCATATTTACGGCAAGCACCTTCTGGTACCTCAACCACTTCAACCAAGTGATGATTCTTCATTCACAAGTTGAAAAAATATATCACATTACCCAGGGTAATATAAACAATACTCTTAGAGTTTAAGGAGTAAGTTGTGTGAAAACTTATTCACAAGTGAGGTTAGTATCAGAGTATTAAAGATTCTAAATGCTTTAATCTTTAAGTATGGAGACTTGTATGAAAAAGCAAACACCTTAAAACTATACTAATTTGCATTTTTAGCATAAATCTTGCCTTAAAGTGGTTTCCCATAACTGAATCATTGCTAGTTGGGAAGTCAGTCCAGCACCTCCAAGCACAATTGCCGAAAGCACAGCTGATACATTTCCCGGGTTAGCTATGCACCGCTCATCTGAATAGGAGACGTTTTTACACAATAATAACTCTGGCAGGTACAACCTAACACTTTCGTTTATTGGGTAGAAAATGAATAAGAGAAAACCCAGCAGCAGTTTGGCGAACATCTCCAGAAACAACATTTATGTCAACTCACAGATTCTGCCAGACGTTTTTATCATTGCTCGTTACACTTGCAGAAGCATCCCTATGTGTTCCTTCAACAGGCATAGCATTTATGCTATGTACCCCAGTGCAAGAAACTGAAATATCTTCTGAATTGAGCAGTGTGCACCACACAGTGAAATGGGGATACTTAAAGCATGAAACTTCATCATTCTGCATTGGACTGAGTTAGGGGATGGACACATATCGACACACACCAGAGAACTGCTGTTTTCCTCAAAATTGCCCTTGTGTTACCCTTACTTCCACAACAGCCTTTTATAAAATTGGGCTATATATTTCAATTAATTGAGATGATAAGATACATTATTCTAAATGTTTTCTTGTGTCTTGCAAGTTTCAATGTTTAAGAAATTTTATTTTACATTTTAATGGTATAATTATTTTTCATTGTTCCTCATTATTTTTGAATATTCGTAAAGATCAGCAATATTGTCATAGGTTTGACAGCCAGTTCAGCCAGGTGACATAGTTTGGTTGGCTGTCAAATCTTAAAAGAGTCTTACTGATTACAGGTCAGCTATGGGGACCTGACTGGCTTGCTGGAGTTGGTTATTGTAGTGAAAGTCACAATGATAATCATGCTGGAACCTCAGATGTCCAGGAGATGCTGTTGGTAGGTGTGGGCATAGGAGTGACAAACGTAGGTGGGCTAGGCAGAACCATGCAGTAGGTTGTAGCTTGTGCAATGCCAAACTGGACTCAATGGCGTTGAAGAGACAGCAACCTATGACCAAGTCATTACGGTACATGACTTTAAAGAGTAAGTAAATGCAGGCGTTCTCACTTGCCACTTTTGTCCTTTTACATGGTTGTAGGCTGGGAGGCGTTGTTGGAAATGCTTTGGGAAGCTGCTGTTATATACACAGTCAACACCACATGCTGTAATCATGGAATGCTAGTGTTGGAGAGGGTGAATTAATTTCAGAATCAGGTTTAATATCATTGGCATATGTCATGAAATGTGTTGTTTTGCAGGAGCAGTATAATGCAATATAGAATAATAAAAATATAAATTACAATATGAAGTATATATTAAAAAAATTTAATTAGTATTCCAAAAAGAGAGCAAAACACACTGAGGTAGTGCTCATGGGTTCATTGTCCATTCAGCGTGTGCCTTTAGGTTCCTGTACCTCCTCTCTGCTGGTAGCAATGAGAAAAGGGCACATCCTGGGTGACGAGGGTCATTACTGATGAATGCTGCCTTTTTGAAGCATCGCTCAGTGCTGGAGAGGCTAGTGCCCATGATGGAGCTGGCAGGGTTTACAACTTTCTGCAGCTTTTTCCAATCTTCTGCAGTGGCCCCTCCACACCAGACAATGATGCAACCAGTTAGAGTGTTCCCCACGGTACATCTGTAGAAGTGAAGTGCCAAGAGGCTAAAGATGAAGATCTGGGGAAGATGAAGATCTGGGGAAGGGGAAATAAGCCAAATATCTAAAAGTCTTGACCGATATGAACATGATGGCAAATAGCTTCCTTATGTCCCTAGATTTCTGCAAGTTTGCTGGACGTTAATGGAGCTGTACTTATCTAGACAATTGGAAAGTATTCCCATTATATTCATAGTGAGTTCTGCTTTGAGTCACTCAATAGATTCATAACCTCTAACTTGTTCTTGTAACCCCAGGATTATGTGGGAATTCAACTAAATTTCTGGGTAACTGTGATCTCCAAGATGTTGATGACAGAGTATTCAGTAAAAATAATGTAATGATCATCAAGTAAACATGGTTAGATTCTCTTTGTATGGGGATGATCATTGCCTGATACTTACAAATGTTAATTGCCACATGCCCGAATATTGTCCAGATCTTAAACACAAAAAAAACCTGCCGATGCCGGAAATCTAGAGCAACACGCACAAAATGATGAAGGTACTCAGCAAGTCAGGCAGCACCTATGGAGGGGAATAAACAGTGGACATTAGTGACCAAGACCCTTCATCAGGAGTTGGTAACATTTATTGTTTATTCCCCTCCATCAGTGCGGCCTGACGTGCAGAGTTCCTCCAGTGCTTTGTGACTGTCCAGATCTTGTTTCATGTAGGCGCAGGGTCCTTCACTAGTTGAGGAGTTGTGAATGGATTTGCAAATTGACCACACATCTGAGTACATTCCAGTAACTGGCTCAATGGGGCTTGGGTGCATAGCTGAAGGAGGGGTAAGAGGCATGGAAAGATAACTGATAATGCAGCCATAAATAGTTGAAACTAGGACACTTGCTAGATGAACCCGTGGTCAGGAATGATGGGCCTTGAACAAATACAGCTATTTTGCTTTGTGGTTAGATGAAGGGTCTATGACTTGAAACGTGAGTCTATTTGTCTTCCCACAGATCTGGCTGGCCCGCTGAGTATTTCAATTATCTTCTGTTAATATTTATGCTAGAGATGTAACCTACTCTGAAGCAGGTCTTTGGCTTGAGAATCGGAATGTTGTCAGAAATCATTGCTTCTGCTGTATCCAGTTCTCTCAGCCATTTCTTGGCATCACATGAAGTGAATCAAATTAGCATGTGTAAGGCAGTAAGAGAATGAGACAAACTGGATCCATCCACTGAACCGTGTGGTTGAAACTGTTTCAGCTTTTTCTCTTTTACTGATATACTGAGCTTCACCATTGTTAAGGATTCTTAAACTGCTACAAGGGTTGAACACAATCCCACCTTATCATTAGGCTGGCAGTTCCAGAATTTTGACCCAGTGAGAACACACCAGCAGTAATATTGTTCCAATTCAGGATATGGTGAGAGTGGAGAAAAATTTTGCAACTGGCCATCTTCCGAAGTACCCATTAACCCTGCCCATCAATACAATGGAAATTAATATTTGGGCAAAGCTTTGCTTAAATGGTCTAGTGAATCTTGTTAATGGTACACTCTGCAGCCATATGTTGAATGTTTGGAATGGTAGATTAGTGTCAATCAGTCCAATCAAAGTTGTACTGTATGAACCTATTTTAGGATTATTGGAAAAGCAGTCATCCAAAAGATTTTAGGTGTTCTTCAATCTGAAAAGTTAGCTTTGTTTTACTTTCCATCGATACCTAACCTGGTGAGTTTTTCTAGCATTTTCTGTTGTTATTTCACTTTTCCACGGAAAATGCCAATTCCATAGAAATGCTTATTTCTACAGATGTAGCATGGAGAACATTCTGACTGGTTGTATCACTGCCGGTAGGAAGGCATGGGATGAACGACGACTGCAGGGTGTTGGAGACTCTGCCTGCTCCATGGCGGGGCACAGGCCTCCCCACCAATGATGATATCTTCAAAAGGTAGTGCCTCAAGATGGCGGCATCATGCCATCTTCTCATTACTAACATCGGAAAGGAGGTCCAGGAGCTAGATGACACGCACACACAACACTTAAGGCACAGCTTCTTCTGCTCTGCAATCAGATACTTGAACACTACTTCATTATTCCATATTTGCACTATTTATTTTATTGTTTATTGTAATTTTTGGTAATTTCTTTTAGGTCTTGCACTATACGACTGCCACAAAACAACAAATGTCACCATATATGTCCGTGATAATAAACCTGATTCTGACCCTAATAACAGGTGATTGAGCAATGGTAATTTCTTTAAATGTCAAGGGAAAGTCATTCTACTTTGTCTTATTGGACCAATTAGTAACTGGAGAAAATCTCACGCATCACATATCAGCCAAGTCTTGCTTTGCACAAGTATATACTTTGCAGAGTTCGGAATGAGACTAAACACTGTGCAATAGTTGTTTGCGTAACCATTCGCGAAAGAACGGCTCCTTATGCAAAGTATTTGGGAGAACCTGGACTTCTTAAACACGAGGAAACGTTTTTGGAGAAAGGAAGAAGTTAGGAGCTGGAGAGAGTGCTGAGAAAAATAATATGGCCCCGTTTCAATACTGTTCCAGTCAGTCGGACGCTTAAAACAGCAAAAAAAATTTTTAAAAACATGTTTGTGATTCTGAAACACAGCAACTACGCCCCTCACCTCCGAAAAAACACCCCTCCTCTTCCTCAGTATAAATATTTGACAATTTAATAACTTTTAAGCGATTCTAAGAAATGATCCATTGCTCAGTTCATCGTGATTGTAGGCTGGCTCACTGAGGACCTTTCCTAATTCCGCTTCCTTTGACAGTGTGCCACTAGTGCCCTTACCTGCAGGGCTATCCATGGCCGCCAGCCGCCGGCCGCGCTCCGCTGTGCGCGTTCTGGTTGCCCGGAGACCGGAGACCGGAGACCGGCGACCGGCGACCGGCCGCTGGCGGCCCTCCGGCCAGCAGGCGGCGCAGCGTCACGGATTGACTCTACCACTTGTGGTTGATGCAGCGTCTCGTTCCCAGAGACGAGGAGCCTCCTGCTGGAATTTTCGTGGGTTAACACGTTTGTTAAATTCAGTAAACTGTGAGTAGCGATTGTAAATACATAGGACTAAAAGGGCAGGTTGTCTTCCATGTGGCTACATCCCTCATTTCATCAAGCAATAGAAAGTATGGATGATGCTTTTTGAATCCATGATGTATGTTTTTCACTTGATGATACTGCAAGTACAAATTGCTATGGGTCTAAAATGCCTTTCCAAATGTTCAAGATTTTTAAGATTGCATTTCATTAGTTTTCACTATTAAAAAATATCAGGATATCACATCCCTATTCAAAAGAAGAATCACATCCCTATCAAAAGAAGAATAGGGATGGCAAAAAATACCTTTAGGAGAATGAAGAGTATACTGACCAATACTAAACTAGGCATGACAACCCGCCTCAGAGTACTGAAATGTTACGTTTATCCAGTTATGTTGTGTGGATCAGAATGTTGGACAATATCTAGTAACATGAGGAAATGAATTGAAGCAGCAGAGATGTGGTTTTTGAGGAGGATGCAAAGAATATCATGGACGAAACGAATATCTAACGAGCATGTCACGAACAGAGCAAACACAAAAAGAGAAATAATGTATGAGATCATGAAAAGGCAACGTAACTTCATTGGACATGTGATTAGGAAAGAGGAGTTAGAATGCACGGTAATTATCGGAAAGATTGAAGGGAAGAAAGCAAAAGGAAGGCAAAGACAAATGATGTTGGAGGCAGCAGCCAGAGAACTGGAAATGAATACCAGTGAATTGTTCCACTTGACCTGAAACAGGAGTGTATGAGCCATGGCAGTCAAAGCTCAAACTGGACATGGCACCTGATGATGATGATTCATCACAAAGAATTGCATTGAAGGAGAGCCTTGTATGTTGCAATTCGTTTGCCATTATCTTTAACAATGACATTGCCTTTTAATGAGATAATTTTTCCCCTTAAAGTAATAACTGATTTGACTGAATATTATTTAAATCTCAGATTTTCTGGTCTATAAAATCTCACCTCCTGATGCATTCATGAATTGGGTCTAGCTGGATTGGCACCACAGTCAAAATGGGTTTGTTGGCTCAAGGGGTCGGCATCTATGCTACTGAAGCACCTTCAATAACTCCAAAAGACTGAAGTAGGGTAAATACTGAAAGGCTTTTATTCCCAGTAAGATACGACTTCCATGCTGAGTGTCTGCCCCCAGACTGAGGGGGAGGGGCAAGGCGAAATCACCTTTACTCTGGGGTCTGTGGGAGGAGCCACAGGGGCAGTCAGCAGAGGGGCGTGTCCAGACAGTTAACCCAGTTACAACATATATATGGTTTACCACAGCTACATTGTTCTATAACTCTGTGGCTCCTTAAAGTCCCCAAACCTACTTCATAATTATCTAGCTTCATGATTTGTTCACTTACAAAGGATGACACTCATCTCACCTCACAGCAACAACTTTCTCCACTTGAGATACTGTAGTGTTCTGGAAATGATTTTGCTCTTCAAGATTGCTTTCCGGGATATAACCTAAATGGATTTAATCTTTATTTCTTTAACAATATAAAGGTGGAATTGCCAACTCTTGAACTTTACAAGCTCTCTCATTAGGCAATATTTATTTTGTTTATTCCAGTTCCTAATAAATAATTATTTTGATATTTTATAAGAAATCTCATCTGCATATCCCTGCTCTTACCTTTAATGGGTCCATTTTAGGTCCTTCTTTAGATTTGTCTTCATCTTACAATCAGAAATACAGTTTCTGTGTTTCTTCAATATCTATTCCAAAGTTATCTTCAGTGTTGTTATTCCTTGAAACATCCCCAAGCTGGCAGTATATTATTTAAATGTATACTTTAATTTTATTAAAATGAGCATGTTTGTGCTATTTCCTACCTAATTAATTTGTAGACTTTCCCAATAGGAATTCCATATCTCCTATTGCTCTTTTAAGTAACGCAAGCACTGTGATTATATGTCACTGAGTGTTGTAAATCCAAGTTTTGTTTCATGTGCTACAAATTCAACTTCATGACAACTGCTTTGAAAGTACAATTTAGACAGGAAATCTAGATCTCTAATGTGGTTTCTCCATTTTCAAAAGTTGTCTTATAAAGCAACTGATTGATTCGGATGCCTATCCTGAAGAAGGCTGATAAAGAAACAAAGAATGAGATCTAAAAGTATAACATATATAATTTATTTTAGCTATTCATATAGATTTTACAGGGTTTTAATGCATTTGTTTTTTCTTTCAAGATCAGATCCGAAGCTGGTTAATAAAGAAACATTGAGGCAGACTTGGCATCCTCCCCTATTGCTCTGAAGTCTCCTCTCTGTTGTGTTATCACGTACTTGCCATTGGGCGCCTTGAGGATCAGCACATTCGAACCGACCAGCTGGATAATGAAGTTGATTGGCTGCTCTCCTGTACCAGTGATGTAGCCATCTTTATCCATTTCCCAGTGCTTGTCTGTGGACACTGACCCAGAACAGAAAGAAGCAGACATTTGTCAGCTTGGGATTTAACACAATGAAAAGGTCATTTGAGCAGTCTTAACTGAGGATTTAAAAATGTTCACCTAATATAAAGGATCTGTCAGAATGATCAAATAACCCTCAATTTATGCAGGGACTACTTTATTTATGTCTCTTGATGACTTCATGCCTGGAGTATCAGGTGGCAGTTTCATCTATAACAACTTGCCCAGCATTGCATTACCCCTTTGCATGGTTGTCCTTTGAGAGAACATTTCCAGCTTTAAAAAAGGACTCCTCTATTGCTAGGAATGATGAGCCCTGTTTCCAGTGATGCCTGATGCCTTGTCTCAGTCGGAAAATGTGAGGAGATACTTTCAAATTCCAGAAAAAGATAAATACAGAAGAAGGAGCACAGAATAAGAACAAACCAAGATTCCATGCATTGGGGAAGAAGAGAAAGGAGTTAAATGATTAAGAATGAAAAGTTATATTTTTCATATTTATTTTCATTTACAATATTTCTGGGATAAAATTAATATCACTAAAGGAAATCCTCTTTGAAACAGTCTGGGAATATGGTTTTGGCTTACCACAACCTGGTCTATCTGGAAACACGAGAAGAAGAAGAACAACAGCAAAGAAATAGACAATGATCTACTCAACATCCCTTATCTGCTTCCACCTATCTGCTCCGTCTCTTTCTCTATTCTTCCACCCTATATTTCTCATGTTTCTGCCTGCCACCTACCAACCTCTATCTAAAACACTCCCTCTCCTCTCCTCAACTTGCCTCATCAGCCCATCAGACCTTGCCTCCCTCAACAGCTAGTTCTGCCGACCACGTACCAGCCTTTGTCTCCCCAAATTTTATGTACCAGTTATCTCTCCTCCACACCTGGTCCAGATGGTGGGTCTCACCATCTCTTTGGCTCCACTGATGCTACTTGAGCTGCTCATTTCTTCCAGCAGTTTAATTTTTGATCCGGATTCCAGCATTTGCAGTTACTTACTTCTCAGATTTACTTATCTCATAATACAGTGGATTCCGGTTAATGGGGACACATTGCGGCCAGTACATTTTGGCCCAATTAGGCGGCTACCTGAATTAGCCGAAGTTTCACAGAAATAGTTAAAACGGTATAAAAAAGACAAACTGAGTAACAAATTAAGTATTTAAATGACATTCGGAACACTATCAATACTACTAAAGTACTATAAAACTGCATTAGTTCCTAATAGTTATTGATGGAGGAATTCATCCAGTGTGTGCAATGAACAAAATAAGCTCAGACACCTAGTGCAGATAATGGACTGCCTTCATACAATGCTATCAATGACTGCATTGTCAAAATCTTCATTTTCATTGTAACATTCAAGATGATTGTTGATACCTTCAAATGTTTTGTAGTGAAATTGTTTTATTTTCACTCCCAGCCGTTTCTGGCATCTCGCAGCCTTAATGCTTGAAACTGCAGTGAGCAAAACAGTTCTAAATTTTCTTGCTGTCTATTTCTTACCTGTGATCAGTGGCAAAGATTACTGCTTTTTGAACACGAACACACGCAACTGATGTTATTTAAAAACTGTTCGCTCTAAGCATGCTGTGGCATCTAACAGCCACATAAATGCACATGACTGAAGCTAGTTAGACCCCGTTCAGCAACAGTTTCCTGCCCCAGTTAAGCAGCATGGTGTTCCAAATAAACAAAGTGAATCACAGTAATTTTCTTGACAAGTTTTTGTTCTTTAAATGTTGTCCTAAATAATTAGCTGCCCCGATTAAGCGATGGCCTAATTAACCGGAATCCACTGTACGTTGAAACATACAATGAACTGTGTCTTCTGCGTTAACAACCAACAAACCCAAGGACGTGCCGGAGGCAGCTGACAAGTGTTGCCACACATTCCAACCTGAGTGTGGCTTCATCTTTACAGCAGAGGAGGAGCGACACTCTGTCCGCCAGAGAAAGCAGGATCTCCCAGTGGCCACACATTTTAATTCCACATCCCATTCCCATTCTGATATGTCTATCCACGGCCTCCTCTACTGTAAAGATGAAGCCACACTCAGGTTGGAGGAACAACACCTTATATTCCGTCTGGGTAGCCTCCAACCTGATGGCATGAACATTGACTTCTCTAACTTCCGCTAATGCCCCACCTCACCCTTGTACCCCATCCGTTATTTATTTATATACACACATTCTTTTTCTCTCTCTCCTTTTTCTCCCTCTGTCCCTCTGACTATATCCCTTGTCCATCCTCTGGGTTCCCCCCCCCCCACTTTTCCTTCTCCCTGGGCCTCCTGTCCCATGATCCTCTCATATCTCTTTTGCCAATCAGCTGTCCAGCTCTTGGCTCCATCCCTCCCCCTCCTGTCTTCTCCTATCATTCTGGATCTCCCCCTCCCCCTCCCACTTTCAAATCTCTTACTAGCTCTTCTTTCAGTTAGTCCTGACGAAGGGTCTCGGCCCGAAACGTCAACTGTACCTCTTCCTAGAGATGCTGCCTGGCCTGCAGCGTTCCACCAGCATTTTGTGTGTGTTGCTTGAATTTCCAGAATCTGCAGATTTCCTTGTGTCTGCCCATTCATATTTCCCAAATGCACACACAGTCCTCCAACCCCAGGACATGCCGTCCTCGTTCCCCAATCTCCAATAGATTCAAGTATTCACAGAAAATAGGCATTTATCTTCCCCAGTGAATTTGCCGTGACTTCTGGATTTCTGATGGACCTTCGTGTTTCAGTCTTCAGCATTGACTCCAGGACTTGTCAACGACAATGAATGAAGATGGTGGATGAGGACCCGATCTCCGAACTCACTGATGACATGACTCCGAACACTAGGCTTCGGACTCCAGGCTCACCGATTTGCATACCTGGGGGGTCACCAGCCTTGTACCTCCAGCTCACACAGAACACCAGTTCCACAACCCACCAAAAACTCCCTGACCTGGGGTGGGTGGGGAGCGGGGTATATCACCAGCCCTCTTCTTCGCTGGTCAGCCGGCCCAGCATCTGACCATGGAAGTCCTTCATCCTGGCTGTTGAACACAAAGTGGAGGCCTAGACCTGTAACTACCCCACATTTCTGTCCCAAAACTCTAACCTGAACCCTAATTCCCCCCTCAGTCCTCAAAACCATCCCGTCAAATAATCTTGTCCATCTCCCATTGTCATAGAAAAGTACAGCACAGAACCAGGCCTTCAGCCATCTAGTCCATGCTGAACCATTCAAGCAGCTCATCTTGCCCAACTGCTTGTTGTATTCTTAATGTAGTAAAATAAAGTAATTGCGTAATAGATGTGAAAAGCAATTCTGGTCCTAAAATATATTAATATAATCAGTTTAACCAGAAAATTTCAAGCCACGTGGAACAATTCCAAAAGGAGTTACTTCAACATTAATGCTGTATTTGAAAGCTTTCGTTACAGCTTTCATCAGGATAAGGATAAGGGGGAAGCCTTTTAGGACTGAGATTAGGAAAAACTTCTTCACACAGAGAGTGGTGAATCTGTGGAATTCTCTGCCACAGGAAACAGTTGAGGCCAGTTCATTGGCTATATTTAAGAGGGAGTTAGATATGGCCCTTGTGGCTACGGGGATCAGGGGGTATGGAGGGAAGGCTGGTGCAGGGTTCTGAGTTGGATGATCAGCCATGATCATAATAAATGGCGGTGCAGGCTCAAAGGGCCGAATGGCCTACTCCTGCACCTATTTTCTATATTTCTATGTTTCTATGTATCACTAAGATCTATCTTACAGATTTATTATATGGTATACATTTCATTGGAGAGGGTAGTCTAACAGTCATGATTCTTTAAATTGCAAGTGCATGTTTTCATTTTTTCACTATCCTTGGTTCAGTAAATTCTTCATCTTATTTGGTGCATAAGACCTGGAGGTGAGCTGAAAGTCATCAAGAGACCATGATGTTAGACTTGATTATGGTACATTGCACAGTTGAACTGTCTACAGGGATAATAAAGGAAGAAAGGTCATTTGGATATATACCAGAGGGTAGCTCACCCTCACAAAACTGTTTCTTTGCAAGGGAAACAAATGAAAATGCAGGTGCTGGATCTGAAATAGAAACAGAAATGTCAGAAGTATTCAGCTGGTCAAGCAGCCTCTGTAGAAACTGAAAGAAGGAAAATTTTATATCACTGACCCTTTCTCAGAAGTCAAGGGTGAGTGGAAGATTAGAAATCTGTGAAGTTGGTCACTGACCAAAATCTTTCCACGGATGCTGCTTGACTGGCCGAGTTCTTCAAGGAGTTCTGTCTTCGTAATATTACGAGAGCCATCACAGAAGTAAAAATAGAAGATTGAAAGATTAGAAAATAAAAATAATTTAATCATGGATTTATTTAGAGCTGTGTTGCAAATCTAAAAGCAATTACAATTTATCCAAAAGGATTATTAACACTAAATAAAGTTAATAAACTTACCAAGTTTGAATTGGTAATAGCCATCTTCATCAGAAGTCATCCTACTTGCCTCATACATAGGCCTGTTTCCATCTAATCTTTGTGTTCCAGAACCAAATCCCACAAAGCCAAAATCACTTTGCAATATTAGGAGTGGTCGGTTCACGAGTTTCATAATGAATTCTTGAGAATTATCTGAAAACCAATACATCATAATACAATCATCAAAACCTCCGGTTTTAATGAAGAGTCTTCATTTAATTAGCTGCTGAGCAACTTTTAGTTGTAATTTTTGTTCCTATTCTGTTCATGGTTGCATGAGGAAGATAGTTTTCTATTCAATCGTGTGTTGTTAATTAGAAAGCACGGGCTACAGGACTGGCAAAAACAACTTCCTTCATAACATCCAAAATAAATTGGGTCAATACTTGAGGTTGAATCATTTGGAAGAGCATGTTTAAAAAACAGGGATATTCATAGAAATGGGATGAATTTCTGTGCTGCATCATTTTGATTCTCTCAGGTGCTCCATCCTTAGTAGTCTATTCAAACTAAAATATTGGTTGAATATTTCAGTCATTAAACTGGACGTCATTAGACATCCATCCAGCAGCTCCTACAGCCAAGCTGGTGCCAAGCATATTGCTTCATAAATTTTCCTTTGGACTACAACTGGTGAAGCCGAGAGGCTGGCATCTCAGGATCTCCATACTTCCCACCCTGGCTTGTGAAGGTGATCACCATCACCCATTGTCCTTTGACACAAATGGATACCAACCACCAACCACCGTCAATGATGAACTCCTGCACCTATCTGGGGAGTATTCCATTATCAGACTCCTTATTGACATTAGCCCTATTGGTTGCTTCAGAGCAAGGGTCTTTTTGACCAAATGTCTGCAAGACTCTTACCTGTCTGTAGATAATGAGGGGAAATAAATCGGCGAATGGTGTGGGAGTGATTTGGGTTAGAATGGAGGTGGTGTAATGGCACACTGGTCTCCAAATGGAGACCCTCTGAAGAAATAGAATAGTGTAATCATGTCCAAGCCATGGGGATCCCAAAGTTAATGGAGGAGGCTGCAGCAGTGGGGCCACATTGAGGTGCCAATGTCCTGTTGATATCAATGTAGGTATGCTGTGCTCATCACAGCTAGCAATAAACTTTTTATTCCATTAAAATAACTGGGTAGTATGTGTGGATAAGTTTTAAAATGGAGTCCCAGCAGAAACTCTTCACATTAGGCATAATTAACAATTTTCATGTGATGCCATTCTTGTTAAACTTTGCCTTAACAACAAAGGTAAAAGTTTGTTCCAGTATCTGTTAGTAAGTTACTAATGCAAGCTGCCTGTATTGACTTGGAGGAAACATAAAGGGAAATTAAATTGGAATTAGGATATCCAGTTTCCCAGTGGGGAGAGCCTTGGCAGGAAAAGTTCAAGATGCTAATGAGTCCAATCCTGAGGGAAAAGTTATATCCTACCCTCTACTAGTTGTTTGTCTTTGTAGATTTCTGTTGGTTCTCCATCAACTGACAAAGAATTTGCTGTTTTCAATTTAAAATTGCTTCATAGTCACATTCTACAGTCTTCTTCTACCCTTCAGTTTCCGCACACTATACTTTCTTCACTGGATTACAGTGTGCCTCCTTCCTGTACCATCTCTGGCACCCCTGCATCCTCAAACATCATCACATCACTTTCTGAGGTTTAACAATTAACCTGTTAACCACACCTTCATTCCCACCTCCAAAAGTCTTCTAATCCTCTATTAAAAAATTCCATGAAAGTCATCATACTGTTGAATTAAATTCGAGTTTATATTTGTGTCACTGAATGTTATATGAGAAAGTACAAGCACTCCCTCTGACTGCAAGTGAACTTGGCTCTTTCCTCCTAATTAATGTACCATTTGTCATATATGCCCAAATGCTACTACTGGAGTCAACCAGACAAGAGCATCACATACTGAGAATCATCCCAATTAGCTGTTGTTCTGAGCACCCTGGCAATATTTTTCCCACCAATCTATCAGAGAAGAAATATTCAAACATTTATTAATATATCTATTTATCCATTTAGGGACAGGACTGAATGAATGAATAAATTGTAACTCACCAGCTGCAGAATATCCGACTACAAGCTGCCCAGTGGACTTTGTGCTCAGAAGTTTTCCATCTCCTGTCTTTATAGTCACCTTAGGTCCATTGTACATGATATTAAACCAACAATCATCAGTCAGAATTGGACTTGTCATAATTGTATTTTGAGGACCCTTAAGAAATTTTTTAAAAAATCATTTGATGTAAGGGTCTGATTGCACAATTGTACTCAAAATTTGAAAACATTTTTCTTGCCCCTTGGAGGTACTACTTACATCTAGTGTATGTCAGTCAGTGCTTTAAAGCCTCCCTCAAGTATTTAATCCTTGTGTGAACCAAGACACTGAATATTGGAGTGACTGCTTGTCACCATAATATGATAATGGACTTCATAATCATGCTTAATTCTGTCTTTGTCTAATATCCCAGAAAGTATTGGGTAGCTCAGAGGCACTGTGTCAATCCCAGAACTCCAGCTACGCAGGAATACCATATTACTGAATGTCTTTAATGTATATGAATCTAACTTCCTTATACCACCTGACTTGGCAATTACTCCACACTGGCCTCCTTATGCACATTTAGGCATTATTCACAATTAGTTATTTAAATTGAGATTTTGGTATGAAACTAACATCATTGGCAGTTCATAGTTATTCAGGGACTTCTGCAACTATGCAAAGAAACTTAGTGGGCTTTTAAAGTAAGAAACATTACAAGGTTAAGTTGCAAATCACAGTAAAAGTATAAAGCAGAGCAGGAAGTAATTCACACCTATCCTATGCCAGTGAAAGAGTGAGCTCTGTCTTTTACTCTATTCTTCAAAACTTTCCCTTCAAGTACTTAGCAAATTTCATGGTAAGAGGAGTTACCATTGCTGATACTCAAGGGTAGAAATGTCTCTCAGCATAAATGGTTGCATCAGAGCTGCGGAGATAAATAATAGTAGAAACCCTAACCACTATCCTCCAATGGTGCCAGAGTGGAGTGTGGTACACGAGGACTGGAGGAAGCAAATATTACAGATTTACTCATATAAAGAAAAAGATAAACTTGACAACCACAATGCATATTATTTCCTTTGGTACTTTTAGCAACAACCCTAAGTCTATGCAGTCTGTCTTCTGACTCTTCTGGCATGGAAAAGGTTTCCCCTAGTTTTCGAAATGAAAACTGTTCACAATTCCTCTGCTGACTTTTCCATTGAGACAAGACTTTGGTAAGAGAACTTTCTGAGAGGGTAGGCTGGAACTGAGGTTTCACTGTCTTAGAATAAGGGTTTGGTACTTAGGATTATAGTGAGGAGAAAACCTTGCCCTCTGTGTCTTGTCAATGTCTCGGGTTCTCTGCTGTGGAGGTCAGTGATTGCACAGTGATTGAACAGGAAATTTTTAGGTACTAAAGAAAGCAAGGAGTACAATTATAATGTTGGAAAATGGTATTGAGCCAGAAGAGGAGCAATGACCTCACAATAAGAAGGGAGGGAGGGAGGCAGAAAAAAGGAAATTATGGGCCAGTTAGCTCGACCTCAGCGGTTGGGGAGATGTTGGAGTCAATTGTTAAGAATGAAGTCTCAGGATAGTTGGAGGCACATGATAAAATAGGTCAAAGTCAGCATGCATTCCTTCAGGGAAAAATCTTGCCTGACAAATCTGTTAGAATTCTTTGCGGAAATAACAAGCAGGATAGACAAAGAAGAATCTATATACATGTTTTGTACTTCATTTTCAGAAGCCCTTTAACAAAGTGCTGTACATGAAACTGCTTAATGAGATAAGTACCCTTGGTATGACAGGAAATACACGAGCATGAGTAGAAGATTAGCTGATTGGCAGGAGGCAAAAAGTGGGAATAAAAGGGGCCTTTTCTGGTTGGTTGTCAGTGACCAACTTTGTTCCGCAGTGGTCAGTGTTGGGACTGCTTCTTTCCAGTTCATATGTGGAACAGGTCAAAAGCTTTAAGTTCCTTGGGGTCAATATCACAAATGACCTGACTTGGTCCACCCAAGCAGAGTTCACTGCCAAGAAGGCCCACCAGCACCTTTACTTCCTGAGAAAACTAAAGAAATTTGGCCTGCCCCCTAAAACCCTCACTAATTTTTATAGATGCACCGTAAAAAGCATTCTTCTAGGGTGCATCACAACCTGGTATGAAAGTTGTCCTGTCCAAGACCGGAAGAAGCTGCAGAAGATCATGAACACGGCCCAGCACATCACACAAACTAATCTTCTGTCTGTGGACTCACTTTACACCGCACGCTGTCGGAGCAGTGCTGCCAGGATAATCAAGGACACGATCCACCCAGCCAACACACTTTTTGTCCCTCTTCCCTCTGGGAGAAGGTTCAGGAGCTTGAAGACTCATACGGCCAGATTTGGGAACAGCTTCTTTCCAACTGTGATAAGACTGCTGAAAGGATCCTGATCCAGATCTGTGCCGTACCCTCCAAATATACGGACCTGCCTCTCGGTTTTTTTGCACTACCTTAATTTCCATTTTTCTATTTTCTATTTACGATTTATAATTTAAATGTTTAATATTTACTAATTTTTACTATTTTTAATATTTAATATTTGTAATCCAGGGAGCGGAAAGCGCAGAATCAAATATCGCTGTGATGATTGTACATTCTAGTATCAATTGTTTGGCGACAATATAGTATAAAGTATGTCAATGATTTGGATGATGGAATTGGTGGCTTTGTGGCCAAGTTTGCAGATAATACGAAGAGCCTGGGAACTTGCAGAACTTTTTGGTTGGCTGCAATCATAATGATCTCTTAGTCACTCAGCAGGGGCCATTAAAATGAAGTGAGGTATAAGTGGAGTGGCCACGGATGGAGTGCACAGCATTAGAGTGGCCAGGCTTGGGTGAGAACAGGCTCAGGCTAGAATTTAAGTTTGAGAAGTTGGAATTTAAGCTTGACAAGTGCGGGCAGGATGTTAGTTAAGGCAGTGGTACGCTCCTCCAGTAAGATGTGGAATCGCAGGGTACTTAATGGTCTCCCTGATGACTACATGTGCAGGAAGTGAACCCAACTTCAGCTCCTGACAGATAAGGTCATGGAACTCGGGCTGGAGCTGGAGCTGGATGTGCTCAGGACCATTCATGAGGCTGAAGATCTCATAGATGAGATATTTACTGAGGTGGTCACACCCAGAGTGTGCAGGTTTCAGATAGTAGAGGGATAACCACTGGGAGAAGTAAAGGGAGTAATCAGCCAGTGCAGGGTTCCCCTGTGGCCATTCCCCTCAGCAACGAGTATATCCCTTTGATTACTGCTGGGGTGATGCACAGCAGGAGCAGCCAGGCCAGTAGCACTGAAGCTACTCAGGGAAAGGTAAACTCAGGCAGAATGATAATGATAGAAGACTCGATAGTTATGGAGATGGACAGGAGACCCCGCATTTGCGAAGGAGCAACCAGGATGGTGTGCTGCCTCCTAAGTGCTGGGGTCCGGGATGTCTCAGAGCAGCTGCAGACAATCCTCAAGAGTGAGGGTGAGTACCCAGATGTTGTGGTGCACACTGGCGCCAATGACCTAAGTAGAAAGGGGAAGAGGTCTTGCACAGTGAGTATAGGGAGTTAATGAAGGGGCTGAAGTACAGGACCTCCAAAGTAGTGACTCTGGATTACTCCCAGCACCATGTGCTAGTCAAGGCAGGAATAGGATGATAGTACAGATGAATGAGTGGCTGAGGAATTGATGCAGGGGAGCAAGGTTTCAGATTTCTGGATCATTGGCATCTCTTCTGGGGAAGGTATGACCAATAAAAAAAAAGGATGGGTTACACCTGAATATAACGGGGGTCAATATCCTTGCAGGTAAATTTGCTAGAGCTGTTGGGGAGGATTAAAACTAATTTGTCAGGGGGGTGCGATCTGGAGTGATAGGGCTGAGAATAGGGCAGTTGGTATACTGTAATGAGACTGTAAGGAAGGACAGGCAGATGATAGGGCACAATTGCAGTCAGTGGGAGGGGTTGAAGTGTAACTTGGGGGCAAAATCAAAAAGGGTGATGAATTCAGGACTGAAGATGTTATATTTGAGTGCACACAGTATATAGAATAAGGTAGATGATCTTGTACTGCAGTTAGAGATTGGCAGGTATGATGTTGTGGGATAGATGCACCATAGAAAGCATTCTTCTAGGGTGCATCACAACCTGGTATGGAAGTTGTCCTGTCCAAGACCGAAAGAAGCTGCAGAAGATCGTGAACACGGCGCAGCACATCACACAAACTAATCTTCCGTCCTTGGACTCACTTTACACCGCACGCTGTCGGAGCAGTGCTGCCAGGATAATCAAGGACACGACCCACCCAGCCAACACACTTTTCGTCCCTCTTCCCTCCAGGAGAAGGCTCAGGAGCTTGAAGACTCATTCTGCCAGATTTGGGAACAGCTTCTTTCAACTGTGATAAGACTGCTGAATGGATCCTGACCCAGATCTGGACCGTACCCTCCAAATATCCAGACCTGCCTCTCGGTTTTTTTGCACTACCTTACTTTCTATTTTTCTATTTTCTATTTATGATTTATAATTTAAATTTTTAATATTTACTATCGATTTGTAATCCAGGGAGCGGGAAGCGCAGAATCAAATATGGCTGTGATGATTGTACGTTCCAGTATCAGTTGTTTGGTGACAATAAAGTATAAAGTATCACTGCGTCATAACTGAAAGAAAATAATAGTTGGGTGCTTAACGTCCAAGGATACAGATTGTATCAAAAGGAGAGGCAGCTGAGTAGAGGGGTTGTGTGGCTCTACTGGTAAAAAATGAAATCTAATCCTAAGAGGGAGTTGACATAGAATCAGATGTTGAAGAAACCTTGTGGGTAGAGATAAGAAACTGCAAGACCCTGATGAGAATTCTATGCAGGCCTCCAAACAGTAGCCAGGATGTGGGCTACAAGTTACAATGGGGGATAGAAAAAACTTGTAGAAAGGGCAATGTTACAATAGTCATAGGGGATTCTAGTATACTGATAGATTGGGAAAATCAATTGTTGCTGGATCCCAAGAGGAGGAATTTGTAGAATGCCTACAAGATGGTCTTTTAGAGGAGCTTATGGTTGAACCCACTAGGGGATTAGCTATTCTGGATTAGGTGTTGTGCAATGAACTGGAATTGATTAGAGAACTTAAGGTAAAGGAACCCTTAGGAGTCAGCAATCATAATGTGATAGAATTCACCCTGTAGTTTGAGAGGGAGAAGCTAAAGTCAGATGTATCAGTATTACAGTGGGGTAAAGAGAAATACAGAGGCATGACAGAGGAGCTGGCCAAAGTTGATTGGAAGGGGACACTAGCAAGGATGAAGGTAGACAGCAATGGCTGGAGTTTCTGGGGGCAATTCAGAAGGTGCAAGATAGATATGTCCCAAAGATGAAGAAGTATTCTAAAGGGAAGATGAGGACCGTAGCTGACAAGGGAAATCAAAGACAAAAGAAATGACATAATACAGCAAAAATCAGTGGGACGTTAGAGGATTGGGAAGCTTTTAAAAACCAACAGAAAGCAACAAAAAAGCTATAAGGTAAACTAGCCAATAATATAAAAGAGGATGCCAAAAGTTTTTTCAGATATATAAAGAGTAAAAGAGAGACAAGAGTGGTGTTCAGACCATTGGAAAATGATGCTGGAGAGGTAGTAAAGAGGGAAAAATAAACAGAACTCAAACCTAAGTATTTTGCGTCGGTCTTCACTGTGGAAGACACTAGCAGTATGCCAGAAATTTGGGGGTGTCGGGGGCAGATGTGAGTGCCATTGTTATTACTAAGGAGATGGTGATTGGAAAGCTGGAAGATCAGAAGGTAGATAAGTCACCTGGACCAGATGAGTTACACCCCAGGCTTCTGAAAGAGGTAAACTGAAGAGATTCTGGAAGCATTAGTAATGAACTTCCAGGAGTCACTAGAATGGTTCTGAAAGACTGGAAAATTGCAAATGTCACTGCACCCTTTTAAAAGAGAGGAAGGCAGGAGAAAGGAAATTATAGGCAGTTAACTCGACTTCAGTGGTTGGAAAGATGTTGGAGCCCATTATTAAGATCACAAGACAAAGAAGCAGAAGTAGGCCATTCGGCCCATCGAGTCTGCTCCACCACTCCACCATGAGCTAAACTATTCTCCCATCTAGTTCCAATATCTGGCTTTTCCCCCATATCGCTTGATACCCTGACTAATTAGATACCTATCAATCTCCTCCTTAAACACCCTCAATGACTGGGCCTCCACAGCTGTATGTGGCAATAAATTCCATAAATCCACGACCAATTAAGGATGGGATTTCAGGGTATTTGGAGGAACATGATAAAGTAGGCCAAAGTAAGACATATAGACATTAAGAGGATGTGCTGGAGCTTTTGCAAAGCATTAAGTTAGATAAGTCACTGGGTTTGAGATGTACCCCAGGCTACTGTGAGAAGTGAGGGAGGAGATTGCTGAGCCCCTGGCATTCATATTTGCATCATCAATAGGGACAGGAGAAATACTGGAGGATTAGAGGGTTGCATATGTTGTTCCCTTGTTCAAGAAAGGGAGTAGAGACAACCCAGGAAATTATAGACCAGTGAGTCTTACTTCAGTGGTTGGTAAGTTGATGGAGAAGATCCTGAGAGGAGGGACTTATGAACATTTGGAGAGACATAATCTGATTAGGGATAGTCAGCATGGCTTTGTCAAGGGCAGGTCATGCCTTATGAACCTGATTGAATTCTTTGAGGTTGTAACAAAACACATTGATGAAGGTAGAGTAGTGGAATGTAGTGTATATGGATTTCAGCAAGGCATTCAATAAGGATCCCCATGCAAGGCTCATTCAGAAGTAAGGAGGCATGGGATCCAAGGGGACCTTGCTTTGTGGATCCAGAATTGGCTTGCCCACAGAAGGCAAAGTGTAGTTGTTTATACTCTGCACGGAAGACGGTGACCAGTGGTGTTCCACAGGGATCTGTTCTGGGACCTCTCCTCTTTGTGAATTTTATAAATGACCTGGATGAGGAAGAAGAAGGATGGGTTAGTAAGTTTGCTGATGTCACATAAATTGAGGGTATTGTAGATGATCTGGAGGGTTGTCAGAGGTTACAGGAGGACATCGATAGAATGCGGAACTGGGCTGAGAAGTGGCAGAGGAGTTCAACCAGATAAGTGTGAGGTGGTTTATTTTGGTAGGTCAAACTCGCAGACAGAATATAATACAGTATTAATGGTAAGACCCTTGGCAGTGTGGAGGATCAGAGAGATCTAGGGGTCCGTGTCGATAGGGCACTCAAAGCTGCTGCACAGGTTGACAGTGTTGTTAAGAAAGTGTATGGTGTGTTGGCCTTCATCAATCGTGGGATTGAGTTCAAGAGCTGAGAGGTAATGTTACAGTTATGTAAGACCTTCGACCCCACTTGGAGTACTGTGCTCAGTTCTGGTCACCTCACTACAGGAAGGATGTGGATAATTTAGAAAGGGTGCAGCGGAGATTTACAGGGATGTTGCCTGGATTGGAGAGTGTGCTTTACGAGAGTAGATTGAGTGAATTTGGCCTTGTCTCCTTGGAGTGACAGAGAATGAGAGGTGACCTGACAGAGGTATATAAGATGATGAGAGGCATTGATCATGTGGATAGCCAGAAGCTTTTTCCCAGGGCTGAAATAGCTAGCATGAGGAAGTAGGTACAGGGCGATGTCAGAGATAAGTTTTTCACATAGAGAATGGTGAGTGCGTGGAATACACTGCCAGCAACAGTGGTGGAGGTGGATAGAATATGCTCTTTTAAGAGACTCTTAGATAGGTACATGGAGCTTAGGAAAATAGAGGGCTATGTGGTAGGGAAATTCTAGGCAGCTTCTTGAGTAGGTTACGTGGTCAGCACAACATTGTAGGCCAAAGGGCCTGTAGTGTGCTGTAGGTTTCTATGTTCTATGAAGTCAGCATGGTTTTCTTAAGGGGGAAGTTTGCCTGACACATTTGCTGGAATTCTTTGAGGAAGTAACAGACAGGATAGACAAAGGAGAGGCAGTGGATTATGTTTACTTGGATTTTCAGAAGCCCTTTAACAAGGTGCCACACATGAGGCTGTTAAAAACGATAAAACCCAATGGTATTGCAGGAAAGATACTAGCATGGATAGAAGACTGGCTGGCTGGCAGGAGACAAAGTGTGGGAATAAAGGGGGCCTATTCTAGAAGGCTACCAGTGACTAGTGGTGTGCCACAGAGTTCAGTCTGCTTGTTTTCACATTATATGTCAATGATTTGGATGACAGAATTGATGGCTTTGTGGCCAGGTTTGCAGACAACACAGACAAAGGTAGAGGGGCAGGTAGTGATGAGGGAGTTGGGATTCTTTCGGAAGGACCTGGACAGATTGTGAGAATGGGCAAAGAGATGGTAGATGGAACATAGGGCAGGGAAGTGTCTAGTCAGGCACTTTGATAGAAGGAATAAAGATGTAAACTGTTTCCTAAACGGGGAGAAAATTCAGAAAACAGAGGTGCAAAGGGACTTGGGAATCCTTGTGCAAGATTCCCTACAGCAGAAGTTCCTAACCTTTTTTTAATGACATGGACGCTTACTATTAACCGAGAGGTCTGTGGACCCTAGGTTGGGAGCCCCTGTCCTACAGAGTAACTTGCAGATTGAGTTGGTGGTGAGGAAGGCAAATGCAACATTAGCATTCATTTTGAGAGGACTAGAATACAAAATCAATCATTATAATGCTGAGGCTTTATAAGGCATTGGTCAGACTACACTGGGATTTTTGTGAGCAGTTTTGAGCCCTTTCCTAAAATTGGAAAGAGTACAGAGGAGGTTCATGAGAATGATTCCAGGAGTGAAATGGTTAATGTATGTAGATTGTTTGATGGCTCTAGACCTGTGTTTGCTGGAGTTTAGAAGAATGAGGGGGATCTCTTTGAATCCTATTAAATATTGAAAGGCCTAAAGAGAGTGGATGTGGGATGATGGTGCCTATAGTGGGTGTCTAGTACCAGAGTGCACAGCCTCTGAATAGAGGGATGTCCATTTAGAACAGAGATGAGGAGGAATTTGTTTTGCCAGAGGGTGGTGAATTGTGGAATTCATTACCACAAATGGCTGTGAAAGGCAAGACTCGATGGGCTGAGTTCATATGTCTTATGGTATCTAATTCAGGGGAATAATATAGGAGAACATCTGGTCTTAGATCTGATTATTTCATACATCTTTAAAGTAATTATGCAAAGGGTCAAAAATGGTGGCCCAAATAAAGAAAATTGTAGTAGTCTGTGAAAGAGTCTAGCACAAGTCAACTGGAATCACAGTTAGACAGGGAAAACAGTAACTTGTCAATAACAGGCCTTCAGGGTGCATGCACTACCAGGACAAGATAAAACTTGAAAGTCTGAGCTCCCAGGAGAAGAAAATAGAAGTTTGATAAAAGAGAAAATGGATGATCATGACCAACAGGAACATAATACACATGAAATCAGATTACATTCAGAGCATGCTATGAAAAATTAATGGAGGATATGAGGACCTAATAAAGGATAAGAAGACATGTCAATTTAAAATTTGACAGAAATATATTTTGGAAGCATATAAAATAGTCAAAAGAATAATGAAGATTTTTATGGACAAGAGGGAATTTTTTTCAACAGCTTGGCTATGATGCTGAATTAATAAAAACAGAAAATGCTGAAAATATTTTGTAAGTCGGCTAGCATGTTCAGAAAGAAAAAAAGTTGTGCTGAGCTTACAGATAAATGACCTTTCCAGTTCTCTCAAACTGGAAACTTTGCTTTTCTGAAATTACTGAATTCACTGCTGTAGTGTGCCTATTCAGAAAATTATATCCTCTTCCTATTACAACAGGTGAGAGAGACAGAGACAGAGACAGAGAGTGGAGAATTAAAGTGATAAGCAGCTGGAAGGTCAAGGCCAACCTTTTGGACACTGGACATATTCTGCAAAGTGGTCACCTATACATTTTTCTCCAAATTCCTGAGTATTGAATACGGTACATGATTGCAAGAGATACAAACAAATTGCTGTTTCACTCAGAAAGTATGTTTGGATCCCTGGAGGGCAGGAAGGGAAAAGTTAGAAAGGCAAATGTTTTCCCTAGTGCTGTTACAAGAGATGGTTTTGCAAGAAGCAGAATGGGGTTAGTGGAGGTGGAAGAGTGAGTCAAGAAATTGCAGAAAGGATGTCCTCTTCAGAATTGTGAAAGGCCAAGGGAGGAAGAGATGTGTCTGGTGATGGTATCACGTTGAAGATGAAAAAAAAATTGCAGAAGATGGTCTGTTGAATGTGAATGTCTGTGGAATGGAAGGCAAGGAAATGAGAGCAGAAGAATAAGAAATAGAATATACACAGTTTAGGGTCTTGGGAATCAGGGTGGAGGACAAATCAGATGGGAAAAAAATACCTCGTGTGATGGTATGGAGGAGTGTCATCTTTAAAACAGGTGCTAGAGAAGCTGGGAGAATGCAATGGAGTCTTTCTGGGAATTAGGATGGAAGTGTAGTCAAGATATCAGTGGAAGCTTGTGGAATTGTCTTGCTATCCTCATGATGAAGGTAAGAGGAAAGAGAAGAATCAGAGATAGACATTATGATCAGGGAAGAGCTTGGCAGCAAAGTGTTGAAGTTTTCATGTTCCACACAGCAACAGGTAACTGCTCTCTGCAACTATCAATATGCTGAGAAAAGAGGTGAGAGAGGCAGAGGATTTTCCCCACAAAGAGACAGGTATAGCCTGGACACATGTCATGGTTTTTAGTAGGAAGAGAATGGATAAGGACAAAAAAAATAGAGCAAAGTTGGGAAGAAATAAGTTATGTGGAGCAATAATAGTTTGAAGAGCAATAGATATTTGTATGCTCTCTCCCTCTTGCTTCCCACTCTGAGCAACTTCCCACCTAGTTTTCATCTTCCATGTCACCAGTCCCCCGATCATTGATTCATCTTCCATAATTTCCAATGTCTGCAACATTATGCCACTTTCTCCTTCTCTCTCATTTCAGCATTCCAAAGGGACCATTCCCTCATGCTCCAAAATCCATCAACACCTACTTTCCCATGTGATTCACTTGTTTTTCCCATTTGGTACACTGTATTTGGTGATTATAATGTGATCTCCACTGCACTGAAGAAACTAAATGCAAATTTGGTCACTGCCTCACAAAACACGAACAACCCTGAGTTTCTAGCACCCTATTGGCTTAATTTTCCATCCCACTCCCACTCTGTGTTTGGCCTCTAACACTACTGCAAGGAAACCCAACACATGCTTGAGGAACAGTGTTTCATTTTCCATCTTGGCACATTGTAGCCATCAGCACCCAACACTAGATTCAACAAATTCAGATCACCAGTCTTTGTATTAGAACTGACCAGACTGTCAACACATAATGGTAACTGATTATTTCCAGAATTTATTACATTTCAGATTTTCAGTGTTTTTAATGTCGCAGTACCTGCACTATTTTTTTATCTTGTCTCTTTTCATGTCCTATTTACATCTCCTCCAGACAGATCAGCTATAATTAGCAAGTCTTTACTGTATCACCACCAGTTGCATCGTTGAGAGTTTATGGATCTTCCCATCACAGACTTTCCCTTTGCCTTCCGCACCTTAAAATATCTTTGGTTTCTGATTTTTCTGTGTTCACAATATCTGAAACGTTACTCTGTTTCTACCTCTGCAGATATTGTCTGACATGCTGATTAGTTCCAGAATTTCCTGTTTTTAATTTAAAACATGGAATTGTGGCCACTGACTCTGAAGTGAACGTAGGTCCATTCCATACAATTTTGTAATAGTGACTCACATAACACAATTTACTAAGGCAATTGAGACCCCACCAATACATGTACCAGTTGAACATAAAAACCATTATACTGTACATCAGCCACAAAACAGGACATACAGCACACCTGTAATGCAGGCACTTCATGATTGGCATCAATTCAGCTCTTTTAAACAACTAGCCAAAACCTGGATATCTTTCCTAATCCTTTAAATCCCACAGTTCAAGGATTCAAGCAGGAATGAAAAAACTCTCAAATTTGTCCAGTTATGCCCAGTCTACACATAGTTACTACACTCTTCAACATAAGACCATAAGAGATAGGAGCAGAATTAAGCCACTCAGCCAAACAAGTCTGCTCCACCATTTCATCATGACTGATCCATTTTTCCTCTTACCCCCAGTGTCCTGACTTCTCCCTATAACCTTGACTAATCAAGACTAACAAGGCTAATCAAGACTCCCTGACTAATCAAGAACCTAACAACCTCTGCCTTAATTACACCCTCCACAGCCACCTGTGGCAATGAATTCCACAAATTCACCAACCTCTGGGCTAAATCTCTGTCTTATCTCAGCCTAAATGGACATCGCCCTATTCTGAGGCTGTGCCCTCTGGTCCAACATATATTACCCCACAATTTGAAACTTCCTTTCCACATACACTCTATCTAGGCCATTCATTAAGTTTCAATGAGATACCCCCTCATTCTTCTAAATCCCAGCGAGTACAGGCCCAGAGCCATCAAATGCGCCTCAAATGATAAATCTTTCATTCCCAGAATTTTCCTTGTACACTTCCTCAGAACCCTCTCCAATGTCAGCACATTCTTTCTTCAATAAGGAGTCCAAAACTGCTCACAATACTCCAACTGAGGCCTCACCAGTGTCTCATAAAGCAGGAATTACATCCTTGCTTTTATATTCCAGTTCTCTTGAAATGAATGCTAACATTGCATTTGCCTTCCTCACCACTGAATCAGCTTGCAAACCAACCTTTAGGGAATCCAATACAAGGACTTCCAAGTCCCTTTGCACCTCGGTTATATGAATTTTCTGTCCATTTAGAAAATAGTCCGCGCTTTTGTTCCTTCTACCAAAGTGAAAGACCATACACCTCCCAACACTGTATTCCGTCTGCCACTTCTTTGCCCACTCTCCTAATCTGTCGAAGTCTTTCTGCAACACCTTTGCCTCTTCAACACTACCTGCTCCTCCACCTATCTTGGCATTGTCCACAAACCTAGCCACAAAGTTTTCAATTCCTACATCCAAATCATTTACATATAATGTGAAAAGAAGCGGTCCCAACACCGATCACCGTAGAACACCACTAGTCACAGGCAGCCAGCCAGAAAAGGCTCCCTTTATTCCTACTCTTGGTCTCTTGTCAATCAGCCTACCTCCTATCCATGCTAACATCTTTCCTGTAATACTATGGGCTCTTTTCTTGTTTAGCAGCTTCCTGTGTGACACCTTGTCGAAGGCCTTCTGCAAATCCAAGTACACAACATCCACCGATTCTCCTTTGTCTATCCTGCTTGTTATTTCCTTAAAGAATTTCAACAGATTTAACAGGCAAGGTTTTCCCTTAAGGAGACCATGCTGACTTTGGCCTACTTTATCATGTGCCTCCAAGTACCTTGAGACTTCATACTTAACAATTAACTTCAACATTTTCCCAGCCACTGAGGTCAGGCTAACTGGTCTATAATTTCCTTTCTTCTGCCTCTCTCACTTCTTATCATGAGATCATTGCTACTCTTCTGCCTCAATACCGTTTTCCAACATAGTAATTGTACTCCTTGGTTTCCTTAGTATCCAAAAGAGTGAAATGACATTTTCAATTTTTCAGTCCTCCTGAACCATGCCAGAATCTAGTGATTTTTAAAATATCAATACCAATGCCTCCACAATCTCACCAACTACCTCATTCAGAACCCTGGGGTGTAGTCCATCTGCTCCAGATGACTTAGCCATCTTCAGACCTTTCAGCTTCACAAGCACCTTCTCCCTAGCAAAAGTAATTACTCCCCCTGACACTCTTGAACCTCCAGCA
This sequence comes from Mobula birostris, assembly GCF_030028105.1. Classification (NCBI taxonomy): domain Eukaryota; kingdom Metazoa; phylum Chordata; class Chondrichthyes; order Myliobatiformes; family Myliobatidae; genus Mobula; species Mobula birostris. The sequence goes on along the minus strand of NC_092380.1, from coordinate 63,213,970 downwards.
TTCTGCTAGTGTTGTCCCCTATTACTACCTCTCCAGCACTACTTTCCACCAGTCTAATATCTACTCTCACTTCTCTTTTATTCTTTATATATCTGAAAAAAACTTTTGGCATCCTCTTTGATATTACAAGCTAGCTTACCTTTGTATTTCTTCTTTTCCCTCCTCGTGGCTTTTTAGTTGCCTTCTGCTGGTTTTTAGAAGCTTCCCATTTCTCTAACTTCCCAATGATATTTGCTCTATTATATGCCCTCGCTTTTGCTTTTATGTTGTTTGTAGCTTCCCTTGTCAGCCACAGTTGCTTCATCCTGCCTTTAGAATACTTCTTCTTTGGGATGTATCTATTCTGTTCCTTTCGAATTGCTCCCCAAAACTCCAGCCATTGCTGTTCTTCCAGCATCCCTGCTAGTATCCCCTTCCAATCAGCTTTGACTAGCTCCTCTCTCATGCCTCTGTAATTCCGTTTACTCCACCGTAATGCTGTTACATCTGACTTCAGCTTCTCCTCTCAAATTGCAGGGGGAATTCTATCACATTATGATTACTGCCTCCTAAAGGTTCCCTTACCTTAAGCTTCCTAATCAAATCTAGTTCATTACACAACACTCAATCCAGAATAGCCTTTCCCCTAGTGGGCTCAACCACAAGCTGCTCTAAAAAGTCTTTTAATAGTCTCTCTCTTAGATCCAGCACCAACTTGAATTTCCCAGTCTAGCTCCATATTGAAATCCTCCATGTCCATCATTACATTGTCCTTTTGACGCGTGTTTTCTATCCCCCACTTTCTGGATACTCTTTGGAGGCCTGTAAATAACTCCCATCAGGATCTTTTTACCCTTGCAGTTACTTAACTCTACCCACAAGTTTCTGAATCAACCAGTTCTGAAGATCTGTATGTTATTACTTACCACTGAAAGGTATTGTTTTGAAATACCACGAAAACAAGCTTTTCTGGTCGTGTTATTGATGGTTATCTGAAAGATCTCGGTATCTTTCACTTGTGTTCGATGAGCATAGACATTGCCACCTATCAAAGGATTGCTGTAGCATTTTAGTGAAAATTTACATGAAATCTAAATGCAATTCTAAATGTAAACTCAAACCACTGTTCTCTCCTTCTATTCTACTAAAAGATTGGGTAGTAATTTAAGGAGCTGATATCCTACATGTATAATCAGCAGAAAAAACAATAGAATAGTTGGAAGTGCAGCAAGGTACTTGTGTAGATGGATACATTTGCTGGAACTATTATTAACAATGCATTTAGTATGAGGGATCTCCAGAATTAGGATCCTCAAGTAAAAAGCACTTGGCAGGGGGCACTTCCGGTAAGATGGTAGCACATTCGGATGCAGCGGTTTCTCGGGGGCCAACCAAAGATGTTTTTTTTTCTTTGTTAAATGTGTTTTTTATGATCACAAGATAATACTGGACTCCACGAACTTTGAGTACTGCAGGCTTACACCATCAGTAAGCTGCTCATTAATTGGAGGAGCTGGCCAGCATATCAGATGAACTAGATTGGGTTCAGAGGAGCTGCATTGGAAACACTGGAGTTGGTGTGCAAAGGTGGCATGCAGTGTAACTGTGGGTGATTGCTTTGGATGTTTCCCTTGCGATCGCAAGACCCTGTTTGATATTGATAATGTAAGATGCCACAGGTCTGCTTCCCTTGTTTGATGGTGTGACAGGTGACGTGGGAGCTGTGTAGCCTTGGTTGTAGTTAGGACTAGGCCTCAAGCTGCAGAGGGCAAAGGGAATGTCTGCAGTGGGAAGATCCTTAAAGACTAAATGATGCAGGTGGTGAGGATACTGACTAAAAGGACAGTGAAGTCCTGCTAATTATAGCTGATCTGTCTGGAGGAGGTGTAAATCAGAGACACCAAAAGCAGTACAGAGTGGCATCCGTGCTTGGTTGGGGGCTGGCCTCTCCCATCAGTGCTGCTCTCAAGTGTTCAATTGGTGGAATGACAGGCCGGATTGCGGTGCGGGAACTGTGCCATCATTCTGCAGGACATGTCTGGTGCTATATAAGTGTTTATCTTTTGCATGGCTATGGGTTTTTTGCATGCTATTATGAATATGCTGTGTATGCTTTGCACCCTGGCCCCAGAGGAACGCTGTTTCATTCGGCTGTATCCATGTATAGCTGAATAATAATTAAACTTGATTTGATTTGATTTGCTTTGAATTATAATTATATTTGGGGATCCAGATGCTGTAGATTAAATCATACTGGTTAAGGATATGTGGTGATATATAATTAATGAAGTGGTCAGTAGTCCAGCCCCATTTACATCCTATGAATAAACAGGTTTGGAAAATATAATGCCAAGAAAACTTGTCAAGTACTCAATTTTTATTCCCAATGTACTCTTCTTTCTCCTCAAAGGTCCTTTTGTATTTGAAACAGTTCAGCATAACCACTACACAGAGTGGAATGGTCAATTAAATCAGTTGTTTTGTTGCACACGACCAGGACAGCTTTGAATTTTAACAGGGATTATCAAAAGTCTCTCTAAAAATGCTTGCGGCGGATAAATGTCTCGGAGAAGAGCTCTCCATGGAATTATCTGGTAGTGATGGTGATTGGATATTGAGCTCCTCTACTATTAACAATTGCTGAATTAGAACAATATTTTGCTTGGTTCTGGGGTACCAGCAGAAATATTTAAATTTTTTAAAATTCTGCTCTTGAAATATTAACTTGAATTACTGTCATCTATATTTTCTATAATATTCCAGCATGTTATATTTTCTTTCCAAATTACAAGCATTTACGTTGTTCTGCTCTGTTGGTGTTACAAAAGGAGGAACATTAACCTTAAATTAATGGAGAAACTAAAATAATTAATATCTCCACACCTGATCTAACTTGTTAAGAAAGCTTTCATCATGTTTCTTGATGTCACATTTTCCTTTGCTTCTTACCTGGTCTAAGACTGACATATTTGCAGTTTAACAATGATCGAATGGTGACTTGTCCAGGGCTTGGGTCAGCAGAGAAGAATTCATCCATGCTGGGATTGTCAGTTTTGAAGGTTCTAACATAGCACTCCCTTCCACTCAAAAACCTTCCTTCAGAGTCTTTCAAGCAAAACATTCCACACCTTATCTCTGGTGTATATAAGGTCCTTGATGACTGGCATGCCTCAAGCTTGCCACTGCAGTCAATAAGATCTCCACTACTCGTCCTTATACTGTATTTCTTCTCTTAAAGAATAAAATGAAAGGCAGAAAACCTTATGTCATGCCAAATTTTAAACATTATAAATCATAGTAATATTTTAAGTGTGCACTGGTTATCATCAGCAACAATTATGTTATTGCTCTGATAGAAATCACTCTTCAAAATACTTGTTCTTAATTATACTGCCCTTTTAGCCATTCATCTTTTCTGTTCCGAGCTCTTGAACAAGTAGTCTTTTCTTAAATCATGCCCATATATGAATCTTACCACAGCATATAAGTGATATTCATCAAATTATGCCCAGTGTAATTATGTTTATCATATACTGTTCCTCCTCATCCCTCTCAAGACGTATGTGGCCTTTAGAGTCATTGGCCGCAACATAGAGCAGTCTCTACAGTCTGACTGAGTAAGACCACCTTTGTTTTATTCCAATTCCTCAATGCCATCACAGTCAAAAGATCAACTGCAAAAACTTTGCACTCTGTTACTGCTGCTATCCCTGGTCTCCTCCGAACTTTTAATTGCACTTTATTCACCTCATGAATATTTTTGTTATTTCCACTTAAACCGCCCCAATTCAGGACATTGCAACTCCTCTTGGGCTTCACACCGGGCTCTGCTTATCCTTAACCCAACAATTCTGTTTGACCACCAATCCAGCAACAGTTCAAATTCATGACTTTCCTCTCGTTAAATCTGTTTTAGGATCTCCCTGTCCACCTCCTCCTACCCATTCTCCTGCAAAATACCTCAATTATCATATTTTTGTACAAACTTCTGCAAGTTTTCTGTGCTGCTGTATGCTTCCCACACTTGGCCTCTTACGCACCCTGTTTGTCTTTGCTCTATTACTGGCAACTACATCTTTAGTTACCAACATTTTGAACTAACAAAGTCAAAGTCAAATTTATTATCAGACTTTATACATGTCTCCATATACAACCCTGAGCCTTCTGCAGGCATACTTAGCAAATGTATAGAACAATAATTGTAACCTGTAAACATCAGGAACTGTTAACTATAAACAAACTATGCAAATGCAGATATAAATATAATTAAATAGCAATGTAACGTAACAACTACCATTGAACCTCTTTGTCTCTTTACCTCTCCTGTTCCCCAAACTTGCCACTTTGACCAAATTTTTTGTCACCTGACCAATATATCTCCTCATATACCTGAGTGTCAGATTTTCTATATAATGCTCTTGTGAAGCACCTTGGAATGTTTTGCTACATTAAAGATTCAATGCAAATGGTCATTTCAATCACAGTAATGTGATTGCTGCAAATGGCGTCACTGCTTCTGAGCTGAGTTCCAGCTCCATTGTCTCCGAGCGGAAAACATAAATGCCAGGCTTATGTGATTCATCATTGAAAGCCTTGCTGACTCCAAATACGAGAATGAATAATCACACTAGAGCTGGAAGAAATATAGTCCTTCGAAGCTGAGTGCTCAAAGAAAATAAACTGAAAAAAAATTAGCAAAAATATTTCAGGGCCGTCAGACACTCCTGCCTGGAATTCTTTCTCACAGAATATTTTCGAGTACACTATTGAGAACCTGTGGAAGGAACAGTGGGGAGAACATAAAATCAGCAGACGATTTAGCCCGCAAACACGAGGAAATCTGCAGATGCTGGAATTTCAAGCAACACATAAAAAATGCTGGTGAGTGCAGCAGGCTAGGCAGCATCTATAGGAAGAGGTACAGTCAACATTTCGGGCCGAGACCCTTCATCAGATGATTTAGCCACTGCTTCTCATGTGCCCTTACATCAATCAGATCCACAGTGGCAGAAGGCGAGAGGAAACTGTGGATCATTACGGAAACATAGAAAACCTACAGCTCAATACGGGTCCTTCGGACCACAAAGCTGTGCCGACCATGTCCTTACCTTAGAAATTACCTCGGGTTACCCATAGCCCTCTATTTTTCTAAGCTCCATGTACCTATCCAGGAGTCTCTTAAAAGACCCTATCGTATCCGCCTCCACCACTGTTGCCAGCAGCACATTCCACACACTCACCACTCTCAGTAAAAAACACCTCCTCTGTACCTACTTCCAAGCACCTTAAAACTGTGCCCTTTCATGCTAGCCATTTCAGCCCCGGGAAAAAGCCTCTGACTATCCACACGATCAATGCCTCTCATTATAATGCAGAATATAATATAGTGTCAAGAATATTAAAAATTTTTATTAGTTCTTGTACCTCTGAAGTTAAAGATGAGAGTCATAACACAGTCTCGACCCCAGGGTAATTCGCTGTCACACTGTACCGCATTTTCATTGATTTCATAACGTAGGTATTTCTTCTTGCCCAGGTTGAACATATTAATATGGGGATGGATGGCAAGGTGTACCACCCATTTCTCACTTTCTGTGATTGCCTGGGCAAAACAAGTGATATTGTCCTCTGCACCTCCCAAGTAACGTTTGGTCTCCTCCGACTGGAAGGAGACTTTGCCATCTGGATGTGTAATAATCACAAACTTGTTATAAGGATTGGGAACCTCCCAATTACATGTGATCTTCCCATTATTATCTCCACCTAAGTACCTTGTCAGAAAGCTTCTGATGTAAACCATAGAGGAATTTTCCTCCAAAAACTCTAAAGTCCAGATTTGTTTTATCTTCAAGATTGTGCTAGTTGCATTGACTTTGAAATTGAAGTTCTCTGCTGTCAAGTATTTCTGGGCTGAGTTGATCAGTCCAACTGAAAGCACTCTATTAACCATCTTCCTTTGTTTACAACTACAGATGTTACCACTACAGTGTTGTATTTTGTACTTCTGTGACATCGTCAGTGAATTGGAGCAGGGCAGCTACAGTGACAGAACATACCTTTATTACATTATCAGGGTAAAAAAATCACCGTGATTGTTACATAAAGATTGTTACATCACTGGTTGTGATGCATGACAAACTGTCATCGAGGAAATATTTCTGAATTCCAGCATTTCAAAGAAAATACATTTCCAAATAAAAACCTTGGTTTAGTTTATTCTGTCCCAGATGATAAAGATAACGTGTTTATCCCAAAAACATTAAATCAATTGATGTTGCTGCAGCGGTACATCAGAATAAGAGAAAAAGAAATCCTCAAAAAAAGGTCAAGTTTTCCCCAGTGTTTAACAGAATTGCGAGTTATGCGGCTAACTAAGCTGGAAAATAGCTGATTAGAAAAGCTTTCCACATCCAAAGGAAATGATAATTTAAAATATTTTTCCCATTATGCTTGCTTACTAAACTACTGGAAAAGACTTGAATTGCCAGTTGATTTTATATTTCTGCCTCTCTCTTCCAGCTAACAAAAAAAAGATAGCCCAGTCTCTCTCTCGCTTAAATTCACATTCTTAGCTTGAGAGAAATTATTGACCTGTAATGAGCATTTACCAAAAATGATGCAGCAGAGATCAGAAACTTGGGTGAATGAAGGGCCATCAATTGGATGGACCATGATGTTAACTAGTTACTGTTAGCTATGTTTATCTTGCTTGTTCTAGACCACAGTGAGCCTCTGTCCCCTTTCCCCAGGTGACCTGACAAGCTACAATATTGATTTTTCGGTATCAGCAGAGTCAACTGGCAGGGAATAAGCTGGTGGCATAAAGACATTTGCGCACATCAGCCACAGGAGGGATTAGTTACAAAGAAAAACTCTATCACTCTTCCATCTTAATGGGGTTGTTTATTTTGGGTGTTCTTTGTTAGGCTGTACTCCTGGTTGGCCACATGATTAAGGAGACTGGAGATTCTTACACTGCTGAAGACAGAGGTTCACATGCACCAGTCTACATCAATATTGCTGAGGTTGAGAGAGTTGAGAGCTTCAAATTCTTGAGTGATCATCGGCCGTAAAAATAGCCTGTCCTGGCCAACTATGGCGACACCATGGCCAAGAAGGTTCACCAACGCTTCTACTTCCTCGGGAGGCTAAAGAAATCTGGTGTATCCAGATTGATCCTCACGAATTGTTATTGATGCACCGTAGAAAGCATTCCATTTGGATGATCCTCACCTATTGTTATCAATGCACCAACAGTAGCTTAAAGGACAGTGTTCCCCGCTTCCTTTCCAGTCCTGAAGAAGGGTCTCGGCTCAAATGGTCGACTGTTTATTCGTTTTTATAGATGTTACCTGACCTGCTAAGTTCCTCCAGCATTTTGTTTGTGTTGCTCTGGATTTCCAGTATCTGCAGACTTTCTAGTGTTTATAATAGTACCTTAAAATAGTTTGGATTCTGTTTCAGGATCGCACCTGGGGAGTGCAACAGGACTCCACACCATAGAAAGGTAATGAAGATAACACAGATAACTGCCATCTTGGATTTCTGGGGGAAGGGAATTGAGAAAAACAGTACCAGAGAGTCTTTGAGACTTGTGAGGTGCAGTGTCCTATAAAGATTGTCAGCCTAGTAGTTAAATACAGTTATCTTACAAAAAAAATCAAATGGACAAGAATGTACAGCAGATAAAATGTGCAGCTGAAGCAGTATCAATGGCATTAGATTGCTTTGAGTGGCATTATTCAACAAGCTGTTTACTTCTTTTTCCACACAAGGTTTTATTTCCCCTATGTCTCATGATTCATGTGGTATCTTATTTCCATCTGTGTTCACTAACCCCCTCCCGCCAGCCCTTTTCTGGGCGTTTCTGGAAAACCGGCTCGCTAGCTCCTTGCTCGCAGCCACTGGATTCAGCGGCGATAAACCCACCTTTGTATATCAGGGACGTGTACAACTTTGGACCCGCCAAATCCGTGAGCTTGGGATGTCTCGCCCACCCAAATCCCGGTTTGTGTGTATGGTAACTTCTACCTTAAAAAGGCACACTTGACTACTTCATGCCCAAAGAAACCACTTTATCTGGAACGTCAAAACCAATATGTATATACAGAGGCTTTTACAACCCGTACGGCATGGCAGGAACACTATGTAAAAAGCCCACCGGAAGTGAAACCCCCTATTATCCTAATTAGTATTAACTTACTCTTAATAATGCTCACATTACAACACTTCTCCCCCCTTTAAAATCCAATATTCCCCAAATGTAAAAAACTAGGAAATAAAAACAGCGGTGTTATTAACTTGCGTACCCCTGAAAACTTATACTAGTATCTCAGCAACACACATCAAAGTTGCTGGTGAACGCAGCAGGCCAGGCAGCATCTGTAGGAAGAGGTGCAGTCGACGTTTCAGGCCGAGACCCTTCGTCGGGACTAACTGAAGGAAGAGTGAGTAAGGGATTTGAAAGTTGGAGGGGGAGGGGGAGATCCAAAATGATAGGAGAAGACAGGAGGGGGGAGGGATAGAGCCAAGAGCTGGACAGGTGATAGGCAAAAGGGATACGAGAGGATCATGGGACAGGAGGTCCGGGAAGAAAGACGGGGGGGGGGGAGGGGACCCAGAGGATGGGCAAGAGGTACATTCAGAGGGACAGAGGGAGAAAAAGGAGAGTGAGAGAAAGAATGTGTGCATAAAATAAGTAACAGATGGGGTACGAGGGGGAGGTGGGGCCTTAGTGGAAGTTAGAGAAGTCGATGTTCACGCCATCAACTTCCGCTAAGTCCCCACCTCCCCCTCGTACCCCATCTGTTACTTATTTTTATGCACACATTCTTTCTCTCACTCTCCTTTTTCTCCCTCTGTCCCTCTGAATGTACCTCTTGCCCATCCTCTGGGTCCCCCCCCGTCTTTCTTCCCGGATCTCCTGTCCCATGATCCTCTCGTATCCCTTTTGCTTGTCACCTGTCCAGCTCTTGGCTCTATCCCTCCCCCTCCTGTCTTCTCCTATCATTTTGGATCTCCCCCTCCCCCTCCAACTTTCAAATCCCTTACTCACTCTTCCTTCAGTTAGTCCTGACGAAGGGTCTCGGCCTGAAACGTCGACTGTACCTCTTCCTACAGATGCTGCCTGGCCTGCTGCGTTCACCAGCAACTTTGATGTGTGTTGCTTGAATTTCCAGCATCTGCAGAATTCCTGTTGTTTACTAGTATCTCAGCAACAGTTTATCAACACAAAACACCTGGAAAACATGACAGATTCAACATTCAATCTAATAACAAAAAAAAACTGTCCCGTCAAAGATTCAATCTGTCAGGAGGTTTACGAGTGCGCTGTGATCGGCGCACTACCCCCGGTGATTCAGCAGGCACCGCTGGTGATGGTGTTTTGGGTGGATCTGGTTTTGGGGGCATGAGAGGGGTCTGTGTGTCTGCGTGAGAATATCCATCCTCCTCAAGGGACCCCGACCCCTCTGCCAGCGTCTCGCCCTCTGGCAAAGTCACTGGTGGACATGCTTCCACCGTAGTCTGTCTCACAAATGGAAACTCCATGGAACTGTCTGCCTCTGAGCCGGTATCATGACGCAGGTGCACATGGTCCTGATGTCTGCGGAAAACACGCCCATCAGTCAGCTTAACAACATAGGAGACGGGACCACTCTGCTTAAGAATAACCCCAGGCAGCCATTGCTGATTGTTTCTCACATAAACATTGTCATCCGGTTTTAACTGTCTCTCTCGCACATGTTGATCATGTCCCTCCTTCTGTTTTTCCTGCTTTCTCTCCACTTTCGCCTTCATGTCCGGGCGCAGCAGGTCCAATCTTGACTTGGGCCCACGCCCATCAGCATCTCTGCTGGAGTGCGGGCAGTCGTAGTCTGTGGCGTGAGGCGGTATTTAAACAGGAAACATGAAAGCCGAATGCTAAGAGAGTCCCTTGTCATCCGCTTCAGGCCTTCTTCCACTGTCTGAACAGCCCGCTCAGCCAAACCATTTGGGGCTGGGTGGAAAGGGGCCGTCTGAATGTGATGAAAGCCATTCTGCTGCATGAACTCACTGAACAACTCACTGGTGAACGTTGGGCCATTATCAGTGACCAGAGTGTCAGGCAACCCGTGGACTGCAAACACTTGCCTGAGTTTGTCTTTGGTTGAGGGGGCTGTGATGTTCATGACGTGAGCTTCGATCCATTTAGAATGCGCATCTACCATTACAAGAAACATCTTCCCCATACAAGGGCCAGCAAAGTCCAAATGTAGCCTAGACCCCGGGTGGTCTGACCATTCCCATGGGTGCAAAGGAGCTGGTGGTAGCATATTCTGATTAGTCTGACATTGCGTACATGATTTTACCTTGTTCTCCAGATCCTGATCCATTCTTGGCCACCGAACGTAGGATCTCGCAAGGCTTTTCATCCGAGACACTCGTGAATTTCCTCCACAATCTGTGAATGGCCAGGGGGAGGCACAATGACCCTCACCCCCCAGAAAATGCAGCCATCCTGCAGGCTGAGTTCTGTCTTGCGTTTGGCATAAGGCCTCAGTTCCTCTCTTTCCACGACTCTGGGCCAACCTCGTAAAAGAAAAGTCTTGACTTGGGACAGGACTAGGTCCCTCTCTGTCCACTGCTTGATCTGGGTCACCTTTACAGGTGTCTCTGACAGCCTCTCCAATGTAAGCACAGTCTCTGGGGGCACATGTGTAGTAACAGGTGTCTCAGGTAAAGGTGGTCGACTCAGTGCATCGGTGTTTGCATTATCCCCAACCACTCTGTACACTATAGTATACTGGTAGCCTGACAGTGTGAGAGCTAGTGGTGGGATGCCTCTAGTCTCACTGAACAGGCTCATCAGTGGTTTATGGTCCGTATAAGTTGTAAATACCCGTCCATAAAGGTATCGATGAAAGCGTTTGACCGCAAAAACAATGGCCAGACCTTCTTTGTCTAGCTGTGAATATCCCTTCTCTGCAGCTGTCAGGGTACGTGAAGCAAAACCAATAGGCTTCTCTGAACTGTCCTCCATTACATGTGAGAGAACTGCCCCGATTCCATAGGGCAAGGCATCACATACCAGGGTGATCTCCTTGTCTGGGTCATAGTGAACAAGCAGCTTCGCTGAGTGGAGGAGTTCTTTCACTTCCTTGAAAGCTTTTTCCTGCTCTTCACCCCATTGCCACTTAGTGTCATTCTAAAGCAGCTTATACAGTGGGGTCAAAACCCTTGAGAGGTCAGGAAGAAACTCGCCATAATAATTCACCATGTCCAAAAATGATCTGAGTTCCGTGACGGTCTTAGGGCTTGGGGCCTCCTTAATAGCTCTCACTTTGTCCTCCACAGGGCAAAGCCCCTCAGCTGTGATCTTGTGTCCCAGGTAAGTCACACTTGATGCCGGGAACACACATCTTCTGCGTTTCAAATGCAGCTCTGCGTCTGAGAGCCTCTTCAGCACCCGTTCTAAATTAGCCAGATGCTCCACCTCCGTAGCCTCCGTGATCAAAATATCATCAAGGTACACTGCTACGTGCGGAATCCCCTGCAGCAAAGTGTCCATTGTCCTTTGGAAAATAGCAGGGCTGGACGCCACTCCAAACACCAGGCGATTGTACTTGAATAATCCTCTGTGCGTATTAATTGCGACATACTCCTTTGAATCCTCGTCGAGCAGCAGCTGTTGGTAGACGTGGCTCATGTCCAGCTTTGTGAACAGCTTACACCCTGACAGGGTCGTAAACAGGTCATCCACCCATGGCAATGGGTACTCCTCCAGCCTAGAAACCTGATTCACTGTAAGCTGATAATCCCCACATATCCTCACCGTTTTGTCTGCCTTCAGTACTGGAACAATGGGAGCCGCCCACCTTGAAATCTGGATGGGCTCAATAATGCCCAGCCTCTGTAAACATTCCGGCTCCTCCTCGACTTTGTCTTTCATGGCATAGGGCACCGACCTGGGCTTAAAAAACGTGGTGTAGCCTCAGGGTTGACATGGAGTTTCACTGTCACACCCTTCAGTGTTCCCAGCTCGTCCCTGAAAACGTCACTGTACCGCTGCAGAATGTCCTCCGTCGTGTGTGCATACTTAATTTCATGCCAGTTTAGCCGGATTTTGCAAAGCCAATCACGACCCAAAAGACTGGCCCCCCTTCCCTTGGCTATCATTAGCCTGACTTCAGCCTTCTGACCCCCGGCTGAAATGTCCACATATAACACCCCTAAATGAGGTATGGGCTGCCCCGTATAGATCCTAAGTTTGAGCTTTGATGGTCTAATGGGAGGCAGGTTGGACCCCCATGTCCTCCTGTAGGTCTCCTCACTAATGACCAATGCAGTAGTCCCTGAATCAATCTCAAACTTAGTGTCCTTTCCCCTGACAGTGACTGTGGCATAATATGGTTCAGGTGGTTCCTCAACTGTTTCCACTACAAACATGTTGTAGGCACACGCTGCCTCTTCATCTGCATCTTCTAGATGGTGTGTGGCTGCCTGAGCCTGTTGAGCTTTCCCCTGCCCAGGCTTAATCTTACCCTTTGAACTTCTGCACTTTTTAGCTAAGTGTCCCTCTTTGCTACAAGCATGGCAGACAGTGTCTTTGAATTTGCAATCATTTGCATAGTGCGTCCCTCCACACCGGAAACATTCCAGCCGCTTTGCCTGTTTACCAGTCTCCCTCCTGACTAGGTGCACTGCCGCCGACTGCAACCCCACATGTCCTTTCTGGACATCCTTGACATTATTAGCAGCCATCTCCATGCCTTGGGTAATCTCTAAGGCTTTCTTGAAAGTCAACGGTGGAGTTTCCCCTAACAGGTGGCATTGTATGCCGTCATTATTAATGCTGCCCACTAATCTATCCTGGAGCATGTCATCCAACACCCCTCCGAAATCACAACGCTCTGACTGCTGCCGAAGCTCGGCCACAAAATTGACCACAGACTGACCTGGCTTCCTGAAACAGCTGTGAAACTTACACCCAAACAACAGGAATTCTCACTCTTCCTTCAGTTAGTCCTGACGAAGGGTCTCGGCCTGAAACGTCGACTGCACCTCTTCCTACAGATGCTGCCTGGCCTGCTGCGTTCACCAGCAACTTTGATGTGTGTTGTGTGAAACTTACACCGTTGGACTATCACAGAAGGTTTTGGATTGTAGTGGTTCCCCACGAGCTTGACCAGTTCATCATAGGGAATGTCCCCCGGTTTCCACGGTGTGGCTAAATTCCTTATTAGCTTGTAAGTCTTTGCCCAACACACACTCAGGAGAACAGAGCACTTCTTAGCCTCCTCAGTAATTCCATTAGCACAGAAAAAGTGTCTCAACCTTTCCTCATACTCCGACCAGTCCTCCGTTAACTCCACAAATTCAGTGATAGTCCCAAATGTAGCCAACTGAACGTGAGGCCCCTTATCGGCGCTGCTGCTCCGAGCACGTCCACAAAACCAGTTTACCTCATCAACAAAAATATGTGGTAACTTCTACCTTAAAAAGGCACACTCGACAACTTCATGCCCAAAGAAACCACTTTATCTTGAACGTCAAAACCGATATGTATATACAGAGGCTTTCACAACCCATACAGCATGGCAGGAACACTATGTAAAAAGCCCACCGGAAGTAAAAAGAATGGAAGTAAGCCCCCATTATCCTAATTAGTATTAACTTACTTTTAATAATGCTCACATTATAACAGTGTGACTGTTGTGTGATTTACTGCCCTCAGCAAGAAATAACTGATCGTACACTGCATACAATTAAGAAGTATATTTTAAAATGTTAATTTAAGTGAACAGTTATTAAATAAAGGAAAGAGAGAAAAGGGCCCATTACTCTTAAACAGTGAAATGTACACTTTAAGTTGGAGCTCATCTTGAAATTGTCTGTAACTCATGCGCTGGAACCTCTGTGTGAAAGTACTCACCGCCCTCTGAATTTCGTTCGAAATCCATCTCGAACAAACAGGTCGCCCACGGGAGCAGTGGTTCTTCCTTCTTGAAGCCATTCAGCTGCACAAAGCACCTTGTGCAACCGGGATGGCATTTTTTTCTCTTTTTCTCTCTTTCGTTCTCTCTCTCCCCCTCTCTATCTCCGCCAGTATCATTTGCCTGGGGTCAGATATCCATCCTCGCCTTTTTTTAAACTCTATATATCATAAAAAACTTTTATATTATTGGTTATCTTACCCTCATAGTTCATCTTTTCTCTCCTTATTGCATTTTTCTTGCCTTCTTTTGGTTTTTAAAAGCTTCCCAATCCTCTAACTTCCCACTAATTGTTCCTAAATTATGTGCCCTCCCTTTAATTTTTATGTTGTCTTTGACTTCCCTTGTCAGCCATGATTGCTTCATCTTCCCTTTAGAGTACTTCTTCTTTGGGGTGTATTTGTCCTGTACCTTCTAAATTGTTCCCAAAATCTCCAGCTGTTGCTGTTCTGCTGGCATCCCTGCTAGTGTCCCTTTGCAATCAGCCTTGCCCAGATTCTCTCTCTCATGCTTCTTCTGTAATTCCCTTTATTCCACTGTAATACAACTGGTTTTAGCTTCTCCTTTTCAAACTGCAGGGTGAATTCTACCATAATATGACCACTGGCTTCTGAGGGCTCCTTTACCTTAAGCTCTCTAATCAAGTCTTTTTCATTTCACATCACCCAATCCAGATTTGCCATTCCCCTAGTCTCAGGGGGCAGAAGTGAGTGTAGTTGCTATTGCTAATGAGAAGGTGCTTGGAAAACTGAAAGGGCTGAGGGTAGACAAGTCACCTAGACCAGATGGACCACACCACAGGGTTCTGAAAGAGGTGGCTGAAGAGACTGTGAAGGCATTTGTAGTTGTCCTTCAAGAATCACTAGATCCTGGAATGGTTCTGGAGGACTGGAAAATTACAAATTTCACTCTACTCTTTAAGAAGGAAGGGAGGCAGAAAGACTGGAAATTATAAGCCAGTTAGCCTGACTTCAATAGTTGGAAACATGTTGGAGTCATTTATTAAGGATGAGTTTTGTGTTTACAGGTAGGATAGACAAAGGAGAGTCGGTGGATACTATTTATTCGGATTTTATGAAGACCACACATGAGGCTGCTAAACAAGCCCATGCTATTACAGGAGAAATACTAACATGGATAGAAGATAGGCTGATTGGCAGGAGGTAAAGATTAGAATAAATGGGGCCTTTTCTGGCCGGCTGCTTAGGTGTTGGTGTTGGGACCGCTTCTTTTCACATTATGTGTCAGTGATTTGGATGATGGAATTGATGGCTTTGTGGCCAGGTTTGCAAACAATACAAAGCTAGGTAGAGGGGCAAGTAGTGCTGAGGCAGCAGGGAGTCTGCAGAAGGACTTAGACAGATTGGGAGAATAGGCGAAGAGGTGGCAGATGAAATATAGTGTAGGGAAGTGCATAGTTATGGTCTTTGGTAGAAGGAATAAAGGCATAGTCTATATGTGGGGAAAAAATTCAGATCAGAGATGCATAGGGACTTGGAAAACCTCAGGCAAGTTGAACTTGTAGGTTGAGTCAGTGGTAAGGAAGGCAAATGTAATGTTAGCATTAATTTCCAGAGGACTAGAATTTTAAAGCAAGAATGTAATGTTGAAGCTTTATAAGGCTTTGCTCAGATCATACTTGGAGCATTGTGAAGTTTTAGACTCCTTGTCTGAGACAGGTTGTGCGTGCATTGGAGAAGGTCCTGAGGAGGTTCATGAAAAAGATCATGGGAATAAAAGGGTTAACATATGAGAAGCATTTGCTGGCTATGGGCCTGTACTCACTGGAGTTTAGAACAATGAGGGAGGATCTCATTGATACCTATCAAATATTGAAAGGCCTAGATAGAATGGACATGGAGAGGATGTTTCCTATAGTGGGGGAGTCTAGGACCAAAAGGCACAGCCTCAGAATACAAGGACATCCCTTCAGAGTAAAGATGAGGAAGGAATTTCTTTAGTCAGAGCGTGGTGAATCTGTGGAATTCATTGTTACAAACGGCTCTGGAGGCCAAATCCTTAGGCATATTTATAGCGGAGGTGTATAGTTTCTTGGTTAGTAAGAATGTCAAAGGTTACAGGGAGAAGGCAGGGTTAAGAGGAATAATAAATTAGCCAGGATGGAATGTTGGAGCAGACTCGATGGGCTGAATTTCCTAATTCTGCTCCTTATGGTCTTTAAATACTGTCTTTTTCACACACCTGGGGATATAATTTCTCACTCTTTGTAAAATATCTGTGAAGTTTCTAATGTTATTGCTGCACCCTGGCCATAAATTACACCAAACACCATTCATACAACTTCAAGATATGTCTTCCTATGCTTTATCAGCATCTTTGAGAATGTTGTGTTCATCAAAATATTCCCAGATTAATGGTTTATCGTTATCTTCATCAGAAGCATTGAGGAACTGGTCAAAAGCTCACAGTTAACAAAATGGATTGAAGGTGGTGATGAGATCTTGGATGGCCAAAGGTAGCAAAACAATCAAACTTCCACACTACCACTGAAATCATCACTGCTGGGGAGGTCTTCAGCTTTGAAGGTTATACTGTAATAAGAACATTCATGTTGTAATTCTCTTTAACACAATCCTTACCATGTTGAAGCAGCTCAAATTGCCAGCTTTTGGCTAAAGATGTCTCTAAGCCTCCCGGACGTCTACATCTGCGCCAAGTGCATCGAGATGCAGCTCCTAAGGGACCGCGTTACGGAACCGGAGCTGCAGCTCGATGACCTTCATCTGGTCAGGGAGAGTGAGGAGTTGATAGAGAGGAGTTATAGGCAGGTGGTCACACCAGGGCCACGGGAGGCAGACAAGTGGGTCACGGTTAGGAGGGGGAAGGGGAAGAGTCAGGTAATAGAGAGTACCCCGGTGGCTGTGCCCCTTGACAATAGGGACTCCTGTTTGAGTACTGTTGGGGGGGACAGCTTACCTGGGGGAAGCGACAGTGGCCGTGCCTCCGGCACAGAGTCTGGCCCTGTAGCTGAGAAGGGTGGGGCAAGGAAGAGGAGGGCAGTTGTGATAGGGGACTTGATAGTAAGGGGGTCAGATAGGCGATTCTGTGGACGCATCCAGAGACCCGGATGGTAGTTTGCCTCCCTGGTGCCAGGGTCCGGGATATTTCTGATCGTGTTCAAGATATCCTGAAGTGGGAGGGTGAGGAGCCAGAGGTCGTGGTACATATAGGTACCAATGACATAGGTAGGAAAAGGTAAGAGGTCCTGAAAGGAGAATGTAGGGAGCTAGGAAGGGAGTTGAGAAAAAGGACCGCAAAGGTAGTAATCTCGGGATTACTGCCTGTGCCACGCGACAGTGAGAGTAGGAATGCGATGAGGTGGAGGATAAATGCGTGGCTGAGGGATTGGAGCAGGGGGCAGGGATTCAAGATTTTGGATCATTGGGACCTCTTTTGGCGCATGCGTGACCTGTACAAAAAGGACGGGTTGCACTTGAATCCTAGGGGGACCAATATCCTGGCAGGGAGATTAGCGAGGGCTACTGAGGTGACTTTAAACTAGAATGGTCGGGGGGTAGGAATCAAATTAACAAGGCTAGGCAAGAGGAGGTTAGTTCACAACAGAAGGATGGGAACCAGTGCAGAGAGACAGAGGGGTGTAAAGTGAGGGTAGAAGCAAAAAGTAGTAAGGAGAAAAGTAAAAGTGGCAGGCCGACAAATTCAGGGCAAGCATCAAAAAGGGCCACTTTTCAACATAATTGTATAAGCGCTAAGAGGGTTGTAAAAGAGCACCTGAAGGCTTTGTGTGTCAATGCAAGGAGCATTCGTAACAAGGTGGATGAATTAAAAGTGCAGATTGTTATTAATGATTATGATATAGTTGGGATCACAGAGACATGGCTCCAGGGTGACCAAGGATGGGAGCTCAACGTTCAGGGATATTCAATATTCAGGAGGGATAGACATGAAAGAAAAGGAGGTGGGGTGGCATTGCTGGTTAAAGAGGAGATTAACGCAATAGAAAGGAAGGACATAAGCCGGGAAGATGTGGAATCGATATGGGTAGAGCTGCATAACACTAAGGGGCAGAAAACGCTGGTGGGAGTTGTGTACAGGCCACCTAACGGTAGTAATGAGGTCGGAGATGGTATTAAACAGGAAATTAGAAATGTGTGCAATAAAGGAACAGCAGTTATAATGGGTGACTTCAATCTACATGTAGATTGGGTGAACCAAATTGGTAAAGGTGCTGAGGAAGAGGATTTCTTGGAATGTATGCGGGATGGTTTTTTGAACCAACATGTCGAGGAACCAACTAGAGAGCAGGCTATTCTAGACTGGGTTTTGAGCAATGAGGAAGGGTTAATTAGCAATCTTGTCGTGAGAGGCCCCTTGGGTAAGCGTGACCATAATATGGTGGAATTCTTCATTAAGACGGAGAGTGACATAATTAATTCAGAAACGAAGGTTCTGAACTTAAAGAGGGGTAACTTTGAAGGTATGAGACGTGAATTAGCTAAAATAGACCGGCAAATGACACTTAAAGGGTTGATAGTGGATATGCAATGGCAAGCATTTAAGGATTGCATGGATGAACTACAACAATTGTTCATCCCAGTTTGGCAAAAGAATAAATCAAGGAAGGTAGTGCACCCGTGGCTGACAAGAGAAATTAGGGATAGTATCAATTCCAAAAAAGAAGCATACAAATTAGCCAGAAAAAGTGGCTCACCTGAGGACTGGGAGAAATTCAGATTTCAGCAGAGGAGGACAAAGGGCTTAATTAGGAAGGGGAAAAAAGATTATGAGAGAAAACTGGCAGGGAACATAAAAACTGACAGTAAAAGCTTTTATAGATATGTAAAAAGGAAAAGACTGGTAAAGACAAATGTAGGTCCCCTACAGACAGAAACAGGTGAATTGATTATGGGGAGCAAGGACATGGCAGACCAATTGAATAATTACTTTGGTTCTGTCTTCACTAAGGAGGACATAAATAATCTTCCAGAAATAGTAGGGGACAGAGGGTCCAGTGAGATGGAGGAACTGAGCAAAATACATGTTAGTAGGGAAGTAGTGTTGGGTAAATTGAAGGGATAAAAGGCAGATAAATCCCCAGGGCCAGATGGTCTGCATCCCAGAGTGCTTAAGGAAGTAGCCCAAGAAATTGTGGATGCATTAGTGATAATTTTTCAAAACTCGTTAGATTCTGGACTAGTTCCTGAGGATTGGACGGTGGCTAATGTAACCCCACTTTTTAAAAAAGGAGGGAGAGAGAAACCGGGGAATTATAGACCGGTTAGCCTAACGTCGGTGGTGGGGAAACTGCTGGAGTCAGTTATCAAAGATGTGATAACAGCACATTTGGAAAGTGGTGAAATCATCGGACAAAGTCAGCATGGATTTGTGAAAGGAAAATCATGTCTGACGAATCTCATAGAATTTTTTGAGGATGTAACTAGTAGAGTGGATAGGGGAGAACCAGTGGATGTGGTATATTTGGATTTTCAAAAGGCTTTTGACAAGGTCCCTCACAGGAGATTAGTGTGCAAACTTAAAGCACCCGGTATTGGGGGTAAGGTATTGATGTGGATGGAGAATTGGTTAGCAGACAGGAAGCAAAGAGTGGGAATAAACGGGACCTTTTCAGAATGGCAGGCAGTGACTAGTGGGGTACCGCAAGGCTCAGTGCTAGGACCCCAGTTGTTTACAATATATATTAATCACTTGGATGAGGGAATTGAATGCAGCATCTCCAAGTTTGCGGATGACACGAAGCTGGGCGGCAGTGTTAGCTATGAGGAGGATGCTAAGAGGATGCAGGGTGACTTGGATAGGTTGGGTGAGTGGGCAAATTCATGGCAGATGCAATTTAATGTGGATAAATGTGAAGTTATCCACTTTGGTGGCAAAAATAGGAAAACAGATTATTATCTGAATGGTGGCCGATTAGGAGAAGGGGAGGTGCAACAAGACCTGGGTGTCATTATACACCAGTCATTGAAAGTGGGCATGCAGGTACAGCAGGCGGTGAAAAAGGCGAATGGTATGCTGGCATTTATAGCAAGAGGATTCGAGTACAGGAGCAGGGAGGTACTACTGCAGTTGTACAAGGCCTTGGTGAGACCACACCTGGAGTATTGTGTGCAGTTTTGGTCCCCTAATCTGAGGAAAGTCATCCTTGCCATAGAGGGAGTACAAAGAAGGTTCACCAGATTGATTCCTGGGATGGCAGGACTTTCATATGAAGAAAGACTGGATGACCTGGGCTTGTACTCGTTGGAATTTAGAAGATTGAGGGGGGATCTGATTGAAACGTATAAAATCCTAAAGGGATTGGACAGGCTAGATGCAGGAAGATTGTTCCCGATGTTGGGGAAGTCCAGAACGAGGGGTCACAGTTTGAGGATAAAAGGGAAGCCTTTTAGGACCGAGATTATGAAAAACTTCTTCACACAGAGAGCGGTGAATCTGTGGAATTCTCTGCCACAGGAAACAGTTGCCAGTTCATTGGCTATATTTAAGAGGGAGTTAGATATGGCCCTTGTGGCTGTGGGGATCGGGGGGTATGGGGGGAGGGTTGGTGCAGGGTTCTGAGTTGGATGATCAGCCATGATCATAATAAATGGCGGTGCAGGCTTGAAGGGCCGAATGGCCTACTCCTGCACCTATTTTCTATGTTTCTATGTTTCTATGGCAACCATTCTTTATTTTCTTATTACGTATCCTTAGAAGTCGATGGAAGATATCTGTTGTAATAATCTTTGAGGCCACAGAAGTCCACTGGCCTGAAGACCAAGAGAAGTTTCAACTTTAAGTTAGTAGTAAAATTGGCTCAAAGTAGCCAAGTTAATTGGTTGTTCATTGTTTTAAATCCAAGCACTGACTTCCTGTCCTGAGAAATGCAAGTCCTTTTTGGCATTTATTTGCAAAAGAATCCAGCTTCATCCACTTTGGAAAAAATGCATTAGTGAGAAGCCTCTCTCTTCAATAATTTTAGGAGTTTTCTAAGCAGAATATTCTGAATAATCAGAGAACTCACTGGGATAGCTCATTGGAGTTTTGACCAGCAGCCAATCCAGATGTCGGAAGTTTGGAGAGGAGGGGACTTCAACCAGGTTCACTGCCTAAGGATAAAAGGCAGGAGCGGGTCACGGCAGTGTAATAGAGCTTCGACCAGCGGCCAATCAGTGTTTGGGATTGATTAGTAAGAGCAAGCTAAAGGAAGACAGGGTCAGGCACAGCAGTCATTGTCTGAATGGACGTAGTCAGAGTGGTTCCACAAAGAGAGGCTTCACTCAGAGAAAGCAAAGAAAAGAAAAACTCAAGTTTTTTCATTCCCTTCTTTATAACTGCTCAGCTAGGAGAGCAGGGATGACAGGCAGGATTGTGAAATGCTCCTCTTGTGGGATGTGAGAAAGCAGGGAGACCTCCAGTGTCCCTGCCAACTACAACAGCAAGGAGTGCATCCAGCTGCAGCTTCTAAAAAACCGTGTAAATGAGTTGGAGCTGGAACTGGATGAACTCTGGACCATTCAGGAGGCTGAAGGGGTGATAGATGGAATATACAAAACAGTAGTTACATCCAAGGCGCAGGACACAGGAAACTGGGTGACAGTCAGGAAGCGGAAAGGGGTTAAGGAGCCAGTGCAGAGTAACCCCGTGACCATCCCCCTCAATAACTTTGGATACTGGTGGGGGTGGGGGTAGAATGACCCACAGAGGAAAGTCACAGTCGTCGGTTCTCTGGCCCTGAGTCTACCTCTGTCACTCAGGAGGGAAGGGGGTAGAAGAGGCACGCTGTGAAGATAGGGGATTCATTAGTTGGGGGAACAGACAGAAGGTCCTGTGGGCAAGAACGAGATTCCCGGGTGGTGTGTTGCCTCCAGTGCAGGACATCACAGATGAAGTCCTCGGCTTTCTGAAGTGGGAGGTTGAACAGCCAGTTGTCGTGGGCCATATGGTTACCAGTGACATGGGTAGGACGAGTGACATGGTTCTACATAGGGGGTTGAGGAAGTTAAATTTAAAGGGCAGGATCTCCAGGATTGTGATCTTGGGATTGCTACCCATACCATGTGCTAGTGAGGCCAGAACTAGGAAGAGAATACAGTTTAACACGTGGTTAAGGAGTAGAAGGGAGGGTACATAAAATGCTTGGATCTTCGGGCTCTCTTCCAGGGAAGGTGGGACCTGTACAGAAGGGACAGTTTACACCTGAACTGGAGGGGAAATATCCTAGCAGGAAGTTTTGTTAATGCTGCACAGAGGGGTTTAAACTAGAGTTGCAGGGGATGGGAACCAGAGTGCCTGAAATTAGTGGAGAGGTTGTGGAGGCAGATGTTGGTAAGACCTCAGACAAAGTTAGGAATCAAAAGGTTGAGCATGGTGTGACTAGTGTCCTGAGTTGCCTGTATTTAAATGCAGAACAGTGGATGATAGTGCTGAAGATAACGTAGCTGGTTTACAAACAGAGGCAATGTGTGGTGAGGAGAGGCTGTTGATAGGGCAAAATTGTAGTCAACAGGATGTGTTGCAATGTAAAAGGCAGCAAAATCAACAAGTGTGCAGACAGGACAGAAGGTGTTGTATCTGAAAGCGCACAGTATACAGAATGAGGTGGAGGAACTTGCAGCACAGTTGCAGATTGGCAGGTATGATGTTGTAACATCACTGAATCATGGCTGAAAGATTATAGCTGGGATAAGCATTGTATCGAAAGGACAGGCAAGAGGGTGGAGGGGACAGCATTGCTCTGTTGGTAAAAAATGAAATCAAATTATTAGAAAGAGGTGACATAAAGTCGGAAGGTGTTGAATCATTGTTGCTAGAGATAAGAAACTGCAAGGGTAAAATGACCCTGCTGGGAGTTGAATTCAGACCTGCAAACAGTAGTAAGGATGTGGCCTACAAATTACAATGGGAGATAGAAAACGTATGCCAAAAGGGCAATGTTACAATTGTCATGGTGGACTTCAATATGCAGGTAGATTGGGAAAATGGGGTTGGTGTTAGATTCCAGGAGGGTGAATTTCTAGAGTGCCTAGAGATGGCTCTTTAGAGCAGCTTGTGGTTGAGCCCACTAAAGGATCAGCTATTCTCAACTGGGTGTTGTGCAATGAACAACCTATATCTTATGGTCTTATAGTTTGCTGAGTTTGAACACCAATTTTTCAGTTTACTGCGTTAACATACTTCTGATTCTACAAAATTTGATAGCACTGGAAGGGGCGTCACTATTAGCACCGGCTATCAACTTTTCAGCTTGACCATCAATAGATCACAAATTGAGCACCACTGCAGTATCCACGGTGTATGTACAAACGTTTGTACCACGTGGAATCAACATGAAATTTCTAATTTTGTGGACCTGTGTCCCTTCAACGCTGCTTAGCTCCAGGCACAGTCATACCACTTGGTGAGCATTTGGAAGACATCTTAATGGAGTATCCCAAATTAATACAATTAAAATATTTGGCCAAATGTTGCAAAATTTGGCTAAATATTTATATCGATTACTTGCATTACATCACCTTGTAAGTCCAATCTGCGTAAGCAACAACGTAATAACAAATCTAGGCAATGATAAATCAACCTTGATTCACTAATATTTCAGAATAAACAACAATGAATAAAAAGGCATTAAGTGAGGACATAAAATGGGAGATCGTCTCAGTTACATATATTGACCCTACTGCTGCAAAGCACAAATTAAAGTAAAACTCAGCATTAATCAAAGCATGAAACTCAGGTGTGGATCAGATGTCCCTACAAAGCAAAAACAGAAAATCAGCATTTCAGGAATCAGCGACTTGAATCATTGACTCTCTTTTTTTTCATAAAAGAGAGTCAATGATTCAGGGCAGAAACCCTTCATCAGAAGTGTTTTGGCCTTTTTGTCCTCTTCAGAACTTACTTTCCTGCATATCATTCTATTATCTACAAACCTGTCTGTAACACCCAGGCTCCTCATCTGGAGATTTAACATAGGTTGTAAATAGCTGTGATCCCAGCAAATCATCTCGTGGCAATCAGCTGAAGACTTACCAACCAAATAACATCCCCTTTATCGTGAATCTTCCTTTCCTGTTAGTCAGTCCTCAATCCACAGTGATAAATAAACCCAGTGCCTTGTGAAGTTAGCTTTTATGTGACATCTTATCAAATGTCTTATGAAACCCTAAATACACTTCATTTAGAAGCTGCCTTTATGCACCAAAATCTATTAAATTTGTCAACCACAATTCTCTTTGGTAAAACCGTGTTATTCTGGTTGACTGTACTGATTTTACTTGTGTCCTGCTATTATTTCCTTATGAAAGGTTTCTAGAGTTTCCCTAATATGCCAGGCTAACTGGCCTAAAGATCTCTGTCTCCTTCCTTTCTTAATTATGAGTGTTATTTTTACCATAGGTGGTCGCCACCAAAGGAGGCGAAAGTCACTTTTCCCTCTGCTAGCCTGCAGGTTATCCGTGGGCAAGGTGCACCTGTTTAGCCCCCTGATCAAGGTCATGTGAAGACATGGGAGCAGGCGGTGGATGGTCGTATGAGCAGCTGGTCCATATCAAAAGTCCTGGTTATGCGATCATTTTCACCAGGCAGACATTCTCTGAAGAGTATCGAGAATGGCTGGGGTCACCCGTCTTGTAAAGGCATTGCCAGAAGGAGGCAGTGGCAAACCACTTCTGTAGAAAGATTTGCCAAGAACAGTCATGATCAAAGACCCTGATCGCCCACATCATACGACATGGCACGTGATGTTGATGGTGACTTTTACTGTTTGGTAATCTGGTTAAACCTTAGCAGAGTGTTCAAGATCACAAACAATGCTTTCAGTATCTCTGCAGCCATATCTAGGACACAGTCCATCTGTAACTTTTAGCCTCATTAGTTTCCCAGAACCTTCCCATAAGGCATACAGGAGTCAGATAGATCAGCTGGTTGAGAGGTGTCACAACAATAATCTTGCACTCATCGTCAACAAGACCAAGGAAATGATTGTGGAGTTCAGGAAGGGGAAGTTTGTGAGACACACAAACCATCATTGAGGGGTCAGCAGCAGAAAGGATAAGGTCATTGTGATCTTTGAACATTCTACATCATTAGATGAGATTTGGTTATATTTTATTTTACTTAGAGATACAATGCAGAATAGGCCCTTCCGGAACTTTGAGCTGCATCACCAAGCAACCTCTGGCAAACTGGGTGGGTTACTGGCATCTAAAAACCAGTCACTTGAATCCTAGGGGGACCAATATCCTGGAGGGGAAATTTGCGAGGGCTACTGAGCTGACTTTAAACTAGAATGGTTGGGGGGTGGGAATCAAACTAAAGAGACTAGGAGAGAGGAGGTTAGTTCACAACAGGGGGATGGGAACCAGTGCAGAGAGACAGAGGGTTGTAAAATGAGGGTAGAAGCAAAAAGTAGTAAGGTGAAAAGTAAAAGTGGCAGGCCTGCAAATCCAGGGCAAATATCAAAAAGGGCCACTTTTCAACATAATTGTATAAGCGCTAAGAGTGTTATAAAAGCGAGCCTGAAGGCTTTGTGTGTCAGTGCAAGAAGCATTCGTAACAAGGTGGATGAATTAAAAGTGAAGATTGTTATTAATGAATATGATGTAGTTGGGATCACAGAGACATGGCTCCAGGGTGACCAAGGATGGGAGCTCAACATTCAGGGATATTCAATATTCAGGAGGGATAGACATGAAAGAAAAGGAGGTGGAGTAGCATTGCTGGTTAGAGAGGAGATTAACGCAATAGAAAGGAAGGACATAAGCCGGGAGGATGTGGAATCGATATGGGTAGAGCTGCATAACACTAAGGGGCAGAAAACGCTGGTGGGAGTTGTGTACAGGCCACCTAACAGTAGTAGTGAGGTTGGGGATGGTATTAAACAGGAAATTAGAAATGTGTGCAATAAAGGAACAGCAGTTATAATGGGTGACTTCAATCTACGTATAGATTGGGTGAACCAAATTGGTAAGGCTGCTGAGGAAGAGGATTTCTTGGAATGTAGGTGAGATGGTTTTTTGAACCAACATGTCGAGGAACCAACTAGAAAGCAGGCTATTCTAGACTGGGTATTGAGCAATGAGGAAGGGTTAATTAGCAATTTTGTCGTGAGAGGCCCCTTGGGTAACAGTGACCATAATATGGTGGAATTCTTCATTAAGATGGAGAGTGACATAGTTAATTCAGAAACAAAGGTTCTGAACTTAAAGAAGGGTAACTTTGAAGGTATGAGACGTGAATTAGCTAAGATAGACTGGCAAATGACACTTAAGGGGTTGACGGCGGATATGCAATGGCAAGCATTTAAAGATCGCATGGATGAACTACAACAATTGTTCATCCCAGTTTGGCAAAAGAACAAATCAAGGAAGGTAGTGCACCCGTGGTTGACAAGGGAAATTAGGGATGCTATCAATTCCAAAGAAGAAGCATACAAATTAGCCAGAAAAAGTGGCTCACCTGAGGACTGGGAGAAATTCAGAGTCCAGCAGAGGAGGACAAAGGGCTTAATTAGGAAGGGGAAAAAAGATTATGAGAGAAAACTAGCAGGGAACATAAAAACTGACTGTAAAAGCTTTTATAGATAGGTGAAACGAAAAAGATTCGTTAAGACAAATGTAGATCCCCTACAGACAGAAACAGGTAAATTGATTATTTGGAGCAAGGACATGGCAGACCAATTGAATAACTACTTTGGTTTTGTCATCACTAAGGAGGACATAAATAATCTTCCCGAAATAGTAGGGGACAGAGGGTCCAGTGAAATGGACGAACTGAGCGAAATACATATTAGTAGGGAAGTGGTGTTAGGTAAATTGAAGGGATAAAAGGCAGATAAATCCCCAGGGCCAGATGGTCTGCATCCTAGAGTGCTTAAGGAAGTAGCCCAAGAAATAGTGGATGCATTAGTGATAATTTTTCAAAACTCGTTAGATTCTGGACTAGTTCCTGAGGATTGGAGGGTGGCTAATGTAACCCCACTTTTTAAAAAAAGAGGGAGAGAGAAACGGGGAATTATAGACCGGTTAGCCTAACGTCGGTGGTGGGGAAAATGCTAGAGTCAGTTATCAAAGATGTGATAACAGCACATTTGGAAAGTGGTGAAATCATCGGACAAAGTCAGCATGGATTTGTGAAAGGAAAATCACGTCTGATGAATCTCATAGAATTTTTTGAGGATGTAACTAGTAGAGTGGATAGGGGAGAACCAGTGGATGTGGTATATTTGGATTTTCAAAAGGCTTTTGACAAGGTCCCTCACAGGAGATTAGTGTGCAAACTTAAAGCACACGGTATTGGGGGCAAGGTATTGATGTGGATAGAGAATTGGTTGGCAGACAGGAAGCAAAGAGTGGGAATAAACGGGACCTTTTCAGAATGGCAGGCAGTGACTAGTGGGGTACTGCAAGGCTCAGTGCTAGGACCCCAGTTGTTTACAATATATATTAATGACGTAAATGAGGGAATTAAATGCAGCATCTCCAAGTTTGCGGATGACACGAAGCTGGGCGGCAGTGTTAGCTATGAGGAGGATGCTAAGAGGATGCAGGGTGACTTGGATAGGTTAGGTGAGTGGGCAAATTCATGGCAGATGCAATTTAATGTGGATAAATGTGAGGTTATCCACTTTGGTGGCAAAAACAGGAAAACAGATTATTATCTGAATGGTGTCCGATTAGGAAAAGGGGAGGTGCAACGAGACCTGGGTGTCATTATACACCAGTCATTGAAAGTGCGCATGCAGGTACAGCAGGTGGTGAAAAAGGTGAATGGTATGCTGGCATTCATAGCAAGAGGATTTGAGTATAGGAGCAGGGAGGTACTACTGCAGTTGTACAAGGCCTTGGTGAGACCACACCTGGAGTATTGTGTGCAGTTTTGGTCCCCTAATCTGAGGAAAGACATCCTTGCCATAGAGGGAGTACAAAGAAGGTTCACCAGATTGATTCCTGGGATGGCAGGACTTTCATATGATGAAAGGCTGGATCAACTAGGCTTATACTCGTTTGAATTTAGAAGATTGAGGGAGGATCTTATTGAAACGTATAAAATCCTAAAGGGATTGGACAGGCTAGATGCAGGAAGATTGTTCCCGATTTTGGGGAAGTCCAGAACGAGGGGTCACACTTTGAGGATAAAGGGGAAGCGTTTTAGGACCAAGATGAGGAAAAACTTCTTCACACAGAGAGTGGTGAATCTGTGGAATTCTCTGCCACAGGAAACAGTTGAGGCTAGTTCATTGGCTATATTTAAGAGGGAGTTAGATATGGCCCTTGTGGCTAAAGGGATCAGGGGGTATGGAGGGAAGGCTGGTACAGCGATCTGAGTTGGATGGTCAGCCATGATCATACTGAATAGCGGGCAGGCTCGAAGGGCCAAATGGCCCACTCCTGCACCTATTTTCTATGTTTCTATGTTTTCTATGTTTTTGGGCAGATGGTTGGGCAGCTTATTTAGAAGGAAAACTCTGATCTCAAACCTCCACTGCATGTGGCTATACCTACACATGAGGAAGACTTTGGGAGTAAACTACGAGGAAAAATCCAGACTTGGAGTCCCTAAGGCAATCTTATTGTAAATTGAGTTCAACGCTGACTGGCAACTCCTGTGACGCCACTGATGCCAAACTGTATTCTCCACTGTTCACTTAGATTCATCATCTGTGGGCAGAGGGGGAGCCTGCTGCATGGGGAACAGCTTGCTCTCCACACCATACTGCCCCAGCTAGTGTACCAACTTCAACAGCTAGGATGCAACACCCATGGTCGACAACCTGACCAATGGAGGGCCTCCCAAAGATGTTCTTGAGCCTAGCGGTATGTGTTTTCAGGCTGTTTTATCTCCTGCCCAATGGAAGAGGGGAGAAGAGAGAATGCCCAGGGTGGAGGCATTTTTGGTTATGTTGGCTGCTTTATTGAGAGAGCAAGAAGTATAGACAGAGTCGATAAAGGGGAGGCTGGTTTTTGTGATGTGCTGAGCTGTGTCCACAACTCCCTGCTGTTTCTTCTGGTCACAGGCAGAGATTACCTTATGAAGCTATTACTCATAAAGAGAGTGTGCCTTCTGGAATCAGAATCAGGTTTATTATCACCGGCATGTGTTGTGAAATGTGTTAACTTGCTAACAAATTGTTATCTATTATGCATAGATAAAAATTAGTAAAGGTCGATGGGTACCTGCCAAATATCTTTAGCCTCCTGAGGAAGTAGAGGCATTGGTGAACTTTCTTGGTCAAATCACAAACGAGAAAATCTGTAGATGCTGGAAATCCAAGCAACACACACTAAATGCTGGTGGAACTCAGCAGGCCAGGCAGCATCTATGGAAAAAAGAGCAGTCGACGTTTCAAGCCAAAACCCTTCCTCAGGACTGGAGAGAAAAAGCTGAGGAGTACATTTGGAAGATGAGAGAGGGGAGAGAGAAACACAAGTTGATAGGTAAAACGGGGAGGGGAAGAGATGAAGTAAACAGCTGGGACGTTGATTGGTGAAAGAGATACAAGGTTGGAGAAGGGGGAGTCCGATAGGAGAGAACAAAAGTTCATGGAAGAAAGAAAGTTGTCGGGGTGGGGGGGGGGGGGTTGGTAGGAGCACCAGAGGGAGGTGATGGGCTGGCAAGGAGATAAGGTGAGCGAGGGAAAAGGGGATTGAGAATGGTGAAAGTGGGGGCGGCTTACTGGAAGTTTGAGAAATCGATGTTCATGCCATCAGGTTGGAAGCTACCCAGATGGAATATAAGGTGTTCTTCCAACCTGAGTGTGGCCTCATCGCAACAGTAGGAGAGGCCATGGATTGATAAATTGGAATGGAACCATTCAGAGCCTCAAAGTTCTTCTAAGTAAGGCGACACTTCACCTGTGAGTCTGTTGGGGTCATATACTGTGTTCAGTGCTCCCGACGTGGCCTCCTAGATGTGAGACCTGACGTAGATTGGGAGACCGTTTTACCAAGCACCCATGCTCCATCTACCAGAAGGAGATCTCCCAGTGGCCACTCATTTTAATTCCACTTCTCATTCCCATTCTGATATGTGTATCCTGGGTCTCCTCTACTGTCGCAATGAGGCCACACTCAGGTTGGAGTAACAATACCTTATATTCTGTCCGGGTAGCCTCCAACCTGATGGCATGAACATCACTTTCCTGAACTTCTGGTAATAACTCCCCCCACCCCCCACCCCACCATCATTCCCCATCCCCTTTTCCCTCTCTCACCTTATCTTCTTGCCTGCCCATCGCTCCATCTGATGCTCCTCCCCCTTCCATGGCCTTCTATTCTCTCCTATCAGATTCCCCCTTCTCCAGCCCTGTACCTCTTTCACCAATCAACTTGCCAGCACTTTACTTTATCTCTCCCTCTCCCGGTTTCACGTATCAATTTGTGTTTCTCTTTCTCCTCTCCCCACCTTTTAAATCTACCCATCTTTTTTTCTCTAGTTCTGTTGAAGGATCTTGGCCTGAAACATGGACTGTACTTTTTTTCCATAGATGCTACCTGGCCTGGTGAGTTCCTCCAGCATTTTGTGTGTGTTTTTTGGTTGTGGACATGGTTGGATCAAAAAAGGCTATTGGTGATGTTCATTCCTCGGCACATGAAGCTCTTAACCTCAGCACTGATGAAGAAAAGAGCACGTGCACCTTCCTGAAGTCAATGACCAGCTCTTTTGTTTTACTGACATTGAGGGAATGGTTGCTGTCATGGTTGTTACTAAGTCTCAATCTCCTTTCACTACTCCAACTCATCATACTTGAACTACGGTGCTATCCTCTGCAAACGTGTAGATGGAGTGTTAGAGAATCTGGCCATGCAGTCATGCTCCATCACAGGCACAATCTTCCCACCACTAAGGACACCTTCAAGAGACAGCACCTTAAGAAAGCAGCATCCATCATTAAGGACCCTCACCAATGGGAGCATGCCCTCTTCTTGTTACTACCATCAGGAAGGAGGTATAGGACCATGAAGACCCTCAATCATTGATTCAGAAAGCTTATTCCCATGTCTTCAGATTTCTGAATGGTCTGTGAATCCATTAACAGTACCTCATGATGGTCCACATGTACCATGGCACCATTCCTTCTAAGGCATAATTGCCCATGTTTGCCCCTCAACACTCTAAACCCCACCGCTATATGTACCTATCCGAATATCTCTTAAATGTAATTATTCCCACCTTGGCCATGTCCTCTGGCAGCTCATTCCTAGTACTCACCACCCTTTGGGTAAAGAAGTTATCTCTCATGTCTCTTTTAAACCTCTGCCCTCTCACTTTGGCCTCCCTAACCCCGGGAAAAGACCGCTTTATCTATTTCCAAATACAGCTTAGCTATTCACTTTTTATAGATGTGCAGTGTCTATAAAAAGTATTCACCCCACCCCCTTGGAAAGTTTTCATGTTTTATTGTTTTAAAACATTGAATCACAGTGGAGTTAATTTGGCTTTTTAACATTGATCAACAGAAAAAGACTCTTTCATGTCAAAGTGAAAGCAGATCCCTACAAAGTGATCTAATTTAATTATTTAAATAAATTACAAATATAAAACACAAAATAATTGATTGCATCAGTATTCTGTCCATTAATATGACACACCAAATCATCACTGGTGCAGCCAATTGATTGTAGAAGTCACATAATTAGATAAATGTGAAATGGGGACACATCTTTTTCTCTTATTAGGGAGAGAGAGAGAGCCTGTGGTATGTTGAATTACCGGGTGAACGAGTAGTCTTTGGGCTGCTGCAAGTCTGTGTCTTTATTGATGCTTTGCTGCACGCTTGAGTGCTTGGTGGGGGTTGGGGGAGTCATTGCTTTCCTGCTGCTTATGTGTGGTGGGGGGGAGCTGTGGGGGCTTTGGGGTTCTAACATTTAACTGTCATTCTTTCTTTGGGGCACTCCTGTTTTCATGGATGTTTGCAAAGAAAAAGAATTTCAAGATGTATATTGTATACATTTCTCTGATATTAAATATACCTATTGAAACCTATTAAATGGAGATGTTTTGGGGACCTGTGTGCAGTCAAGGTGTTTCAATGGATTGTAGTAAAAATACACCTGTTTCTGGGAGATCCAACTGCCGGTGCGTCAGTATCCTGGCAAAAACTACACCATGAAGACAAAAGAACACTGCAAGCAACTCTGTGAACAAGTTATTGAAAAGCACAAGTCAGGAGATGGATACAAGAAAATTTCCAGGTCACTGAATATCCCTTGGAGCAGGTCAGTCATCAAGAAATGGAAAGAATGTAGCACAGCTGTAAATCTGCCTAGAGTAGGCCGTCCTCAAAAACTAAGTGACCGTGCAAGACCTATGACAACTCTGGAGGAGTTACAAGCTTCAGTGGCTGAGATGGGAGAGACTGCACATACAACTGTTGTCCAGTCGCAGGTTTATTGGAGAGTGGTATAGAGAAAGCCACTGTTGAAAAAAACTCACATGAAAGCTTGGCTAGAGTTTGCCAGAAGGCATGTGGGAGACTCTGAAGTCAGCTGGAAGAAGGTTCTATGGTATGATGAAACTAAAATTGAGCTTTTTGGCCATCAGACTAAATGCTATGTTTGGCGTAAGCCAAGCACTGCACATCAAAAATACAGCATCCCTACCATGATGCACGGTGATGGCAGCGTCATGCTGTGGGGATGCTACACTGCAGCAGGCCCTGGAAGGCATGTGAAGGTAGAGGGTAAAATGAATGCAGCAAAATATAGGGAAATCTTGATGCAGTCTGCAAGAGAACTGCGATTTGGGAGATTTGTTTTCCAGCAAGACAATGACCCCAAGCTACACAGGAATAGCTTAAAAACAACAAAGTTAATTTATTGGAGTGGCCAAGTCAGAGTCCAGAACTCAATCTAATTAAACATTTGTGGATGAACTTGAAAATGTCTGTTTATTCACAATCATTACGCAATCTGACGTATCTTGAGCAGTTTTGTAAAGAAGAATAGGGAAAACTTGCAGTGTCCAGATGTGCAAAGCTGAAAAAGACCTATCCACACAGACTCAAGGCCATAATTGATACCAAAAGTGCATCTACTAAATACCGACTTGAAGGGAGTGAATCCTTATGCAATCAATTATTTTATGTTTTATATTTGTAACTTAATTTAGATCACTTTGTAAAGATTTGATTGACACGAAAGGATCTTTTCTGTGAATCAGCGTCAAAAAGCCAAATTAAATCCACTGTGATTCAATGTTGTAAAACAATAAAACATGAAAACTTCTGGGGGGGCGGGGTGAATAATTTTTATAGGCACTGTATAAACCTTTTGCTGTCTTTATATTTGCTGCTGGGGTTAATCAGGACTGTGCTCTAGCTATGCAGCCTATTACAGGTTTACATCAGGATCTCCCCATGAATGACCCAGGAAAAACAAGTATCCCTATGTCCTTGTCTACCATTTCCATTTCCCTCCTGTGTTTATAGAGCTCCTTGTTCTGCTACATTTCTCTTCCCCTTATTAAACTCTCAGTTCTGGTAGAGATTATCTTTCCCAACTGTCCTCATTTTTAATTGTAATGTCTTGGTTGAATAAACCATGTATCAGTTATTCAGCCTGTCATCTCCTATTCTACACATTAATGTCCATTCCTTGTGGACTATCCAGGTTAAACAATTTTAAAAGCAATTGCAAGCTAGGTGATCAAGTTTCCTAACTTTATTGCACGACTTGCAGTTAAATTGGACACATCATAGAGTGCTGGACTTTCCAATACTTCAGCCCATTGTATAAAACAACCATATTGTTGTACAGACGCATTTCAGCTGTAGGTTATTCCTCTACATATGCTGTTCTTCAAAAGAAAAAGACGGCACGGTATCAGGAATCTACATTTTAATAGATTGGAGTGTATTTGTGTCACTAAAATATACAGAGTAACAAGCTACAAAAGAAAACACGCAACAATTTTATTTTTTTAATTTCACAGTAAACGCACAAGCACAATACAAAGTCACTGACAAATTGCTTGTCCTTAAACCGGTACAACTAAAAAAAATATTTTTTTTTACCATTTTAAAAAAGAAAATTGTCCCAAGTGAAGAAAGATTGAAATTCTACGTGGAATGCTTTAGTTGTGCATTCCCTTCCTCCCCACAAGTGCTGGCACCAACCACAGTAGCACCAGGCCGGCAGGTGCTAACCCAGCTGCAAGTCCCACAACAGCCATGGTATTCTCATTTCCAACTCTCCAAAGCACTAAACAAATTAAATCAACAACTTAATGAAAGTTGAGCCTAATTCAAGGCCTGAAAGAAAAACCTTTCACACAAAACTTGCTGGCAAATTTCAGAAATTCTCACCATTATTTTGTTGCCTGTGCAAAACATCATCAAGGTGGACATTGAAATGAATTACTTGATTAGCTGCTAGGTTTTCAGCGATGATTAGTTAGTCTCAGTTGTCCTTTACAAATCCTTCATGGTCTATGCTATATTAGTCTTCATGCAGAAATTTCAAAAGTAGCACCAATAAAAGCAACTTGTGGACCATTCAAAATGACCATCATGACATTATTAAGAACATTATTCCATAATATGGTGTCCATTTCTTTGACCTACTTAGAATTACTGAAAATTATGTCACTTTAAATCTGGATATGTGCGGACAACAGCTGTTCACACTGACATCAATTATTAGCCTTGGAATCAAAAAATTCACCTTGAACCAAATTGCTGAGGCTTCAATTCTCATTCTTACCACTAGATTGCCACCAATTTGCTCTATCGTACATATGAGTATATCACAATCTTGGCATGTGATCCTTTTTCCAGAGAAGGGAGGACAGGACAAAGACTACAAGGATCCATGGGAGCTTTAATAACATCAAGTCATTTAGTTATAAAATTAACAAGAAAGCAAAACTAAAATCCTTGGTTCAGTCCCAGCCCCATAATCAGTCATTTATAGGATAGATATATGAATATGTATTGATTGTGAACGAGTGTGGTTTTAATTCAAGATGATTGGGAGACACTGACATATGTTATTTCGCGGGTTCACCAGGAACATACAGTGGCAAGGACCAAATGATTTTAGTGGCACCATATTAACCCCTTAACATTTTACATCAACTCACTGTTGCAGAATTGCAGCTGATGTTGTTGTAATTAACATGCAGGTCATAAAAGCTGAAGAAATTCAATGTCTCATTTCCTAGGAAGGGGAAGATTTATCTTACTGCATCATCATCATCATCATCAGTCACTAAAAATATTGTCAACACTTTCCCAGTGATTCTTAAACCTTTAAATTAATTCAATTTATAATTGTAGGAATGGTTTCTTGCTTTATTACCTGTTTAAAAGAAAGTATTTCAGCAAGATTTTCTCTCTTTAAAAGTAACGATAATGTGAAGCAACACCAGGGTCAGCTACGTGGATGTGAGGATTTCCAAGAACCAAGCTCGTCACATTAGGGAAACCTACTCACTCAGAGACTAAAAGAGGATACTTACATTATTTTGACAATCTGAGATATTTAGCTTCAAAGAAAAAGGAAATTCTGCAGGTGATAAATTGTAAAGGCTTCTCTCCTCAATGGTTTTCTTTAAAAATCTGCATTATCTTGTAAAAGAAACTAAAAAAAAACAACTTCATTTATTTTAAATGTACAAACTAAAACATTCTTGCAACTCTACTATCACAAAGAAAGATGAATCCCGTTGGCTGGACGTAATCCACATTGGCATCACAATGCACATGGGGCAGTCTGGATGATAAGAGTACAGTATATAATTATATAATTAATAAAATAGGGTCTTCACTAGTTCTAGGCACACAGGTGCAAAAAATTCATTGTCATGCACCCTAACCTATATAAATATAAAAGAATTTTAGGTATTAATTCTTTGACAGAGCATTGAGAGTCATTATTCACCTGTACTTTTGCAACATGGAAAGTGTTGAAATTCACATTAGGAACATTTCCTTTTGATTGCTACTGCCAATGAAATCATGAGTGATCAGAGGATCTGTACTAATACCAGCTACACAAAACAAATAGATAAAATAAGTTGTTTAAGTTTATCCAAGATGATGCACATTACTGATGACATTTCACTCCTAAATATTTTACCAGTGACTCGCAGCAGAATTTAGGCTCAATGCAATCAGTGAGCAATGAAAAGATTTGGCAGAAATCAAAATGCAGCCTCCTTTTGAAGATGCCCTCTTAGAAAAAAGATCTGATCAGCCAGCATCCCTTAAAGAAACGGAGAATGTATAAAATGTTTAATGTAATTGTTGAAAACAGGTTGTTCAACGTATGTTCCAGAAATCTATTCCCATCGGAATTTGAGAAATTCTTGAAGTTGCAACTGTGTGTGTACTAACACTTCACTTTCCAATGGTCTTGGTGCACACACTTCTCCCAAGAATTCGTCTCCTTTCTTCACTCGTTTCAAAATGTCTTCCTGACTTTTTAATTTTTTTCTCCTGATCCAGGATCTGTACAAAGATGAAAACTCTCCTCTGCAGAGTGATGGCGGGAAGGAGAGGAAGAGAGAGAATATGAGTTATTAAATCAAATAGGTGAGAAGTTTTGGTGTAAGGCTATTGTACTGATACTGTATTTACCCTCCAAATAGTTACACTGCTCTTCCACTTCCCTTCACTCTTCCACTCCTCTGAAGCCACTGGCTTGCTGAATATTTAAACATATTCATATAACTGCCACCTTATTCAGTCTTTCTACTTAGGATCATGAATATATCATATGGAGGGTGGTGTCAGAAGGTGTGGAGATGGAGCCCAATTCTACATTCACATCCAAATGTTTGTTCCTTCAAGCAAGGTAAGTAAATTCTGAACAAGGGAATAAAACTAGTAAATATTTTACTAACACGAGAAAATCTGCAAATGCTGGAGATCCAAACCAACACACATAAAATGCTGGAGGAACTCAGCAAGGATTTCCCCGTGGCCACCCATTTCAGTTCTACTTCCCTTTCCCATTTGTCAGTCCATGGCTTCCTCTACCGCCATGATGAGGCCATACTCAGGTTGGAGGAGCAACACTTTATATCCCATCCGGCTAGTCTCCAACCTGATGGCATGAACATTGGTTTCTTGAACTTTGCTCCTCCCCACTCCCTCTCCTGCACCATTTGCCATTCTGGTTTCCTCTCTCATTTTATCTCCTTACCTGTCTGCTACCTCCCTCTGGAGCTCCTCCCCCTTCCCTTTCTTCCATGGTCTTCTGTCCTCTCTTATGAGATTCCCCCTTCTCCAGCCCATTATCTCTTCCACCAATCAACTTCCCAGCTCTTTACTTCAGTCCCTCCCCGTCTCCTAGATTCACCTTTCACCCGGTACCTTGTCCTTCTTCCTCCCACCTCTCCCTACTTTCTTAGTCTGACTCCTTCCCCCTTCCTTTCCAGTCCTGATGAAGGGTCTCTGCCCGAAATGTCGACTGTTTACTCTTTTTCATAGATGCTGCCTGGCCTGCTGAGTTCCTCCAGCTTTTTGTGTGTGTTGCCTTAATTTCTTTACTTCTAGTTTGAAGCTTACAGGTGTGCCATTCAAATGAGTAAAATTTAAAGCAGAGTGGATGGAAATTTGCAATTTCAGAGGTATGTACTTCAGATCCAGCATTAGAGATTCTTGCAGTTCTTTGAAGTCTACAGAAGTGGCTAACATTTCACTTTCATCAACATCGCCACCTCACCACTCGTTTTGGGAATCTGATGGGCAAAGCCGCCTGTTTAACATCCCTGCACAATAAGAACTCCACCCCCCCATCACATTGCAAGTAATTGGGTGCAGATTTATAATATAACAGCTTTTAAAATATTGTTATTTTGTAAGCGTACCTTAGCGGTGCCTATATTCCCTGTCCCGATCTCTTTCCTTGTCACGGTCTCGATCTCTATGTCGATCGCGTTCCCTGCTTCTCTCACGATAATAGTCTTCATGTCGATCTTCACTGTGAGAGCGCTCTCTGTGCCTGCGGCCTCTATCGTGAGAGCGGCTATACTCTCGGTCTCGCGATCGATCTCTTTTTCTGCAAATGTAAATGTAGTGAAACAATATTTTCAGCAGCAAATCTTAATTACCTTTTGGAAGAATAATTAATTACATAAAAAGGTGAGTATTAGGAGCCCTCTCAGTATTTATCAAGGAGATTAATAAAGTGGGCAAACTATCAAATGAGGTTAAAAGAAATTCAGACATGTATGACAGAGTTAAGATAATAAACTGCTAACATTACATTATTACAGATATGTAAGGTAAATCAATTAGAAAAGAGGAAAATTTCAAGGGGACCAACAGAAATTTTTTTATGATTCTTATATATAAAAAGGGGGATTGAAAACGGGTAATAATAAAGTTAGTTGAAGGTGGGAAAGTTCATGAAATCTTTCTCAGAAATGCAATTTTAAAAAGTTAGAAACTACAAATACAGCTTAGTTAGCATAATTCAAATTGGAAGGCCATACTTGAAGTTACTAAACTCTTTGGAAAAATTATACAAAGTATTGATTGAAGTAATAAAATGGATATAATGTATTCTGAAATCCAAATTACTTTTAATGGAAGTCCTTTCTGGAAGAAATGCGTAGTAAACTCATAATTGTAGGCAGAGTATGTGCAAACATGAAATTAGAAATAGATTGGACAGCAAGCTGGCTAGATGCCAAAAGAGAAAAAGGAACAGGTAAAAATAGTTCCTCAAAAGCTGCAAAGTGGTCCCCCGAAAGGTTGAGTGCTGAGATCACTGTTATTTACTATTCACATAAATGATTTTATATATTTATATAGTTTTATGCTTCAAACCTTCTGTAGTAAAGGTTAGCATTTCAGTAACTAATTAGTTGCTGCATCTAAATGCTAATCTTTTGTGTTCCATGTACCAGGACTTCCAGATGCTATCATACTGCACCATTTTAAGATGTACTTATTTTAGAATAATAAATTGTTTTCGTTCATTCTTCCCCTAATGTGCTAAGGGCCTTAATGGGGTGGAATTTGTTAAGTTGGTCCAATAATTTCTCTCAAGCAAAATGCAGGTGGATCTACCAGAAAGGGTGTAAAACTAGACCTCTTTCTGGTAAACAAGGGAGCACAAGTGACTGAAATTAGAGTGGGTGAGAATTTTAAGACCAGAGATCATTAATTCCATTAATTTTAAAATTGATATTGAAAAGAATAGGACTGGTCTGCAAGCTTGTCTTAAATTGTGACAATGCTACTCAAGATTGCATTAGGCAAGAATTTGCAAAGGTTGATTGGGTGAGGTTGTATACAGGCAAATGGTCGTCTGGCAAGAGGGAGGGTTTAAAAGTGAGATATGGAAGTTCAAAACCATGTTCCAGTTAGGCTGGCACGATTATAGAACCCTGATTCATGGGGGATATTAAGGTTCTAGTCAGGAAAAAATAGAGGCAAATGTCACATACAACTAGCTTGGATCCAATGAATAGAATATAGGAATACATGACAGGTAAATGAAGTGGGCTAAAAGAGGACATGAGACAGCTTTTTCAAGTAGAATAAAGGAGAATCCTAAGAGATTCTGTAAATATATTAAAAGTAAAAGGGTAATTGAGAACAGAATTAGGTCTTCATAAGAAATAATGTGGTTGTCTATGTGTGGAGACACATAAGGTGAGGTCTTTTTCTTTCTTTCTTTTTCAATCTTTTATTAATTTCAGCATCATAAGCATTACAGAAAATAGATACAGAGCAATTGGGATTACATTATTGATAAATAGTTTATACAAGTATAAACTCAATTGACACATAATTAGTGAGCCTCCCAAAATCTCAAAAAATACAAATATAATATAGGAAAATATAAAGTGAAAATATAAAAATATCACGAAAAAAGAAAAAAAATTATACCCCAAAAGAAAAAAAATCTAAACCAACTAGAAGAAAACTAAACTAAACTAAAGAAAAAAAAGAAAAAGAATGGGCTATTATGATACCTCAGATAAGACCATTAGTGTTGTTAACTCCACTCCGCTCCCCGTATATGGAGTAACAAAATAGAATTGGAAAGGGTCAAATTACAACATATGAAAATATTGAATAAATGGTCTCCAAATCTCTTCAAATTTAATAGAATGGTAGTAAATGATGCTTCTAATTTTTTCTAAATTTAAAGAAAACATAGTTTGAGAAAACCATTGAAATGTAGTAGGAGGATTAATCTCTTTCCAATTCAATAATACGGATCTTCTAGCCATTAGTGTAACAAAAGCAATCATCCGACAAGCTGAGGAGGTCAGATGACATTGTTCTATCACTGGTAAACCAAAGATTATAGTAATAGGATGAGGTTGTAGATCAATATTCAAAACAGTTGAAATAATATCAAAGATGTCGTCCCAGTATTTCTTCAGCAAAGGGCAAGACCAAAACATATGAGTTAATGAAGCTATCTCAGAGTGACATCTATCACATACAGGATTTATATGAGAGTAATAACGAGCTAATTTATCCTTGGACATATGAGCCCTGTGTACTACTTTAAACTGTATCAACGCATGTTTAGCGCATATAGAGGAAGAATTAACTAATTGAAAATTTTTTTGCCATTTCTCTATAGGTAAAGTAAACTTAAGTTCCCTTTCCCAGTCGTTCTTAATTGAATTCGATACATCTGGATTTATTTTCATTATCATATTATAAATAATTGCTATTGAACCTTTCTGAAAAGGATTTAAATCTAGAATTCTTTCCATTATATCCAATGAATATGAAATTGGAAAGGTAATAAGAACAGTATTTAAAAAGTTTCTAATCTGTAAGTATCTAAAGAAATGGGATCTAGGTAAATTACATTTATTAGATAATTGTTCAAAAGACATGAAACAATTATCCAAAAATAAATCAGAAAAATGTATTATACCTTTAGTTTTCCAGACTTGATAGGCTTGATCCAAAAAAGAGGGTTGAAAAAGAAAATTGAATAGAATAGGGCTTGCTAAAATAAATTGATTCAATCCAAAAAATTTTCGAAACTGAAACCATATTTGAAGAGTATATTTAACTATTGGGTAATCCATATGTTTGTCCAATTTAGAAAAATCAAAGGGAAGCGGGGTCCCTAAAATAGAGCCTAATGAAAACCCTGAAACAGATTTACATCAAGATTAACCCATTGTGGACTTGAAACTGTGTCCCAATTCCATGTCCAAAATTTTAAATAACGAATATTAATTGCCCAGTAATAAAATCTAAAGTCCGGCAATGCTAAACTGCCCTCCTTTTTGGGCTTCTGTAAGTATCTTTTACCTAGTCTACGATTTTTATTCTGCCATAAGGTGAGGTCTTAAATGAAAGATTTCATGTCTGTATTTACCACGGAGAATGTTGTAGAAAATGGGAAATTTAGAAAGAGTATGGTGTTGTCTTGTGACATATCCACATTACAAAAAAAGAGGTGCTGAAAGCACATAGAATTGGATAACAGGATTCATAACAGGCCAGTTCTTTTGAGGATGGTGCGGAGGCAGCGCTGGTGGAAACACTCAAGGAGCCGTAGATGGTGACGGTAGGTGACCCATGACTCGGAGCCGTACAGGAGGGTGGTCAGTACAATGGCTCTGTACATGCTGATCTTTGTGCCTTTCTTCAAATACTTGTTACTTCTTTTGTACAGCCTGCCGAATGCGCTGTTTGCCTTTGCCAGTCTGTTGTCAATCTCTTTGTCGATCTTGGCATCTGACGAGATGGTGAACCCCAGGTAGCTAAACTGGTGGACTGTCTTCAGCTCTACCTCACCGATGGTAATGCGGGGAGGGTGGTAATCTTCCTGAGGTGCGGGCTGATGGAGAACTTCTGTCTTCTTCAAGCTGACTTCCAGTCCAAAGAGCTCGGCAGCCTCTGCGAAGTAGGATGTTATACGCTGCAGGGCTGTCTCTGTGTGGGCAACAAGGGCAGCATCATCAGCGAAGAGTAGCTCTCAGATGAGTTGCTCCAATGTCGGTGTGGGACTCTAGTCGCCTCAGGTTGAACAGGCTGCCATCGGTGCGGTATCGGATGCAGACACTGTCCTCGTCATAAAGGTCTTCTGTGGCCCTTTCGAGCATCATGCTGAAGAAGATGGTGAAGAGAGTCAGCGCGAGGACGCAGCCTTGCTTTACTCCGTTGCCTATTGGGAAGGGTTCTGAGAGGTCGTTGTTGTGTCTGACTTGGCCACGCTAATCTTCATGTAGCTGGATGACCATGCTGAGGAACTTTGGGGAGCATCCCAGAATAGGCATGTTCGGAAAGCCAACATGGTTTCAGAAAGGAGAAATCATGTTTAACTAATATGCTGGAGTTCTATGAAGAGACAAATAAAATTTATGATAACAATATAATTTGATATCATTTACTTGGACTTTCAGAAGGCTTTTGACAAGGTACCCCACAAGAGGTTAATAATCAAATTACAGGAGGTAGGGATTCAGGGTAAGGTGTGTGAATGGGTGCAGAATTGGCTCAAAAACAACGAGTTATGGTGAGAGGATCGTTTTCACACTTAGATGTTAAAAGTGGCATTCTGCAGGGAAGACCACAATCCGTTTGGATTAGTGATAACATATCCTCCTCACTGACAATCAACATTTGTGCACCTCAGGGGTGTGTACTTAGCCCACTGCTCTACTCTCTATATACACATGACTGTGTGGCTAGGCATAGCTCAAATACCATCTATAAATTTGCTGACAATACAATCATTGTTGGTAGAATCTCAGATGGTGATTAGAGGGCGTACAGGAGTGAGAGATGCCAACTAATGGAATGGTGTC
The DNA here is from genome assembly GCF_030028105.1 of Mobula birostris. Taxonomy (NCBI): domain Eukaryota; kingdom Metazoa; phylum Chordata; class Chondrichthyes; order Myliobatiformes; family Myliobatidae; genus Mobula; species Mobula birostris. Next base: position 63,171,296 of record NC_092380.1, on the reverse strand, counting down.
GCAGCAACAACCTGGCACTCAATGTCAGTAAGATGAAAGAGCTGATTGTGGACTTCAGGAAGGTTAAGACGAAGGAGAACCTACCAATCCTCATGGAGGGATCAGACATGGAGAGAATAAGCAGTTTCAAGTTCCTGGGTGCCAAGATCTCTGAGGAGCTAACCTGGTTCCAACATATTGATGCAGTTATAAAGAAGGCAAGACAGCGGTTATACTTCATTCGGAGTCTGAAGATATTTGGTCTGTCAACAAATACACTCAACAAGTTCTATAGCTGTCCCGTGGAGAGCATTTTGACAGGCTGCATCACTGTCTGGTATGGTGGGGGGAGGGGGGCTACCACACAGGACCGAAGGAAGCTGTAGGGGGTTGTAAATTTGGGTACTAGCCTACAAAGTACACAGGACATCTTCAAGATGCAGTATCTCAGAAAAGCAGTGTCCATTAATTTATATTAATGATCTGGATAACAAATAAACTAGTAAAGTTTGCCCGTGACACAAAATTAGGGGGAACGGACTAATAACATTCAGGCAGTGGAACCAATACAATTAGATCTAAGCAAAATCCAGATGTAGACAGATAAATGGCAGATAAATTTTTTATGTAAGCAAATGTAAAGTATCACATATAGGAAGTAGAAATATTAGATATAAATATACAATGAGGGGGTCTTGAGTTAGAAAGTTCACTGTATGAGAAGGATTTGGGTGTCCTGGTAGACTCTTCACTATCAACATCCAGACAATGCACAGAAGCAACAGGAAGGCAAACACAGTGTTGGCCTATATAATGCACTCAGTGGATTTTGAGTCAAGAGACATTCTCCGTAAGTTCTAAAATGTGCTTGTGAGGCCACATCTTGAATACTGTGTATGATTTTGGTTTCCACATTGTGTGAGGGATGTGAAGGCACTGCGGAGAGTCCAGAGAAGGGTGAATAGACTCATTCCAGGTCTGCAGGGTATGAGCTCTGAAGGAAGGCTGAAAGAATAAAATATTTTAAGCTAAGCAGATGTAGAATGAGAGAAGACATGATAGAAGTGTTCAAAATCATTAAGGCTATAAGTAAAGTGGATGCCAGCTGCTACTACAAAATTGATCCATCATCAAGGACACGGGACCATAGGTGGAGACTGGTTAAGGGGAGATTTCAGAATAACTACCTAGTTATATAGTTGAGAGTAGCTTTGTTGGGCCGAAAGGCCTGTTCTTGTCAAAAGCTTTCTGATGTTCTAATGTCTGCATGTTTTTATGCACTGAGTTGCTGACACATATTGTCTGATTAGATATTTGCATTAACAAGCAGGTGTACAGGGGTCCCTGATAAAGTGGCCACTGAGTGTCCATGGTTAGCTCAACTTTCTCTGAGAAAATATGATTGCCAAAAACAAGTAATGTCTTACTAAACTGTTGAACAATGACACCTGTGTAATGTCATACAAGAATAATCCTCCCTCTTCCATAAGCAGTATTAGTTTCAACCAAAGCAACCGAGGTGATGCTTAGTGTCTGCATACCTGGATCCTGACCCGTATGATTTGGACTCAATTCCATGGAGGCAGTCCTGCAGGGAACTGATCAGAACCTTACAGCGGTCATCTGGTGCAACTTTTGACTGTCTGATCAAGGCAATGGCAGTAAGCAATGTCTCGATTGCATTCCCATAGTCTCCTGCATAACAAAAAAATTGAAAAACTGAGCCAATTTTTGGATTCTAAACCAGTTCACACATTGCTAAATGTAAAGTAATAGTCTGGTCCTATATGTTGTTTGGCTGCAGTTTCAAAAATATTTAAACATTGTGGCTCTGGAATTTTCAAAGGTTCGCACTTCCGATGCATGATTATTTAATTGTAATTAGAACAAAATCTAATAGTATAGTGAGATACAGTACATGTTAATTGGAACGCAAAGCATCCTCTCAATATTCTAGAGCTTGAAGGACTGATTTTATTTTGTTCACCTTTTACTTATCTGTTATAGTGTCCTGATCATTGTGTTCTCTCCCTTTGGGGGCAAGCACTATCACACAGTAGACAGCTTTGATCAATATTATTCCTGGAAAATTTCATCCTTTGTCCTTTCTTGTTCCTATATACCTCACCTTGAACAAAATGCACCACTTTATTGCAATTGAAACATATTATTATCTGAAAAAGTAACCCTGCATGGATCACCATATTAAGATGAGCAGGTTAAGAGGTAAGGGTGTGTTGAGCTAATAACGTGCTGAGGGAATGGGTGTAATGGGCTTAAGAATCACTAACCTGTACTGGCCCCGGAGACAGCTTTGGAGATGGCACTACTAGAGATTGCACGGTTCTTGTTCATTATCTCTTCAAAATCTGCTTCACTCAAAGGGGGACTACTGGCGTCGGGATCTCTACAAGGCAAAGACAAGGCACTTCATTATTAATACAGATATAATTATAGTCAATCAGACATAAATTATATCATTTCACTAATATACAGATAGAATATGCATATTAGGTTATCACAGGCCTATCCCTTCTGCGTGTTGGCGCATAACCAAGTGGTTAAGGCATTGGTCTAGTGATCTGAAGGTCGCTAGTTCGAGCCTCAGCTGAGGCAGCGTGTTGTGTCCTTGAGCAAGGCACTTAACCACACATTGCTCTGCGATGACACCGGTGCCAAGCTGTATCGGCCCTAGTGCCCTTCCCTTGGGCAACATCAGTGGCGTGGAGAGGGGAGACTTGCAGCATGGGCAACGGATGCCTATATATATATCTCTTCTCTAGAAATGAAGATGATAGCCTTGGTTTTCTGTGTGTCTGAAGGCTTCCCTTCTTAGCATCAAAATACACAAGACACTGGAAAATTTAAATAAGAATGGAAAATGTAGGATACACTCAGCAGGCCAGGCAGCATATATGGAGAGAGGAAAAATAGTTAACATTTCAGATCAAACACCTTTATAAGAATTGGAAAAGTGAGAAATGAAACTGGTATTAAGGGGAGGTCTGTGATACTGCGGAGAATAGGCAAAACTGAGCAGCGTCAACATTGCAACAATACTGATGCCCTTGAATTAACAAATTCTAAATCACTGGTCTCAAACAGCTTACCTTCACCAAAGTTGACCAATCTCTCTGCATCTTCATCTCACACCAGGATAATCTAAAAGCCCTTTGCTTTCCCTTGTTCAGAGGCTCAACCAAGTTCCCAATCATCGCTCTCCTTCAGCAGGTTAAACTTGTTCTCACATTGAAGAATTTTGTCTTAAGCTCCTTTCATTTCTTCTACATTAACAATATCAATGTGAGAACCCATGAGTCCAAGCTTTTTGCAGGGTACACAGTATATTCCTTTTATCAGCTTTTCTCAAGATCTCTCTTGCTTCTTTTACTGGTGCATCAAAGACTGTAGTGTTGCTGCTTCCTTGAAAGTTTCATCACTTATGCTGCCAGTTTCATTCCTGCTTTCACTTTCACCAGGTCAATCTCTGACTCTAGCCTTCCCATCCTTGAATTTTACTTCTGCATTTCTGGAAATTGGTTAGTGACTACTTTCCACTATGATTACAGATGCCAACTTAGCCACACTGCTTCCATTCCTGCTTGATGCAAGATCTAACACTTTTCTCCCACTTCCTGTCTCCATTGCATCTGCTTGTCTGATCAGAGCTTCCAAATCAGTGCTTCCAATACTCTTTTCCTTTTTCCTGAACTATAGATGCCTCTCCACCATAACATCTGGTTCAAGTTCAAGTGTATTGTCATCTGACTGTACATATATTCAACCAAATGAAACAACATTCCTCTAGACCACTTTGCACCCACAAAAGATAAATCACATACAGAACATAAAACAAAATATCACCACAAATGAGTTCACAAAATATAATTCAAAGTGCTTGTAGTGGGCAGCACAGGTAAACAGATCACTGTACGAGTGATAAGACCCTGGTGGTGGCAGGGTCCGTTACCCAGTCTGGCAATCTTGAATCCTGATGCTCCTGTACCTTCTTCCTGATGGTAGTGGGTCAAAGAGATTGTAGGATGGGTGGTAGGGATCCTCAACAATGCTTTGGGCCCTTTGCATATAACCAGTAAATGTTACAAATAGCAGGGATGGAGACCCCAGTGATCCTCCATCAGTTTCTGCATTTCCATTCCCAGTCAGGTCAAGGATAGGGTTTCTATTGTTTTCATTTCCTACCTCGCTGACCTTCACATTCAACAGATCAACTGTGCAATTTCAGACACCTCCAGCATGCCAACGCCAGATGCCATGCCCTCTCTCAATCAACACCACTTGTATCTATACTACATTGTATTTAGATTTACTTATGGCACAGGAGTTGTTAATTTCAGTTCATCATGTCTATGGCTCACAGAGCAATTAGATTCCCCAACCAGTTTACCTTGTGACCTAGTCTCTCCCTTGAAAAATATGGATATATAAGTAGAACAAGGGTTTCCAACATTTTTTATGCCATTGAGCCTTAGCATTAACCATGGGGTCCATGGACCCCAGGTTGGGAACCCCTGAAGTAGAGTATATTTCTCTCCATATAGAATTAGTTCTGCTACTAATAAATGGCACAGCAGACTCAAGGTGGCTGCCCCTGATGTATACAGTCATAGAGTCTTACAGCACAAAAAATCACAACATGCATGCCAACCTGTTCAAAGTCAAAGGTCAGAGTAAATTTATTGTCAAATTACGTATTTTACCATATGCTACCTTGAGATTCATTTTCTTGCAAGTATTTACAGGAAAATAAAGAAATACAATAGAATTTCTGAAAAACTGTACATAAAAACATGCAAAAGACAAATTGTGCAAACAGAAAATAAATAATGCTGAGAACATGAGTTGTAGAGCCCTTGAAAGTGAGTCTCTAGGGTGGGAGATCAGTTCAGAGTTGTGGTGAGTGAAGTTATCTGTGCCGGTTCAGGAGCCTAATTCAAGACGACGCTGGTGATCCATGGTGATGTTCTGCAGGCTATGTACAATACTTCTAAATATACTTCATTTGAATTACTCCCACTGCAATCTGCAGCATATAATTTCTCTTTAAGCAATGTATAGATTTCACAATCTTCTGAAGGACTCGGCAGACTTAACTCTTAAGCAAGCAGATAGGACACCTTTAAGTGGACGCGGGTTCATCGCCATGGCTGGAAGCAAGACAGGAGGTGGAGACTGCAAGCCAGGCTGAAACACAAAGGAACGAGTCCTCCTCTACTTAGTATTTTGGTAGCTAGTGTGCAATTGCTGGAGAACAAAATTGAGGACCTGAGGTAAAGATTGCTGTATCGAAGGGAAATGAAAGATTGTTGTGTTCCATTTTTAACTGATACATGGCTTATTCCCAGCACGCCAGATATGGTGATCAGACCCAAAAAAAGGCTTCTTAATTTGCAGACAACAAACAACAGGAATTCTGCAGATGCTGGAAATTCAAGCAACACACATCAAAGTTGCTGGTAAACGCAGCAGGCCAGGCAGCATCTCTAGGAAGAGGTACAGTCGACGTTTCAGGCCGAGACCCCTCGTCAGGACTAACTGAAGGAAGAGTTAGTAAGAGATTTGAAAGTTGGAGGGGGAGGGGGAGATCCAAAATGATAGGAGAAGACAGGAGGGGGAGGGATGGAGCCAAGAGCTGGACAGGTGATTGGCAAAAGGGGATATGAGAGGATCATGGGACAGGAGGTCTGGGGAGAAAGACGGGGGGGGGGAACCCAGAGGATGGGCAAGGGGTATAGTCAGAGGGACAGAGGGAGAAAAAGGAGAGAGAGAGAAAGAATGTGTGTATATAAATAAATAACGGATGGGGTACCAGGGGGAGGTGGGGCATTAGCAGAAGTTAGAGAAGTCAATGTTCATGCCATCAGGTTGGAGGCTACCCAGACGGAATATAAGGTGTTGTTCCTCCAACCTGAGTGTGGCTTCATCTTTACAGTAGAGGAGGCCATGGATAGACATGTCAGAATGGGAATGGGATGTGGAATTAAAATGTGTGGCCACTGGGAGATCCTGCTTTCTCTGGCGGACAGAGCGTAGGTGTTCAGCAAAGCGGTCTCCCAGTCTGCGTCGGGTCTCGCCAATATATAGAAGGCCGCATCGGGAGCACCGGACGCAGTATATCACCCCAGTCGACTCACAGGTGAAGTTTTGCCTCACCTGGAAGGACTGTCCCCTGAAGAAACTACCATCAGCATATAACCTATAGCACCAGAGGTGCTAACACACTACAGCACTGTTATACTAAGATGAGGAATGCTCAGTCTGCATTTTGGGGAATCTGATCACTTGGCTGTCCTTGTCCTACCTGCATACAGGTAGAGGCTATAGAGCAAAACTCCAGAGATTAGGACAACAAAGGGGTGGTCACGGGAGGCAGAGGAGCAGCTATGGGATTGCTTTGAGTCGGTAGACTGGGCTGCGTTCAAGGTCACATCTGTCAATCTGAATGAATAAGACCATGGTTGTCATGTACTTTATAAAAATAGTTGTAGACGAGTGTTGTCCCCACAAAATCATTCAGAGTTTTTGCTGGTCGATTGGCTGCGGTGTTCACTGAGTTCTTTAACCTCTTACTTTGGCAGTCTGAGGTACCCACCTGCTTCAAGCAGGCTTCAATTATACCGGTGCCTAAGAAAAATATAATAGTCTGCCTCAATGACTATCATCCAGTAGCACTCACATCCACAGTGATGAAGTGTTTTGCAAGGCTGGTGATGAAACATTTCAACTCTTGCCTGAAAAGTGACTTGGATCTGCACCAATTTGCCTACCAGAGCAACAGGTCCACAACAGATGGCACCTCACTGGCTCTTCATTCAGCCCTGGAATATTTGGATAGCAAAGCTGCATGTATCAGGATGCTCTTTATTGACTACAGATCGGCATTCAATACCATCATCCGTTCAAAACTAATCAATAAGCTTCAATACCTCCTTGAGCAACGGGATCCTCAATTTCCTCATATGCAGACTCTAGTTGGTTCAGATTGTCGACAACATCTCCAACATGATCTCCATCAGCCAGCACAGGAGCACCACAGGGCTGTGTGCATAGCCCCCTGCTCTACTCGCACTACACATGACTGTGTGGCTAAGTACAGCTCCAGTGCTGGAGTTGAGTTTGTTGACGACACCACTGTCATAGGGTGAATCAAGGGAGACTGAAAACATAGCTGAGTGTCGCCACAACAACAACCTCTTTCTCAATGTTAGCAAGACCAAGGAACTGATTATTGACTTCAGGAGGAGGAAACCAGAGGCGCATGAGCCAGTTCTCATAGGAGGATCAGAGGTGGAGAGGTTAAATTAATGCATGCATTACTAAATGACAATAAAAGAGGACTGCGTGTCTTCATAATCTAAAAAAAAATCCTCAGTTTTAACATTGCAGTGGACCTGCCCTGGGCCCAGCACGTAAGTGCAATTATGAAGGATGCATGACAGTGCCTCTACTTCCTTAGGAGTTTGCGAAGATTCGATATGACATCGAAAACTTTGTCAAATGTCTATAGATGTGTGGTGGAGATATATTGACTGGCTGCATCACAACCTTGCATGTAAAACCAATGCTCTTGAATAAAAAATCCTATAAAAAGTAGTCGATATAGCCCAGTCCATCATGGGTAGAGCTCTCCCCATCATTGAGCATTTCTACACGGAGCATTGTCACAGGAAAGCAGCATCCATTATCAATGACCCCCACCTCCCAGGTTATGCTCTCTTTTCACTGCTGCCATCAGGAAGAAGGGACAGCAGCCTCAGGACTCTCACCACCAGATTCAGGAAGTTATTATCCCTCAACCCCTCTGGCACCAAAGGGGATAACTTCACTCAACTTTACTTGCCCCATTATTGAAATGTTCCCACAAACTATGGACTCACTTTCAAGGACTCTTTGCCTCATGTTCTCGATATTTATTGCTTATTTATTATTATTATTTACATATTTTTGAATTTCACAGTTTGTTGTCTTTTGCATACTGGTTGAAAAAAGACAAATGGTATTTCATTGATCCTATTACGGTTGTTATTCTATGATGGACTTAGTATGTCCACAAGAAAATGAATCTCAGGGTTGCATAACGTGACATATATGTACTTTGATAATAAATTTACTTTGAACTTTAAACTTTGGTAGCATCATGCTTAGCACAATGCTTTACAGTGCTGGTGACAATGGTTCGACTCCCGCCACTCACTGTCTGTAGGGAGCTAGTACATTCTCCCTGTGACCACGTGGTTTTCCTCCCACAGTCCAAAGATGAATCAGTTGGTAGGTTAATTGGTCATTGTAAATTGTCCCATGGTTAGGCTAGGGTTAAATCAGGAGCTACTAGACGACGCAGCTCGAAGGGCCGAAAGAGCCTACTTCATGCTGTATCTCAATCAATCAATCAATCAATAATAAATAAAGCAAACCTATTATTCTTTCTTTCTTTTTATATTTGCACAGTTTGTTGTCTTTTGCACACTGGTTGAAAGCCCAGTTGGTGTGGTCTTCCATTGATTTTATTGTGGTTATTATTCAATTATGGATTTATTGAGTATGCCCACAAGAAAATGTATCTCAGGGTTGTATATGGTTTCATATATGCACTTTGATGATAAATTTACTTTGAACTGATGGTTGTAGGGTACTAAATGTTCCTGAACCTGGTAGTATGTGATCTAAGGCTTGAATATCTCATGCTGATTGTGGCAGTGAGAGGACAGCATGGCCTGGGTGGTGGGGTCCTTGATGATGATGATTCCCTAGAGTACTGTCGTGCCTTCTTTGTAACGGCACTTCGTAATGAAGCCAGGACAAATACTCTAATATAATACCAAGGAACTCAAAGTTACTGACCATTTCCACCTCTGAGATCTCCAAATGAGGACTGGCTCATGGACCTCTGGCTTTTTCCTCCTGTGGTCAATAATCAGCTCTTTGTTTTTACTGATCATCTTGATTTGCGGTTTTTTGCTCTTCTAAGTTAATCCCATTTGCCCCATTGGGCCCATGTCCTTCTATGCCTTGTCTGTTCATGGCTCTTAAGTGCAGTGATTGTATCTAATTCCACCTGCTGCTCCTGCTGTGTGTTGCAGTTAACAACCATTCTGTGTTAAAAACTTTCCTCTCAAATTCCTTTTAAAACCCCTTCTTACCTTAAACCCATACCCTCTTGTTTTTAATACCTCTCCCATGGAAATATCCTTCTTGCAGGTCACCCTTTCATCTTCTTTGCTCAAGGAAAAACAATTCCAGCCTATCCAATCTCTCCCCACTAACAAATTCCTTTAATCCAGGCAGCATCCTAATGGATCTCCTCTACACTTCCTCCAGCACAACAACATTAGTCCTATAGTATGCCAACCAGAACTGCACAGGACTAAAACAATTAATGCATTTTTACCAGAATAAGGATAGGTGACTTTGTAAGGTTAAGCCAAATTACTGAAGGTTTAATATTCCTATCAATACAAGACAGAAGGGAAGCTCAGGTGAATCACAAGAACACAAGAAAATCAGAGCAAAGGTCGGCTATCAAGCCCTTCAAGCCTGCCCCACCATATAATATGACCATGGCTGATCTACACTGGCCTTAACTCCTCTTTTGTGCAATTTATCCATACCTTGCTATTCCTCAACCTATCAACTACATATGTACATACCACTAATGATTTAGCTTTTGCCACCAGCTGAGGCAGAGAATTCCAGAGATTCACGACCCTCTGCAAGATTAAATTTCTATGTTCCTCATTGTGAGTGGCCGGACCTCTATCTTGTAATTATGTCCCCTTGTTTGAGACTTTCTCGGTAGTAAAAACATTTCAACATTCATCCTTTCAAGCTCCCTTTGGATCATACATGTTTGAATAACATGACCCTTCATTCCTCTAATTTCAATTCCAAACTATTAAGTCTCTGTTGGTCAGGAATCTCTTTCATGCCAGGAATTAGCCTGATGAACTTTCTTTATACTGTCTCCAAAGTTAGGTAAAGGGACCAAAACAGTATGCAGTTTTCCAGGTGCAATGTTTTCAACACCCTGTGTAATTGCAACAAAACCTCCCTATTTTTAAACTATAACCCCCTCAAAATGAAAGTCAAAATGCCATTTAGTCATAGTCATAGTAGTCATACTTTATTGATCCTGGGGGAAATTGGTTTTCGTTACAGTTGCACCATAAATAATAAGTAGTAATAAAACCATAAATAGCTAAATAGTAATATGTAAATTATGCCAATAAATTATGAAATAAGTCCAGGACCAGCCTATTGGCTCAGGGTGTCTGACCCTCCAAGGGAGGAGTTGTAAAGTTTGATGGCCACAGGCAGGAATGACTTCCTATGACGCTCTGTGTTGCATCTCGGTGGAATGAGTCTCTGGCTGAATGTACTCCTGTGCCCAGCCAGTACATTATGTAGCGGATGGGAGACATTGTCCAAGATGGCATGCAACTTAGACAGCATTCTCTTTTCAGACACCACCGTGAGAGAGTGCAGTTCCATCCCCACAACATCACTGGCCTTACGAATGAGTTTGTTGATTCTTTTGGTGTCTACTACCCTCAGCCTGCTGCCCCAGCACACAACAGCAAACATGATAGCACTGGCCACCACAGACTCGTAGAACATCCTCAGCATCGTCCAACAGATGTTAAAGGACCTCAGTCTCCTCAGGAAATAGAGATGGCTCTGACCCTTCTTGTAGACAGCCTCAGTGTTCTTTGACCAGTTCAGTTTATTGTCAATTTGTATCCCCAGGTATTTGTAATCCTCCACCATGTCCACACTGAACCCCTGGATGGAAACAGGGGTCACCGGTACCTTAGCTCTCCTCAGGTCTACCACCAGCTCCTTAGTCTTTTTCACATTAAGCTGCAGATAATTCTGCTCACACCATGTGACAAAGTTTCCTACCGTAGCCCCGTACTCAGCCTCATCTCCCTTGCTGATGCATCCAACTATGGCAGAGTCATCCGAAAACTTCTGAAGATGACAAGACTCTGTGCAGTAGCTGAAGTCTGAGGTGTAAATGGTGAAGAGAAAGGGAGACAAGATAGTCCCCTGTTGACTACTTTGACTATTTTAACTACTTGTTGGATTTGCCTGTCAGCTTTTTGTGATTCATGCCAAAATCCCTCTGTACTTCACATACTTGCAGTCTTCCTCCATTTAGATATCATTCTGCCTTTTGATTTCTCTTTACAAAGTGCTGACCTCACACTTCTCCATATTAAACTCCATTAGCCAGTCAAATCACCCACTATTTACTGGATTTTGCTGGACAATAAAATCATGAATTTATTGGAGGTAACCTAATTTTCACAACATGCAGTAAGTACATTTCATGTTATCAAAAGTAGCTCATGGCACGTGTTGCAAAGGTGCTAGATAACCACCCTCTCCACTCAGCTACATACCTCTTCACCTCACAACTTTGAAATAAAGGGCACAGCTTCATTATCTGGAGAGGTTTCTTCTATTAGACTTAGCTCCACAATCATTATGTAATATTGTTATTATTGTTTACATATTTCCAGTAAACTTGACCCAATAATAAGCTTCCACAAATTCAAACCGAGATATCATCAGTCTGCTACAAAGATGAATTTTTGTGTAATATATTTTATATATAAAAATGATTAGCTCCTGAATATATTTTCATACTAAAATGACAGCACTATATAGTGTCCTTCATGACTTTTCAATGTGATGTTCGATGAAATACCTTTGAAGTGTACTCGCTATCGGAGCGGACATGGCCATGGCAGACAGATTGCTGCATACACTAACCCACAGACATCAATGTAATGGACCCAGATTAGAGTCTAAGTAATCCCCGGAACTTTTGTCCTTTTGGTCTATAATATGTAAATTGTAAACTAGAACCTTGAAAGAGGGAATTAAAAGCTGCACATTCAGTAAGGTCATCAATTACAAAAGTTAGTCTTGCAAGTTTAGTCCCAGCCAAACCCTTGTCTATATATATTTAACATCCAAACAATCCAACAACTGTCACAAGATAGGTATCAGAAGTAGAAGCAGGAGCTTCAGGATTAAGATGGCACCTGGTGAAGCACAGCGATGACTTGCTGGAAGCAAACAAAACTGCTAATTGCTTTATTAATCACACTTTTTCTCTGAAACGATCACTCAGCAGACTGTAACTTCCCTTTCAGAGTTGAGCCTTTGAACCACCTGTGCAGCCTAGCTTTTTGTGCGTTGTGAACTGAAGTGTAGAAGTAGCAGGATGGTTGCAGTGTGTACGGGTCAAATTGAGGTGGAGCGTGCGGGCCCGAGAGTAGGATGTTTGGCTGCTGATCAGACTTGGCGGCGATTCAAAGTGGCAGAACCAAGGAGAGGCAAAGTCGAGGTGACAGGGCCTGGGGCTGAGAGTGAGGAACAAGCTCATGTTTGCTGGGCCAGAAGAGAAAGGTTGGTATGGGCCGTATCGAGGTAGTGGGGCCTGGGCCCGTGAGCGTATCGAAGTGGCACAGCCCGGGTCTGAGAGTGAGGAACAACCCCTGTCTGGCTGATTTAAGTACTGGGCCACATTAAAGAGGTCAAGGTGTCTGAGCTGGAAGCAAGGACGGGCTGGTGCTCAGCTCGCTGTTCTGCGAGGTTTACTTGTCTCTGCGTTGAACTGAGGCTGTGAACTCACTTCCATGAACTTCAGTTCTGAGTGTTATTTGCTTGCACGATTCTTATTTTTATCTGCATGCTGGGTGTTTGACGGTCTTTTTTAAATGGGGTTTTGGTTTTGTGGCTGTCTGTAAGGAGATGGACCTCAAGGTTGTATATAGTATACGTATTTCGATAATAAATGTACTTTGAACTTTAGAAGCAGCAATTGGCTTATACTACTAAAGTACATTTACTCATCAAGCTAGAAAATTAAATGAAAAGGAAAACAGAAGATCATGAAGCTCAAGTAGAGATGCATTAAAATTGCTCTGTTCCTACCTTCCACGCTTGAATTCATCTCTATTGAACTGAGTCATTGGTGGTCTTCCAAAGGCATCCGATGGCAGTGGTGGGAGTCCTCTATTATCAATTGATGGAGGCAAGCCGGCATTTGGTGGTATAAAGAATGCTGGGTTGATGTGAGGTGCAGGTGGAACAGCACCTGGAGGCGGCACTACTAGATGGGGTGGGAGTCCAGGTGGCAATGGAGGAACAATAGAACCTGGGTGGCCATGTCGAGCTAAGAATGAGCCTGGTGGGGGCAGGGGCCCAGGGTGCATATGAAGTGGTGGTCTGTATCCAGAGTTGAGGGGAAGTGGCATGTGAGGGTGAAGGAGGCCTGGGGGTGGAATTCCATGTGGAATTTCACCATATGGATTCCGTCCAGTCATTTGGAAGGAATGTGGCAACTTATCCCTCCTGGGAGCAGCAATTGCGTTTTCAGCTGGTGATGGCCCTCTCCGGGGCAGTGGGGAATCACGGTGGTCTGGAGAATTTACTGAGTCATATGACTGGCTTCTCTGAGGATTCTGTCCTGCAAAAACACAAAGTCAGCATTCAATTTTGGTAAACATACTCCAAAATGCGAGACCCTTTCCATGACAGAAAAGAAGAATATCTAACTTATGGCACAATGCCTAATATTAAGCAGCAATTCAGATCTTCTACTTTCAAAGCAGTACCACTCTTACCTAGCACGTGGTGCTAGATTGGGACTAACCACAGAACGTCGTGGCACAATTGAGGTTTAGTTATAATGTTGCTCAAAACACAAGGTCTTCTCAGATAATGCTACCTCCAGTCACAGGGAGAAAATAAAGCATACATTTCTGATCCCATTTTTCCACAAGGATATTTAGGACTTGTCTTCAGGTGAAATGGGAAGCTCTGTATGTGATCATCTGCTTATAAAGTCAATTGAAACTAACATTATTCTCCAATTTCATTAGTATTTCATAGGTTGAAAAAGCAGAAAGAACATCTTTACGAAGTATGACAAAATAATAAGATTAGTAACAGATGTGGAGAAGAGGTCCTAATTGTTTCTAGAATTCCCAATTCCAGAAATAACCTGCATCAGGATTGGAAGGATCCCTATTGTAAATTAAAAATGCTACCTTTTGGTAACTGAAATTTATTTATTTTCACTGCCTTGGTTTACTCTCTGTTCTACATGGGAAAGTGCAAATATTTTATGCCCTATCCTTTCTCACAGCCGTTTCTGTGCGATTCTAATATGGCCGTTGTGTGGTAGCAGGACTTTTAATCAGCCGTCAAGGTTAACTTTAAAAAATTGCAGCAGTTTAAGATCCTTCAAACGATACTTGGAAGAGAAATTTGGTAGGTGACAAAATAAATATTTGTTGCTAGGATATGCTGATATTCCTCATTCCAGAAGTATCTACTTCCTTTAGATGCAAATTTTCACAATTCTCTTTCCTGTCTCCTAAAAACACTGAATTCTTAGCAACTACTGTTCCATATACTCCAGGCATTCTCATATCTTGTTAAAGGAGCCACATATTCACCTAAAGAGTAGACACACTAACTATTCAATACCAGAAACTCAAACCAACCCTTTAACATACATATATAGAGATCTAATGTGAATTCTGGTGTCGCCAGAGATACTTCCCCTTACTGACACGCAAGCCAACAGCAGCATCTTTACCATGCTAAATTCAGCAAGATCAAAAGAGACTAAATGTTTCTTGGTCTCTGTTTATCAACTTCTCACCAGAACCAATTATCCAAAAGATATACTATCTACCTCTTCCTTGGCAAGTGGAATTCTGTTATGTCCACTGAATTCATAAATTGTTCTAAAAACAGAAAATTCTAGAAATTTTCAGCAGGTCCAGGAATATTTACAGAGAAACAGAAGTAACGTTTCAGGCGGACAATAACTCTATTTCTCACTCCAAAAATGCAGCCTTCCCAGTATTTTCCTCTTTATTTCAAATTCCCAGCATCTGTACTCTTTTGTCATCTTCCCTGCTTCCTTCAAGCCTGCTTTCCATTTGCTTTAGTAATTGATCAGTAAACCCATTGGTTTATGGTTTTAAGAAGACATTTAAAAAAAACTGTAGAATACACTTAATAGAATGCTGGCAAAAAACCAAGCACGATGTTTTCATAAGCTATTACTCCTGAGGACCATCAACTCACAGTAATAACTTGTTACTTCAATAGTAAACTCTGATTATCCAGGTAGTTGTGCTTTCTTTAGTTCAGCATTCACTTGGATTTGTATTAACAAACCAATAAGAAACACATGAAAAAGTACCAGGGAGTGTCTGTTGTAGTGTTTTTTGAGCTTTTTAAAGACATTTGATATGGCTTCACGTAAGAACCTGTTGGCAAAAATAAAGCTCACGGCAAATTATTGACCTTATCAGATAGAAATTGAGTGGATTGAGAATGTACTTAATTGATGTCCTCTAGGATTTGTACTGCGACTTCAAATGTTCATAATATAATTTAATAACTTGCATTGAATAACATCAAACAGATATATAAGAGCCAATTGTGTAAAGATAGGTAGCTAGAAAGTAGTGCAGACAGGAGCATGAAATTACAGATACATTAATAGACTAACTTGAAGTCAAAATATGGCAGAGTCATAGAGTACTACAGCACAGAAGTAAGCCCTTCGGCCCATCTCCAAACTTCTCTTAAATGTTGCAGTTGAACCTGCATCTACCACTTCTGTTGGCAGGTATCTATGGAGTCCAAAAATAAAATCTGAATACCTTTTAAACTGTGAAATCAAGGAAGTTAAATACCCAGCGAATTAGGAGTTCATACATAGAGGATAAAATGAATAAGAAGCTTTACCGCAGCTAAACAGAGTCCTTGCTTAGTTCACACTTGCAATACTGTGACACTGTGCAGATTTCCAGCCCTTCACTGGATAAAAGTTAAATTGGCTATGGAACAGATTCACCAGTATGTTACTAAACTAAAACCATATTCCCAGGACTATAGATTTTTTGAAGGAGTGATTGATTGAAGCTATTAGGATTTTGAACGGTGGATGAGAGAAATAACTTCTGCAGAAGGGAAGTCGAGGATAAGGTGATGCAACAAAACCAGGAAGCAGGTCTTTACAAATTCTACACAAAAACATAACTTGAAAAAGTTTGGAACCTTCACCACAACGAATGGTTGCTGCTAATTCAAATGGTAATTTTACCAGCCAAAGATATGAAGTGAGGATAGGTAAATAGAGTTAATATTACAGATCATCAATTATCTCAGTGTAGAATTGATTCAAGGAGCTGTATGTATGTGTTTCATTCTTTGTTCTAAAGATTATTTTGAAGGTAAAATGGTTTTTAATTTACTGTTGACTGTCAATACAACACTTATTTTGGATATTTTTAGCTTTTAGTGCAGTACGTCAGTATCAAAGAGTTCTGAAGAATGTGAGCTAAATCAGGAAGCAGATACATGTGTCATGGGGAGTCAGCCTGGGCGCAGCCCTCCTTCCTCAACAATCATCAGGCTTGTTCAGGACAGTGCGTATTATATACAGCTGCAAGAAAGAAGTTTGTGAACCCTTAGCAACTACCTAGTTTTCTACATTAATTACTCCCAAAATGTGGTCTGATCTTCATCTATGTCACAAAAATGGACAAACACGATCTACCTGAACATACTTTTCACGTCCTTCTCGAACACATTGTTTTGTCATTCACAGTCCAGGCTGGAAGAAGAATGTAAAACCTTATATTTAATAACTGGTAGAACCTCTTTTAGCAGCAATAACCTCCACCAAACGTTTCCTGTAGCTGCTGATCAGACTTGCACAACAGTGAGGGAGAATTATAGACCATTCCTCCACAGAAAACTGTTTCAGTTCATCAATATTTCTGGAATACCTTGCAGGATCAGCCCTCTTCAGGTCATGCCACAGCATCTCATTTGGGTTAAGGTCTGGACTCTGACTTGGCCATTCAAAAGCACAAAATTTTCTTCTTTCTAAACCATTTTGTTGTTGATTTACTCTTGCCTTTTGGATCACTGTCTTGTTGCATCATCCAACTTCTACTAAGGTTCATGTGACAGACCACTACCCGGATATTCTCCTGTAAAATGCCTTAGTACAATTCTGAACTCATTGTTCCCTCAACGATTGCAAGCTGACCAGATCCTGAGGCAGCAAAGCAGCCCCAAACCACGATGCCCCTTCCACCATGCTTCACAGTTGGGATGAGGTTTTGGTGTTGGTGTGCAGTGCCCTTTTTCCTCCAAACATAATGGTGTGCACTTCTGCCAAAACGTTCAACTTTTGTGTCATCTGTCCACAGAACATTGTCCCAGAGGTTTTATGGAACATCCAGGTAGTCTTTTACAAATTTGAGACGTGCAGTGATTTTTTTTTGAGAGCGGTGGTTTCCTCCATGGTGTCCTTCCATAAGCACCATTCTTGGTCAGTGTTTTTCTTATAGTGGACACATAAACAGACACTTTAGCAAGTTCTAGAGATTTCTGCAGGTCTTTTGCTGTTACCCTTGAGTTCTTTTTCATCTCCTTCAGCATTGCGCATTGTGCTCTTGGTGTGATCTTTGCAGGACACCCACTCCTGGGGGAGTAGCAACAGTAATGAATTTCCTCCATTTATAAACAATTTCTCTTACTGTGGACTGAAGAACACTCAGGTCTTTAGAAATGCTTTTGCAACGTTTTCCAGCTTCACGTATCTTTACAATTCTTCTTCTGAAGTCCTCTGAAAGTTGTTTTGATTGAGGCATGGTGCACATAAACAGATCTTTCTTGAGAAGAACAAGCTTTGTCAGTAACCTGACTTTGTGTGTCTTTTTTACAGGGCAGGGCACCTCTACAACCCACACCTCCAATCTCATCTCATTGATTGGAACACCTGACTCCAAATAGCTTTCATAGAAGGCATTACCCCACAGGTTCATATACTTTTTTTTAACCTACACTGTGATTGTTTAAATGGTGTACTCAGTACTGACGAGAAGAAATACAATTGCTTGCATGTTACTAGTTTAGGCACATTGCGTTTGTCTATTGCAACACACACAGAATGCTGGAGGAACTCAGCATACCAGGCAGCATCTATGGAAAAGAGTAAACAGTCGATGTTTGTTCTTTTCCATAGATGTTGTCTGGCCTGCTGAGTTCCTCCAGTATTTTGTGTGTGTTGCTTGGACTTCCAGCATCTGCAGATTTTCTCTTATTTGTGTTTGTCTATTATTGTGACTTAGATGAAGATCAAACCACATTTTATGAGTAATTAATGCAGAAAACCAGGTAATTGCTAATGGTTCACAACTTTTTTTCTTGCCACTGTTATTTCAACCCCAAAAGTGATCAGATTTAAATTTCTGCATATGCCCCTTCAAAAAGTAGCAAGTGATGCCAAGTTGCCAAACTTGAAAATCTATGTTAATTTTAAGGAAAGGCCATGGCTTTGATACTGGTCACTTTACAATGACTCCTGATCTTGAGATAGTGAAAATGCTGCACTTGCTTACTTTGTTTGGTCCTGAAGTACTAACATCAGTTACACAGACACTGAATTCAGCATATGGCAGACATGATAGCAGATCTGATAATGGCAGCATTGGCAATGAAGCACCACAGCTCTTGTCACCTGAAGAAATTAACCTGTAGTTTTCCTCCTGTTCATCTACACTGCTGGAAATCAATTCTAATAAATAAAAGTAATGATGTTCCTTCAAAAGGAAATTGGTTCAGCACATGAGGAAAGCTATGGGGTAAGAACAAAGAAATGAGACTGTTTGGATTGTTCCACAATGAGCAAGCAGAGATGCTGTAGGATGAATGGCCTTCTCTTGTGCAATTAAAACTATAGCAGATCACTATGATAGAATAAACTTTGAAGACACTGAGCTTAATAAGCGAAATTCTTTTCTCACTCCAGACTTCTCTGCTAGTTCATTATTACAAAAGTACAAAGTCTAATACAAAAATTTCTTTTTCGAAATTAGAAAAATCACAAATAATTCAGAGACTTCATATAAAATACCAGAACAAAGCTGAATCACTATTTGCTTCTTACTGCTGAAGACAAGGTGTTAATGAATATCAGAAGTTAAATTCACACAAACTGGACTTGCCATAGTGATGAGCACAGAGCAAGTTTCTCAAAAGTACAATGTTAAAACTCTTGACAAAAAGAGTTTCTAAAATTATCTCGGTCTTCCAGATGACTCCAAGTCATGACTCCATACCTTTGCTAAGGATATTTAGATTTACAGAGAATAACGCAGTACTCTGCTGTTGGATATATTATAAGATCAAGAGGAGGAATAGTACAGAGAATTTGTAGGAGTGAACTTGTAAGCTAATACTTTGCAGCAAGCTGCATCACTTCATTACACAAAGTCTTTTATATTAGATCTTCAATAATCATAGGTGCTTCACCTGGTCTATTTTCCCTAAGCATCATTTTGAAGCACATAGAAATTTCCACACAGAATCTGAAAGTTTGGGAAGAGACAGTAGAACACAATACAAAGGCTACTTAAAGGTGAGGAAAGATCAACAGATAGCTTTATCTTTTCCTAAAAAAAAAGCAAGATTTTAAAGCAGCAAAAACAAAGAAAGAGGGAGATGTATCTAAGTATTCCCTTGTGCTCTCATGTTTAGTCTCCCCTTCCCCCATGGATTATATCTGAGATAGACTCAATGCTTTGATAAGAAAGATTGTTTTATAAAACACAGAAAGGGTTCTAAAAGGATACATGGCAAAACAGCTTTGTCACCAACTATGATGCACACAGTGCTTGGAGAAATGAGACAAGGAAATATTGAAAGACATCAGCAATGCCATGCAATCAAAGTAAGGACTTTGGAATCAGATTTATTATCAGACTCCCCTTATAACATCTTTGTACTCAAAGGTCATCAGAACACTTGCTCAAAAAGGACTCAAAAGTCATGAAACATCTTAAGGGAAAAATATATGTGCATTGTAAAATAACAATGAGATAACTCATTACTATTGCAATCCTCACATCAGTTTTTGAGCATCCCCTCCCACTTGACACAAAAAAGTTTAATTATCGAGATGATAAAAGTTTTTTTAAATTAAATCTATTGTAACACCCTCAGTGAAATACTTAGAAGTATCAATTAAAGAATCTGTTGTAATTTCAAGACCTGTTGTACTAGTGAAGTATAATTCTTTATAAACCATCCATCTAACTTGAAAGTTATTGTAAGCTATTTTGAAAACAGCATTAAATTTTGTTGAAGTTCAACCATTTCCTACAACTGAAACAAATTTCTCATGTGGACATAAAGGGAGGAACCACGTTCCATAATTGTAGGGAGACTCTCTACTAAATGTGGTAGTAGATCACTGATACTCTAGCCAAATGAACTGAGGCAATAACAACTCACTGTAAATTTAAGTTTCCCCATAAGGGAAGGTTCTAAAACCATGTTTTAAACATTTCTTCCTATCATTAAAAAAAATTATCATTTCCCCAAATGTATTTTTTTGTAGTCAACTGTTTGGAAATGTATAACTATCCCACTGCAACAGAGTTAATTCCATTTGCTTGTGTATGGTTATCCAAGTGGTAATATGAATGAAGACACCATTCAAAAGTCTATAGAGGCAGTGTGGACAAAAAGTCCTCAGATTGATTCCTTGTCTCTATTGAGTTATTAAAGCATACCCTGGTTATGAAATATACAACAACAAACTGTTATGTCACTAAATAAGAAGTTGAAGGTGGGACTGAGGAATGCTGCAATTAGCCAGGACTTCTATCAATGACCCTATTTAAAGAGCAATTAGCTGTGTTCATCTCTGCAAGATCACCAATTGAAAACTGAATTGGCCCAGCTGTGAAAAACTACAGTTTAAAAGGTCCATGATACTCACCAGGATGATTTGCACAAAAATGGCCAAAAAGTAGCATTTTAATGAAGGGTAAGGCAAGCTGACACATCAAAACACTTTTGCTGCAGGGATAGCTGGGAGCTTATGAAGATTTAAAAAAGTTTTGATTAAAACTTTCTATTTAATAACGTTATAAACAGGAAGAATTTTAGAATTGAGTATTGTAAAAGTTAAACAAATCTCAATACATCAAAGATAGAAGGAAATTATAATAATTTGAACTTTTCTATTTTCTTTGCAAATGACAAGTGCACCAATCTTAATTATGAATTTCTTTTCCTGGGTTTTTAGTGCTGAAATTAGAATATAATTGTACTTGGTCCTCTCTAGAAACTTAAACTTTTAATTTCAAATACGTTTTTACAATCCAGGTTTAGCAACACTCCAATTAGATTTTGATTGAACACTGGGAATGTATGCAGAAGAAATTGTAACTAATTGTTCTTGAGAAGTGATTAGAAAAAGGAAGATGTTAAGGAACTACTGAAGATGGCCAGAGATACATCTTTGTTAATTGCCAAGTGTAAAGGCAGCACAAATGGAAGGCTGTGCTAAAGTTTATGAAGAAGACAGGATGCAGAAACCCACACAATAGAGCAGAATTGAAAACCACAAGGAGTGAGTATCATGCAAATCTGAAGGCAGGAATTAGGTAAAGAATTTATAAATGCAAAGAATTTTAAATCAATTTGTTAGGGATGACATGCCAGTGGACAAAGGTGAGAAAACTATTCAATCCAATTACGCTGTGTATAAGAGTCGAGCTCATGAACCAGATAAGTTGTCATATGAAATAAAAATAAGGAGGTGACCATGAGAAAGATCAAATCAGGAATTGACAAAGGCATTATTTGAAGGTTTTTACAATATTATGAAATGCATTCTGGCCAGGAGCCACTGAATATTGGTATTGGATCAGATGTGAAGGTTTGAAATCTGACTCAAAATTAAATCAAAGTAAATTTATCATCAACATATATATATGCCACCATATGCTACCTTGAGATTCATGTTCTTGCAGGCATTTACAGGAAAGTAAAGACATCAAAAGAAGAGTAGGGATGGCAAGACACCCTTACGAGAATGAAGAGTATGCTGACCAACACTAAACTAGGCATGACAACCCGCCTCAGAGTACTGAAATGTTACGTTTATCCAGTTATGTTATATGGATCAGAATGTTGGACAATATCTAGTAACATGAGGAAACAAAATTGAAGCAGCAGAGATGTGGTTTTTGAGGAGGATGCAAAGAATATCATGGACGAAAGTGAGTCAGTAGGTTGTAGAATCAGTTCAGAGTTGAGGCAAGTGAAATTATTCATGCTGGTTCAGGAGTCTGATGATTGTAGGGTAATAACTTCCTGAACCTAGGATATAAGGCTCACATGGTAACTTGTAACATAGCCGTTATCACAATGCTATTACAGCTCATGGTGTCGAGTTGAAATCCAATGTCATCTGTAAAGGAGTTAGTACATCCTCCATGTGGAATGCGTGGGTTTTCTCCTACAGTCCAAGGACATACTGGTTAGTAGGATCTGGTCACTGTAAATTGTCCTGTGATTAGGTTAAGGTTAAATCAGGGGTTGCTTGGCGGAGTGCCTCAAAAGGCTGGAAAGGCCTGTTCTGCACTGTATCTCAATGAATGAATAAATAAATGCATAACTAAATCCACCTCCTGCCTGATGGTAGTAATGAGAAGAGTGCATGGCCTGGATTATAGGGGTCCTTGATGATGGATGCAGATTTCTTGAGTCAGTGGTGCTTGTAAATTTGCTCAGTGGTGGGGACAGATTTGCCTGTCACTGGATTTAGATTCCTATTTAACATAAGACGACTTGGGAAGGTGAATGGGATGTTTCAGATGGGAGTAGAAGAAAGACTATTCATTTGATGTCAGATAGCACAGCAACAATAATAGTGCAGGAGGTGAAGCTGAGTATCATCATTCTACGTATTAAATTTGATTGCTTTCGAAGTATACAACTAAGAAAAGTTGGAATCTTTGTGGAACACTGTTTATAACAATAATGTGATGCTTTCATAACTAAATGGCTGATAGCCATGTAGGGCTTACAGTGCCTTGAAAAATTATCCAGCCCCCAATTCTTTGTCCACCTAAATGAGAATTAAAACCAGGGATTTTGATCAATTTAACTGAGAATTTTTATTTGTGAACCACATTTTCCTTTTTCACAGTAGAGCCCAAAAAAACTGGCAAAATTGTAAAGCATGAAAAAGCTAAAACTTCAAAAACTGAAATACCAGCAGTTCAAAAGTATTCATCCCCCTTTGCTCAGCAGTTAGTTCAACCACCTCTCGTAGCTATTACAGCCAGTAGTCTTTTTGGATAAGTCTCTAATAATTCTGCACAACATGATGGAGCAAAATTTGCTCATTCCTCCTTGCAAAATTGCTCAAGCTGTGCCAGGTTAGTTGGGGAGTGGCAGTGGGCAGCAATCTTGAGGTCTTGACAGAAATGTTCGATCGGGTTGAGGTCAGGAAACTGACTCGGCCACTCAAGCACATCAATTTTCTTCATTTGAGGCCACTCCATGGTTGCTCTGGCAGTGTGCTTTGGGTCATTGTCCAACTGGAAGAAGACAATCCTCTCCAGTTTAAGCTTACTGGCAGAGGACAAATCTTGCTCCATCATGTTGTGCAAAGCTAGTGGAGTCATCCAAACAGACTACTGGCTGAAATAGCTGTGAGAGGTGGTTCAACTAAGTACTCAAGAAAGGGGGATGAATACATTTGAACTGCTGACATTTTCATTTTTGAATTTTTAATTTTTCACATTTACAATCCTCCCTGTTTTTTTGGGCTCTGCTGTGAAAAAGCAGCAGATGATTCACAAATTTAAAAAAATCTCAGATTTATCAAAATCCCTGGTTGTAATTCTCACTTGTGTGAGCCAAAAGGTTGGGGGCAGAATATTTTTCAATCCACTGTATATATTATACATGAGATCTTGATCTAACAGCAAAATCTGCCAATGTTAATGTTGAAAATTTTAGCCATGATAACAGTAAAAAAAATGGTCAAACTGCAAGGCCAAATTCCAGCAAAACTCTGATCAGTAAACACTACAAAAAAATTTCCTGGCACAACAGAAACAAAAATAGAGAATTCTTGATTCATATGTTGACTATTATGCTTGAAAATGTGAGATGAGAAAATGTCTGCAGAAAAATTTGGAATATACAGAATGCCAAATAGAGCCTAGTGAATTTTTTTTTTTTAAAAACAGAGATACAACATGGTAACGGTGCTTTCCACACAATAAGCCTGTACTGCCCAATTACAGCTACGTGAACAATTAACCTACTAACCCGTACATTTTTGGACAGTGGGAGGCAACCAGGGAACTCAGAGAAAACCCATACAGTCACAGGGAGAGCGTACAAATGCTTTACAGACTATGGTGGAATTAAACCTGGATCATTGACAATCCAATAGCATTATGCTAATCACTGTGCTCCTCCAAGAGAACCACAAACTTGTCATGGTTTGGAGGCTTGCGTGCCTCAATGACCCGGAGAGCTATGTTGGCTGGAGTCAGGGCTTTATGCTTTGGCTCTTGGAAGGGTCACCCATGCCGAACAGGTCAAAGGGTAGAGGACAAACTAAAAGTTGTCCACTGATTCTCCAGGTTCAGGGGCTCAGCTCAGAGCTAACAACCCTGACCGGAAAAACAAAACTGTTACGGAAACAGCAATGAAAATCCTTCTACATCTGACTGTGATGGTATTCCTGAGTCTCCACACGGGACTTGCATGACTGAGAGTAGTGAAAACAGAGAAGCTACTGTCATGGTGAAGGAAGCCCTGACCACCACCAGAGATGGAGGATCTTCATTGCTGCCCTAAATGCCCGCGGCATAACAGGCAAATACAATCACTATGCTACTGTGCTGCCCCAAATCTATTTCTCTGAAGCTACTGGCGAGGCACCCATTTACCTAATTGACAAGTTCTTGCCCTTATAAGTCAGAGTCTTTAGTTATAGTTCACCTTCACTCATTTAATTCTTCCACCATGGTGTTGAACTATTGAAGATGATAAAGGATAGATCTGACTGGCAAGGAACTTAATAACTGTTATTTATGGCTTATTCAGATGCAAAACTTCTTGTGCCCAGATATGCAAGATTTGTTAGATATAAAGGATATCCTCAACAAAATTAGGGTAAGTTTCTCAATAGTTGAGGGGTGGAGCATAACATAAAGGTGAAAGAGAACAGCTCCATGTTGAATTCAAAATTGTGGCTCAGTTGGTTGAGCTTCATTGAAGCAGTTTGGGTACCACTGCATGCACATTAGCTGAGATGATCAGGAGTGCAATCACTGGGCTCCACAGGAGGATTCCATCAACATTTCTAATCAAACTTTAGTCTGTATGTACTTATCATCAGCATTTTCTGCAATTACTAATGTGTTATCTGTCTAACCCATTAGTCAATATTACAAGAACAGATTTCCTTTTGGGCATCTGTCACTGTTTTTGGAAAAAGTAGGATATGGATTCCTAAATACTTACTTGTAGAAGATTCCCTGATACAAAAAATGACAACTTGTTGTCTCATCTCGAAGGGCCACTGGAAATAAATGGCAAAATGGGTGCTAATGTACATGGAAATGAATGATATGATCAGTCAGTTCATTTATAATTGCAGGAGAACAATGAGCACTAAAATCAGCAAAATGTCCTTTCTCTGCAACAGCTCCTCAGAGAATGAGTAAAACTGGTAGGCTTTTGAATGGGAGCATTTTTCAGACTGAAGTAATCCATTATATTTGTGGTCCAGAGCATTGAACTACAGGGTATTTTCCATTTACTTTAACTTTGCAAGTTATTTCTTCCACTCCACCAATTCAAATGTATTCACACATCATTCAACAAACTATTTCTGGAATGAATGGGGGTTGGACAGTTCAAGATTTCAGGTCAGATATTGCTTTCATTGTTATGAAGGTTATAAAGATTTGAAAAGTCCCAGGTTCAAAAATTTTATTAGGTGGCTAACCTAAGGTGAAGAGAAGGGCAGGTGGGGGAGGGGCGAACTAAGAAGCTGGGACAGGGGAGGTGGAAGAGGTAAAAATTTCTCTGCAAATTCTACCATCTTCAACAGGATCCTACCACCAAACACATCTTTAGCTCCCTCCTAACTTTCTGCTTTCTGCAGGGATTACTCTCTCCATGATTCCCTTATCCATTCATCCCTCCCCACTAATCTCCCTCCTAGCACTTACCTCTGAAAGTCAAAGAAGTGCTACACCTGCTCACTCACCTCCTCTCTCATCTCCATTCAGCGCTCCAATCAGTCCTTCCAGGTGAGATAACATTTCACCTGCAAGTCTGTTGGGGTCACCTACTGTATCCCATGCTCCCGATGTGGCCTCCTCTACCTCAATGAGGCCACTCTCAGGTTGGAGGAGCAACACCTTATGTTCTTTCTGGGTAGTCTCCAACCCAATGGCACGAACATTGACTTCTCTAACTTATGGTAATTTTTCCCCTCCTCCTCTCTCTTCCTCCATTCCCACTCTGGCTCCCCTCTTCCCTCTTCTCATATGCCTACTTCTTTCCTCTAATACCTTTTCTCCTTCCCTTTCTTGCATGATCTACTTTACTTTCCTATGTTCTTCAGTCCTTTACCTCTTCCACTCATCTCCTCCCAGCTTCTCACTTCATCACTCTCCCTCACTCACCCTCCTCCCCCCCACCCCAACTTGGCTTTTCTAATCACCTTCCACCTTGTACTCCTTCCACCTCTTTATTCCAGCTTCTTCCCCCTTCCTTTCCATAGATGCTGCTGAACCTTCTGAGTTCCTCCAGCATCTAGTATGAGTTACTCTAGATTTCCAGCATCTGCAGAATCTCTTGTATTCATGATTTTTTTTAATCTGGGAAAGGGCTATATCCTCTGGACTTTAATGAAGAATTAATAAGGTGTGAGGGTACTTGGAAGAATTGAACCCAGGATATAGTAGAAAATTCACAAGAGGCAACAAAAAAAGATATGTAGAGGAAGGAGGACACTGGAGGTCTACCAAGGGTTTGGCAAGAAATGTTATAAATGGGGGCAATGTAAGATGTGCGTGAGGGAGCAGAAAATTTTGGAGGGCAAGTATGGGAAGTGAGGCATGTGGATAGGGAGGCAGCAAGACATGAGGCAGGCTGGTGAAGACAGAAGGAGGATAAGGAAAGAGGGCACACAGAAGAGATAAAAGAGTCAATAAGAGAAGAGAGGAGATAAGCAAGTATTAAAAGTGACATGGAACAGTGGGGAAAAGATGATGAGAGTGGAAAAGAGGTTGGGCGGAAGACAAAGGTCAGAGTGGGTTGATCTGGGGAAGAATTAGTAAAGGAAGACTGAGAATTAAGAGTGGCTGGAAAAGAGACATGTTGAAAGGTGGAAATAGGGTAGGAGAGAAAAGTTGCTAGAAGGAAGGAAGGAAGAAATGGGGAGGAGAGGAAGGGTCTAAGTAAGAAGGAAGGGTCACAGATACAGAGAGGCAGCAAAAGAATGACAAAAGCAGGAGATAAATGTGAAGGAAATACTGGGAGATAGATAGAGGAATCAAAAAAAGGTGGAAAGAGTTAAAAGACAATGGAGTCGAGGAATTGATAGTAAACGTCCAATGGGGAAGTTCTATTCTTCAATTTTCTACAAAGAGCAACATTCAAGAATAGAGCAGTAACAAGATCAGGTAACAAGTTCCCAACACAAAAATAGTCCTTATTTTCAGGAGAAAAAGGGACCAAATGTGTATTCAATACCATAGGAATACTAGGAATAAGAAGAACAGATATCTGCTTTGTAACACAATTAAAGAAGTCACAGGCATCTCACAAGGCCAGGACATGTTAGGATAAGGTCAAATTCTCAGCAACAAAAATAACACTGGCAGTTTAATAGTTGGTCAACACTTGTCCACACCTTTTCTAATGTCAGGATTTTTAAAGTTTATGATACAAAATTTTTACAAGGTTAATCTCTACCGATTACTTTATGCAGTGCTGTCAACTTACCAGAATTTCCAGATCTACAGACAGTATATTGAAAAGTGAAATCAAAAAGAATATTTTTGTGATATTATGTATCATCAAGCCTCATAATAGATTTGTGTGATCAACGTGTTTTATTTTAAAGATACAACAGTTATCACACCCGGGTACAAACACAGTCTAAAAGGCAAGTTTGTTATTGGTGCTAGGGGTAAATATACTAAATTTTGCTCAGTACTCCAGAACTGACAGAGACTGAGCCTGACAGTGTGAGGGAGCTGAATTAGCACAATGACAAATATTGTCAGGAGGTTCACCTTAAATAACTCTGTATAAGGTGACTGGACATGAATTTGACCTGCATTCATTCACAGCACAAAAGCCCATATTACAAAACAAACAAGGATGGAAAATATAGGAAACAAGAAAAAGCAAAGTCAAACCTGGAATGTAAAAACCTGTAGCCTTTATGTGGAAAGAGAAACTAAAGGAAATAAGCCATTCTGCATTTCTGAAGTATGGGAAAAGGACAAGTTAGAATCTGAGATCACCATGCAGTGCGCTTGGATTTACACACAATTAAGATGCAGTGAGAGCGAGTATGTAGGCTGGGGCATAGTAGCTTAGAGGAGCAAAAAGGAAGTCCAGAGAAGCAGATTATAGTTTCACTGATAAACTAGATGAAACTTAAATTAACTGCATGCTAATTAAGTCTCCTCACACCATTGGGCTCAGTAACTCTTCCTGGCTGATTCCCATTGGCAACAACACTAATAATTTAAATATGTACAGAAACTATAAATAGAAAAATAATGCAATTTATAAATAAGTGGGAGATCAGTTTTGATCTTGACCCTTTAAGAAATTATATTCACAAAGTAGTATCTTTCAAAGTGTGTTTGAAAGACTAAACTAATCCTTCTCCAAGTACTTGAAACATAGGAAACATTGAAATGAAGTACACCAATAAAACCATTT
This sequence comes from Mobula birostris, assembly GCF_030028105.1. NCBI lineage: Eukaryota > Metazoa > Chordata > Chondrichthyes > Myliobatiformes > Myliobatidae > Mobula > Mobula birostris. The sequence goes on along the minus strand of NC_092380.1, from coordinate 63,142,451 downwards.
GGACTGAGTAGTTCTGAAGCCTGTGGTTGTGCATAGAATTTCAAATTCAGCATGTTTTATAGTGGTGCAAAAGGTATTTCCAGCATTTGGGGATGGAGATATTCCCAACCCTTAAAGGGTAAAAGGAAATAATGCACAACATGCAAGACATCACTTGTTCATCAGTTTGAAGTCTCAACAGTTGCCATAGTGAAGAGTTTTCTCTCTCTTCCCCCCTCAAATGCACAGCACAGATAGACCTCAGTGCAGTGAATTGCATAAACACAAGATTTTATTGCAACATCAACATGCAGGAGATCATGGACTCTGGGAACACTGACGGTAAAGGCCAACAAGGGCACAACACAACAAGAAATCTTTTGAACGAATATAAGATATTTTGCTTTCCTTCCATCCATCATAATTTTTAAAAAGATTCATTTAAAATCACTTTACAGTTCACAAATATGAAAAGAGAAACATTTGTCATATTAAACTGTTGGACAGGTGTCAGTGCAAACAATACGAAGTCCAAGATTGATTCTCCCAACAGTCACCCAATCCTAAATTTAACAATCCAATAATGAAGGGTATTCCACAAGTGAAGATTTTCTCTTATTTTACAGAGCAGCATTTATATCTTCTATATGGTGCTTATTAGTAGAAAAAAAGTACCTCAAAAGAATTTGGGCTTCGATTTCCATTATGTGTTTCAAAACAACATGATTTTCCTGTCCTTGTTAATATGACAAAGCCATAGAACTGAATTTAGTATCCATTAAACTAGTTCAGTTCATTACCTATTGACAATACTTGCAGTTAATATTTTGTGTGCTAAATTAATCAAATGGAAACATATGCTACTGCATAAAGACAGTGATAGAATCAAACATATTGGTAAGTGACCAGAGTAATGCCTGAAATATCTGGATGAGAAAGAGTTATTCACAGTTCCACTACAGCAGGTATTACTCTGTGTCACAAAAATACAGGGTTGTAAAGAGGTTAATGAAGATCTAATGTAGTGTAGAATTTCCAAAGATTTACTTTTCTTGGATTGAGCTTCAAACTGGTTGAGATTCTGTTTGTTGCAAGGCATGACCTCTGGTCTTTGTCCATGAAGTTCTCTTTGTGGAAGTAACTCCATGAGTCGCCGGACAGAACTTTCAGATCCCAGATACACTTCAGCAAACCTATGCAGAAAATAGAGTAGACAAAAAGAAAAAAAAATCTATTATTCATCACAAAACAGTATTTCTACAGATTTTTTTCTCAACTTTGAAGGGACTGATTCTTGCTAATTAGTGTGTTGTATGCCTTCCAGCAGCTTCATATTTTCTTTGTCCAAAATCCATTTTCATGCAAAGGTCAGAAAGAGCATCAGCATACATTTGTCGAACAATCAAATTCTATCCAATCTTCACGAACTATCTACCTATATATTTTTTTCAGCAGATGACGTTGGTTCAAATGGTAACTCCTGCTAATTTTGCCTTTGCCAAATAGATGCTTTAACTGTACTAACTGAAATTGCAGGGTGGCACTGGGCAGTTTAGCAGAAAAAACAAACTGGTGTGCATACCTGCCAATTAGTTCGCCTGTGCCATATTCAGTTTTTTACCTATTAAAAAACTTTCAACAGATAATAATCAGAAGTTCTTTGCTCTGACTGCTATCCTGGAAATTAGCGGTTGAAAGTGAACAAAAACATCACAATCTAATGTTAACAGCCTGTTAACATTCACAATCCAAACTCTTACTTGGAAATGAAAACTTAGACAATGCTTGAATTGTGTGAGAAAAGCTGAAGGAAAGAATGTGTATGCATGTCTGTCTGTGATAATTGGGGGAATGTGGGTAGCAGTGTGTGGGGTACAAGAACAGAAGCCTCCAGTTTATTTTTATTGTATTTTGTATATTCCTATGCTGCAATCCAGGAAGATGTGCCCCACTCCAAGTTACATTCTGATCTGATAAAGTTCAGTTCTTTTCATGATCTCTGCAAAAATTGCCAATAACTGAAAGACAAAATTGACTGTATAGAAGTATACAGTAGCAGTCTTCATTTTAATCTCAATTAGAGCAAAATTAACTACTCCCTCCTACTTTATTTGTTGATATTACCGGTACTCACTGCTGACAATTTCTGTTACAGTTCTGCAAGTACCAGACAATTACTACCGCTTTAACAAGATTATTTAACTGTGAAGGCAATGTAGCCAAATCCAGTTTTGTCCTTAGGACAGAGCTTTGCTAATGTCCTAGGGAATCACTCAAGAGCTTGTGTTAGTCATGGGTCTTCTTGATCTGCACACTATTATTCATTTGGTCACTGTTGGCCTCATTTTTTATTCCTCAATTGCTATGTCAACCCTTCTTTTACCTTCTCATGTGCATCAATGATATTTTACTTTTAATTTTTTAAGGTATCTGTTTAATCACCAATTATCACATTTAAAACATTAGTATATTTACCGCTCTAAATTCTCAATAAAAAGTATGCTTCTCATGTTCACATTCACTGATGTCAATGCACAGGTTAAATCCAGTGTTGGAAGAGCAATTATTTTTCCCAAGCAAAAAGGTTCAGATTTTCAATATTCACTTTGGAATGAATAAGCATTTTTTCACTTCAATAACTGGGCTAATTGCATCAATTCCTGAATAAGATACAAACTAAAAATGCACAATTGCAGAGCTAGTCCTTAAACATCCATAAGAAGATGTTGCCCAATGGAATGTATACAAGCCAATTAATATTGCCATCACGATAATGCAAGTGAAATATACACCATGGAAATGGCTGAGCAGACAACAAACAACCTTAAGATAAGTAATCATGAAACAGAATTTCAAAGGGCTAATCTCTACACAATCCCTTTGGAAACCTAGCTGTGGCACAGCAACTTGATTCCTTCCCAGTAGGTACCACATTAATGACACTAAGCAAGTTATGAATTTCCAGCCACTAAACGGATATCACTACGTCAATGACTCCAGTTCAGGAACATAAGTGGTAAGCTGATTTTTTTTTTAAATGATAATCCATACTTTGATGTGTGAGGAAGTGGCTGTGATTTCCTGGCTTTTGATAAATTATCACACTGTTATTCCATTGAGTTATCACAAGACTGGTGTTCCATTATGACACATTAACGTAATCTGTATTAATTGCATTCAGTGCCAGAAATCACCTGAATCAGACATTATCCTCCTGACAAGGGAGATTATTACTGTGTACAAAGCACTAATAATGCAAGAACAGGCTCCCTTGTGCAATTACCAACAATAAAATTATGCTCTAGCTCTCAGCATTTTATTTCTACATAAATTTTGTGGCATTCATCATAATTTTAAAAACAAGCTAGTTAAGGATGAGAGTTAAATGTAAAGGGACAAGATATCCAACTGCAGAATTTCATTTTACCAGTATGTGGTAAAATTATTCCTGAAGCACCGGCAATGCACTCAAGCTCAATTAATGTTGCTACCATGTTAATGAAATTGAAATTTGTACCATGGAGACAGCAGAGGCTCTGAATGCACTCACAGGCCCTAATCTTAAATAGCAGTACAGCAGATTTTCAAAGATTCTATCCACAACTACACCACTGTTGGGAAACCTAACAGTAATAAAGCAACATTATTCTTTTCCAGAAGTTGATGAGGTAGACCTCCTGTAAGTTATTTTTATAAGGCTCTGATGCCACCATCTTGGCTAGGTGGCCCATCTCCAAAGTACAAAGTCCCTTCAGTCACTGGAAACAGCCAGTAGCTCAAGGAAAAATCTGTTCCAAATCACTGAGGTAGTTCTCTTTCAAAACTATAACTTTGAGCTCTCATTAGTTTAAAAAAAAATCACATCCTTGTGTAGAGTGGGATAAGCCCCCAGAACTGCATCAAGTTGAGAAGCTGGAGACTAGCTGGACCAGAGCGTTCAGATTCCCTGTTGTAAAACGGAACAAATTATGCTGCTGCTACTATGTTCTAGCAACCAGACTGAAAAACCCAAATAATTTTAGGAGGACAGAATATCTTGGCTCATTAAAATGGATGTGCTTTATCTGACAAATAGCAAACTTAAATAGCTGGACTAGTTTGAAATAAGTGGCCTCTTTCTGAACATAAAACTAAATGGCAGTAATAGGAACCTGAATTTAAAAGAGTGGATTCCAATTTTCCTCTTGTAGTGTAATGCCACATATCATAGCAGCCTTCTGTAACATAACCAGAGGACAACTCACAATCTATAACTACAATCTATAACTCACATAGACAAATTTATTACTGCATTGTGACTAGGTGTTCAAATACAACAGACATCACAATGAAACTTGATCACAGCCTTATTCAATAACAATACCATGCTGAGTAGTTAATAAGCAAAGCAACTGACTCTTCCTTTCATCAGCTTAAAGAATATGAACATAGTAAATGTAAGGTCTTTGTTCTGTGGGTGATAAAACTGAACATAATAAAAGTTCACGTTCCACAAACTTAAAGCATTGCCTATTAATGGGAATGGAATGGTTGAATTAGTAATTTGGAAGCCTGGGCGCATAATCCAGAATCAGGGTTCAAACTCTGGAGTGCTACTTTATTATCACCCGATGTAAATTAATTACTGTTTACTGATTTTCTTTGTCAAGAATATACTTATCAATTTGATTTCAAATAAAAAATAATCTGGATTTCCCTTTCTTTTTAGAAGAGGCCATTATACCATGTAGATTGTTGAAAAATTTTCCTTGCTAAGATGGCACTGGTGGATCACGGCAATGTTCTGGGCTATGTACAATACTTCTAAATATACCCCTTATGAGTTACTCTCACTGCAATCTGCGGCATGTTATTTCCCTTTAAGAAATGTACTTTTGAAGCAACTTAATGAACTACAGATTTCAAGATCTTCTGAAGGACTCAGTGGACTTCACTCTCAAGCAAGGAGGCTTAAGCGGATGAAGATACATCGACTTGGCCAGAGCGAGGCAGGAAGGGGCAGGGACTCCATCAGCCTGAAACGCAGAAGAATGAGATCCCTTCTATCCCCTCTATGCTCGCTTTGAGTGTCAAAACATGGAAGATCCATCATGAACTCCCACAGTACCCAATGATCCTGTGATTTCAGTCTCTGAGGCTGACGTGCGAGCATCCGTCAGGAGGGTGAACTGATGAAAGCATCCGGCCCACACGGGGTACCTGGCCAAGTATTAAAGACTTGTGCTGTTCAACTGGCTGGAGTATTCACTCAACACACACAAAATGCTGGAGGAATTCAGAAGGCCAGGCAGCATCTATGGAAAAGAGTACAGACGACGATTCGGGCCAAAACCCTTCAGCAGGGCTGGAGAAAAAAAGCTGAGAAGTAGATTTAAAAGGTGGGGGGGGGGAGGGCAGAGAGAAACACAAGGTGATGGTGTAATGCGAAGGGGGGGGAGGAATAAGGTAAAGAGCTGGGCAGTTGATTAGTGAAAAAGATACAGGGCTGGAAAAGGGGGAGCCTGATAGAACAGGACAGAGGGCCACGAGAAAAAAAGAGGGGAGGAGCAGAGGGAGGTAATGTGCGGGCAAGGAGATAAGATGAGAGAGAGAAAAGCGGATGGGGAATGGTGAAGGAGAGGTGGGTGGGGAGCATTACCAGAAGTTCGAGAAATCGATGTTCATGCCACCAGGTTGGAGGCTACCCAGATGGAATATAAGGTGTTGTTCCACTAACCTAACTGTGGCCTCATCACAACAGTGGAGGAGGCCATGGATAGACATATCGGAATGGGAATGGGAAGTGGAATTAAAATGGTGGCCACTGGGAGATCCTGCTCTTTCTGCCGGATGGAGCATAGATGCTCCGCGAAGCAGTCTCCCAATTTACGTCGGGTTTCGCTGATATACAGGAGGCCACACTGAGTTCTCTGACTGAGTATTCACTGAGCTCTTCAGCAGTCACTTGCTTCAAGCAGGCTTCAATTATGCAGGTGTCTAAAGAGGAAGGTGGTTAACCTGCCTCAATGCCTATTGTTCAATAGCACTTACATCCACAGTGATGAAGTATTTTGAGAGGTTGGTGAAGAAACTTCTTAACTTCTGACTGAAAAGCAACTTGGATCTGCTCCAATTTGCCTACTGGAGCAACAGGGGCACAACAGATGGCATTTCATTTGCTCTTCACTCAACCCTGGAACACCAGCATTGCAAAGATGCATACATCAGGATGTTCCTCATCAATTGCAGTTTGGCATTCAATACTAACTGACCAAGTCAGTTCAGATTGGCAAAATCATCTTCTCCACAATCTTCATCAGTACATATGCACCACAATGCTGTGTCAGACCCCCGATCTATTCGCTTTACACTTGTGACTGTGTGGCTAAGCACAGCTCCAATGTCAGTCAAGTTTGCTGACATCACTGTGGTAGGCTGAATCAAAGGTGCTGACGAATCAGCATATAGCAGGGAGACGGAAAATCTGAGTCAATGTTGCCACAACAGCCACCTCTTACTAAATGTCAACAAGACCAAGGAACTGAATATTAACTTCAGGAGGAGGGAACCCGAGGTCCATGTGTCAGTCCTCGGAGGATTAAAAGGTGAAGAAGGTCAGCAACTTTAAATTCCTCAGTGTTATCATTTCAGGCGACTTGTCCTGGGCCCAGCACATAAGAGCAATTATGAAGAATGTATGGCAGCACACCTACTTTCTTCGGAGTTCGTGAAGATTCAGCATGACATCTAAAACTCTGACAAACCTCTAAAGCTGTGTGGTGGACAGTATATTGACTGGTTGCATCACAGCCTGGTAAGGAAATGCCAATGTCGTTGAAGGAAAATTCCTAAAAAAAGCACTGGATAAAGCCCAGTCCATCATGGGTAAAGTCTTCTCCACCACTGAGCACATCTACACGGAGCATTGTCGCAAGAAAGCAGCATCCATTATCAAGGACCTCCACCACTCAGGTTTTGCTTTTTTCTCACCATTAGGAAAGTAGTACAGGAGCCTCACCAATGACATCACCAGTTTCAGGAACAGTTATTACTTCTCAACCATCAGGCTCTTGAACCAAAGGGGATAACTTCACTCAACTTCACTTTAAATCACTGAAATGTTCCTACAACCTTTGGACTTCCTTTCTCATGTTCATTTCATATGTTTTCAACATTTATTGCTTACTTATTATACTTCTTCCTTTCTTTTTATATTTGCACACTGGTTGAATGCTCTGTTGGTGTGGTCTTTCATTGATTCTATTATGGTTATTATTCTATTATGAAATGATTGAGTATGCCTGCAAGAAAATGAATCTCAGGGTTGTATATGGTGGCATATATGTACTTTGGTAATAAATTTACTTTGAACTTTTGAACTAACTGCTAGTAGGGAGGGAAATCTACAGTCCCTACTCAGTATGGCCTATAAGTAACCCAGACCCACATCAATGTAGCTGAATCTTAATTGTCTTCTTAAAGGGCTTAGCAGTACATTAATCTGTATCAAAACCATCATGTAATACCCTACAATATGGTACCTGAACTCCGCCACGGGCGGTCATAAGTCTGGCTGCGATAGGTGGAGGGTTGAGCACAAGGCTTGCAATTCCATCCCATAAAAACCCAGAGCTACAGAAACACCAGCTGAAGCTCCAAAGACCTCATTCCTGGGAGAAGAAGCTTTGAAGATGGGCTACACCTGGGGACAATTGAGGACACTGGTGAGTTGTTTGTTGGAGGCCTATGCTCCAGTAGGGGTGAGAGGCTAACACACACAGCACCTTCACTAGAAGGAATGTACCAGTTCAAGGCAGGGATTCACCACCACCAAGTCAATTAAGAAAGTACAGCAAATTCTAGTGTGGTCAGTGATGCTTACATCCAATAAGTGAATAATACACAAAAATAAAGTCTTCCAAATTAACTTTCTTGTTCAGAAACTAAGCCCTTTGTAATTATAAACATATATCATAGGCTCTACTTGTAAACATGAATCAATAGTAATTAACAACGAAATAGTCAACAAGTAATTATAAATCTATACCAGAGGCAGGGCATTTTTCAGAAAACAATGGCATCTCTGAAAACAGAATCAAAATTATTAATGACAACATAGAAATAAGACTACTGTTTCTTCATTATTGTCTGATTGTGGTTTTATTAATATTTGGCCAATAATTATAAAAGTTCCTTGGGGGAGCCAGCTATGATGAGAAAGACTGATCTCATGATGAAAAAGAAAGTCCAATGCAATATAGAAAAATACACTCTGTATTTAATCAGGTTATTTCACCTACCAATACCTAAAGTTCAGCAGGAATATAAAGTTGTAACATTATTTTTGAGGGGTGGGAATCATTTATCTATCTCACTTCCCAACTGATTGTTTTAAACTGAATAACAGACATCTTTGTAATTGACTATTCTTTATATATAAATAAAACCTTAAGTTGCTGTTGAAAACTTGCTCTGAAAAAGCATTTTCCAATTTTTCCAGATTTTCTTTGATTCATGTTGTTACACTTGGAATCTCATGCTGCCAGAACTTTTTATTTGAGATTTCTTTGTATCTGTTAGGATTCTAAAAGCCTCTATGAAAACGAACTTAAAGCATTGGTTGAATTGCTATTACAAAATAAAGGAAGCTGGAAAGTCTCAGCAGGTCAAGTAGCATCTGAGGAGGCAAAAGGTTTTATTAGCTTTTTCAAGACCTTACAACAGGACTGAGAGGAAAAACTACCAATTTATAGCAGTATATGGGTGGGCAAGGTTATGCTGTAGGGTTATCAATGGGAATCATTTGGGAAGTGGAAGAGGGGGAGATGGAACCAGGTACAGCAAAGGGGTGGAGACAGTGACCAAAAGGATAAGAAAATTAGGTGGACAGATGAGTGTATGTCTGTGGAAAGACAATGCTAGGATTATGGGAAAACAGAGACACCTCTTTCTCCCTTATTAGGGGGAGAGAGCGAGCCTGCGGTATATCATATACTGGGTGAAACACCAAGTCTTTGTGGTAACTGCAAGTCTGTGTCTTTGCTATTGCTTTGCTCATTCTTGAGTGCTTGATGGCAGGTGCCAATGCTTTTTTTTGCCGGTGAAGTGGGGGGGGGGGGGAATTGTTGCTTGCTGCCATTTACGCGCGGAAGGGAGGAGAGCTGGGGGGGGCTGCTTTGCGGGTTCTAACATTTAACTGTCGTCCATTCTTTGGGGCACTCCTCTATTTTCATGGATGGTTGCGAAGAAAAAGCATTTCAGGATGTACATTGTATACATTTCTCTGACATTAAATTGGACCTTTGAATTACGCAAAATTGGAAAGTTCAATGCTCATACCACTGAGTTGTAAGGTATCCAAGCAGAATACAAAGTGATGTTTCCAATTTGCATTTGGCCTCACTGTAACAATGGAAAATGCCAAGTTCAGACAGACCAGTGTAGGAGTGGGACGGAGAGTTAAAATGGCATGCAACTAGAAGCTCGAGCTGCCTGTTGTCAACAGAGCAAACTGATCACCTGGTCTTTGCCTGATTTCACCATGTAGAGTTCACTGGAAAATGTTGACAAGGTAACCATTTTTTGGAGCACCTGCGCCCAGTCCACAACAGACCAAGCTTTTCGCTGCGTGCCATTGTCATTCCTAGTGCTGTCCCACACCGACTTGTCTGTCCTTGACTTTCTCTTTGGGGTGGCATAGAAGAGTAGTGGTTAGCACAATGCTTTACAGTACCAGTGGTCCAAGTTCAATTACCACCACTGCCTGTAAGCGTTTGTACATTCTTTCCAAGACGTGTGAGTTTTGCTCCAGTTTCCTCCCGCAGTCCAAAGATGTACCTGTTGGTAGGTTAATTGGTCATTGTAAATTGTCCCTTAGTGGGCTAGGATTAAATTGGGGGTTGTTGGGTGGCTCAGCTCAAAGGACTAGAAGGGCCTATTCTGCATAATATCTCAATACATAAATAAATGAATAAATAAACAAACAAATAAATAAATAATTTCTCCATTACTACAGAGAGGTCAAACACATATAACTCTTTCACTGGGCTTGCATGCAAACTTAGCTCGATAGCTATCTAGGCTAACAGCCATAGGACTCAGTGGTGAGAAGGCCACCTTTATAAACAATGTACTTCTAGGGTTGGTGTGATTTGGGATTCAACTAAAAAGATGGGATGTTCTAATTAACAGACCCCGATCTGAGTGAATGCTGTGTAAATACTGCCTATACACAATTATTGGCAAGAAATAACAGATCATATAGCCGATAAAATTATAAAGAAAGTATATTTGCCAATGTCAGCTTTATCAAACAGTTAAAAGGAAAAAGACCCATACAGTTAAACCAGCCCAATGTGCACATAACCATTGGAGCTCATACTGGAGAATTCAGTGGTGTGTCCCTTATTTACGCGCTGGACCAAAGGTCTGTGTGAAAGCACCTGCCACATTCCGAACTTCTCTGCAAGATCATCTGAGCAATCTCTCTCTCCCTCTCCCCTTCCCTGTCTCTCTCTCCCCCTCTGTCTCTCTCTCTCTCTCTCTCTCTGTCTCTCGTATTGGCCCTTCCTCCTTGGAGCCATTCATCTGCACAAAGCACTTCCTGCAACAGGGACTCTCCTGCCAACAGCATTCTGTGGCACCTTCCCTTCTGTCCCACTCTGCAGCTCCCACCTAGAGACCCCAAACTAGATTACTGTCCTTCAGAAAACTCTTCCCCACTGCTCTCTAGAACCTTCTCTCACATCCCACAATCCTGATTGGCTGACTCACGTTCCTAAACTGGACAACATGGGTCCGTATCTTAGCAGAAGCCAAAACACACTTTCCAGTATGGCACATTGCTTTTACAGAAAATCGCTAATATAAACTACCTCAGAGCGTAGCAGTAGAAATTTTAACCAAGGTACTAAACACAAATTGCAAGAACAACGTCTCATATTCCAGTATGAACAATGAATTTATCAACTTTAGGCTCCCACTCTCACCAAAAATATTTACCTGTGCACCATTTGCTTACCTTCCCCATCCCCTGCCCTCAGCTGGTTATCACCTCCTTCCCATCTGGTTACATCCATCAACCCCTATACTAACAGCCCTTCCCCTTGAAGATGCAACCTTTCCTCTTCCCTCAATCCTGATGCAGTGTTTCCACCCAAAACATTGACTTTGCTTCCTTTCCCTTTGTTCCACAGATGCTGCTCCACTTTCTCAGGCCTTCCAGTGTTGTTTTCTGTTCCTGATTCCACCGCCTGCATTCTTATTTGTCTTTATAATGTGGTTGAACTATATTGGCTTCCCAATCTAAGAAGTAATACTTAAAAATAAAGGAATCGAGTTTACCTTATTCCTCAGGTTGCTCTCTTTAGGAGCATACTTTTCTAATAATACAGCCCTTTTTCTTTCAAGTAGTGCCCTTTGTTCAGCCTATTCATTAATAATTACTTTTTTTTGTAATGTGGAGCCATGGAAAAACACAGATATGCAACCTGATCATCATATCAAAGACTTGTAAATCACATGTGTAACAAAGATTTTGTCTACTTTTAACGTTTCTGTTATTGCTACAGACAAATTGACATTTGAAATGCAACTTGCAGTGCTCTTCCTTCTTCCTGACTTTCACTGCACAAGGCACATCATGTCAAAATATTACATGGCTTGGGATTAACCTGACTGCATTCTGACTAACTTGAGACTGTTCAAGTTCAAGTTCAATTGTCATTCAACATTACACATGTAGCAGCTAAATGAAACATTGTTCCTCCAGGGCCAAGGTGCAAAAGATAGTACACACAGTCACATAAATAATATTAGGCCAAGTCGCTGAGTGGCATGGCCTGAAGTGATGTTGTCCTGGAGCCACACTTCTACAAGAACAAGCCCAGCCACAGGTGGATGCATTAGAGCTTTTCTTCCAGGGAGTGAACACTGGAGAGAGCAGCACTGACAAGAGAACTGGCCGGCAGGGGCCAGCCAGCAACCCAGCACAAATTCCAATGTATCCGTCGTGCTTGTTCTCTCTCACTCCACCTCTGGCACCTCCTCCCTGGGTGGTTGTAACAGGCAACGCCAGAGCATGAGGGGCAAGTCTGCACAACAACTAAGGCCAAGCAACCCGCTGTCAATCTCACCAATGAATCGTACTTGCATTATGTAGGATTATCAACGTCCAACAGGGTCTCGCATCACAAGGAAAATGTTTACGATACAGATTTGCACCATTTGTTGGAACTGGAAAGGCTGCTGCGACCAAGCACGCCGCCATCTTACTAGAAGTAATTTGCACGCATACTAAACTCAACAGGAAGAATAAAATTAAAATAAAATTGAATATTGAAGTTAATATTACAGACATTTTTACAATATGTAAATCTGTAATTCCTTTCTTTGTTTAGGTAATTCAAAGATTGTCACACAAGGATGACTTGGCTTGCAATAAAGCAATACATAAGTTAAATTACTTGGCATTTACAAGCATTTTTGCATGATCTGGTTTACAGATCTGCAATTTCAGCAGATAAATAACAGCCAGTCAAGCTGCAGTTAACACTAATTCAATAAATATGCCTTGATTCCATTGAATGCTGTACCCAGAACTACTGAACCTTAACATACCTGCACTCCTTTTCTGTATCACAATAGACACCCTGAGTCAAATATGGTTCACTGCATTTGAAGTACTGAGATAGTTCTGAGACTTGTTCAGGTGCAATGTACATGAAAGACTCTTTAATTTTTAATACCTTATTACAAACATGACCTGAGGATTAATTGTCAGTTATACTTTTACATGAACTTACCCTTTTGATTGCCCATTGGCACGGTTTTCAGAGAACCTGATTTCCAATAGATCCTGCACACCAACCGAATGGACAGCATCTGCCACATCCTGATCAGTTGTCCACTGAATGAAATAAAACAAAGGGTTAGAAGGACACTAATGAAGAATAACAAAAGGATAAGAATTTTTAGTATTTTCTCAATCATTTCAAAAGCCTGTCTAATCCCATTATACATCACAGTGATGAATCACTGTTTATTAATTAAAGCAACACACATCAAAGTTGCTGGTGAACACAGCAGGCCAGGCAGCATCTCTAGGAAGAGCTACAGTTGACATTTCAGGCCGAGACCCTTCATCAGGACTGGGAAGAGGTACAGTCGACGCTTCAGGCCGACACCCTTTGAAGGTCTCAGCCTGAAGCGTCGACTGTACCTCTTCCCAGTCCTGATGAAGGGTCTCGGCCTGAAATGTCAACTGTACCTCTTCCTAGAGATGCTGCCTGGCCTGCTGCGTTCACCAGCAACTTTGATGTGTGTTGCTTGAATTTCCAGCATCTGCAGAATTCCTGTTGTTTGCGTTATTAATTAAATGTTATTTACAACCTCTATATCAAAGTTATACGGTAGATACCAGCTTGGATCCAAGCTATGTCCAACTATGTGAAACTCATGAACATGCCTTGTAATAATTACTTCACTTTCCTCTTCGAACACATGTTGTTGCCTGATTTGCTGAGTATTCCTTTTCCCGGTTTTCATTCATTCCATTCTATTTGCATCTCTTCCAGACAGATCAAATGAGATAAATAAACCTTCTCCTCTCTCTCTCTCTCTCTCTCTCTCTCAGCAGTGCTGCCACCACTTGCAACCCAGCCTCTTTTATCTCCACCCCATAGCTTTGTTCTCCACGGATTCCCCTTCTCTGCACCTTAAAGCATCTTTGATTTCATTTAGTTCTGCTGGAGCATTATTGTTGTGAAATATTAACTCCGTTTCTCTCACTCACTGGTGTTGCCCAACCTGCTCAGTATTTCCAGTATGTTTCCGTTTTATTACTGAAAGGCAGGCTGCAAGAACTCTGTGCTCTGTTTAATCTCATTTATTAAGTTCTTTTTTTCCAAACATCAATTTGTAATGACCAGAAATAACTCCATGATTTATGTCAGAACAAATGCTACGTGCAAACTCAGTCACAAATAACAATTAAAGATGCATTTTTTTTGACAAGGCAGATCAAGATCCTATACCCCTGTGCACATCTTGAATAAAAGTACCATTTAGTTCAGAGACACTAATATTCTTTATAAGTAACAATTTTGCAAATGCAAAATTGCAAATCACTTTTTCCTCTGGCTGGCCTGTCACGTATTAGTCAGCAAAAGCAGGAAAGGAGCTAGAAGTCAGACACTGGTACAAGATGTCATTGCTGACCCCTTGTATGAGGCTTTGTTAGTGGTCTTAGCAATCTTCATTTTCAAAAAGGACTGATGTACAAAGTGCCAACGAGTCAACACTCCATATCCAGATCAGTATCACCCAGCTTAATTTATCTGTAACTCCACAAATTCAAAAAAGAAAATAGCAAGTTCCTTTCTGTAACCTGTGATTTTCTACATCACTTCAGAATTTTAAAAAATGGACATTAATATCATTTTTGTACAAATTAAAATCTATCTGAAATGAGGCAAGTTCAGCTGGCATTTGAAACTGTGTTATCAGACTAATCATTAATTCTCATCCCACATTTCCTCCCATGATCAATAAATCCTACATCGTAAGAATCAAACAATGTAATAACATCTCTTCCATGATGCATTAAGCTCTGTGCACAAACAGTGTGTGATTTTTCTTTGAAAGCTATCAATTAAACAAAACTGGCTTTAAACAATTCTCACTTTTAAAACGCTGGTTAGATTTTACCTGGTTTCCACCAGGGCTGTCAATCACTGTTAACTTGAGTGATTTCAAAGAGGGATGGAAGACATGAGAAAATGGGATTTAAAGAGCAGGAGGTGGTGGGGGAGAAACGGGGAGTGGAAGAGCAGCTGCACTAAGAGACATAAAAAGGTACCTTCAAGTCTACAATTCTGGTAAATGGGATGAACATATGTATGATTAGCATGGATGTAGTGGGCTGAAGGGCCTGTTTCACCAGGTATGATCTAAACTGACTCCTCAGATTGGTAGAAATAATACATTCAGTTAAATGTATTATAAATTATATGCATATTCTAGTAAATCCCATTAAAAAGTGCTAGAATTATAGGTTTATGATTTCAGTTGCCACCATCCTGAAGTTAGAGAGCTGTGGAAGATTGTGAATTGAGTATCTGGAATGTTCTTACCCATTTCCCCTAGTGCAGATGAAACTCATCAGACCATCTCCATTTTGCCTGCCTGATCATTCAAAAACACAGATAAGTGGATAAAAGGCAAAGCTCCCATGCACTATTTGTTGCCATTTTGTTTGTATTTCTGCTCTGAACACCATTCATGTACCCCCATTTATAAAGCTTTTCTTGTTTTTTTTCTTCAGTTTCTGCATAAATTTCACATTATTTGAAGATTTACCTTGAATATACTATTGTTATAGATGATGCCAATTCCAATGCTTGCTGCCACCTCTGTTTCACTATATGTTTAATGCCTTATAAAGTTGTGCAAATGTCTAAGTACCCATCTTGGGAACATAGAGTACCTGTATATGTTTAAACGCAAACAACAGGAATTCTGCAGATGCTGGAAACCCTGGGTCTCGGCCTGAAACATCGACTGCACCTCTTCCTAGAGATGCTGCCTGGCCTGCTGCGTTCACCAGCAACTTTTATGTGTGTTACCTGTATATGTTTGATGCCTTATAAAGCTGTGCAAAGTCTGACTCTCCTCTCTGGGAACTAAAAATGCTTTAGCACAATTCTGCAGGTCATAGAAATTCCTTAGTGTTCCTTGTCAGTTATTAATTCTTCAAACAAATGATGATATTGTCATGTACCTCATTGCTACTTATATTTAAATTGGCTGCATAATTTCCTAACATTACAACTTTTCAAAAGGCAATTATTTGCCAAAAAGAGTTTGGGATTTTAAGATTATGAAATGTACTTTTTAAATTTATGTCCTTTTGTATCACAACATCAAGGACAAGGAAATTTTTAACGACTCTTTGCAATTGATTCAGGGCGCACATACCCAGTAATACATTCACCAATCTTAAACACTTACACAATACTATAGAGCAGAGGTAGTGTAGACCAGTAGTTCCTAAACTTTTTTGGATTACCAATTCCATGGCTCCCTGACCACATCCCCAGTGCCCACCTCTCACTTTCTAGCCATCACATAAAAACTATAAAGGATTTTGATTTACAATGACAGTGAAAGAAAAGAGGAACTGTAAATTGAAAGCAGTGACAAGTCATTGCAAACATTATTCAAATCTATTTAAAACTACAAATAAAATTATTTCTTTATTTAATTACAGTAATAACAATTTTCAGCAACAATTTTAGAGCATACATTAGTCCAACCATTCGCTACTTCATTGCTTTTTCACCTTTCAATGAGATGCAAGGGCTTGCTGGAGTGATATCAGCTTCTCAACATCAGGCTGAATGTCACTCAGGAGTCTCAGATCCCACTGTTGAGTAATTTGTAGCCTGTTTCATTGCTTTGAAAGAAGTTGGGTGACTGAACTGAAACCGCGCTCTGCTAAATATGATGTTGGAAAGGCAATAAAGAACATCTTGACATTTTTCCACAGTGCAGAATGACAGTCAGTGATTTTTTTTCTGTAACCAAAAGTCTTGATATGACTTTTTCAATCTCTGCTTCATCTGAGTCATTTTGTAGTGAGATCATTTCTTCCTCCATCGTTCCTGTTAATTCCTCATTACAAGTGTTCAGGAATAGATTTATTACCCACTCTGAAATTTGGACTGAGAGAAGATCCTGAAATCTCTCTGACGTGTCTTTATGCAGCTCACCCAGGTTGGCACAGTACACTTGAAGATCATCATCTGTTATTCTTTCTTCCTCTTCCAAATCAGAGAGACTCAGAAATGGGAAAAGGTCAGGATGGCCAATGTTGCACATAAATAGAGTAACTTGGACAGAAACATGGAGATGGTTGATTTGATTTTGTTAAGATGCACATCATTTCCTTGCAATTGAAGATTGATTTCATTAAACTTTGCAAATAATTCAAAACGCGCATAAAAACCTCTCAAGCAGTTTCATTTTGACAGCCACCTGACTTCTGTGTGTCTGAACTGTTTTTCCTTCCCAATATTAATGTCTAGAAACAGTTAAGAATTAAAAGCACGGGACTTTATTTTATTTAACAGCATGATAACAATACTTAATGATCTGAGCAGCTGATCACTTAGGTTTTCTGCAACAATTTCTTTTCTGTGAATTACACAGCTTTTTTCAATAAAGTAATAACCCCTCAATGGTTATCTGTTGCATAAGCAAGACTATTAGTGAGCATAACAACCTTCTCTTTGGAAAATTGCCCAACCTGAAATATTGAGTCCCCTTTCTTATCTTTTTCTAGTCCCCTTGCAAATAACAATTCTTGAACCATGCTTTCATCTTTTATGAAACGAATATAACCAAGAAGCAAAAATTCATTGCCTGGTAATGTTGATTCATTCAACTGCAGAGCAATTTCTGTTGTTCTAAGTATGTTGCAAAATGTGTCTTCCACATTCTCAGACACTTCATCTATTCGTCTTTGTCACTGAGCAGAATTGCTTTAATTATTTGGTCTAGTAACTTATCTCCCTTACTGCTGGCAGTGTCAGTTCTTCTCCAATCGTATGGGGCATTTCAGATTTAGCAATGAAATGTTGCATGAAGCAAACAAACCATTACTGTTTTGCTGTGAAGAGCTGGTAAATGTATTTTGAAGTTTTTTTTGTTTCTGAAAATAAGCCAAGTTATCAGAGTTATCATAGCGTATTCTCTTCAAATGTCATGGAGCCTGGACAGTTTCATTGTCTCATTTGAAAAAAAAACTTCCAAAAATCACATTGGCTGTTGTTTGTTACTTAATGCTGGTATAAATCCACATTTCAGATACTCCACACCATACTGTCTACACTTCTTTTTTTGTTTGGTCTGCTTCTGCCATTTTTGCTATGGATTAACAAGCATGGTCAATTGCCTATTGTTTAAATCCAACCTTAAGCACTGTGATCAATAAAGGAGAAAGTTATGACATCATCATAGCTCTGCTTGAAGGTAAGGGCAGCAATATCTCAAGAAGGTCAGATTCTGAACTTTACCTCATTGAACACCATTCACTAAATTGCAAGAATTACATCACTGCGTGATTAGTATATGGGAATCATAGTAGCTAACACTGTACTACAGTAGTGAATGGCACTAAATAAGCGAGTCGATCCTGGAAATAACACAAATCCTCCAGTCCACATTTCTCATGATATGCCAAATACAGAAGTGTCACATTGCTTTTGAACAACTATAACACGCTTCAAGCAAAGTCTAAGAGAATGAAGGGTTAGCAAGCAATGAGGTGATTACATGATCATTGCAATCAATCATAAGGCACTGAGGATCAAATGTTTAGAATAAGTAATTAATTTCTTAAACTAAGCCAGTTATCCCTCAGCTGCCCCCCTATCTACTGAGCACCCTCGCACCTTTACCTTTTATCGCCCCCTCAGAAATTCC
Source organism: Mobula birostris (assembly GCF_030028105.1). Classification (NCBI taxonomy): domain Eukaryota; kingdom Metazoa; phylum Chordata; class Chondrichthyes; order Myliobatiformes; family Myliobatidae; genus Mobula; species Mobula birostris. The sequence continues at coordinate 63,124,010 of NC_092380.1, read as the reverse complement.
CACTGACCACAGGCAGGGGGGATACTGCCTGTTTTGGGAACCTCTGGTCTAGAGTAAGTTGTGTTTTATAATAGACAGGTATCACATCAGGTAAGCTTTGTTTACTTTGGTGAACTTGACAGCATGACACTACTGATCTTTCTGACTGGCAGTCCTCAGTTGGTTAAAATTGCTCAAAATGTCTCATTCACCATGAATCTCAACACTGGCACTTTCCAGAGCAACGCACACAAAATGCTGGATGAGTTCAAGGCATTAGGCAGCATCTAAGGAAATGAATAAACATTTGATGTTTCAAGCCGAGACCCATCATCAGGATTGGAAAGGAAGGGGGGAAGATGCTGGGTTAAGAGTGTGAGGGGACGAAAAGAAGTACAAGCTAGAAGGTGATAGGTGAAGCCAGTTGGGTGGACGAAGGGAGGGATGACACAAGAAGCTGGGAAGTGATAGGGCTGGAGAAGAAGGAATCTGATAAAAGAGGAGAGTGGACCACAGCAGAAAGGGAAGGAGGAGGGCCACTGGGGGAGGTGATAGGCGGGTGAGAAGAGGTAAGGGGGGGACCAGAGTGGGGATTGTAGAAGAGGAAAGGGGGTTAGAGGAAAAAAATACTGCAAATTGGAGAAAATAATGTCCGTGCATCAGGTTGGAGGCTACCTGGACGACATTTGAGGTAGCGTTCCTCCAACCTGAGAGTGGCCTCATCGTGGCAGAAATGGAGGCCACGGACCAACATGTTGGAATGGGAAGGGGACTGGGGATTGAAATTAAAATAGAGATGTGCTCAAACCCCTATTCTACTCCTTGTATACCCATGACTATGCGGACAGGTATAGCATCAATTTGATCTTTTAAGTTCGTCAGTAGTATCCTTCATATAGACCAGATGAACAATGATGAGATAGGTAAATAAAGAGATTCCAAACCTTGTGTCTTGGTGTCAGAACAGCCTAGCTCATAATAACGTGCTAGTCACTGTCTTAGGAAATGGAGGGATTCTGGGAGTGTATACAATCCTGTCTTCATCAATAGAGCTGCTCCAGTGATGGATGACAACCTGGGTGACCATTTCACCAGCAATCTCACTTTGTCCCTCCTCACTGATGTGATGATCAAGAAAGAGCATCAGCAGTTTTACTTCCTTTGGTATCATAGAAAATACAGCTTATCCACTAGGACCCTCTCAAACTTCTATAGATGCACAATAGAAAGTATACTGGCGTGTTGTATTTCAGCTTGGTAAGGCAAATGCTCAGCTCTGGACGGATGGAACTGAATGGTAAATGCTGCCCAGTCTGTCACAGGCTCGTCACTTCTATCCAGTCCATCTTCAATGGTTCTTTGCTTCAGGAAAGCTAATAATATTGTCAAGGATGCCCCTACCATCCTGGCCAGTCCCCTATTTCTCTTGTACCTTCTGGGAGAAAATAGAAAGCATGCAAGTCCAAACGTTCAGCTGCTTCCTCACTGTCATCAGACTCCCAAAACAATCACCTGTTTAATATCCCCTTCCCAGTGGCGTTGCCACATTCTTGGAGTCGTAATCCTATCCTTCGCAGTTATTCTGTTATTGTCATTTTAACATTTCTTTTTGCACTACTTCAAATTGCATTACAATCTTTGCACCATTCTGCTGTTTTGCACTCACTGTATTTGTTATTATCATATTAAGTTTAGTCAGTGAGCTTCATGAGACCAAGGAAATTTATTACACACTGGTGTTCATGATAAAACACTATCCTGAATCTGAAGCATTGTCACATGAACATAATCAACATTCAGGTAAGCACAACCTTGAGAAAGGCTGCCAAAGTTAACATAAAGCTAACTAGCTTGGGCTTCTCACTTCATCATAACAAATCTCTTCGATCTCTGCCAATTACAAATTTTACTCAGAGGGTACAACAGAATGACAGTAAAAGTGGTACTATTGAAAATGGAGAAATTCAATTATCCTCCTTAGGTGAAGCTAAATTCTAAGATGCTATTGGAACACATTCAATACTCTACAGCAGTAAACTATCTCTTTTTACAGTTAACTATTGGCTAAACTCTGATAGGATATGTGCTTGGAGGCATAGGATGTGGGCAAGATCCCAAATGGGTACTTTGCATCAGTATTCACCAAGTAGGATAGAGAGACCAGTGTGACATTTGCAGATAACTAAAAGACAAGGCATTTTAAGATAACCGAAAAGTGGTGCTGTTGGGACCCCTGAAGAACATTATGGTGGATAAATCCCCAAGGCCTCGTGGGATATAGCCCAGGGAAGATGAAATTGCTGGGATCTTGACCAAGATCTTTACATCCTCTCTAGCCATAAAGGTCATTGAGGACTGGTGAGTAGCTAATATTGTTAATTTATTCAAAGAAAACATTGATTTTATTAAGGCATTTGTCAAGGTCCCTCATAGTGGGCTCATCCAGATAATTAGTTCTATGGCAGGCATGGTGATGAAACAGTTTTAATTCAGAATTGGCATGCCTACGAAAGACAAAGGGCAGTGGTCAATGGGCGCTGATCAATGTCCGTGGTGCTCTACAAGAATCTGCACTGGGACCTCTGCTGTTTGATAAATAGAAATGACCTGGAGGGAAATGTGGATGGGTGGGTTAATAAGTTTGCAGATGGCGGTATAGTGTAGGACACTGCCAAATAATATAACAGGATATAGATCAATTACAGCTATGGACAGAGAAATGGCAGAGAGTTTAATGCAGACAAGTATGAGATGTTGCACGTCAGGAAACCAAATGTAAAAGGGAAGTACACAGTTAATGGCAGGATCCTTGTCAGCACTGATGTATAGAGGGATATTGGAATCCAGATCCATTGTTCTCCAAAAATAGCTGCACAGGTTGACAGAGTGGTTACAGCAGCATATAGCATGCTTGCCTTTAATAGTTGAAGAAGTCTGTTCAAGAATTAGGAAATTAAATTACAGCTTTATAAAACTCCCATTAGGACACATCTCGAGTACTGCATTCAGTTCTAGTTGCCCCATTATGGGAAGGATGTGAACACTTTGGAGAAAGTGCAGAAGATGCTTACCAGGGTACTGCCTGGATTAGAGACACGTTGGAAAAACTAGTGTTGTTTTCTCTGGAATAGCAAAGTCTGAGGGGAGGCGTGATAGAAATTTATAAAATAATGAGATGCATTGATAGACAGGCAATATCCTTTACCTGAGGGTTGAAATGTTTAATACAGGAGAGCATGTGTTTAAAGTGAGAGGGAGAATATTCAAAAGATAAGGATGGGGTAAGTTTTTTTTAAGAACAGTGATGGATGCATAGAATGTGCTGTAAGGGGCGGAGGTGGAAGCAGAAGCACATATGATGGAGGTAATTAAGAAGTTCTTAGATAAACACATGAATATATAGAGAATGGAAAAATATAGACCATATGGAGTTAAAAGGTGTCGATTAATGAGGCATCATTAGCATAGTTAATGTGGCACAACATCTCAGACTGAACAGCCTGTTCCTGGGCTGTACTGTTCAAAATTCAATGTTCTTAATCAAACTGTGATCTGATACAGAGTCAAAGTATTGATATCCCAGATCTTAAACTTTCCTCAGAAAACATAGTTCAATTTGAAAAGTTTAAGAAAAATTCAGGGAAGGTGTAACCACATTTTCAAGTAGAAAGTGAGTAGGGGCAGTATAAATTACATTACTATGCATATCATTGACCTGAATAGCTTTCCAGTTGTAGCTTATTTCATATGACCTCACCCAAAGCCAAGATACCTGACAGACAATTTCAACCTGCCACTCAAGTAACCCAAGGACAGAGGAATCTCTTTAATTACCATGATGGACTTAGAGACTAGGGTTTTCTTTGTACTCTTTGAAAGCATCAAAAATGATTTTGAGAAATGATTAAGGGTTTAGGTACAGTCCATCTGGATTTGTACGAAACAAGTAGTTAGATAGCACCAGAGGACATTTATAAAATGATACAACAGATTAGATATTGGGAATATTACCTTTGAAAGAAGTTGCCAGCTGATGCAGTATGGGGGTTTATTGTGATTGATTGGAAGATACGAGTAAAATGCAAATAAAAATAAGGGTGAATATATTATTTTGCACCATGTTGACAAAGGGCAGCTCAGTGGACCCATTGGCCATTTTTGTTTACTTTTTTTACTTGTTTCCATTTTTGCTGGAAAATAAATTCCTGATAAGGAGAATTATTTAACTTTTCAAATAAACAATAGGGGTGTAGCAGTTAGCATAAATGCTTTTACAGCACTGGTGACCTGGGTTCAATTCCATCGTTGTTTGTGTGGGTTTGTACGTTCTCTCCATGACCACATAGGCTTCCTCTGGGTGCTACAATCTCCTCCCATATTCCAAAAGACTTGTGAGTTAGTATGTTAATTTGTCACATTTTTATCTCGGGGCGGGGGGGGCGCGGGCTAGTTGGGCCAGAAAGACCTGTTACTGTGCTGTTGTCTCTCTAAATAAATTAAAATAATTCTGTGTAATGTAAGCACAAGCCAACAACTTCACCCTCCTTGTTAGCATGAATTAGATTCTTTGCTTTCAGAGGTAACGGGCAGGATGACAGATAACAAATTAGTGGGAATCATTTGACAAAATAGGATTAAGTGCACTTGAACAGCAGGAACAACCGAGATCATTAATGTTCAAGCAGTTGCCTAAAGCATGAAAAGCAGAAAAACTGAGCTGATCTAGGCAAATTAGGGATAACACCAGAAAAATAGTTACTCCATTCAGAAACCTTTCAGTCTGCCAAAATGCAGCTGTCATCCTTTAAATATATAGCAATGTACATTAAAATAACACCAGGTTCGGATTCACTCACCCACGTGAGGTTTCCCACATAGACGGCTTGCCGTTTGCCTCCATATGTGTAAACTATAGTTGGCCTGGTAGTGTTTTCTGTTTTCTTTGGCTCGCCAGGTGTCCGTGGTAATATCTCTTCATAACTTTGATCTTCATGGTTATTACTATCGGCCGCTGCTATTACATCGTCATAAAGGTCAACTTGATCATTTGCAACATAATCAGTCTCCTGAAAGAAAAACCACACATTTTATTCAGGATAGTGCAATTAAGTGGAATAAACAATATTTATAATGCATTGTCCAATCATATAAAGTAGGAGACATACATTCCTTCGTGCACCAGAAGTATTGCTGTCTTATATAATTATACTCTCCTCCCAGGTACGTCTTTCTTTAAAAGGAGAAGCCACATTTAAGATGTGTAACAAAGAATGGTACATCTAAATGGAGTTCTCTTCACTGATTCAAATGCATCTTGTACCATTATATTGTTCGATGTGCACCTACTCACATTAAACCAGCAAGGGATATTTACTATTTGGAGAAGGAAGTGCATAACAAAAATTGCAACTTTTTCCAAAAAACATACATACCAAAATTAAGAATACAAGAGCAAGTTAACTTACAGAAATTGGGAAACCTTCTATTCATTTTGACTTCCAAAGTTACTGAAATACGAGAATTTTATATTCTGCAGCTGGGATGCATACAGGAATGAAAGTCACTGAAATTAGGCATGATGTGTGTAAAGGATATAGTAAGGAATGTAGGACGAGCCAATTAGGAAATAGGAGACACATGCTGAGACGCAAGAAAGGAAAGACAAAAATAAGTGACGTGAGATTTATTATATTAAAGAAAAAATAATGTTCTCAAATTTGATATGTGGAATGGAATGTAATTTGTGATTATTTACAGATTGAATTGCATAATTCCAGAAATCTAACCTAGATTAGTTGGATAGGGCTATTTCTTGGTATCTGGCAAGTGCAAGACTTTGAAAAGTGAGATAAGAAGAGTTCAGGGCCAGCACGGTCTTGTTGGAGTAACAGACAAGATTACCATAGAAACTACAGCACAGAAACAGGCCTTTTGGCCCTTCTTGGCTGTGCTGAACCATTTTCTGCCTAGTCCCACTGACCTGCACACGGACCATATCCCTCCATACACCTCCCATCCATGTATCTGTCCAATTTATTTTTAAATGTTAAAAAAGAACCCGCGTTTACCACCTCGTCTGGCAGCTCATTCCATACTCCCACCACTCTCTGTGTGAAGAAGCCCTCCCCTAATGTTCCCTTTAAACTTTTCCCCCCTCACCCTTAACCCATGTCCTCTGGTTTTTTTCTCCCCTTGCCTCAGTGGAAAAAGCCTGCTTGCATTCACTCTATCTATACCCATCATAATTTTATATACCTCTATCAAATCTCCCCTCATTCTTCTATGCTCCAGGGAATAAAGTCTTAACCTATTCAACCTTTCTCTGTAACTGAGTTTCTCAAGTCCCGGCAACATCCTTGTAAACCTTCTCTGCACTCTTTCAACCTTATTTATATCCTTCCTGTAATTTGGTGACCAAAACTGAACACAATACTCCAGATTCGGTCTCACCAATGCCTTATACAACCTCATCATAACATTCCAGCTCTTATACTCAATACTTCGATTAATAAAGGCCAATGTACCAAAAGCTCTCTTCACGACCCTATCCACCTGTGACGCCACTTTTAGGGAATTTTGTATCTGTATTCCCAGATCCCTCTGTTCCACTGCACTCCTCAGTGCCTTACCATTAACCCTGTATGTTCTACCTTGGTTTGTCCTTCCAACGTGCAATACCTCACACTTGTCTGTATTAAACTCCATCTGCCATTTTTCAGCCCATTTTTCCAGCTGGTCCAAGTCCCTCTGCAGGCTCTGAAAACCTTCCTCACTGTCCACTACACCTCCAATCTTTGTATCATCAGCAAATTTGCTGATCCAATTTACCACATTATCATCCAGATCATTGATATAGATGGCAAATAACAATGGACCCAGCACTGATCCCTGTGGCACACCACTAGTCACAGGTCTCCACTCTGAGAAGCAATTCTCTACTACCACTCTTTGGCTTCTTCCATTCAGCCAATGTCTAATCCAATTTACCACCTCTCCATGTATACCTAGCGACTGAATTTTCCTAACTAACCTCCCATGCGGGACCTTGTCAAAGGCCTTACTGAAGTCCATGTAGACAATATCTACTGCCTTCCCTTCATCCACTTTCCTGGCAACCTCCTTGAAAAACTCCAATGGATTGGTCAAACATGACCTACCACGCACAAAGCCATGTTGACTGTCCCTAATAACGGCCAGTTGACAAAGGATATTAAGGGTCTGATCAAAAAAAAGGAGAGATAAGCTAGATATAAGCAGTTGAGATCAAGCAGGTGCCTTAAAGAGTATAACAGATGCATGAGTACACTTCAGGAGAAATTTTGGAGGGCCAAAAAAAAGTCATAAGTTGTCCCTGACTAATAAGACAAAGAAGAATCTAGTAAGATGTTCTACAAGTATGTTCAGAATAAAAGGGAATCTAGGGAGAGAATATGTCTCCTTGATTAGTATGGCCATCTATGAAATAGGCAAAGTCTGAAATAAACACTCCTTTTCTGTATTTACCATGGAGAAGGATGCAGGAGCTTGAGTTAAGGGGAAGAAAGAGGAGGTATTGAAATACATTAAGGTGGAGAAATCTCTGGGGCTTAGCCAGGTATATTCTAAGATATTATGAGAAACAAGAGAGGGAAACTTGGCAGAGATTTTTGCATCTTTGGTAGCAACACAAGGCACTGGAAAACTGGAGGAGAGCTTTTGCTGGGCCTTTAAGAAATGCAGCAGGAAAAAAGTCAGTGAATTACAAACCATTAAATCTTGTATCAGTGGTGGGAAAGGTATCAGAAAGGAGTCTGAGAGACAGAATTCATTTCCCTTCAGAAAGACAGGAATTGATTTACAATAGCGCGACTTTGTGCATAGGACATCATGTTTCACAATCTGATTTATTTAAAAAGGCGACTAAGTGGATTAACAGGTGCAGAGCCGTAGACATTGTCTATATTGACTTTTAACAAGGCCTTTGACAATGGTCTTTAATACTAGGCTAATCCTGAAGGCTAGAAAGATGGGATCCAGATTGAGGTAGCAAATTGGATACAAAATTGGCTTGGTTGGAAAGAAGCAGAGGATGATAATGGAGCAATGTTGTTCAGACTGGAGGCCTGTGACTAGTGGTGTGCGGGAAAGGATCAGCACTGGGTCCTCTGTTGTTCCTTCATTAATGATTTAGTGAAAATGCAAGTGATGTGATTTATGCAGGGAGGCAGAGGAAGGGAGGGAGCCGAAGAAGAAACAGGAGACTGGGAGGTGCTGAGTGTATGGCATAGCCCTGAGAGCAAAAGGAAGCAGGGAGGGGATAAGTGAGATGAGGGTGGCAAGGTTAATGCTAAAAGGACGATTAGTGATGGAAACACGAAAGGAAATGTTGGTGGAAGATCAAGAGGGATAAGAATCAGAACAGTGTTGACCATTAAGCCAAAACATTGCTTATGCTAAGAATTGATGGGTTTGGAGAATTAGCTTGGGGGTATTTGGGAGGGGTGGGATGCAGACCATGTGAGGGGGCAATTAGTTAGGTCAAGCATGCAAAATAGAATTTCTAAAGAATATGAGAAGATGCAAGGTGGAAATTGTAGTGAGACCAGCAATACAAGCAATAAGACAAGATACAGGCAAACACCAGAGGAGAGAAATTATGATTGACAGATTGGCAGAGATTTCAGCAAAGTGTTAATAAGGAGATAAGGACATTTATTTTCAGTCAGAGGATGAAGGTGTAAGACGACACTGGTGAAGTACAGCAACGACTTGCTGAAATTACTAATTACTTTATTAATCACACTTTTTCTGGAAAATTATCTCTGCAATCAATAGCCTGCAACTTTCAGAGTTGAGCTTTTGAACCACCTGATTGACCTGGCATTATAGCAGTATGAACTGAAGTCTCGAATGTGCAGGATGGTCGTGGTGTGGCGTGTATAGGCCGAATCGAGGAACAGGTCCCAGGCTAATGTTTGCACATTGGAGCCAATTCGGAACGACAGAACCGAGGCAAGCAAGAGTTGATGTGGCAGGGCCCAGGCCTGAGAGCGAAGAACAAGCCAGCGTTTTACTGATTTAAGCATTGGGCCAGATTGGGAAGGTCCTGTGCAGGTCAAATCGAGCTGATGGGTTCTGGGCCCAAGAGTGAGGAACAACTCACTGTTTGGCCAATTTAAGTGCCAGATCAGATTGAAAATGTCAGGGTGTCAGGGAAAGGAACAGGCCAGTGTTCCGCTCTCTGCTCACAAGGATTACTCCACTCTGCACTGAACTGAGGCTCTGGCCTGCAAGCAACGGGCTCCTGGACTGGCTGTGAACTCACTTTCATGAACTTCAATTCTGAATGTTATTTGCACAACTTAGGTTTTTTCCTGCACATTGGGTATTTGACGGTCTTGTTTTTAAAAATGGGTTCGACTTAGCTTCCTTGTTTTGTGGCTGCCTGTAGGAGGACAAATCTCAAGGTTCTATGTAGTATTCATACTTTGATAATAAATATACTTTGAACTTTGGATCGTTGTGATTTGTAACTCACTGAAAGAATGGTAGAAGGATATTTAAAACCTGTCTGGATGTGAGTTTTTGTTTACAGCCATGAACTTCAGAGTGAAATTTATTATCAGAGTACATATATATCACCACATATAACTCTGAGTTTTTTTTTTAACCTGTGAGCATACTCAGCAAATCTATAGAATGGTAACTGTAAACAGGATCAATGAAAGAGCAAGGTCACAGAAGGCAACTGTGCAAATGCAAATATAAATAAATAACAATAAATACCAAGAGCATGAAATAACAAGATAAAGAGTCCTTAAATTGAGATCGTTGGTTATGGGAACGTCTCAATAGATGAGTGTAGTTATCCTTTTTTGTTCAATGCTGCTTTCTATGACAGTGTTTCATGTAGATGTGTTCAATGGTTGGGAGGGCTTTAATCGTGATGTACTGGGCCAAATCCATTACCTTTTGTAGGATTTTCTGCTCAAAGGCATTGGTGTTCCCATACCAGGCTGTAATGCAGCCTGTCGGCACACTTTCCACCACACAGCTATAGAAGTTTAGTCAAGGTTTTTAATGACATGCCAAATCTCCACAAACTCCTGCAGAGGTAGAGTCATTATCATGCTTTCTTTGCAGTAATATTTATTGGATGGGTCCAGGACAGGTCCTCTGAGATAGTGACACCGAGGAATTTAAAGTTACTGACCCTCTCCACCTCTGATCCTCCGATAAGTACTGGCTCAAGGACATCTGTTTTCCCTCTCCTTAAGTCTACAGTCAGTTCCTTGGTCTTGCTAATATTGAGTGAGAGGTTGTTGTAAAGACACCACTCAGCCAAATTTTCAATATCCCTCTTATGCTGATTCAACACCACCTTTGATACAGCCCACAACAGTGAACTTGAATATGGTGTTGGAGCTGTACTTAGCCACACAGTCATATGTGTAAAGCATAGAGCAGGGGATTAAGCACCCAGCCCTGTGGTGCACCTGTGCTAATGGAGATTGTGGAGATGTTTTTGACAATCTGAACTAACTGGGGTCTGCAAGTGAGGAAATCCAGGATCCAACTGCACAAGGGGGTATTGAGGCCCAGGTCTTGGCGTGCACTGACTAGATTTGACAGGATAATGGTATTAAATGCTGAGTTGTAATCGATAAAGAGCCAATGAGATGGCATCTATGTGGACCTGATGCTCTGGTAGGCAAATTGGAGCAGATCCAAATCACCACTCAGACAGGAACTAATTGTTTCAACACCAGCCTCTTAAAACAGTTCATCACTGTGGATGTAAGTGCCACTGGGTGATAGTCATCGAGTCAGGGTCTTCTTGGGCACTGGTATGATTGAATCCTTCTTGAAGCAGGTGGGTACCACACACTGCCAGAGCAAGAATTTGAAGATATCCGTGAATACACCAGCCACATGTCAGCACAGGTCTACAGTACTCAGCCAGGTACTCCATTCGGACCAGATGCTTTCCTTGGATTCACTCTCCTGAGAATGGCCCGCACCTCATCTTCAGATACCGAGACCAAAGCATCATCAGGAGACGTGGGGATATGCGATGGTTCTTCCCTGTTCTGGTGGTCAAAGCAAGCATAGAAGGCATTGAGCTCATCTGGAAGCGAAGCTCTGCTGTCCCCCATATTGATAGAATTAACTTTGGAGGAGGTTAGGGCATTCAAACCCCACCACATCTGTTGAGCATCCCTCGATGATACTAGTCTAGTCCAGAATCTCCACTTCGCCCGTGAGATAGCTATCTGGAGATCATACCTGCACCTCTTGTGGTACTCCTGATCTCCAGACTTGAATGCCTCTGATCTGGCTCTTAGCAAATTCCGGATTTCATGGGTCATCCAGGGCTTCTGATTGGGGTAAACCCTGGATGATTTTGTGGGTACACACTCATCTACAGCTGTTTTAATGAAGTCTGTTACAACCGTGGTGAAGTCATTCAGATCCTCAGATGTGTGCTTGAGTTAATGACCAAGTCCACAATGTGGAATGGGGTTGGAATATCTTTAGCTTCTTTTATTACGTCTAGATCACTTTCCATATTTTTTCTGTGGCTTAAAAAGTGATTTCTTATCATTTATGTATTCTTTAAATGTTAGCCCCTGTTCACTTACTGTCATATTAGCTTTCCTATCTACAAAACCAACTTGCATCTTATACGTTCATAATCTGCTTTGGTTAAACTGAGGATCTCAGTTTCAAACTGAACTAAATGACTTTCAATATGGTCCCTTAACAACAGGCTTTTTAATTAATATTTTCTCATTGGACAAAACTACATCTAAAATAGCTATTTTTTTCACTGTTTCTTCAACATGTCTAGAAAATCATAACCTATAAAACATGTCTACAAATTCATCCTCCACACTAATTTGGTATTTCCATTATCAACATTCCCCATGATTATTATGGTACCCTGATGCATCTCTAAGTGCCCAGTTTACATACACTGTGTCCCACTTGGGGGCCCCATAGACAACTGCCACCATGTTTCCAACCACATTCTGCTTCTCAGTTCTCTACAAACTAATTCTACTTCCTGATATGCCTCAATACTGCCATTATCAGGGTTGTCCCTCCGTAATTGGTTTATTGTTACTATTGTACCGAGGTACAGTAATAAGCTTGTCTTGCATACTGTTCATACAGATCAATTCATGACATGGTATGTTGAGGTATTACAAGATAAATCAATAACAAAATGCAGAATGAAGTACAACAGCTAGAGAAAGTGCAGTACAGGAGAACAGCAAGGTGCAATATGATAGATTGTGTGGTCAAGATTCCATCCATCACACTAGGGAACCATTCAATAGTCTTATAATAGTGGCGTACAGGCCTGGTGGTCTCGGCTTTCAAGCTTCTTCCCCAGTGAGATGGGGAGGAGAATGTCCGGGCTGGGTAGGGTCTGGTTATGCTGACAGTGTGACGTGTAGACAGAGTCCATGGAGTTACCACACCAAGACAATGATGCTTTATATGGTGCATCAATAAAAACTGGAAAGGATTGATGGGGACATGCTAAATGTAGATGCTTTGGTGAGCTTCCTTGACTGTGGCGTACATATGGTTGAATGGGCCAATGGTGATTTTCTCTTTTAGGAACTTGAAGCTCTCAACCTCAGCATCACTGATGTAGACAGGAGCATGAGCAGCACCCCCTTCCTGAAATCAATGACCAGCTCTTGTTTTGCTGATATTGAGATGACAATGAACATGTGATCAAGATGGCACCAAGCTGCAATGTCCATCGAGTTAGTGGCTCAACCGGTCATTTTTTGTTCATAAGGATGGTTTTAGGGGCAGCAGACAGGGATGAATGGTGTTAGAGGATGGGGCAGTAAATAAAGAGTGAGATGCAGGAGCGCTCTACAGCAAAAGATTCTCATAGACAGTGGTTCCCTGGTCAATGACCAAGCTTGACAGGTCCCATGGAGAGGACTGGTGACACCTCCAGGTCGGTGTGTGTGTACCCACCACCCCCCACCCCCAGGATTGAAGGTGCTTGTGAGTTCAAAGATTGAGGTCCAGAGTAGAAATTCCTGTGACAGGTGAGTCCTGGGGTTGATACCGAAAGTCAAAGGCCGAAGTTGGCACATGCAGATGTTAAGGCCTGATGAGACAATGAGAAGCCTCGTGTCTTGTCCAAGGAATATAGAAAGGAGGATTAATGTTCAAAGACAATGCTGTGCTTGCACTTAAGAGGTCACAGAACAACACACTTGGTTTTACTAGCAGAGAAAGTTTACTCCCCAAAGCAAGTTTTACTGCACACGTACTTAGAGCATTAAAGACTAGAGGCATTTTTATAGCACCTTGGACCATCTTATGAGAATCAGAATCAGGTTTAAAATCACTGGCATATGTCATGAAATTTGTTGTTTTATGGCAGCAATACATAATAATAAAAAAATATAAATTATAATAAGTATATATAAAAAAACTAGTACAAAAAGAGGGCAAAAGAAAAATTTAGTGAGATAGTGTTCATGGGTTCAATGTCCATTCAGAAATCAGCTGGTGGAGGGGAAGAAGCTGTTCCTGAAATGTTGAGTGTGTTTTCGGTCTCTTGTAGCTTCTCCTTGGTAGTAGTAAGAAGAGGGCAAGTTCTGGGTGATGGGGTTCCTTAAAGATGGATGCCTCCTTTTTGAGGCATCACCTTTTAAATGTGTCCTTCGTGCTGGTGGAGCTGGCCAAGTTTACAACTTTCTGTAAGTAATACAATTATATTTACATCAAAAGGGAAATAATGCATTTACATGCATCTACATGCTCATATCTATGGCTACTGATCACATGCCATGACAAACTTTGACATAAACAAGATTTTCTGCTTTATTTCAAAATTTCAACATCTGCAGTGTTTTACTTAGGGTATTTGGAGAGCTAGAAGCACATGTGTTATTTAGGTGAGCAATACCAAAGAGATGATATAAAGATCATCAAAAGTTGAAAAGAACTTTTTACTTTCATATCCAAGAACACCAGCTTCCACCATTTACCTTATACCTCATTCATTCTCCCACCTCATTCTAATGAAAAAAAATTGAGATTCAAAATTAAATGTTACATAACATCCTACACAATGTTACATCTAGGAGACATTATCAATCTATTATATTTTTTTTTTAAATCAGATTTTATGCTATAATGTGAGTGTTTTTGTTTTACAGTGGGTGTAATTTTTTTAGTCCAAATTAATCCTAGCACCAATAAATTAGACATACTACCACTTCATCAGGTGATAGACTTGTAACCCAGATATTAGCAAAGCGGTATCACCAATTGTACTGATGGAATTTTTTTTTTAAACTCTTCATAGACTGCGATGCAAACATCTCAATATACACTCAGTGGCCACTTTATTATTAGGTACACCCTGCTCCTTAAGCAAATATCTAATCAGCCAATCATGTGGCAGCAGCTCAATGCATAAAAGCATGCAGACATGGTCAAGACTTAGTTATTGTACAGACCAAATAAGAGAACGGGGAAGAAATGTGATCTAAGTGACTTTGACTGTGGAATGATTGTTGGTGCCAGATGGGGTGGTTTGAGTATTTCAGAAACTGCCAATCTCACGGGCATTTCACACATGACAGTCTCTACAGTTTACAGATAACAATGTGAAAAACAATAAAAAACATCCAGTGAGGGGTAGATCTGTGGGCGAAAATGCCTTATTCATGAGAGCTCAGAGGAGAATGGATAGACTGGTTCAAGCTGACGGTAACTCAAATAACCACGTTACAACAGGTAACATGCCATTCGATTTCTGAATGGACAGTGAACCCATAAACCGCCTCATGACTTTTTAAGTTTCCTATTTTTTGCATTAATTGAATAATTTAACTATTTAATAATCATGTATCGCATTGTACTGTTGCTGCAAAGATTACAAATTTCACAACATATGCTGGTGATAGTAAACCTGATTCTAGATTCTGAATCTGATGAGGAATATCCAGCTACAAGAAAAATCCGTAACTCCAGATTAATACCATTAGAAATTAACTTCAGAATATAGTTACATAACAGCAAAATATGGTAGAAGCTAAGAATTTGAATAAAAACAGAAACTGTTGCAGATATTCAGCAATTCACACAGCATCTGTGGAGATGCTTGGAAATCCCAAATACCACAAACATAAAAATATAACTGAGAATGTTCAGTATTAAATAACACTGCTTCCTGCACAAACCACAAAGGTTTATGAAAATCTATGGTTGTACAGCAAACACCAAGAATGTAAAAATAAATTAAATAAATTACCACCACCGTATTTAGGGCTCTGGTTAAAAGTGAATAAAGAATATCAGATTAAAATAATTTTTAAAACATCCAAAATAATTATGTAAAATCCATTTAAGATAAATGAGATATAATTATAAATTTCAGATTCTGATTTATCATCACTGACACGTCATTAAATTTGTTGCTTTACTGCAGTACAGTAAAAGAAATAAAAATTAGTTTTAAGTTACAAAAATACATAAATGGTGTAGAAGACTAATAACGAGGTGGTTATTCAGAAATCCAATGGCAGAGGGGAGGAAGCTGTTCCTAAAACATTGAGTGTAGATCGTCAGCCTCCTGACCTCCTCCCTTACAGTAGTAACACAAAGCAGACATCTCCCTGATGATGAGGGTCTTCAATGATGGATACCACCTTCTTGAGGCACTGTCTTTTGAAGATGTACTTACTAGAATTTATCTTAGAAACATAGAAAACCTACAGCGCAATACAGGCCCTTCGGCCCACAAAGTTGTGCCAATCATGTCCCTACCTTAGCAATTACTAGGCTTACCCATAGCCCTCTATTTTTCTAAGCTCCATGTACCCATCCAAAAGTCTCTTGAAAGACCCCATCGTATCCGCCTCCACCACCGTTGCCCGCAGCCCATTCCACGCACTCACCACTCTCTGCCGAAAAATCTTATCCCTGACATCTCCTCTGTACCAACTCCCCAGCACCTTAAACCTGTGTCCTCTTGTGGCAACCATTTCAGCCCTGGGAAAAAGTCTCTGACTATCCACACGATCAATGCCTCTCATCATCTTATACGCCTCTATCAGGTCACCTCTCATCCTCCGTCACTCCAAGGAGAAAAGGCTAAGTTCACTCAACCTGTTTTCATAAGGCATACTCCCCAATCTAGGCAACGTCCTTGTAAATCTCCTCTGCACCCTCTCTATGGTTTCCACATCCTTCCTGTAGTGAGGTGACCAGAACCTGACCTTCTAATTTAGTTTATGATGAACAGGTGAAACCAAGTGTGTTTCAGAATCTTAAGACGCAGAGTGCACTAAAGGAAGTTAAATTTGTAAACAAGGGTGATAATGATAACTTTGGATGAAATAGGGTTGGAAGAAGTTTGTTTAAAATGTAAGTACTGACAAACTGAAGCAAAAGGCTTTTTCCTGTGCTGTAAATTCATTGTAATTATATCAGTGCGTACCTGGGGAGGGGTGTATAAGTTTTTAATCTAGCTCATCCCTTTTAAAGAAGCCATGGTCAAATAAGTATAACCAAAATTAAAAATTAATTGCTGTTCAAGAAGAAAACTTGTGAATTTCCATCCTCTGTCAACCTAGAATACACATCAGAATGAAAATACCTTTACTAAAATAAAAAAAATGACACTTGCACTTGGAAAATTAAGTGTGACACACGCTCAACATTTTTGTAAATTAATTCATCTGTTACAAAGACCAGCCCATGCTCACATGCAAATGCATCACCCAAGCAGTGCGACAGAGTTGTCTTACTTATGAAGTGCTCAATGATCCCTTGTCTGCTGATCCACACAGACATAAAAGATCCAACAGCGTTATTTTGAAAACCAATACAGAAGGGGCCTTTACTTTCAAAGAAATTTGCGACGATCAGCATGCCATCTAAAACTTTGACAAACTTCTATAGATGTTGTGGAGCGTATATCAACTGGTTGTATGATGGCCCAGCATGGAAACACCAATGCCCTTATATGGAAAAGCCTACAAAAAAGTAGGGGATACATCCCAGTCCATCACAGGTAAAGCCCTCCCCACCATTGAGCACATCTACAGGAGTGCTATTGCAGGAAAGCACAGCATCCATCATAAAGGACCATCACCATCCAGGTCATGTTCTCTTCTTGCTGCTGCCATCAGGAAGAAGGTATACTGCCTCAGGACTCACACCACCAAGTTCAGAACAGTTAGTTATTACTTCCTCAATCAATAGGCTCTTGAAAAAGAGGGGACAACTTCACTTGCCCATCATGAAACTGCTCCCACAACATATGGCCTCACTTTCAAGGACTCTTCATCTTATATTTATACACTTCTCATGCGCCCAAATCTCATTAACTTTCAATTCCCTAGACCTGACTGCTTCATTTTCACCATAGATGTTCAGTCCCTATACACTTCTATCTTCCATCAAGGATGCCTTAAAGCTCACACATCAAAGTTGCTAGTGAACGCAGCAGGCCAGGCAGCATCTCTAGGAAGAGGTGCAGTCGACGTTTCAGGCCGAGACCCTTCGTCAGGACTAACTGAAGGAAGAGTGAGTAAGAGATTTGAAAGTTGGAGGGGGAGGGGGAGATCAAAAATGATAGGAGAAGACAGGAGGGGGAGGGATGGAGCCAACAGCTGGACAGGTGATTGGCAAAAGGGATACGAGAGGATCATGGGACAGGAGGTCCAGGAAGAAAGACGGGGGGGGGTGTGGAACCCAGAGGATGGGCAAGGGGTATATTCAGAGGGACAGAGGGAGAAAAAGGAGAGTGAGAGAAAGAACGTGTGTATAAAAGTAAGTAACAGATGGGGTACGAGGGGGAGGTGGGGCATTAGCAGAAGTTAGAGAAGTCGAACATGAACATCGACTTCTCTAACTTCCGCTAATGCCCCACCTCCCCCTCGTACCCCATCTGTTACTTACTTTTATACACACGTTCTTTCTCTCACTCTCCTTTTTCTCCCTCTGAATATACCCCTTGCCCATCCTCTGGGTTCCCCCCCCCCCCGTCTTTCTTCCCGGACCTCCTGTCCCATGATCCTCTCGTATCCCTTTTGCCAATCACCTGTCCAGCTCTTGGCTCCATCCCTCCTCCTCCTGTCTTTTTGGATCATTTTGGATCTCCCCCTCCCCCTCCAACTTTCAAATCTCTTACTCACTCTTCCTTCAGTTAGTCCTGACGAAAGGTCTCGGCCTGAAACGTCGACTGCACCTCTTCCTGGAGATGCTGCCTGGCCTGCTGCGTTCACCAGCAACTTTGATGTGAGTTGCTTGAATTTCCAGCATCTGCAGAATTCCTGTTGTTTGCCTTAAAGCTCTCCACTTCTTTCTCAGTAGAAGAACCAAGTAGTTCCCCTCCACCACCAGGCACAGCTGATCCCAACCTGGGGTCCATGGACCCCTCGGCTAATGACAAGGCTCTATGGCGTAAAAAGAGGTTGAGAATCTCTGGCCTGACAAATCTGGTCCTCACCCTCAGCAAATTTTGCTTTGGTTCTAAAATACTTTCTCCAGACTTGAGGGGTAGCCTTGGACACCCACATGGGCCCTAGCTATACCTGCCTTTTCATTGGCTACGTAGAATGGTCATGTTCCAAGCCTTCCCCTGTAATGTTCACTAACTTTTCCTCTGCTACATTGATGATTGCATTGTTCCACTTCATGCATCTTTGCTGAGCTCGTCAATTTCATCAACTTTGTCTCTAACCCTCCACTTAAATTCACTTGGTCCAATTCTGACACCTTCCTCCCCTTTCCTGACCCTCTGTCTCCATCTCTAGAGACGAACTGTCAAAAGACATCTTTTATAAATCTACTGATTCCTACAGTTATCTTGACTATACCTGTTCGTACCGTCTCCTGTAAAAATGCTATTCCCTTTTCTCAGTTCCTTGGTCTCCACAGCATTTGTTCCCTGCATGCAGCTTTCCTTTCCAGGACACCAGAGATGCTTTTCTTCAAAGGACGGGGTTTTCCTCGCTCTGATGTTGCCGCATCTCTTGATGCCTCACCCTCATCTCTTCCACTCCCTGACATCCTCACTTAACCCATCTTCCTCGCTCCTTAACAGTGATGAGTTCCTCTTGTCCTTACCCACCATACCATAAGCCTACGCATCCAACACATCATCCTCCACAACTTCTGCCATCCTCACAGGGATCCAACCACTAAACAGTTTACCATCCCCCCCCCTCCACTTTCCACAAGGATTACTCCCTCCAATTCTCTTGTCTATTCGTTCCTCCCCACTAACCCCCCACCCCTATGCAATCCCCCCAACCCCGGCAATTATCCCTGCAAGTGGCCAAAGTGCTTCACCTCCTCCCTCGCCTCCGTTAAGGGCCCCATAAACGTCGTTCCAGGTGAAGCAACACTGCACCTGTGAATCTGCTGGGGCCATCTATGGTGTCCGGTGCCACCAATGTGGCCTCCTCCACATTGCTGAGACCCATTGTAAACTGGGGACCGCTCCATCAAGCATCTCTGCTCCATTCTCTCCAAAAGAGGAACTTCCCAGTAGCCAAACATCTTAATTTTCATTCCCATTCTTGTTCTGACATGTCAGTCCATGGCCTCCTCTTGTGCCACTATGAGGCCGTTCTCAGGGTGGAGAAGCAACATCTTAAATTCCATCTGAGTAACCTCCAGCCTGATGGCTGGAACATCAGTTTCTCTTTCCAGTAAAATTAATTGCTTCCCCCTCTCCCTCCCCACTGCTTCCAATCCTCACTCTGGCACCTTACCTCTTCTCATCTGCCATTATTATTACTTATTGTATTTGCATAGTTTATTGTCTTTTGCACTTTGTTCGCTTGTCTGTTCTGTTGGGTGTGGTTGTTCATTGATTCTATTGTGTCTCTTGTAGTTGCTGTGAATGCTCGCAAGAAAATGAATCTCAGGGTTGTATATGGTGTCATTATGTACTTTAACAATAAATTCACTTCAAAATTTGAAGATAGTTATTCTCATTTTCACAGCCATGATTTGTACCTCACTCAACTTACCAAAAACAGATTAGCTGGAGATTGAGTAAACAGTCGACATTTCAAGCCGAGACCCTTCATCAAGGTCTCAGTCCGAAAAGTCGGCTGTTTATTCATTTCCACAAATGCTGCCCAGCCTGCTGAGTTCCTCCAGCATTTTGGGTGTGTTGCTTGGATTTCCAGCATCTGCAGATTCTCTTGTATTGCAGGAGATTGTTACATTGTTGATTGTGGGAGTACAAGTAACTACCACATTTCCTACTTATTACCAGTAACTAGATTACAAAAAGAAACTTCACCGTTTATAATAGTTCCGGAGGTCCAAGGTTTGGGTGATCATGACATATGAAAATACATGAGAAGATTTTATATAAATACAAGACTCTCTTTAAGTAACAGAGTTATCAAGCCCAAAACAGTCTTCATCGCCATCACATGTCCATAACACTGCTTATCCAACAGGCATTACAGTCAGTAAAAGTACTGCAGGTTTGAAATGGGTGGAATTGGGAATTCAGATAAATTTGCCTTTGCTGCCCAGCCAGCTGAATCCTGAGATTATATTTCTGACATAACTTGTCCTATTTGAATTTTAAGAAGCTTCATTCCAGGAATGAAAGGGTTACCATATGAGGAATGTATGATGGCTCTGGGTCTGCACTCACTGGAATTCAGATGGATGGGGGTGGGGGGGAATCTCCTTGAAACTTTTCAAATGTTGAAAGGCCTAGACGGTGTAGATGTGGAAAGGATGCTTCCCATGGTGTGGGGGGGGGTGTCTAGGACAAGTGGGCACAGCCTCAGGATAGGGGGGGCCTCCATTTACAACAGAGATGCAGAGAAATTTCTTTACCCAGAGCGTAGTGAATTTGTGGAATTGATTACCACAGGCAGCTGTGGAGGCCAGGTCATTGGATGTACTTAAGGCAGAGCTTCACAGGCTATTGACTGGACATAGCATCAAAGATTATGGGGAGAAGACGGAGGAGGGGAGAAACAATCAGCCATGATTGAATGGTGGAGCAGACTCAATGGGCCAAATGGCCTAATTCTGCTCTTATGTCTTATGGTCTAGGCTAGAAAATTGGAACAGTCTGTTGTTAATTGACAAACAAATCTTAAATCTGTACACCAAGGCATGTTCGTACTAATAGCTTTAGATATAGAAATGTTATTGGGTAAATGAATTTAGCATTCTATATGCCCCCATATCTCCATGACACTTCTGTCTGTAGCTCAAGAATTTTTAAGCTAGGATCTCCCTGCTGTGGACATCTGAAACATTTTTTAAGGCAGTCTTCAATTTAAAATAAACATGGTTATACACAGTTTGCTTGCCCCTATTTAGATTTCCTTCTGAGAAAACAGATGGCAGCCTACAGACCCCAATTTATATTTCAATTAATTAAGTCTTAAGAACACAGTAAAACAGAGAACTGGAGAAAAATCTAAAATCAACTTGGCTGATCCCTGAAAACTAAAGTTACCAAACTTCTCTCCTGTGACCTACAATTGTTTCTTTCATATGGAATTGTACAACTCTTTTCATTACTGATAAATTACTTGCTTGAAAGCAAAGGTACTATTCTAAAACCCAACCCAGTATTAACAAAAAATATTGTCAATGGGTTAGAGTCATGGTTAATTATCAGCATTTTATTCATGGTGTTATGTTCTGCCTATAATCTTACTTTAAAGAAAATCAGTATTCAAGGCACTTTTACTCAAATTGCCACAGGGCAGTTACTTTTATGGCACAAACCAGATCTCCCCTGACCTGCCTCCATCCATATTTCTTACAGCTGCATCAGACAGACATCCAGCATGGATGAACCAGCTCAATTCAATAAGCAAGCCTCATGCTGCCTAATAAGGCACTACTAGATAACAGACTTCTTCATTTTTTAAAATTTCTCTGATATATGTAGCGTGTACTTGAAGAGCTATGACTTGCAGAGTCAAGGACCGAGTGGTGGAAAGTGAGTTTGGCTGGACTGCTTTTTTTTTGTGTTGATGTGGAATAGTGTTATGGTAAACTTTATGAATGTTGCCATTTACTAACCCTAACTCACAAAGGCCAAAGTTACAGAGACAGCACCAAGCTTAAGAACACCCCTCAAAGAAAGGTATTAAATTTGTTTACAGCGACTTTGACTTCGCCTTCAGTACAAACAGTCTTCATCTAAACCACCAATAATGTTCTTAAATAATTATTCAAAATATAAACTTTGCAGCTTCTTTTTGTTTCATTTCAGAAGAAAATGTTAATTCCCCCCCCCCCCCATTTTTAGTGCCATAAATCCTACCCTTGCCTCATCCGAACACACTGAACAACGTATGGAATAATCAAGAATAACTGTTTATTGCAATGCAAACCTGCTGCCAAGTACACAGACAAACTAACACATCGTATAATCATCTAACAAATACATCTCATTGGTGACGATCTGAAGTTGAGCCACTCTTGCCCTTTTTAATATCCCGGTTTAAATGGTGTTCTTTATCAACACCTTACTTTCAGATTTCTGTTATGTCATTTTATTCGTTTCCGAAATTGCTTCTTACGACAGTATGTATCAATATGTCATGTCTAACCTTAAAGCACCGGAAGTCTAAACTTCACAATCCAACGATAAGAAAATTTCTTTATGAGAAATTATCAACAACAAATCCAGATCCAATTCCGATTTTCCCAAAGTGATCGCTAAAAGCGAATCCCCAGTTATTTCAACATGCAAAGATTTCTCCGCCTCAAAGATCTTTATACTCCAAGACGATTTTAAGATGCAAGTATTCGGCCCAGTCAAGGGACCTTCACAACCCCTTCCCTCCTCCAATCCAAAGCTCTCGAAATCGAGCCAAGGCCTGGACCGCGATTCTGAATTTCTGCCCACTCTCTTCCAGCAAGACTCCATTAAATCTCACGCTTATCATAAACCTTGCACTACTCTTTATTCCCCCTGCTTCCAGAACTCGTGCTCACCCACCTGATTAAACTCTTCATCCGCGTAAATATCGATTAAGTCAGCTCCCTCGGCCATTCCCCCAGCCGCGCCGCACCGTACCGTACCGCGCGAACAGGGACAATTAAACAACCGGATGCCTTTCAGGGACGAACCAAACTGCGGAGGCAATACGGACCCAATTGCCTGTGACACAGTGCACTTCCGGTCCTGAATCAGTGAACTGGGTTTCGGCTTTTATCAGTTCTCAGGTCGGCCTTGCTGCTTCGTATTGCTCTGGGCTCTGCCACGTTTGTAACTACATAGGTGTAAGATGTCGATTGTGCGCAATGTGAGTAAAACCTTCAACAACAAAAATACTCAGAAAGCGACTTGGCATTCAAGTTTCCGTTCACTAACGACGGTGAGATTGACGGGTTATTTCACCTGAATGTCACCGGGGACTAACATTTCATATTTTGACATATCGGGCCTGCACACCCCCCCCCCCCGCTTTTGTTATCTAAGCAAATGATAGATATACTTAACAGATCGATTAGCTGAGGGAGTACGTAACAGATTCTAGACATTTAAACTAAAGTATTCAAGAACACACAGAGACTCAAGAAAATCTAAAACAGTCCCTTAAAAGCCGAATCTAGGTTTATTATTTTTAAATAAAATAATAAATTATTGCAAGATTCGGTTAAAACAACTGAATGGCAAGAACAAGTTTGGGTGGCTGAATACCCTCAAGTGAATACTGGGTAAAAATTAATTTTTAATCACCTAGTTTCAGTTTAATTGTGTCTTGTACTCAGTCATGCAGAATAGAAACATTCTATGCTGTAGTATTTCAAGTGGTGATCCAAATATTTAAGTGTTCACTATCTGCCCTGCCTCAGCAGAGAGTTCTAGATATTTTCTTCTCTTCAGTGTGTCTCCCCTCTAGATCTCTTAACTTAAATCTATGATGTCATAATTATGAAAGAGGTTTCTTATTGCCCCTCAAATTTTGTACTCAATTCCACCACTTCAGCATTTTTGACTTAGTCATTTTGAAATACAAGACCCCTATAGGGTTTAATTTCACCCGTTTAATTTTTACTAACTCCTCAATATTGTTTGTAGCTGAAAACTACCCTCCTCACTATCAACAAAGCTTCCAATCTTTGTGTCAACTGCAAACATACTGTCACTTCTCTGCATTCTCGTCCAGATTGTCAAGAGGAAACAATAAGTGGCCCAGCATTGATCACTTCATTAAATCACCACAAGTTTTTAGAAAAAAAACTCCCAAACATCACCTTATATTTCTTATCACCAAAGCAATTTCAGGCTTAATTTGCCAAATTGCCCTCAACCCCATGAGCTTTTAATCTTTCAGATGAATCTCCCTGTAGAACCTCATTCAAAAATAATTTTGAAGTCCATGTAGAGCATATCAACGCTACTACCTTAATCACCTTCTCAGGGAGAAAATCAAATTAGTCAGACAAGACACCTGTTTAATACAGCTATGCTGACTATGCTTGATCAATCACTGCATCTCAAGTGCAGATTGAAGTTGTCCTTAATATTTTTCTACAATTATTTCCCTACAGTCAGTGCTGCACCCTGCCTCTAATTACTTGCTACATACTTGCTGCCCTTCCTAAATTAGGGTACCACATAGAATGCTCCAGTGTGGCCAGAGAAGATTTGAAATTTTTGTCAGAGCACCAGCAATCTTGTCTTTTAGTGTTTTTGGATCCCTCTGATCAGGCCCTAGGGATTTATCCACCGTTAAACCTGCTAAGACATAAAATGGTAATCTCAGTTGCAATTTGTTGTAGAACTCTGCCACCCCCCACCCCTGAATTCCCAAATACAATGTCTTTTTCCACTGTGAATACAGATAGGAAGAATTCATGTGAAATCTCACCTTCATCAAATAAACTCTTCTAGGGCTTCCAGCTGGGTGCACATATTGGTTTCACCGATGTTTCAATGACAAACTCTGCAATCTTTATCAGGGATAATGCCTAGGCATATCTAGTCTGATGATATATACACCCCTGTTGTCCATCACTCCTGATTGGTTAGTCCCCATCCAATCAGATTTTTGTTGTCCCACCTTGTTTACAATCAAATTCCAGTTTTTACTCAGAGCAAGACCTTCATCTTTGTTAAAATTCTTTTTCTCTGGTTTTATTTCAATGGCTTCCTTCACCAGGTGGTCCCAAAAGCCATTGGCGTGGCACAGTAGTTTTGTGCCGTTGAAGTCAATCGTATGGCCTGTAGTGTTCTGCTACCGCCGATTATCACTTTGGTTCCTAATGGACTATTCCCTTTCCCAGTTTATCTTTTTGCCCTTTTGTATAATTGTAAAATGCTTAGGGATTTGCATAACCTTGCCTGTCATTGCCATGTGGCATTTTCTGTTTCCCTTATAATTACTTTGAAGTTTCCCCCTAAATGTTCTATACTGTGGTTGGTAGGTCCTAACCTGTTTTCAGTTCTCTAAACCTGCACAAGGTACCTTTATTTTCTTTATTCAACCCTTGATTTGACATCCATGATCCCTTGTCTTTCACCATTAGGGGAACACAAGTAAACACATTGACCTTGAGTTCTCACTGTTTAATTTTTGAATGCCTCACACTGGTGGCATGTAAGCTTAACTGCAAGTAGCTGCCCACAGTCTCCTTTGCCAGGTCGTGCCCTATCATATTCATATTAGCCATGCCCCAGTTCAGGAGCTTAATTTCTGATCTACCCTTGCCTTTTTCTGTAACAATCTTGAAACTCAGTATCTCAAAAATATTCTCATTGTCCCAAAAATTAGATCCAGTTTTGCCCCTTCGGTCACAGGCCTATCTACTGGCTCTTAGAGTCCTCCTGAATGCACGTTCAAAAAATCCTACCTGCCACTACATTAAAGCAGTTAATAGCAGAGAATTTGTAAAGATTAAAATCCCTAACAGGACTTGAATAAAAAAGCAGGAATGTAATGTGGAGGCTTTATAAGACATTGGTCAGATCACATCTGGAGTACTGTGAGCCGTTTTGGGCCCCTTGTCGAGGAAAGGATTTGCTGGTAATTGGAAGCGGTCCAGAAGAGGCCTACTATAATTATCCTGGGAATGAAAGGGTTAACATGTGAGGAACGCTTGATGGCTCTGAGCCTATACTTACTGGAGTTTAAAAGAATGAGAAGGGATCTCATTGAAACCTATAGAATACTGAAAGACCTAGATAGAGTGGACATGGAGAGGATGTTTCCTGTAGTGGGACAATCTAGGACTGTGAGGCACAGCCTCAAAATACAAAGACATCCCTTTAGAAATAAAGGGAAATTTCTTTAGCCAGAGGATGGCGAATCTGTGAGATTCATTGCCACAGACAGCTGTGGAGGCCAAGTCATTGGGTACATTTAAAGTAGAGGTTAATAGGTTCTTGATTAGTAAGGGTGGCAAATGTTATAAGAAGGCAGGAGAATGGGGTTGAGAGGAATAATAAATCAGCCATGATGGAATAGTGCAACAGACTTGATGGGCTAAATAGACTAATTTTGCTTCTGTGTCTTATGGTCTATTATATTTTCACTATGATTTTCCTTGCATATCTGTTCCTCGATATGCTGCTGATTATTTGGAAGCCCGGAGTTGTCCCCAGAAAAGTGATTTGTATCCTTTTATTTTTCTGAACCTTGTCAATGTGATCTCATTTGAATAACTTCCTAGGTATACTCTCTCCTCATTATAGTTTTTATTCAACATTAGTCTGTTCCTCACCTTTACTGTACCCCTATCCCTACTTAGTATTCCTTTTCACAGTCTCACTTCACTTTTCTTCCATACTTGGCTGTGCCTCATCCATTGCTGTATTCATACTGTGTCAAATTTCCCAGCCATATTCATTTAAGTTCTTCTCAACATTCAAACCTGGGGTTTTGAACCAGAGTCTCAAGATCCTTTTTCTACATTTTTATGAAAGCTATTTGCAATGAATTTAGTAGATAACAAGGTGATGCAAGATTATGCTTGTTTGGCCAAAAAATGTAACTTTACTGTTAATCAGAGTCCTGGAAATTTAAAGTGATTATCTGAAATGCATGGTTCAAAAGAATTTCAGGTCCTTAAACTACATGAAATATCTAAAGTTTCCTTCAAATAAATCAAATTATTTCATCTTTTTATATATGCAACATTAATAATTATACTCCAAAGTACTATTTGTAACTATGTAAATTTCCTTTGGTTTAAAATATACACGGATCCTATCCAAGATTATTTGATAGTAAATTTGTAAAATTTTGATAGAAAATAGAAAGTGGCTACTTTTTAGTGACATCATCAGTTGAAAATGGAAAATTTTGCTGAAGATATTGGTTTTGATTTTTTTGCATTTCAAGTGAAAAATGAATAAATATTCTATAAGACATAGAAGCAGAATTAAGCCATTTGGCCCATCAAGTCTGCTTCGCCATTCAATCATGGCTGATCCTTTTACCCCTCCTCAGCCCCAGTTCCCGGCCTACTCCTAGTAACCTTTGATGCCTTGGTAAATCAAGAACCTATCAATCTCTGCCCTAAATACACCCAATGACCTGGCCTCCACAGCTGCATGTGGTAACAAATTCCACAAATTCACCACCCTCGAACGAAGGAGATTTCTCTGCATCTCTGTTTTAAATGCACACCCATCTATCCTGAGGCTGTGCCCTCTTGTCCTAGACTCTCCCACCATGGGAAACATCCTTTCCGCATCTACTCTGTCTAGGCCTGAACATTCAGTAGGTTTCAATGAGACCCCCCCCCCCACCCCCGTCCTTCTAAATTCCAGTGAGTACAGGCCCAGAAATATCCATCCAATGACAACACTTCCTTTCTGAGATATGGGGCCCAAAACTGTTGACAATACAGTATTATAAGTACAGCCTGACTAGTGTCTTATAAAGGCTCAGCATTGTCTCCTTGCTTTTAGGTCTACTCCCCTTGAAATAAATGCCAGCACTGCATTTGCCTTCTTTTCCACGGACTCAACCTGTAAATTAAGGAAGTCTTCTGGAAGTCTTGCACAAGGACTCCTAAGTCCCTCTGCACGAATACCATATCCTTGTCATGGAATCCAACAAATCTTTTAGACATGATCTGCTAAAGCTTCTTACAAGCTTCTGGCTGTATCCTAACCCACCCCATGTCTCACCTGACTACACTCAGTAGCCACTTTATTAGATGCACCTGTGTGTTAATGCAAAGAGAAGCATGCAGACTGATCAAGAGTGTATGTTTGTGGTCTTCTGCTGCTGTAACCCATTCATTTCATGGTTGGATGTGTTGTGTGTTCAGAGATGCTCTTCTGCTCACCACTATTGTAACATGTGGTTACTTGAGTTAGTCGCCTTCCTGTCAGCTTGAACCCATCTGGCCATTCTCCTCTGACCTTTCTCATTAAAAAGGCATTTTCACCCACAGAACTGCTGCTCACTGGGTGTTTTTTGTTATTTTCAACATTCCCTGTAAACTCTGGATACTATTGTGTGTAGAAATCCTCGGAGATCAGCAGTTTCTGAGATACTCAAACCACCTCACCTGGCACCAACAATCATTCCACAGTCAAAGGTGCTTGGATCACATTTCTTCCCCATTCTGATGTTTGGTTTGAATGACAACTGAACCACTTGACCATGTCTGCATGTTTTAATGCATTGGGTTGCTGCTACGTGATTGATAAGATGGGTGGCACGGTGGCGTAGTGGTTAGCGCAACACTTTACAGTACTGACAACCCAGGTTCAATTCCAGCTGCTGCCAGTAAGTATGTTTTACCCGTGACTCTGTGGGTTTCCTCCCACAGTCCAAAGATGTATTGACTGGTAGTTAAATTAGTCATTGTAAATTGTCCTGTGATTGGGCTAGGACTAAATCGGGATTACTGGTTGGCACAGTTCAAAGGACTGGAAGGGCCTATTCCATGCTGTATCTCAATAAAAATAAATTTTAAAATATTTGCATTTTTGAGCAGGTGTATAGGTGTACCTAATAAATTGGCCACTGAGTGTATTTAAAAGTGTAATTAAATATGTATAGGCTAAAATACTTTCCATCTTGTTTTCTATAGGTTTGGTGCCTGACCAGACAAAGAGCTGCACAGGCCATACTTGGTGCTTCCCCTATCAGAGCATATCATGGTGATACTGATGATCATTTAACAGATATCATACAAATACCACTGCCTCCATGGGAAGAGCGAACAAATGAGCCACTGGACACAAAGCGAGCACGTCTGCTATACGAGAGCCGTAAGCGTGGAATGTTAGAGAATTGCATCTTACTGAGGTAAAAGTGGCCCTTAAATTTGAAGATAGATAAACCCTATTGAGTTACGATTTGATAAGGTATTGTTCTCTAATTGTGTTTCTTTTCCTGGTACCATTCTGTCTTGTTAGTTGATAAACTAACATTCAAAAAAATCTGGCAAGCTCTAAACTTTGGTGTGGCAGGACTAGCAGGTATTTTGGACTAGTGGATGTTACTCATTTTAATACCTCATTCCTCTTTTAATTCGGTGTTTAAATGTTACACCGAATGATTAGTTTTCCAGATATGAAAAGGTAAGAATTGGAGCCTCAGCAGGTGAAAAAAGAGTGTTAGAACTGAGGTCCAGTGAGCAGATAGGTAGTACAGCAAGTATTACCTGGTGAGTCAGATGCCAAACCATCAAGAATTCTTAATAGTTTGATAGCAGATTCCCAGGATTTTACTGCATTCCACATCTTGTTCTGACCTGAGTGTCATTTGAGAAACTGCAGAGTCTGTTTATTTCTACATTTGAATTCACCTGAAAGTACTTTCTATTGGTACTACTGCCTTAAGTACAATGTATTTTCCCCTGTATTTTTGTATTCAGTTAACAAAAATAAAGATTTGTAGTACAAATTTACAACTAGAAGCATCATTGTGGAGTAGACTAAACCCTAGATGAATCTGTTGTGTAAATTGGATTACTATAACTTACCATTTAGAGCTATTTATGTGATAGAACAACTTCATTGCTTGAAATATAAAGTTCTACATAAATTGATATTAACATAAAAACAGTTACCCAAGAATTCATGAATTATTTTGTAAGTACTAAACAAAAAATGATTTCATGCTACTGGAAAAAGAAAAAAATAATGAAAATACAGATAATTGCAAGGAATCCTATTTTTACTACCTTTTACTTATTAGGGAAGATGTTAATCTGATTGGTGTCAGAAACATTTGGCACTTTACAGTTAGTTTAACTCAGTTGCTAACAATCTCATCCAGTGTTGAAATGTGTTTTAAAACTGAACACCAAAGGTTTATATGTAGAATGAAATTTATTGTGCTCGCTTCGGCAGCACATATACTAAAATTGGAAATTTATTATTTTACATTTCAGTTTCTTTGCAAAAAAGTACCTGAATGAAATGACTGAGAAGCAGCTAAGTTTGTATGATAAACTGATCAATCAGCCAACCAATGATTGGGATATTTACTACTGGATAACAGGTTTGTACAGATACAGTTGTTTACTCTACACACATCACCCATCTTCTAGCCTGATATGAGGACAATTATTGAGTGACTTCATGCCCTTTACAACTTACTTTCCCTTCTAAAGCTGCAAACCACCAGCTGTCACAGGAGTTCTGTAGAAAAACAATGAACCAATGAAAAATATCGTTGTGATTGATTAGAAATTAATGTATAGTATGCTAGTGTTTGCTGGCCACATTTACCTAGACCCACATTCTATTCCTAATAACAGACATGTGGAAAGTGAACAAGAGAGAGTAAGCATCCTCCTGGCCCTGGATGTGTCCTTTCTGGGAAAGCCTGGACTCAGAATTAAGTGGATCTTACTCAATCTGTCCATTGCCCTGGGGTGAGGGAGAACGTGAAGGCTTTGAGAGGAAGGTGGGAATTTTGGGTGGGTGAGTAGTATTTGATGTCCAGGTCATTGGTTTCAGTGATGATGGTTCTGTGAACAATGCTTCCCCCCTCCACCTCCAAAAATAAATTATGTATGACTTTTTAGAGAGCGGTATTAATTAAGTGCCCATGTGAAATTGTAGTAGTTCATATGAGATAGTTTCTACTATGGTCATTACTGTTAAGCCAAGAAAGTATAGTCATCTGCATTTTTCATCAAGACTTACTGAATAACAGGCATGGGTAATTTGTTCAGGTAATGAAGAATCAAAATTTTGCAGGGGTATTTACTAATAATACCCCAAATATAGCACTTTTTTTTAAAAAGGGAGCAATAATGTCTGAACCATAGTAAGCATCATCTAAGTTAACTTTCCTCCAGAATATAGTTAATAGGAACTGATTTCTTTGTGGGTTGAAAAAGGCATTGGGTCTGAGTCACCCTTTGTCATTCTGAAACTTGGTTACTCCATATAATTGATTTTTGTGACGTTGTTTTCTTTTACTGAAACAGAAACCAAGCCGACTCCTCCAGAATTTGATAATGAAGTAATGACTTTGCTGAAAGAATTTACCAAAAATCGTAATATGGAACATCGAGCAGGGCAGCCTGCCCTCGACTATCTCTTTGAAGACAAAAATTAAAATGGGTTTATATTGCCCCTACATGAACTACTGACAATAGATGAATTTACTTTTGCAAACACCAGGTATACTCAGCAACACACGGAAATTCCTAAATTCAAATTTCACTTTGTTAGCATTTTGCAAAATTGCATACCACTGAGCCTTTTTTCTGTGGTGTGTGAACTGCATTATATACATAACAGTAAACCATGCAGCTAAAATACTCCCCCATCAAAGTTTGAGTCCTTGATATTTCTGTGTCGGAAACAATTGATTTATATAAATATTATTGAATGAGATCAATTTATGATTGTGTATAAAAGAAAGTTAAGCTTATCTCTTGAAAATAAGACTATCTTTGGAAAGATAGTATAATATATTTCTTTGAACATTGTTCATTAGCTGAGTGGTTAGGTGTGATATTTGGGTAATGTGATACAAAGTTACAGATGATTAGCTTTCCTAGGTTAGCTAAGCCTAGCAGAAGAATGATTGAAATTGGCAAATCCTTAAACCTAGTTACTCCTCAATCCCACATGAAAAATTAATGAGGGTGAGAGGGAAAAAAGTTACATGATCAGATCTCTTGCCCTGACCAAGACTAGAATTTAGGAAAAGGAGGATATTCAGAAGATTGAAAGAACCTGTTCAGGGTACTTGAAAGCTAATGTTATTAATAGAATCACATAACTACGGGTAAAAAAGAAAGGAAAATGAGTTGTTTATCCATGAAAGACAACACTGGCTTTGGCCATTTGCCTTATTTGTTAACCAGAATAAAATTGAATGGAGTAGCAGTATTTTGTTAAATTTAGGTTAACAGTATCAGTGAGAGAAAATTATTTAATCATACAGATGTTTCTGTAAGAACAAATCCTTCCAATCTCACAAGATTCCATTACAAGTATGAACGTTGAGGTTATGGAACTATATTGCTGTGTTTGTTTACTGTTAAAGTACAATGTTCAAGATTTCTGTATGTCCACCACTGCTATTACTTTCATTTGGACTAGGACAAGCAAATTCATAAAATAAAAGTTGAAGCTGTATCACGAGCTTCTTAATTATACCTAAGCTGGCAATGTGAATTGCTTCAGTACCTTCATCTGCAAGTTCAAGATCTGCAAATTTCTCATTAAGTGGATCTTTCTGCATTGGTAATTTCTGGTTTAGTCTAGTTGTTCAATAAATAAGCACACTTTGTGCTTGGTATGAATATAGTTCAATACAATCAAAGATACTGCAAGTATCCTGGAAGGTTGATGGCCATAATTTGACTAAATGTTTGTTGGATACAGATGCAGCACAGCAGACCTTCTGCCATCAGCTCTCAAAATCCTGACTGATTCCAAACTGCTCAAACTTCTATGCGCTGTGCAAAAGCAAAATGATCATCATCACTACAGCAGTCAGACTTCAATCTTTAGTCCTTGTGTATGATAGAATTCAATGTAAATGATTTTTTGTAGCCAAATAAAACAGAAGCTTGATATTGAATATCTTGCATTTCTCAGTAATTGACACCTATAAAAGTTAATTTTAATATCCATCAGCCAGAAGATGATGCCAGCAAACAACATGACCAAGAGGGACATCCTCCAGACGGTTAACAAACTACTACTTTCACTTCTTTTATGTCTTTTTCTTTCAAATGTGGTTCTGCTGCTGTCAGAGCCTGTGATCTGTGTTTTGGTGGTGTGTTTCCGGGCCGATTGAGCAATATGGCACTTTGCTGTCTCCAAGGGTGTTCGGTGAGGAAGCACGCAGCCTTGAGACCAAGAACCCTGGAGACGGGGCATGGCCCCATGACCAACTCCATTTCTCACTGATCTCGCCAACTGAACTGTTGAGGAAGATTGAAATCATTGAGGCGAGAGCAGAAGGTGTGCAGGTGTTCAGCACCGGCTACCAGCCTCTCACTTGCTGCTGTCAGAGGAAGATGCCTGCATGCGGCTGTACCTCATCTGCTGCTCCTGAAGGAAGGTCCCTGTGTTTGAGTGGTCTGTCTCTCTGCTGCTAGCTCTATGCTGCTGGAGGATTGTGCTAGAGTCCTGGATCCTGGGTAAGGATTGTGGATTGGACTCTGTAGTTCACGTTATGATAGTTTTCTGGTTCTGGTCACTCCTTTTTTTTATATATAGTATTGGGCCAGCCAACAGATAATGAACGACACCTCGGTAGATTGAACTGAACCAAACTGAATATGCCTGCACTCGTTTGATTTTGGTGTTTTATATTGTGTTTTTTGCTTTTTTTTTGTGCATTGCATGTAGGGGGGGATTGGATGATTCTCTTTGAACAGGTTCCATTTCTTTGTTTAGTGGCTGTCTGTGGGAAAACAAATCTCAGGGTTTTATACTGCATACATACTTAGATAATAAGTGTACTTTGAAACTTCGAACTTTATAATTCATTTTATTATGACAAATTAGATACTTTCCCTCAAAAGAATAAAATTGAAAATTTTGTTCACAATCAATTGACAACACAATTTGTCATTCAGTGCAGAGGACACTGCTTTAAGATGTATGTCCATCTTCCTTTTTTCACTTGGCTTCCCCTCAGAACACTGAATAAAGGACATTGCCTCTGAGCAGAGCAGTGCATTGAGAGTTAATACAGAATAAACAGCGGCACTTTGTGATGCTGAATGAAAAGAGGAAAGCAGCAGCCTCAGAAGTTTGTGGATCCTCTTGGAGGCAGCTATCAGATTAATTAGAAAATACAAAAATACATAATAGGAATATTAACCAATATTTACATAATATCCCCACAAAAGTTTAATTAAAAAATGTTGATCCTATGACACAAACTCCAAAGTCATCCAGGAGATAGGAATGGTGGATAAACGAAATGAATGCTGTATCATTTCAGTTACATCACGTGTAGATCCTGGACGAAATAAAGAAACTATAATTCACTGAGTTTTCAAAGCACTACTAATATCAAAGTGAATCTAGTTGCAGACACCAAATAACAATTTCTTCTAGCCTGATATTAATATGCACAATCATTCTGTTTAGATTTTTTTTTAATTGCTATGAATTGTGCTTGGTAGCATTCTCAAGGCACACAATAAACAACATATTTCATTTAACTCTGTCCTTCTACTGTTGGAATCTAATCAGCTAGATCAAGCTGATTCCAACCCATGCGTTGCAGTTGCCACTTTGCTGTTTTGGCAGCCATGCTAAATCAGAATTTTTTAAAAATTTCTTCTCTTAGCACTTAAACGTGTACAAAAACGTTGTGATTAAAAATGATACATTAAAATAAATAGAGAGATCTTACCTGTATTTCTGGTAAATTAAGATTTCTGACCAAATTCAAATGAGAAAAATATAGTTTTTCCAGAATGTAATCCATGTGCACAAAAATTGTACTGAATTTTAAAAACATTTCAAATTATTTAACTACATAAAGTTTCTAATTGCAATCATCTGATCATGAACAGCAGTAGGAAATCTGCCAATCATAAATCACATACCACCAATGATATTCACTTTACTGAGAAGAAATAAACTTGTCTGAATGGTTCGGGTATTCCTAAATTAGACAATAGTTAAGAGGTTTCAACAGGTTTTTAAAACTTCCAAATATGGTATCTATGGAACAAAGAGGAAACAAGTAATAGTTATCATTTGTATGCACTTAGATACAAGGCAAATCAATCAAATTACCTTACAAAAGCTGAAATAGCAATTATGTCCAGTACTTCCTCCAATCCATAAATTACCAGCAGGATTGCATTGATTATTACATCCGCTCTCAGCACATAGGTCTGCCACAACAAGTAGTACAAGGAAAACAACATACTTCCAATTGTCAGAACCATGTTAATAACTATTGGAATTGCTTCTTCAGTCAGATTCCCTTTGAAACCTGGAAAATGATGGGAAATCAATCCAGCTTTTATGATGTTACAGAATTTTTCTTGTTATACACAGAAAAAACAATGATGTGCAAAAACTGAAGCAGCTCTAAAATTTACTGTAACACTAATCAGCTAGATTTTTTTCAGATTCAAGCTATGTCATAGTTACAGCTGAGTTTTGTTCAGCTGAGAAAAGGAAAAATTCCTACTCTCAGTCACTGTCTAATAACTTATTTTGGAAAGGATAACTTTGCAAGTATTGGCTTCACAGATAGTCAACATCTTCTCATAAACTTGAGAAATATTAAGAGAAGTAGGTATTTGGCCCTGCATGCCTGCTTTGCCAATAATCAAGAGCTCCTTGCCTGTTCTCCATCTTCCGCTGGTGCTCCCCTCCCCCTTTCTTTCTTCCAAGGCCTTCCACCCTATGATACTCCCCCTTCTCTAGCCTTGTATCCCTTTTGCCAATCAACTTCCCACCTCTTTGCTTCATCCCTCCCCCTCCTGTCTTCTCCTATCATTTCAGGTCTCTCCCTTCCCCGTCAAATCTTTTTTCCGTTAGTCCTGATGAAGGGTCTCGACCCGAAACATTGACTGTACTTCTTCCTATAGATGCTGCCTGGCCTGCTGCGTTCCACCAGCATTTTGTGTGTGTTAATCAAGAGCATTGCTCACTTTTATTTCAATGTCACTTCCCTGCACTGTCATGATATTCCTTGATATTCAAAAGTCTACAGGTGAACTCAAATTACTCAGCCTTCCCTGCTTCTGGGCCAGAGAATTCCAAAGTTGTATCTTTTGCAGATTTAAAAAAAATTGAGAGATGCAAAATATTTTGTCTGGTATTGAGACTCTGGGTTTTAGCCTCCTTTTCCAGGGGAAACATTCTCTCAATAAAGGCTTGAATACCATTTGCTTTCCCTAACTGCTTGCTACCTCTGCCTGTTGACTTTCAGCAACATCTAGATCCCAATAAATGTTGGCATCACCAATTTCTTACCACCTGAAATACATTCCTCTGTTTTATGCAACCAAAAAAATTTTTTTTTCACATTTCATCTTCCATGTACTTACTTACTCATTCAGCTCATCAACTTTCTCATGAGCCTCCTTACATCTTCTTTCCTATTCATAATCCCACCTAATTTTTTTTATATATTAGCAAACTTATAAATATGACATATGGTCCAGTCAGCCAAATTGTTGATGTACAGTCGACCATGACTGGCTGAGGCTAAGGACCAATCCCTTTGATAATCTGAGGAATCAGAGAAAGACCCGTTTATTCCAACTCTCATTTTTCATGTCTTTGTAACTGAATCAAAGCAAAAAATACAGCCAAGTTTTCTTTAAACAGATTTTCTAAAGTTGAATTCTCAGACTGCTCAACTGATGTAAAAATCCTGTTAGACATCTTTAATTGTCAGGTGTACTCAAGAAGCAAATCCAGGTTGTTACCCTTTATAATTCCAGAATACAAGTGAAGATTTTCAGTATCTATTGATAACTTACGAGATCATTTCACTCTAAGCTTTATCAGAGCCATTTCAGTCTTTTTGATGCATTCTGTGAGATACTGTATGTTTGCTGCTCTTTCTGAATTTCTGAAACTTGGGAAAAATAAAGTAAGATATGATTCATCAGGACTGCTTTGACATGGTGACAGGAGTTGCTGGTGTCTGAAAAAGGCCTGTGTCAAAACAAAAGGTTTCCAAAAGGAATAATTTCCGGTGTACGGTATTTATCATACTGGCCTAAAAAATTCTTTGCTTGTACTGCAAGGGAGGCTTTACACTAGAGTTGCAGGGGTATGGGAACCAGAGTGCCAGAACAGAGAGTGGAGTGGTTGTGGAAATAGAAGTTGTTAAGAACTCAAAGTCAGGAATCAAAAAGTTAAGTAGGTCAAACTGATGTTCTGAGTTGTGTATATTTCAATGCAAGAAGTATTGTAGGAAAGGTGAATGAGCTCAGGCGTGGATCAACACATGGAATTATGATATTGTAACCATTAGTGAGACTTGTTTGCAGGAGGCACGGGATTGGCAGCTCAGAATTCTGGGGTTCTGTTGTTTTAGGTTTGACAGAGCGGGAGGGATTGAAGGGGAAAAGGTGGCATTACTAGTCAGGGACAATGTCACAGCAGTGCTCACTCAGGACAGACTGGAGAATTTGTTTAATGGGGCTTTATGGTTGGAACTGAGGTGTAAGAAAGGTATGACCACATTAATGAGGCTATATTATAGACCACCTAATAGTTCACAGGATTTAAGAGGAACAAATTTGTAGAGAGATTGCAGACTGTTACAAAAAAAACCATAAAGTTTTATAGTAGTTAATTTTAATTTTTCACATATGGGACTCCCATACTGTAAAAGGACTAGATGCGATAGAGTTTGTCAAATGTGTTCAGGAAAGTTTCTTTAATCAGTATGTAGAAGTCCCAATGAGACAGTGTGCCATACTTAT
This sequence comes from Mobula birostris, assembly GCF_030028105.1. Lineage (NCBI taxonomy): Eukaryota > Metazoa > Chordata > Chondrichthyes > Myliobatiformes > Myliobatidae > Mobula > Mobula birostris. Next base: position 63,086,183 of record NC_092380.1, on the reverse strand, counting down.
TCAACAATTAGGGAATGAAACAGGGCAGGTGACAGGGGTTTGTGTAGGGGAACACTTTGCACCGAGTGATCATAATGCCATTAGTTTCAAGGTAATTATGGAAAAGGCTAGGTCTGGTCCTCAGTTGAAATTCTAAATTGGAGGATGGCAAATTTTGATAAAACAAAGCTTGTATGTGCCTGTCAGAATAAAGACAAGGATAACAGGTTTAGCAAACTGATTTTCAAGAGATTTTGAGGCCCCGATTAAGGAAAAAAAGAAGTGCATAGCAGATATAGGCGGGTAAGAATAAATGAGGCGAACACGAGGCACTTATGTATAAGAAATGCAAGAGAACACTTAAGAAATTAGGAGGGCTAAAAGAAGGAATGAGGTTACCCTAGTAGACAAGGTTAAAGAGAATCCTCATGGCTTCTACAGATGTGTTAAGAGCAAAACGATTGCAAGGGACAAAATTGTTCTCTGGAAGATCAGAAGGGCAATCTATCCTTGGAGCCAAAAGAGATGGCGGGGAGATCTTAAATGGTTTTTTTGAATCTGTATTTACTTGGGAGATGGACACAGAGTCTATAGCAGTGAGGCAAAGTAGCAGCGAGGTCACAGACCCCATACAGATTACAAAGGAGGAGGTGCTTGCTGTCCTGAGGCAAATTAGGGTAGATGAATCCCCAGGGCCTGAAAAGATGTTCCCTCAGACCCTATGGGAGGCAAGTGCAGAAATTGCAGGGGCCCAAGCAGAGATATTTAAATCATCCTCAGTGACAGGTGAGGTACCAGTGGATTGGAGGATAGCTAATGTCGTTGTGCTGTTTAAGAAAAGCTCTATGAATAAACCAGTATGTAGGCCAGTGAGCCTGACGTCAGTAGTGAGAAAATTAATGTTGGGTATTCTAAAGGACCAGATAGGTGAACATTTGGATAGGGAGGAACTGATTAGGGATAGTCAACATGGCTTTTTAATGGTAGGTCATGCCTAACCAATCTTTCGGTATTTTTCAAGGAAATTAGCAGGAAAGTTGATGAAGGCAAGGCAGTGGATGTTGTCTACATGAACTTCCGGAAGGCAGTTGACAAGGTCTTGCATGGGTGATCGGTCAAGAAGGTTCAATTGCTTGTCATTCAAGATAAGGTAGTAAATTGGATTAGGCATAGGCTTTGCGGGAGAAGCCAGCCAATGCTAGTTTTCATAACTGAAGGTCTGTGACTAGTAGAGTGCCTCAGAGATCGGTGCTGGGTTTGTTGTTGTTTATCATCTATATCAACGATCTGGATGATAATGTGGTTAACTGGATCAGCAAATTTTGCAGGTGACACCAAGATTGGGGCTGTAGTGGACAGTGAGGAAGACTATCAGAGCTTGTATCAGGATCTGGACCAGTTGGAAAAATGAGCTGAAAAATGGCAAATGGAATTATTGCAGATAAATGTGAGGTGTTGCACTTTAGGAGGACCAACCAGGGTAGGTCTTGCATAGTGAGCAATAGAACAAAGAGTGCAGTAAAACAAAGGGGTCTGGGAATACAGGTCCATAATTCATTGAAAGTGGTGTCACAGGTAGGTAGGGTCATAAAGAAAGCTTTTGTCACATTGGCTTTTATAGATCAAAGTACTGAGCACAGGAGATGGAATGTTATGTTGAAGTTGTATAAGATGTTGATGAGTCCTAATTTGGAGTACTGTGTGCAGTTTTGGTCACCTACTTACAGGAAAGATGTAAATAAGATTGAAAGACTACAGAGAAAATTTACAAGAATGTTGTCAGGACTGGAGGACTTTAGTTATAAGGAAAGATTCAATAGGCTAGAACTTTATTCCCTAGAATCCAGAAGATTGAGGGGAGATTTGATAGAATTATACAAAGGGTAAATGCAAGCAGGCTTTTTCCACTGAGGCTGGATAAAAATACAACTGGAGTTCATAGGTTGAAAGGTGAAATGTTTAACGGGAAACTTCGGAGAAACTTCTTCACTCAGAGGATGGTGAGACTGTGGAATGTGCTACCAGCACAAGTGGTGAATGTGATTTCAATTTCAAAGTTTAACAGAAGTTTGGATAAAATGGGAGTGGTATGGAGGGCTGGGTGCAGGTTGATGGGACTAGGTAGTTTAAATGGTTTGGCATGGAGTAGATGGGCTGAAAGGCCTGTTTCTCTACTGTAGTTTTCTATGACTATGATTCTAGCTAGTCAGCATACCAACTGCTGGCATGAGGTTAGCTTAGTTTTAATAATGTTTGCTCGTTGAACAAAACAAAATGCTTGCGGAAATCCAGTCCTGTAATCTGTTCATCAATCTAAATTTTGGTTTAAGATTTTCTAGTGTTTAAACAGAATGAATAGATATTCAGAGAAGACAGACTTTTGACAGTATACCTAGGAGAATTAGCGTCCTTCCATTTCTCAATTCTGGACCCAATAAAGACTAATAGAATAAACTGTCAGGTGCAAAGTTTTAAGTTGATACAAATTTTGAAGACAAAATTATTCACCAATTGCATTATTAAAATTTAAGATATATATGTAGTTAATTTAACAGCCTAATTTATGCAAAACCTTTTAACACTCCTAGGATGTTTCAACAGAATTCATGTCAATGAATGTGTCTTGAAATGTGTTCACTGACCATGCAAGTTTCTACTTACAAACAAAAATAGAGGGGCGCCTATTTAAAACAGAGATGCGGAGAAATTTCTTTAACCAGGGCTGGTGAATTTGCGGAATTTTTTACCGCAGGCAGCTGTGGAGGGCAGGTCGTTGAATGTATTTAAGGCAGAGCTTGATAGGTTCTTGATTGGACACAGCATCAAAGGTTATGGGGAGAAGGCCAGGGAGTGAGGCTGAGGAGGGTGGGAAAAGAAAGGATCAGCCATGATTAATTGGTGAAGCAGACTCGATGGGCCAAATGGCTTAATCCTACTACTGTGTCAATTACTGTTATATCTTGTTTGGATAATAACTCCAAATTACATAAGTATTTGTGTACCACAACTTGAATTTTTCTCTATAGAAACAGGGAAAGTTTCTGGAGCTGAAACAATTAGTCCCCAATAACATTAATTTGAATACATCTTCCTTACCTTCATACAGAAGCAGAGCACAGAATTTGAAAGATATCAGGTTAGCATAGCTCCAAACAAAATGCTCTGTCGGAACTCTAAAAATTTCACATCACTAACTGTATTGAGGATCAAATAGCACAGTACAATACCTACAATTTAATACAACATCTTACCATGGTATAGCCTTATCACTTCCAGAATTATCATAAGATTCAGAAGAATCAAATCAAGAGCCAGATTACCATCTGGGAAACTAAAAACCTGACCTGAAAAATAAAAAAATATAATTAATTCCCTGAACCCAAAGTTTAAAATGTGAAAGTTTTGAGAGTAATTATATGATGGAAGTGCATAACTTACTTTTGTAGATAACCATTAGCAAAGTGGTAAGAAAATAAAATATATAATAACATATATTTAAGTAGTAAACCATCTGTAGAGGGATGGAGGAAAGCTGTTGAATTTCTGGTTAAGGTATGTTACTGCAATGAAAACAACATTCTCAATGTCTTGAGTTCTATCTCAGCAGGTATCTTCAAATTAAGAATTAAGCTGCTTCCCAAAAAGATAATTACCAAAATTGATCACTTTCTTCAACAAGTTCTGTTTCCTTAAGCAAAAGAAAATATTTCTTCTGCATATATGTGCACTGAAAATGTAAATGTGAGAGTAGAAAATTAATCTTGCCTTGTGATTTCATATCTTTGCTAATGCAGAATTTCCATTAGCAAAGGTATAAAATCAAATGCATTCTGGGCTCTTCCCCACTATCTTACTTATATTCTGAACTTGCAGAGTTTTCAAAATTGTTGGGCCTATTTTGATAGCTTAGTGCATAAATCAACTTATAGTTTGAGTATCAAGATAGGTTTAGTTTTAATTTTTGATCTGTACAAAGTTAACTGGTCTTAACTTAGATAATGCCCCTTTTCTCATCCAGGGTGAAGAAAAACTGGATTATTTAATTCATATAGTTCAAAACTAAAATCGCTCACAAATATATTCCACAATGCTGTATGACTGCCATTACCCTTGGATCCACAAATCAGCAACAAGAAAGGTCAGACGTCTAAGAAAGCAAAAAACAATCAAGAATGTCTTGAATCAAGTACAAACTGCAATATTGAAATGCAGAATATTTGAATCCTCTTATGAGCGAATCCTCCTTCACAAGTAGATACAACAATCATATTGAATATCATTCTTGTTTACTTTCCACATATTAATTACTCTTTATGCTTTCTGGAATAAATGATGCATTTCATTTACAAGCTACAAGAACACAGAACTAGAAAGCACTAATACAGCTCCTGGATATGGCAACTTTTATTCCAAAGGATACAACAGAAGCATAATTCACTGTAAGTGAAAAGATAATTAAGTGTTAGTACAAAGGATTACAATATAGTACCAATTCACTAAAATAAATACACCCAGTTACAATGCTTGAGTAATGCTTTCAATTAACCACCTCAAATTATTCACTCCATTGGCAGTAGTTGCAGAATTTTAATCATTAGAATTCACCATCATTTTACTTTCTCCAGGAAGGGATTTTACCCATGAGAAGGTAGATATGGCTTCATTGATTTCATTGTGTTTTGTTTCCAAATGAAATCAATAATATAAATGTATGTTAAATTCTTTGTTATTTTATCTTGAGCTTTTTCACTTAGCTTCCTCAACAAAGTTGGTGCTGAAATAAATTCTTTTGATGCCCCTTTGTAAAGAACATGAGCAATTTACCTTATTGTATATTTTATCCCTGTCTAAAACTTCTTCCAATTGTAAAAAGATTAGGATTTATTTCGACTTTCAATTTCTTGCCTAATGAATGAGCACTTCAAAAGATAAGCAGGACGCAATCCATTCCATCTTTTTTATATAGAATCTGGACTTTCAGCCATACTTTTTTCTGTAGTTGCTGCCTGGCCTGCTGAGTTCCTCCAGCATTTTTGTGTGTGTTGCTCGGATTTCCAGCATCTGCAGATTTTCTCCTGTTTGTTTTTTCTTTGGTAATCTGGATCGTTATGTGTATGAAATCTCAAAATATTGACAATGATGTAAATCTGTAGAAAGATTATTCAGCTATTGGATCAGGGACTGGATAATACTGAGTCTGGTTTGCTGGAGGATTTGATACCCATCTGGACCAATTGTGCTGACCCACTGAACCCAGGCATGAAGATAAAACAGACCACAGAGTGTAACTCTCCACTCCCATAATAGCTTAACTGTTATTTGCTATGAAGAGGCCAAACACTAATTGAAAGAACACCACATTCAGTTCCAATGTGAACTCAAAACGTGCAGTGATGAAGAGAACTAGTGACAAATGCTCTTGCATTTATTTGACATTAGCAATCAAAAACTAATTTCTCTCCAACTTTCCAAAGCATCGTACGACTTGCATGGATAAAAGTCATTTTGGTAAGGAACAAGGTATAAAAAGGAACAAATTTCATATTTGATATTTTGGTTGGATCCCACACTTGGTTATATATTACAAATAAGGATACTACTAATTCAAATGTTGAAAATGCAAAGCCAGTTAAGGTAAACAATAATGCAGATTCATGTGTACAAACCTGCACCAGTTATAATTTAAATTTTAACATTCCAAAACAGAGTCCAGGTTTGGATGATCTTTCCTTTATTAAGTTTCCAAATCCACAGAATAAAACAAAAAAAAAATTAGAATGTCAGAAATTTTAGTTGAACAGAAAATCAAACAACTCTCTACTTTGCTCCAGAATCACCAAAACATTATCAATTATGCTGGGAAATTAAATTTTCTGGGAGACATTGCTCTGGGTTTTTTGTTCATTAATTAAAACTGACAGAATTCTATACCGTTCAGGTGAAAGGATTCCAAAGGACTTCATAATTTGAAACAGACTGTGTGCTACTTATACTGCTGATCTCTGAGAGCACCAACTAGACAAAGGAAGGCAAGACAGTACACAAGTCTCATAGGGTAGGACTCTTCCCCACTTTTCTAAATTCAGATGGGTAACACTGAAGACTCCACATTCCAAAATTAATCTCCTTTGTATCAGATTTTAGTTGATATAACACGACTGGAGTTCGTGACCTGAAGGGTTTTTGGCCACGTAAGTGTAAAAGTTCCCAACCGTTCTGATATTTACATAAACAAAACCAAGGTTTAATTAATGGCTTCAGAACAGGATTGGAAAGTGAAGAAGAGATGCACAATGTCTACTTTACAATAAGTCTCAAAAACAATTAAGGTTTCTCAGAAAAAAAACAAACCCTAAGTTTTTCACAGACTGAATTTCACAGTGATTGATATACACACGGTTCTATTCTCGCAAACACTCTGTCGCCGCGAATCACGTGAAGATCTCCTACAAAACCTTAATTTAAATTCAATCTCATTGAAAATTAATTTAGGGAGAGGAAAATCACGTTGGTTGCCACAGCAACAAGACTCCTACTACCTCACCTTTCATCAACACCATTTTCCCGAACAGACGATGGTCCTCCAGTATCCCATCAATCCCCGCACGGTACGTTCGTAGCGCTGAGCCCGTAGCGATGGGGAGGGATGAAATCTTTCATCCAGAAACAACAGGGAGAACGTTTCTTCCGAGAATTTATACAAGTAAATTCGTTAATTCCAATAACAGTTTATCTATTGTGATAAGTAAGATGAGTTTTTAAGTAAGTATAGAATATGATTGAGATTTAATCCTGGCTCTGTAATGTAACGTGGTGCATTCTCCATAGAATAACGGCAGACCTGAAGCTCATTTCAAAACGATCTATTTTATCAAAATAAATTTTATTTTAAATAATGGTACTGAGACAGTCCATTGTTACTCAAATTGGCTACCAATAGAAAATGTTTTGTTTCTTTTTCCATAGATCTGCTGAGTATTTTCATTTCAGATTTCTAGCATCTTGAGTTTTTGCGCTGTCAGAGGAAATTCTATCTTTGTTTTGGCAGGGAGGAAGGAGTAAGCACAAGAGAAGATACAGTTGAGAACTTTGTCAGTTGTGAAGAGGAATCTATGGTTAAGGAAAAATTACGGATGTTTTGTCATCAGAAACCTCAGAGGCTTGGGTGGTGAGAGGTTTGTCAAGATCGCTGTGGAAATCTGTAGTCTTATGACAGATATTGGTTGATAACCTATCCCTTGAGATGGACAGAGAGTTGCTAGGAAAGGCAAGAATCAGATCTGGAACACTTGAAAGTGAAAAAAAGGATGGAATCTGGCAGAAAAGGTAATGAAGTTTTCAAGATCAGTACAAGACTAATAAGGGCATCAAATTAATGGAAAGGGTAGTGGGAATGTGCCTGGAAAGAATTAAAAACTCTTCTAATGTAGTCCACAAAGGGACGGTCGTAGCTCGTGCCTGTACAAATTTTGTGGTGACATCTTTTACTTGTTGAAGAAAATATTGTCTCATTTGACAACGAATTCAGCCAGGTGAATAAGTGCCGAACCAGAGATGTTGTTTGAGACCAGGAAACGGCAAATTTTCAAAGCAGTGGAGAGGTGTCATGGATGCAAGCTGTTGGTCCTTTCCGCGCCTTGTGGCGCATCGGGCGGCAACCTTGCCGCTTATTTAGCATTTGTCTGTTTTTACGAAGCCAAGTTACTAGCTCGACGCTCAGCCCAGCGCGCATGGAAAGCGTGCATGGAGCCGGCGAGATGCGAACCCCGGACCACGAAGTCCGGTGCGGATACCACTACACCACCAGCTGGCAAAGGACATAAGTAACTGAATAAGGGGGAGAGAATGGTCAAGGTCAGAAGAAACCAGCTCCATAAGGCAAGAGCAGGCTGAAACAATGGGTCACCCAGAACAGTCCTGTTTGTGGATCTTGGGGAGGAGTTGGCTGTGCAGATTTGGTAAGGGCTACTCATTCACCCAGAACAGTCCTGTTTGTGGATCTTGGGGAGGAGTTGGCTGTGCAGATTTGGTAAGGGCTGAGAGAAATCATGAGAATGGTACCAATGAAGGAAAGAGGAAACAAGGTCAGTGACTGTCCGGGATGATGTACAGCGGTGGGGTCCTAGTCACGAGGAAGGTGTAAAGAGCTATCAGGAAATGTTCAATAAAGTGGAAGTAATGGAGGAGAAGGAATATTGCAGTGCTGGAGACAGAAATGATATCCTGGACTGATTATGGATAAAATCTGTTCAGAATTAGGATGTAATAGAGGTTTATCTATATAACTGAGACTGTTTTATAGAGCAGCAATTAGTAGGAAGTCTTTCAAAGAACACATTTGCATGAACATTGCAGAAATATGCAAAATTCATCATGGTAATAGGAGCTGTGACAAAGCAAATATCAAGAGGGATGGCAATGACAAAAGAATTTTCTTCATCAGTTCATATCCAGCAAAACCAAATATAGCATTGCTGGTCTGGGTAGTGAACCAGGAGATGTGGGACCAATTAGAAACCAAAAAAGGCAAAGAAAACAGCTGAGATATAGTGAGTGATATTCATCTGTTGTTATCAAAGGAAATGTTGCTGGAGTTTCAAAGGTTTCAAAGGTACATTTAATATCAGAGAAATGTATACAATATACATCCTGAAATACTTTTTCTTTGCAACCATCCACAAAAACAGAGGAGTGCCCCAAAGAATGAATGATAGTTAAATGTTAGAACCCCAAAGTCCCCCCAGCAACCCCTCCCACGCATAAGCAGCAGCAAAGCCCCTACCAGCAAAATAAAAGCATCAGCACCCCCCACCGAGCACTCAAGTGTGCAGCAAAACATAAATAAAGACACAGACTTCAGTACCCCAAAGACTACTCATTCACCCAGTGTTCAACATAGCACAGGCTTCACAGCGAGATGGGAGACATAAACAACTTGATGATTTATGAAAGCAAGTTGCTTTTGAGATTCTGGAAGGGTTTTAAATTAATAAAGAGATTGTTCTAGAAAAACTAGCTGTATGTAAAGTGGATACATCTCTAAATGCATCCTCATGCAAACAAAAAGTTTTCACTAATTCTCAGTGTATGTGACAATAATAAACCTGGTCATACTGTATTCTATCCTTCCAAACAACTTTAAATTTAGAGTTGATGCCTGAGATTTGTAAAATTGCAAATGTTACACCCTTGCTAAAAATTCTGTGTGGATAAACTCAGTAACTTCTGACCAGTCAGCTTAACACCAGTATTTTGAAAATGATAATGAGGGACAGAATTAACAGTCACTGGATAAACCTAAATGAATTAGGAAAAGTCTTTTTTGTATAAGGCAAATATTATCTAACAATAATGATTAGTTTTATTTGTCATAGGTATGTTGAAACATACAGCGAAATGCATCATTTGTATAAAATTAAACCAGCAAGGATTTGCCAGACAACTGTTGTACAAAAGCAGATTCACGGGTTCAGTAAATAAAACAGCAGGCACTGATTGCGGGTGTTACAGCAACTATTATTCACGAGCAACCTATGAAACACTTTACTCACATACAAGTTGAACAAGCACGCATCCAACTCAGCTAAACTATGGAAATTATAACACCAAGCATTCAATATACTTGTTAAATTCATCTAAGTTATACAACATTAAGCAAGTGATAAGCAGTTACTTAATTAGCTGTGCAATCAAAACACAAGCCCCTTCCCCCTATTAACTGCAACACACCTTCCAAAGAGTTTCTCCAGCACTGCTTGCTGCTTGCTGCTCACAGCCTGCAGTGGCCTGGAGTCAACAGAAGGAGAGTGAGCACACACATGCATTCACCTTTATACACCTGAGGACCGGAAACCAGTTGCAGGTATCACAGCATGTGACCTGGGATGAGAAACCGCATCAGTTTCTGCATGGCATGGGAGCTAACCAATTGGAAGGCAGCTACATACCTCGAGCGGGCCCACCATTAACCAGCACGGTGGAAGTGACTTTCAGAACAATGTTCAATCAGCAAATAAGTTAACCCTCCATATTACAACAACCCACTAATATTGCCACACTTTCAGCACCAACACAGCATGCACACAACTCACTAACCCCAACCGTATGTCTTTGGAACGTGAGGAAAAATCCAGGTGGTCTACCTAAATTCATAGAGATTTTTTGTTAAAGTAACAGAGAGGGTTCATGACAGAAAAGTGATTAATGTATATGGACTTCCAAAACTACTATTACTAGTTGCAACTTTGTCATCAAGACTGAATTGCACTGTGACAAAAGTAGCATGGATGGAATATTAGGTAACCATAAAATGTATATGAAGGTTGTTTACTGACTTGAGGGATTTGTACAATTGAGTTCCCAAGAGGTCGGCGTTGGTTCCTGATGACGCCACTCTCAGGTTGGAGGAACAACACCTCATTCCATCTAGGTAGCTTCCAACCTGATGGCACAAACATTCGTTTCTCTAATTTCTGGTAATTTCTCCTCCTTTCTCTCTCTCTTTTCTCTTTTTCCATTCCACATTTTGGCTCCCTTTTTACTCCTTCTCCTCACCTGCCCAACACCCCCCTCTCCTATCAGATTCCTGCTTCAGCCCTTTACGTATTCCACCTATCACTCCCAGCATCTCACTTCATGACCCTTCCCCCACCCACATACCTTACCCCTCACCTGATTTCATCTATCACCTGCCAGCTTGTACACCTTACCCTCCCGCCAGCTGCTTATTCTGGTTTCTTTCCCCTTCCTTTCCAGTCCTGCTGAAGAGTCTCCATCCAAAATGTCAAGTGTTTATTCTTCTCCGTAGATGTTGCCTGACCTGTAGAGCTCCTCCAGCAATTTGTGTGTGTTGCTGTAGATTTCCAGCAGCTGCAGAATCTCTTGTGTTGATCGTGGTCAACTGTGGATGATGTGTCCTAGCTGTCTACGCAAGCCAGGACAGTAAAATTGTTGCCCATGCAGCAGACTCCCTTTTCCATGCAGCTGATGAATACAATGGAGCAGTAGAGACCAATACAGTTTGGCAGCAGTGGCGTGTGGAACTCAATGTAGGGCTGCCTTAAGAACTCCAGCTCGGGATTTATCCTCAGGGCTTGCTTGCAAAGCTATTCCCATGATTGGGTAGAGTTGCAAGGCCGCAAGGTTTGAAATCAGAGATTTTCTACTCAATGAGCTGCCAACCAAGGCTGACAAGCCCCGTCTGCCTGAAGTGACTGGTTTTAAGGTGGCAGTAACCCACCTTTGTCCTTTCTTCTAACAATAGAAACTGCTCCTCCAGGCTTAGTAGCTAAGTCACAGGTGAAGGCCAGGAGCTGGACTTGGTTGTCAGAGGCTATTTGAGACACACGCCATTGGGATTATTTAATAGGTAGTGGGAGTTTGTCCCCACTACACCCCCTACCCGGGCTATAATAAGGAACTTGATTAGCACTAGAACCAATGGTTTTCTAATGATTTGAACTTGAATGGACAGAACACAATTTTAACTTCTGAAGACCCTCTAAAGCTTGGAGGCATTGAGCTGTGAGGAGAATAAGAGGAAATAAAAAAAATAGACTGGTGGCAGATGAAATTTAGTATCGAGAAATGTGAAGTGTTGTATTTTCATAGGAAGGATGAACAAAGACAATCTAAACTAGAGGGCATAATTCTAAAAGGGTACCAGAACAGAGAGATGAATGTGAATATGCAGCATGTACAGCACATGATCCATTCAAAGTGGCAAGGAAATTTAGAAAGTGGTCAAAACATTTGGGATTCCTGGGCTTTAAGAGCCAAGAAAGTATAATGTACATTTATAAACAAAGTTCTGGCCAGAACTAGCTTATTGTGCCCAAATTGACACCACATGTTATGAAAGATAAAATTTTAGGGAAATGAGTAACAGATTTTTTAAAATAATAGTACGGATGATGGACCTTAGTGTTGTGAATTTATTGGAGAGGCTGGGTTGTTCTCCTTGGAGGATTGTGAGAGATAGTTAAATCATTAAAGGTACGAACAAAATAGATGGAAAGAAATAGTTCCCATTAGTGGATAAGTTAAGTATGAGAGAACATGGAATGATAGTGACTGGCAAAAGGAACCAAAAGACTGAAGGATTTTTTTTTGTTTATTCAATAAGTAGTCGGGATCAGGGCTGTTAGGTTGTACTGGAGGCAAATATGTGTAAGGATATAAATTAGGAGAATTTTAAGTACTCTTTGGAGAGGACAGGAGAGTTGGACACTTGGTTAGCTCATAAATGGAGCTAGTGTGGATTCAGTGGGCTAAATGTCATGCTTTTGTCCTGTAACCATTCTGTGAGGCAGCTGATGTTAACATTCTGCAGCATTACCTTTGAACAATTTCCCAGCATACAGGGCACCAAACACTGTCTTTGTAAACAGCAATTTTTTTTATAATAGCTGCCCCACTGTCACTAACATAACTTTTAAAATTACTAATATTTTTATTTTTAGACCTCCATCCTTTTCTCAATATTTGAAATTTCTACTACCCACTCATCACAATTTCTGTCTCTACAGGAGCACTTTTCTGTACCTAATCTGTTTTCCAATGCCACACACCATTTGTATCAACAATAAAAATAATGACTTTTCTTTTCTATTCCTTAGGAAAAAGAGCAACCAGGGTTCAACTACTTTCCAGCCAAGAGCTTCCTGTTTCCAAAGTAGTTCTATTCCTCTGCTGTCTCCTGTCTCTGCTAATCAAACCTTATTGTCTGAAAATTCAAAACCCAAACTGAAAGGACCAGTCAACCATCTCATAAAGCAGATTTTTGTGACTACCAACTGTTAGGCAAGATTCAGCTGCAAACATCAAATGGGCATTGGAGAGTATCCTAACTAGTCTCAGCCTGAGCACACACCCCTCAGCATCGGCAGCTCCACAGTGGAGAGAATGGAAAACATCAAGTTCCTTGGGGTGCAGATCTCGGACAATCTCACCTGGTCCAGGAACACCACTGGGATTGTGAAACGGGCCCAGCAGAGATTGCACTTTCTGAGGAAGCTTAAACAAGCATCACTCCCCACTAACATCTTAAATACATTCTACAGAGGCATGGTTGAGAGTGTGCTGACCTTTTGCATCACAACCTGGTACTCCAGCTGCAGTGCTGTCGATAAAAAAGCCTTGCAGAAGGTGGTTAGGGGAGCAGAGAAGGTTATTGGGGTCTCCCTACCTTCTGTCCAAGACCTCTTTCAGAGTTGATGCCTCCAGAAGATACGTTACATTATTAAAGGCCCCTCACACCCTCTCCATGAACTGTTTGTTCTTCTGCCATCAGGCAAATGTTACAGGAGCATCAAAACTAAAACCACAAGGCTACTAAACAGCTTCCTCCCACAGGCAGTCAGACTGCTAAATAGCTGCTCTACCTGACTCTGCTTTGGACACTTTTAACTTGCATTGGACACTTATAACTGATTTTAACTGGCATGTGGCTGTTGTGTTTTACTATTTATTGTTATGTTTATTATTTAGTGTTGCGTTTGTTATGTTATGATTGCACTGCCCCTGAGAAACACTGTCTCATTCTGCCCTGCAGAGCTGATGTACGGTTAGAATGACAATAAAGTTTTTTGAATCTTGAATCTTTGGATCACGACCTGGTATAGAAACACCAATGCCCAGGAGTCTCCGTTGGCTGATGTCAAATCTAGTACAAATGAATCTGCTCATGGCTATTTAAGATCATTCATCTCTGACCTAGAAACTGCTGCTGGAGCTCCTCAGAGGAATGTCCCAGATCTATATATTTTCAGCTACTTAATTTTTCCTCCATCATACAGTCAGAAAAGTATAGAGATTAAACAATGTACATTTCCTTCGCACCTCCTGATAACAAAGATGCTCTTCTACATACCACTATTTTAACACGTAGTTATTTGAGTTACTGTTGCCTTCCTATCAGCTTGAACCAGTCTGGACATTCTCCTCTCTCCTCTCTCATTAATAGGGCAATTTTTCCCCACAGAATTGCCACTCACTGGATGTTTGTTTTTCCACACATCCTGTAAATTCCAGGGACTGTTGTACATGAAAATCCCCGGAGATCAGTTTCTGAGATACTTAGACGACCTCTTCTGGCTCCAACAATCATTCCATTGTCAATGTTTAGAGATACACTGCAGAATAGGCCCTTTGAGTTGTGCTGCCCTGCAAACCCCACATTAACCCTAGCCTAATTACAGGACAACTTACCATGACCAATGAACTTACTAACTGGTACATCCTTGGGAGGAAACCAGAGGACCTGGAGAAAACCCACAGATACTATGGGGAGGATGGACAGACTCCTTACAGATGATGGCAGAATTGAACTCTGAACTCCGACGCCCTGAGCTGTAACAGCGTCACACTGATCACATCTATTCCCCATTCTGATATTCGGTCTGAACCTCTTGACCATCTATGCATGCTTTTATGCATTGAGTTGCTGCCACATGATTGGCTGAATAGATATTTGCATTAATGAGCAAGAATACAGGTCACCTAATAAGATGGCCACTGAGTGGAAAACGTAGGAGCAGTATTTGGCCATTTGGCCCATCGAGTCTGCTCCGCCATTTGATCTTAGCTGATTTATTTTTCCTTTCAACCCCATTCTCCTGCCTTCTCCCCATAACCTTTGACACTCTTAGTTATCAGGAACTTATCAAACTTCACCTTAAATATACCCAATGACTTGGCCTCCACAGGTGTCTTTAGCTATGAATTTTACAGATTCACCATCTTAGAAATAGAAAACCTACAGCACAATACAGGCCCTTTGGCCCACAAAGTTGTGCTGAACATGTCCCTACCTTAGAAATTACTAGGCTTACATATAGCCCTCTATTTTACTAAGCTCCATGTACCTATCTAAATGTCTCTTAAAAGACCCTATCGTATCCGCCTCCACCACCGTTGCTGGCAGCCCATTCCACGCACTCACAACTCTCTGAGTAAAAAACTTACCCCTGACATCTCCGCTGTACCTACTTCCCAGTACCTTAAACCTGTGTCCTCTTGTGGCAACCATTTCAGCCCTGGGAAAAAGCCTCTGACTATTCACACGATCAATGCCTCTCATAATCTTATACACCTCTATCATGTCACCTCTCATCATCTTGTACACCTCTATCAGGTCACCTCTCATCCTCCGTCGCTCCAAGGAGAAAAGGCCGAGTTCACTCAACCTATTCTCATAAGACATGCTCCCCAACCCAGGCAACATCCTTGTAAATCTCCTCTGCACCCTTTCTATGGCTTCCACATCCTTCCTGTAGTGAGGCGACCAGAACTGAGCACAGTTCTCCAAGTGGGGTCTCACCAGGGTCCAATATAGCTGCAACATTACCTCTCGGCTCCTAAATTCAATTCCATGATTGATGAAGGCCAATACATCGTACGCCTTCTTAACCTGCGCAGCTGCTTTGAGCGTCCTATGGACTCAGACCCCAAGATCCCTCTGATCCTCCACACTGCCAAGAGTCTGACCATTAATACTGTATTCTGCCATTATATTTGACCTACTAAAATGAACCACTTCACACTTATCTGGGTTGAACTCCATCTACCAATTCTCAGCCCAGTTTTGCATCCTATCAATGTCCTGCTGTAACCTCTGACAGCCCTCCACACTATCCACAACACCTCCAACCTTTGTGTCATCAGCAAACTTACTAACCCATCCCTCCATTTCCTCATCTAAGTCATTTATAAAAATCACAAAGAGTAGGGGTCCCAGAACAGATCCCTGAGGCACCCCACTGGTGACTGACCTCTATGCAGAATATGACCCATCTACGGGATAGCCATCAAGTCCTGGGGACTTACCAGATTGCATTGAAGAAATAGCTTTATTTCGGCTTCAGTAATTTGAGCATCGAGAATTTTTTGATCCTCAGCCGAGATTTTAGGAAAAACAATCTTTCATAAAAAAGCATTCATTTTAGAGGAATCTAATGGACATTGAGATTTATATAGCTCAGCATTAAAGTCTTGAAAAATCTTATTAATTTCCTCATATTCCTGAGCTAAGGTACCATCTTTCCTATGAATTTTCATGATTTGCCTTTTGGCTGCAGCCATTTTTAATTGAGATGCAAGCAGTTTATTATTTTTATCTCCAGACATATAAAATTGGCTCTTTAACTTAAGCAAATAACCTTCAATGGGATGAGTTAATAACAGGTTATATTGTGATTGAAGTTCCACCCTTTGTTTAAATAAATCAGTATTGGGGGAAATTGCATAAATATTATCTAAATCTTTAATTTGTTTTGAAATTCTATCTAATTCTGCTTTAGTTTGTTTTTTAAGTTTAGCTGAATAAGAAATAATCTGACCGCATAAAAATGCTTTAAATGTATCCCATATAACTAATTTAGACATACCCCCTGTATCATTAAAAAGAAAAAGTTCTTTTATCTGGGTTTCAATGAAAGTGACAAAGTCAGAGTTTTGCAATAATGTCTGAGACATGCACCAAGGTGGGCGGGCAAGAGTGATATCATCAAATTCAAAAGACAAACTCAGAGGTGCATGATCAGATATAGCAATAGCGTCATATTCGCAGGTTTTAACACTAGGCAAGAAGCGGCGATCGATTATAATATAATCGATTTTTGAATATTTTTTATAAACGTGTGAGAAGAAAGAATATTCTCTATTGTCGGGATGAAGATACCTCCACAAATCAATCAACCCAAAATCAATCAAAAAGGAATTAATAAATGACGCGGATCGATTTGGAAGTCGCTGATTGGTTGAGCTCTTATCAATCATAGGATTTAAACAACAATTAAAATCTCCACCCATTATGAGCATATATTCATTTAAGTCAGGCAGTAAAGCAAATACTTTTTTAACAAAAAGAAGGATCATCTAAGTTAGGACCATACAAATTAACCAAAACAACTTTTCTACAGATTGTTCCTTTAACAATTAAAAATCTACCATTAGAATCTGATTCAATATCTTCTTGAATAAATATATTAGGTTTAATGAAAATAGACATCTTTTGTTTTACCCTGAGAAGTAGAGTGGAATTGCAAACCATTCCACCATCTAAAAAACCCATTTTGATCTCCCGCCCTGATATGTGTCTCTTGAGCAAAAATTATATCAGGTTGGAATCGGTTAATAATTTTAAAAGTCTTCTTTCGTTTAATAGGATGATTCCAACCACGCACATTCCAACTTATTATATTTATCCATTTGAACAGCATACTATAATTTCATTCTACTTTATACATGCACAAAGCACAGACCAATCCAGGATGATCAAAGATGGCGGTGATGAAGAATACAACCAAACAAAAAACACGCATGCTCCGGAACCACCCAATGGGGAAAAACTAACTCTAAACCCACCCACCCACACCCGGAAACCCGAAAAAGGCAAGCGATCTACGATAGAATTCAAAGCTGCTGACTGGTCTGTCTGTGTTTTCTTTCCCTCCCCCCAGTTAGTAAAAAAGTAGAGTGACCTTGTGAAAAAGACAATAAAGTCTCAGGAAAAAAATGTATTTACATTCCATCGACTGATAAACAAGAAAGAACCAAAATAATGTTATCTCTTAGAGAGAAAAACCAGCGCCACGTTTAAGTTTAATATTAATTCAAATACAAATACCCATGTCATGATGCTGTTTATTGACTATAGCTCAGCATTTAACACAATCATTCCTGGAGTTCTAATCAAAAAAGCTCCATAATCTGGGCCTCTGTACCTCTCTCTGCAACTGGATCCTCAGCTTCCCACCGGTAGACCACAATCTGTGTGGATCAGAAACATCTCCACCTTGCTGACATCAAAACTGGTGCACCTCAGGGGTGTGTGCTTAGCCCATTGCTCCACGCTCTACACCCATGTTATGTGGCTAGGCACAGCTCAAGTGCCATCTATAAATTTGCTGACAATACAACTATTGTGGACAGAATGTCAGATGGTGACAAGAGGGCGTACAGGAGCGAGTTATGTCAGCTAGTTGGGTGGTGTCGCAGCAACAACCTTGCACTCAACATCAGTATGATCAAAATACAGATTGTGGACTTCAGAAAGGATAAGAGGAGGAAGCACACACCAGTCCTCATAGAGGGATCAGAAGTAGAAAGAGTGAGTGATTTCAAGTTCCTGGGCATCAATATATAGATGCAGTTACGAAGAAAGAATGACAGCAACTATATTTCATTAGGAGTTCGAGAAGATTGGGTATGTCACAAAAGACACTCAAATTTCTACAGACATAAGGTGGAGGGCATTCTAACCGGTTGCACCACCATCTGGTATGGTGGGGGGGTGGTCACCACTGCACAAGATTGAAGTGAGTTGCAGAGGGTTGTAAACTTAGCTCCATCATGAGCACTAGCCTCCATAGTATCCAGGACATCTTCAAGGAGCAATGCCACAAAAAGGCGGGGTCCATCATTAAGGACCCCCCATCACCCAGGTCATGCCTTGTTCTCAATGCTACCATCAGAAAGGAGGTACAGAAGTGTGAAGGCACACACTCAATAATTCAGGAACAGCTCCTTCCCCTGTGCCACCCAATTTCTGAAAGGACCTTGAACCCATAAACACTACCTCAACACTTTTTTATTTCTATTTTTGCACAACATATATATTAAATAGTTAAATTGAATATACTGTATATTTAAGAGTAATTCAGCTTTTTATCTCAATGATTATGTTTTGCATCGTACTGCTGCTGCAAAGTCAACAAATTTCATGACATATGCCGGTGATATTTGAATTCTGAATGCAGTACCACACCATTATACTACCACCACCAGACTGAACTGTTGGCACAAGACAGGATGGATCCATAGATTCATGTTGTTTATGCCAAATTCTGACCCTACCCTCTGCATGTCTCAGCAGAAATAGAGACTTGTCAGATCAGGCGATGTTTTTCCAATTTTCAACTGTACAGTTTTGGTGAGCCTTTGCCCACTGTAGCCTCAGTTTCCTTTCTTTGCTGACAGGCGTGAAACCTAATGTGGTCTTCTGCTACTATCGCCCATCTACTTCAAGGTTTGACATGTTGTATGTTCAAAGATGTTCTTTTGCACACCACTGTTGTATTATGTGGTTATTTGAGTTACCGTTGCCTTCCTGTCAGTCTGGCTGCCCTTCTTTGACCTCTCTCATTTTAACAAGTCATTTTTACCCAGAGAACTGTTGCTCACTGGATGAATTTTTGTTTTTCTCACCATTCTCTGTAAACTCTAGAGACTATTGTGCTTAAAAATTCCATGTGATTGGCAGCTTCTGAGATACTCTAACCATGCTGTCTGGCACCAACAATCATTCCATGGTCAAAGTCAATAGGATCTCATTTCTTCGCCATCCTGATGTTTGGAGTGAGCAACAACTGAACCTCTTCAAAGTTCACAGTAAATTTATTATCAAATTACAAATATATGTCGCCATGTACAACCCTGAGATTCATCTTCTTGCGGGCATTCACAGTAAATAATAGAATCAATGGAAACTACACCCAACAGGACAAACAATCAACATGCAAAAGAAAAACTGCAAATACAAAAAGAAAGAAAAAAGTAATAATTATAAGTGAGCAATAAATATCAAGAATATGAAATGAAAAGTGAGTCCTTAAGTTGTGAGAATATTCAGTAATGGGGTGAGTGAAGTTATTCCCTCTAGTTCAAGAGCCTGATTGTTGAGGGATAATAACCAGGCCACAATGCAACCAGTCATACATCTATAGAAGTTTGTCAGAGTTTTAGATGAGATGCTGAATCTTCACAGACTTCCAAGAAAGTAGAGGCAATGCCTTGCTAATCTTCATAATGGCACCTACACCAAGGAATTTAAAGTTGCTGACCCTCCCCATCCTTGATCCCCCGATGAGGACTGGCTCATGGACTCTGGTATCCTCCTCCTGAAGTCAATAATGAATGCTTTGATCTTGCTGACATTTAGTGAGAAGTTGTTGTAGCACCACACAGTCAGATTTTTAATCTCCCTTCTATGTTCTGATTCATCAGCATCCCGTGATTCAACCAATGATAGTGGCGTCATCAGCAAACTTAAAGATGTCATTGGAGCTGTGCTCAGCCTTACCACAATCTTAAGTAGAAAGTGAGGGGAGCAGAGGGCTAAGCACACAGCCTTGTGGTTTACCTTGGATGTCCAGAGAGGAGATGAATATAGTTAAAAAGAAAAAGTATGTAAGGCTTAAGAAGTTCAGATGAAATGAAGCAAATGAGGATAATAAAGAAACCAGAAAGAACTAAACAAGTAAATTTTGAAAGCCATGAAGGGCCATGGAAATTTCTTGGCAAGTAGGATTAAGATGAATCTCAAGGCATTCTATACATACATTGAGCGGGAGGATAACTAGGGAGAGGGTAGGAGCACTCAAGGACAAAGAGGGAAACATTTGCTTGGATGCAGATAATGTGAGTGATGTACTCAATGAGTACTTTGCTTCAGTATTTACCAAGGAAAAGGACATGGAGGAGATCAGTGCTGAATACATAAATATGTTAGGGAATTTACGGGTCAAGGAGGAGGAAGTGTTGGGCCTACGAAGGAGTATTAAGGTGAATAAGTCCCCAGGGCCTCATGGAATTTACCCCAGATTATTGAAGGAGGCAAGAGACAAGATTTTTGGGATTTGACCAGTATCTTCGTGTCCTCTCTAGGCATAGACGAGGTCCCAGAGGACTGGCCAGTGGCTAATGTTGTATCTCTATTTGAGAAAGGAACAAGGGAAAATTCTAGGAACTATAAACCGATGAGTCTCATGTCAGTTGTGGGGAAATTGCTGGAGAAAATTCTTAGTGATAGGATATATGAGGATTTGGAAACCCTTGACCTAATGAGGGACAGCCAGCATAGCTTTGTGCAGGGCAGGTCGTGTCTTACCAGCTTGATTGAGATTTTTGACAAGGTGTTGAGGGAGATTGATAAAGATAGGGCAGTGGATGTTGTCTACATGGACTTTAGTATGGTGTTTGATGAAGTCCTTCATGGAAGGCTAATCCAGAAGTTTAGGATGCATGGGGTCAGCGGTGAATTAGCTGTTTGGATTCAGAACTGGCTTACACATAGGAGGCAGAGGGTAGTGGTTAAAGAGACTTATTCGAGCTAGAGGTCTGTAACTACTGGTGTTCCGCAGGGATCTGTGCTGGGACCTCTGATGTTTGTGATGTATATAAATGACCTGGATGAAAATGCAGGTGCATGGGTTAGAGTAAATTTGTGAATGATACAAAGATTGATGAAGTTGTGGATAGTGGAGAAGACTGGCAAAAAATACAGCACAATATAGATCAGTTACAAATTTGGGCATAGAAATGGCAGATGGAGTTTAACCCAGATAAATGTGATGTGTTGCACCTTGGTCGGGGAAATGCAAAGAGACAGTACACTGTTAAGGGCAAGACCCTTAATAGTGCTGCTGAGCAGAGAGATCTTGGGGTCCAAGTTCATAGCTCCATGAAGTGGCTACACAGGTTGATAAGGTAGTAAAGAAGGCTTTTGGGATGATTACTTTTATTAGTCAAGGCATTGAGTTCAAAAATCAAGAAGTTATATTGCAACTTTATAAAACACATCTGGAGTATTGCATCCAGTTCTGATCATTCCCCTATTGGGAGGATATTGAGGCTTTAAAGAGGGTGCAGAAGAGGTTTTCCAGGATGCTGTCTGGTTTAGAGGGCATGCACTATCATGAGAGTCTGGACAAACTTGGGCTTTTTTCTTTGGCGTGGCAGAGGTTAAGGATATCTGATAGACATTTATAAGATTATAGATACAGTGGCATTAGAGAGCTTGTGAACCATACAGAATTTTCTCTATTTCTGCATAAATATGTCCTAAAATATAATCTGATCTTCATGTAAGTTCTAAGGGGAGGAGAAGATGGCGGCGTGACGCAGCGCGCGCGGCCGCTCCGAATGATATCGCATTTGTGAAGTAGGATGCCATGCACAATCCTGATTTGATGGAGACAGATGTGAAGAAGCACGGAGGAACACCTGGAGAACTTCTGAAATGCCTGCTTCACTGCTGCTGCTACTGTGTGATCGAGAATCTCTGGAGGGAAAGGCCCCAGATCCTCGGCTTTGCCTGTTGCCTGTTGGCAGGGCCAGGGTCGAAGCGCTTGGCAGAGATGGTGCTCGGTGCTCGGTGTCGGAGGGCTGGTCGGAGGCTCGAAGTTTTCGGACGGACTCAGAGTTGGACTGTGTTCGGGGTGCTTCCAGGATGCTGCATCGGCAAGTTTGCAGCGCTGGAAGCTCATGGCAGGGAGAGTTTCTCCCATCAACCATCTGCGTGAGATGATGGGACTTACAAGAGACTTTGAGACTTTTTTTTACGTGCCCATGGTCTGTTCTTCATCAAATTATGGTATTGCTTTGCACTGTTGTAACTATATGTTATAATTATATGGTTTTTGTCAGTTTTTTTAGTCTTGGTTTGTCTTGTGTTTCTGTGATATCATTCTGGAGGGACAAATTGTATCATTTCTTAATGCATGCATTACTAAATGACAATAAAAGAGGACTGTGTGTCCTCATAATCTAAATCTAAATCTAAAACTAGATAAAGAAAACCCAATTAAATAATAATGCAAAAAAGTTATACTTGTTTATTTATTTATTGAGAAACATTACTAAATATTACATGTATTGGAAAAAGTTTGTGAACCTCTGGGATAATGCCTTCTACAAAAGCTATTTGGAGTCAGGTGTTCCAATCAATGAGATGAGATTGAAGGTGTGGGTTGTAGAGGTGCCCTGCCCTGTAAAAAAGACACACAAAGTTGTGTAACTGACAGAGCCTGTTCTTCTCAAGAAAGATCTGTTTATATGCACCATGCCTTGATCAACTTTCAGAGGATTTTAGAAGAATTGTAGAGATGCATGAAGCTGTAAAAGGCTACAAAAGCATTTCTAAAGATCTGAGTGTTCTTCTGTCCACAGTAATTGTCTACAAATGGAGAAAACTCAGTACTGTTGCTACTCCCCCTAGGAGTGGGTGTCCTGCAAACATCACACCAAGAGCACAACATGCAATGCCGAAGGAGGTGAAAAAGAACCCAAGGGTAACAACAAAAGACCTGCAGAAATCTTTAGAACTTACTAAAGTCTCCGTTCATGTGGCCACTATAAGAAAAATACTGAACAAGAATGGTGTTCATAGAAAGACACCATGGAGGAAACCACTGCTCTCCAAAAACACATTGCTGCTCGTTTCCAGTTTGCAAAAGACCACCTGGATGTTCTACAGTGCTTCTGGGACAATGTTCTGTGGAAAGATAAAAGTTGATTTTTTTGGCAAAACTGCACATTGCTATGTTTGTAGGAAAAAGGGCACTGCACACCCACACGAAAACCTCATCCCAACTGTGAAGTATGTTGGAAGGAGCATCATAGTTTGGGCCTGTTTTGCTGCCTCAGGGCCTGGACAGCTTGCAATAGTTGAGGGAACAATGAATTCAAAATTGTATCAAGACATTTTACAGGAGAATGTTAGGGTAGCAATCCACCACCTGAAGCTTAATAGAAGTTGGATAATGCATCAAGCCAATGAACTGAAAGACAAGAGTAAATCAACAACAGAATGGTTTAAAAAGAAGAAAATTCATGTTTTGGAATGGCGAAGTCAAAGTCCTTAGTCATAGAAACATAGAAAACCTACAGCATAGTACAGGCCCTTTGGCCCACCATGCTGTGTTGAACATGTACTTACCTTAGAAATTACCTAGGGTTACCCATAACCCTCTATTTTTCTAAGAAAAATCCTATAGAAATGTTCTGGAAGGACCTGAAGCAAGCAGTTCATGCAAGGAATCCCACCAACATTCCAGTGATGAAGTACTTTTGTAAGGAGGAATGGCCTAAAATTCCTCCAAGCCAATGTGCAGGACTGATCAGCAGTTAACAGAAATGTTTGGCTGAAGTTATTGCTATACAAGGGGGTCACACCAGTTACTGAAAGCAAAGGTTCACATACTTTTTCCAACAAATACATGTAATATTGGATTATTTTCTCAATACATAAATGAACAAGTATTATGTTTTTTGTGTTATTTATTTAATTGGGTTCTCCTTATCTAGTTTTAGGACTTGTGTGAAGATCTGATCACATTTTAGGTATTATTTATCCAGAAATAAGAGAAAATTCTACAGGGTTCACAAACTTTCTAGTACCAAGGTAGAGCAGACAAGGAGTACCTTTTACCCAGGGTAGAAATGTCTAATACCAGAGGGCATACATTGAAGGGGAGAGGGGGTAGGTTCAAGGGGGATGTTTTTACTCAGAAAGTGGAGGATGTCTGGTATGGTGGTAGAGACAAAATCATTACAGGCTTTTAAGAGATAATTAGATAGGCACATGAATATCAGGAAGATGAAGAGATATGGACATTGTGTAGGTAGGAGGGATGAGTTTTTGATTTACTTTTTAGCTGGTTCGGCACAACATTGTGGGCCAAAGGCCTGTTCATGTGCTGTGCTGTAAGATTCTGTGTTCTGTGTATCTGTGTTGATGGTGATTGTAGGGTAGATATTGTGGTGCCACATGATTAGCTGATTGTATATTTGCAGGTGTACCTAATAAAGTGGCCACTGAATGTATACACATGTGACAAGGATTTCTATATTTGGACTCCACTCTATCGCAAGTACTGTGTGGTATTTCCACTTGTATAACAATGAAATGGGAATAAAAACAAACCATTAGAAACGCTCAGCAGGTCAGGTTGCAAATGTGAAAAGAGAGTTAAATGTTGATGCTGATGGCCTTTAATCTGTTTTGATTTCAAATTTATACCACCAGCAGTTTTCTACTTTTCATTTAAACTACAAAACTTTTGTACTGCCAGTTTTGATTTAATATCATAGGAAATTTATATTAAAACAACTGGTCATTTCATCTGTTTGCTCTATGCCAAGTGTAATAGAGCAACATAACCCAATTGTACCTTCTGGACCTGGTCAGTGGGAGTGCTGCATGCCATGGGTCTTCAAGCACACATCCAAATGCTTTTTAAAATGAAGTGATAGTTTCTGCCTTGACCATCTTTTCACAAAGTGAGCTTCAAAATTCTGGGTTTAAAAACCTTATTTCCTCTCCGAGTGTTCCTACTAATTATTTTAAAGTTCTGCCCTGTTTTTTGGACCTTTCTGCTAAGGGAAATAACTCTATCCTATTTATTTGATCTAGGACTCAGTTTCATACACCTCTTCCCTCTCAATTTCCTCTTATCCAATCATTCTTCTTAGCACTCGATAACATCCCAATAAATCTCCTCTGCACCCAGTTAAGTGTAGTTATTTTTATGTAATGTAGTAATGAGAACTTCAATCTGTGGTTTTTCTAGTGTTATATTGAGCTCTGGGATAACCTCCTTGTTTTTACATATGTTAGCTAATAAAGGAAACTGCATCCAACGTCTTGGCAATATGGCAGTCCCTGTCAATATTTGGGAGATCTCAATCACCTGGTGTTACAACCCTATCATTCTTAATAACTATTGTTGGGGGGGGGTCTACAGTACAATCCCATGAAAGTGATCATCCACTTCTTATTTTTAGGTTTCACCCATATAGCCCAAATGGATGATGCTCAAGGAATATTCTTTCCAAGTACTGGCATGATATTCTCCCGAATCAAACATGCAATTCCCTCCTCTCTTACTTCTTCCTCTTTCATGTCTATGCACGTGTATCCTGGGGCATTAAATTGTCATTCTGCCCATCATCATTCAACCACATTAGATTGGATAAAATACTGACTTTGCTGGAGAAGCCAGAGAGTGGTAGTAGATGGTTGCCTCTCTGACTGGAGGTCTATGACTAGTCGTGTGCCTCAGGGATCAGTGCTACTGTTTGTCAATGATCAATGATCTGGATGATAATGTGGTAAACTGAATCAGAAAATTTGCAGATGACACCAAGATTGGGGACCTTAGACAGCGAGGAAGGCTATGAAAACCTGCAGCGGGATCAGGACCAGCTGGAAAAATGGGATGAAAAATCGCAGATGGAATTTAATGCAGGCAAGTGTGAGAGTGTTGCAGTTTGCGAGGACAAACCAGGGTAGAACTTACACAGTGAATAGTAGGACACTGAGGAGTGTGGTATATCCTGCACTAGTTCGTCAGCCACCCTTCCATCTGAAGCATTTTCCTGATTCTACCCTCACTAACATGAGGGATGAAGTCATTCTGCAGGACCTTTCCAGCCTACATCATTGCTACCATTATGCATCATGACCTGTGGTTGCTCACCTTCCCTTGAGAACGTTCTGCAAGCCTTCAGAACATTCTTGACCCTGCCATCCGGGAAGTAATGCACCATCTTGGGAGTCTTACTTGCAGTCACAGAGTCTCCTGTCTGTCCCCTAATTAGAGCTTTCTATCACTGCAATTCTGCTGTCTCCAGCTTCCCATGCTGTGCATTAGTGTGAGCCACTATACAGCAGACCTGGCTCCTCTCTATGATGCTGTCAACATCACAGTCAAAGTCAAAAGTAAATAAATTTATTATCAAAGTACATATGTTACAATATACTACCTTGAGATTCATTTTCTTGCAGGCATTTACAGGAAAATAAAGAAATACAATAGAATTTATGAAAAAACTATTCATAAAGACTGATAAACAGTTATTGCGCAAAAGAAAAATAAATAATACTGAGAACCTGAGTTGTAGAGTCCTTGAAAGTGAGTCTGTAGGTTGTGAAATCAGTTCAGAGTTATGGTGGGTGAAGCTATCCATGCTGGTTCAGGAGCCTGATGGTTGTAGGGTTATAACTGATTCTGAACCGGTTGGTGTGGGACCAAAGGCTCCTGGCCTGATGGTAGTAGTGAGAAGAGAGGATGGCCTGGATGGTGGGAATCGTTGATGATGGATGCTGCATTCTTGTGGTAGCACTCCATATAAATACTGTACGTTCAGTGTTGAGGAGGGCTTTACCTATGATGGACTGGGCTGTATCCACCACTTTCTGTTCCTGGGCATTGGTGTTTCCATACGAGGCCATGGTGCAACCAGTTAGGATACTCTCCACTGTGCACCTATGGAAGTTTGTCATTTTTAAGTGCCATGCTGAATCTACACAGACTTCTCAGAAAGTAGTGGTGTGTCATGCCTTCTTTGTGATGCACTTATGTGCTGGCCTCAGAACAGATTCTCTGATATAATACTGACCTTCTCTATCTCTGATTCCCTAATGAAAACTGGTTCAAGTCTAATTGCAGCTCCATCTGCTCAGTGTAGTCAGTCAGGAGCTACAGTTGGACATACTACTCACAGGAGTAGCCACCAGGAACACCGGACATTTCTCTGATCTACTACTTCCTCAGGAGCATACAGTTCCCTCAGAAGGAGTACACAATTGCCCCAGTTGCCATCTGAAAACTATCCTTGGATAAAGTAACTTCCCCAAATGCAAAGCCTTACAGTTTTTCTCTGGGCAAAATTCCATTTCTACTTCTGATTAATCAGGTCACTGGAGTCTTCCTTCAGTTTAAACTGTTCTCCTCACTGTCAACCATAACGCCAATTTTTGTATTGTCTGTAAACTCTGATAATACCCCTAAGATTTAGGACAAAATTATAAATATTTAAATAGCAAGGGACAGAGTAGCAGAGTCCATTGAAAACAGCCTTCCAGTCACAAAACAAGCCTAATATCCACTAACCTTTGCTGCCTGCGACTGAGCCAGTTCCGAGTCCAATTTGATATCCTCCCTTGAATCTATGATCTTTCACTTTTTTTGAAGCGTCTGTGATACAATAACCTGTCAAAAACTTGCTAGAACACTTCTTATTTTCAATAAGATTGGAAATTAAACTAAATCTTCATAGGGAAACATGTTACAAGTGGTACATAAGTTTAGAAAAATGCAAGGAAGGTGTTCAAATTGTCTGAGAAGACAATTTAACAGTGGCACAAATTTGAAACAAATAGTCTGGCAGCGTAAGATACAGAGCTGTATGCAGATTTGATGGTGAATCTGTCATTAGCATACTGTATATATGAAGAATTGTTAAAAAATATCAGTAGAAGGACCTAATGAAAGAAGAGGAGCAACATCATTAGGATGTGCTCCAGTCGGCTCAATGTACCTTAATAGCTATAGATGACAATCCAACTGATAATGGTCAGAAGTATGCACTAAATAATTTATTTGAATAAAGTCTTATTATATATTTGTAGCTTGATAACATCAGACCAATGGAAGAACACAGATTAGAATCCTATCTCCATATCTTAACAAGTGTTTGAAATTGAAAAATTAAAGATTTTGATCCAGATTCTTGCTACTTTTCTTGAACTGATGCTGTATTACTGTAACTTTCCTTATGAAGAAGTATTTTATTTTCTAGTTTATACAGTCTCTGTGGTTTAGATTGTGTCGGGTGATCATTTTCAAAATGCTCATTGTACTTTGAAAGCAAAGGACACACAACTTTCAAAACTGTAATTGGGCTATCTCATATAGGTGCAAAGCAAGACAGAGTTTTACTGGTATTACATTGTTGTTTAATACTTAATTGTTAAAATTAAAATAATTGTTAAAATAAACAAAATGCATGCTAGCCTACTGCTCTACTCTTCTACACTCATGAATACGTGGTTAGACACGGCTCAAACACCATCTACAGAATAAATTTGCCATTGACACCACTGTCATTGGCTAGATGGTGAAGGGAGGTGCAGGAGTGTGATTGATCAGCTGGTTAAATGGCATCACAACAACAACTGTGCACTCAACTTCAAAACCAAGGAACTGATTGTGGACTTTAGGAAGGTGAAGTCAGGAGAACACACACCAGTCCTCATTCAGATGTCAGCAGTGGAAAAGGTGAGCAGCTTCAAGTGTCTTAGCATCACATCTCAGAGGATTGTGGGCAAAACATATTGATACAATCATGAAGAAGGGTCGCAAGCAGCTACACTTTGATAGGTCACCAAAAACTAGCAGATTTCTAGCAATGTACTTTGGAGGGTACTCCGACTGGTTGCACCACTGGCCTGGTTTGGAGGTTCCATTGCACAGATTGAAAGAGGCTGCAGGTGGTTGTAGACTCTGCACAAACCTCCCCATCATCAAGGATGTCTTCAAAAGGCAATGCCTCAATTAGGCAGCATTTGTCATTAGGGTCCATCCAGGACATGCCCTCTTTTTCATGACTACCATCAGAAAGAGATACCAAACCTGAAGGTGCACACTGAGTGTTTTAGGTACAGCTTCTTCCATTCTGCCAACAGATATCTAAATGGACTAAGAATCCATGAACACTACATCACTTTTCCCCTTTTGCACTATTCATTTATTTTATCTCTTATTGTAACTTGGTCATTTTATTTTGTATCCCACTGTACTGCTGCCACAAAACAACACCTTTCATGACATTTGCTAATGCTAGTAAACCCAATTCTGATTCTGTTGCTAAAATATACTGTGTGTGTAATTACTGACACCCAAGGTACAGTTTCAACACTCATTCAAACCAGTGTGGGATTAGCACTGTGCAAATTTAGTGACTTAACCAACATTCAGTAGCACAGATTACTCAAAGACTATTTGTTCTAATTTAGAATAGAATAAAGAGGCCCCAGAAAGGTGCAAAGTTACTTATTCCAAAAGGACTAGACAAAGGAGCAGAAATACTCCTTTAGCAGTGAAATACCGCAATGTAGCAGTACATTCCATTGGAAATCCTAACCTCCCAGTCTTCACAAACATTGTTAGGAAAGATCCATGTGTGGTATATAAAATATAATTGATTGAATACATTGCATGAAATGAAACTTAACTATAGATATCAAGAACTGTTGATCTCTGAGTGAGCTGGTTTCACTGATCTCCTTGTTGAAGAGAACAGCCTCAGATGATTGAAGTGAAAATCATCCAGGGTTGCAGCACCTTCCGTACCATCTTAGAAACCACAGAATGGAGTGCATGCCATGGACCAAATCAGATTAGATTTTGATGCCTTCTGAAGTTGACATCTTCATCTTGGTATATTTCACTGTCACTATCAGGCTCATAACAGAGGTCAAATTTTTTGGCCATATATGCAGGATTTTTCAGGGTGCATGAGACAAAATAGAATAAATGAGCATTGAGCCAGAATTAAAAATTATTTAAGTAATTATTACATTAATGTACAAGCTGGAAGAAGCCAGCAGAGTGAAAGATGTCTCATACATCCAATAAATTTGGCTTAAGAATGCCCCTCTCAGATAAAAACATCTTTCTACTTGTGACAGAGCGCGTCTGCCACTAGTAATTTCTTCCTCCCCCCCCCTCCACCCAATAATTCTTATTATCCCTGTCTGACAGTGCTGAAGTTATGCTTACTGGGTTCACACACTAGGCTAAGGTGCAGCATGGACACCTTTTTTGTACTTGCACACTCCAGGACAGTGGCATTCTTTAGCGTGTCCTGTTTTTTCATTGCTTCCAGTTTCAAGGAGGGGACCCAACTGATAGGGGGTGTCATAAAAAAAAGTGCCTGTCTGTGGTGGCACATGCTCTGTGTTGGCTCAGTGAAAGAGTTCATTTTGGGGGATGAGGAAAGAGATGACTCCTGGAAAATGGTTAGTTATTGATAGATCGTGTTACACAATATCATTGTGATCTTATTGTGATGAATGTATATGTGGACATCTGTAATTGTGAAGAAGAACATGAATTCCTGTGTTTGCTTTTATATAATTGTTCAGGCTCATGTTAACAACTTACTCTGCATTCCAAGGAATGGACTATCCCTTTTCTTGTAGAGTAAGGAGATCCTTACTTAGAAGTTCATTTTGGTGGGAGAGGGGCAAAGGGAAGTGGATTACTTCAGACTGATGTTTTGGAGCTTAGTCCTAAAGATCCGATGATATATATCTGCATCTTCTTTTTTTGTCATCTTGTCATTTTTTGCACTGTAAATATTTTTGCACTTTTTCCTGTAAGTTTTTCACCTCTGGCACACCATAAACACATCTACACTGAATGTGCTTTTGTGACCTGCGTCTGATTTTTAAAATCCACACCTTCATAAGGGCAAGCGACCCTCACCAAAACCCATGGTGTGACACTACTATTGAGATAAGAGAACCAAAATAAAAAGCAAGATATTTACACAAATTTTTGTAAAAATACATTATTAAAAATATAACTATGGCACATTGAAAACATTATCCTTAAGAAATCTACTTATAAAAATATTATAAAATGTATTACAAATATGTGTAGGCTGGCATAGATGTCCATCATCCAAAAGAATGTTCCCTTCAAATTTTCAATCGGCAATGATTGCACTAAGAAAATAAAGTAAAATATTAGGAATATTACTTAAGTACATTATTCATTAACAGGAATTAATATTTAACATTGACTGATTGTACGTTAAGGTAGTAACTTAATAAACACATAGACA
The DNA here is from genome assembly GCF_030028105.1 of Mobula birostris. Lineage (NCBI taxonomy): Eukaryota > Metazoa > Chordata > Chondrichthyes > Myliobatiformes > Myliobatidae > Mobula > Mobula birostris. The sequence continues at coordinate 63,054,791 of NC_092380.1, read as the reverse complement.
AATAAGATTCTCAGTCATTGCCCAGAAGAGGAAAAAATTCCCCAAGTACAAAAGAAAACAAGAAAATAAGAAGAGTTGGCCACCTCAAGCTTATCCTATCATTAAGTATGATCATGGCTCTTCTGTGGATCAAGGTATACAAGTAAGTACTTTGAAGCAACACACATCAAATTTGCTGGTGAACGCAGCAGGCCAGGCAGCATCTCTAGGAAGAGGTACAGTCTCGGCCCGAAACGTCGACTGTACCTCTTCCTAGAGATGCTGCCTGGCCTGCTGCGTTCACCAGCAAATTTGATGTATATTGCTTGAATTTCCAGCATCTGCAGAATTCCTCATGTTTACAGGTAAGTACTTTGTTTGGATTGTGAGTCATGAGGGCTATCGTATCCTGGAACCTGCTTGACTGAATAACAGACTATTTTCTAGTTGAGCATGAATTGGTATGTTATGTTTTTTGCTTTTTCACTTTAGGTAATACAGGCAACCCCATGCTGAGGCAGGGGAGTGGGCATGGTTGTAATGCAAAGTCACATCAATTATGCGTATGTCATGGAATGCAAGATGAAAAAAAATTGTGTTGAATTATTTATAAATTTAAATCACATAAATTCTGACAGCATGAATATATTCCATATCTCAACTGTTAGGTAGTGATTTGTGAATTATGCAAGGGCAAATTTCTGTAACTCAAATAGCCATAACAGCGGAGTAGAGGTGTTTACAATGCAATAATGTACAATGTATACACAAACTTAATGAGTCTGATGATCTTTTTTCTTTCTAGTGGATGTACAATTCCCACACTGTAATCACACTTTCTTACTGTTACTCTGCTACATATTCTAATGGAACAGTGCGGCCGAAAGATGATTTTTCTCTCTCACACACACTACATACAGTTCTTTAAAACATCAAAATTACTTAAGTTTCTTTTCTACCTTTTCTTTGCATTTTCATTTTGAAATTCCCTCATCATCTCAATCTGCTTAGGAACTCATAATAACATGCATTAACTCCTTTATAATGTACTAGCTATAGAAAGGCAAGTGCTCTATGCCAAATAATGGTGTTGATCACTATTTGACATACACTTCCTTCTTGATTTCTTTTTGTATAGAACTGTAGCCTGTTGTTATTGGATTTTCTCTAACTAATGAAAAGCCTAGCTTACTTGACAGCTGGATATCCAATATAATGAGGCCCTCCCTTAGTCGAGGTTAACCATGAATGTTGCTTCCTGGCTGTCTACGTGATACGGAAGCCAGGCAGCACGATATGGAGAGCAAGCTATTGCCCATTCAGCTGGCTCCCCTCTCCATGTAGCTGATGAGTCGAAAGGAACGGCAGAGCCTGATACAGTTTGGCTCCAGCGGTGTTGCAGGAGTTGCCAGTCAGTATTGAACTCTATATAGGACTGCCTGGATTTTTCCTCAGGGTTTACTCCTGAAGCTTTCCACATGAGTAGGTATAGCCACAAGGCAATGGAGGTTGAGATCAGTTTTCCTTCTCCTAGGTGAGTGGCCAACCACAGCTGATGAGCCCCATTTGCCTGCAAGTTTTAAGGCAGCAGTAACCTGCCTTTGTCCCTTCTTCTATTGGTAGAAATGGTTTCTGACTAAACCACATGTAAAGATCAGAAGCTGTCTGAGACACATGCCATTGAGAGCATTTAATAGGTAGTGGAGCTTATCCCCATTACCTCCCGCAGCTATAACAATCTTAGGAAACATGTACAATATAATGTAGCATATGATCACACAGACCAGAAAATCCTATATCCTATTCTGCTTAGTGGCAGGCTCAGTTATCTTAATTGGTCATTTCACATTTCTCCATTAAGTGACAAAGTACACTGTATAGCAAAGGAACACTGGTTTGGTTTGTATTTCTCTTCTTCACCATCTATTAATCCTTAATGGAGAAATGTTCAAGAAGAGAATTGGGATCAGCCTTGTCACCCGCCATACTGGCACTTAATTCAGTTACCAGAAGATGACCAAAATTAGGTAACCTAAAATATAGGTGAGGTACAGTGGCATGCAAAAGTTTGGGCACCCCGGTCAAAATTTCTGTTACTGTGAATAGTTGAGTAGACTATGAACTGATCTCCTAAAGTCATGAAGTTAAAGATGAAACATTCTTTTCAACATTTTAAGCAAGGTTAGTGTATTATTTTTGTTTTGTACAATTTTAGAGTGAAAAAAAGGAAAGGAGCACCATGAAAAAGTGAGATTTGAGCTCTCAGATAACTTTTACCAAGGTCTCAGACCTTAATTAGCTTGTTAGGGGTATGGCTTATTCACAATCATCGTTAGGAAAGGCCAGGTGATGCAAATTTCAAAGCTTTATAAATACCCTGACTCCTCAAACCTTGTCCCAACAATCAGCAGCCATGGGTTCCTCTAAGCAGCTGCCTAGCACCCTGAAAATTAAAATAAATGATGCCCACAAAGCAGGAGAAGGCTATAAGCAGATAGCAAAGCAGTTTCAGATAGCTGTTTCTCAGTTCGTAATGTAATTAAGAAATGGCAGTTAACAGGAATGGTGGAGGTCAAGCTGAGGTCTGGAAGACCAGGAAAACTTTCTGAGAGAACTGCTTGTAGGATTGCTAGAAAGGCAAATCAAAACCCCCGTTTAACTGCAAAAGACCTTCAGGAAGATTTAGCAGACTCTGGAATGGTGGTGCACTGTTCTACCGTGCAGCGACACCTGCACAAATATGACCTTCATGGAAGAGTCGTCAGAAGAAAGCCTTTCCTGCATCCTCACCACAAAATTCGGCGTCAGAAATTTGCAAAGGAACATCTAAACAAGACTGATGCATTTTGGAAACAAGTCCTGTGGACTGATGAAGTTAAAATAGAACTTTTTGGCCGCAATGAGCGTATGTTTGGAGAAAAAAGGGGCAGAATTTCATGGAAAGAACACCTCTCCAACTGTTAAGCATAGGGGTGGATCGATCATGCTTTGGGCTTGTGTTGCAGCCAGTGGCAAGAGGAACATTTCACTGGTAGAGGGAAGAATGAATTCAATTAAATACCAGCAAATTCTGGAAGCAAACATCACACTGTCTGTAAAAAAGCTGAAGATGAAAAGAGGCTGGCTTCTACAACAGGATAATGAACCTAAATACACCTCAAGATCCACAATGGACTACCTCAAGAGGCGCAAGCTGAAGGTTTTGCCATGGCCCTCACAGTCCCCCGACCTAAACATCATCGAGAATCTGTGGATAGACCTCAAAAGAGCAGTGCATGCAAGACGGCCCAAGAATCTCACAGAACTAGAAGCCTTTTGCAAGGAAAAATGGGCGAAAATCCCCCAAACAAGAATTGGAAGACTCTTAGCTGGCTACAGAAAGCGTTTACAAGCTGTGATACTTGCCAAAGCGGGTGTTACTAAGTACTGACCATGCAGGGTGCCCAAACTTTTGCTTCAGGCCCTTTTCTTTTTTGTTATTTTGAAACTGTAAAAGATGGAAATAAAAAAGTAATCTTGCTTAAAATATTAAAGATATGTGTCATCTTTAACTTTATGCCTTTTGGAAATCTGGTCATCTTTTACTCGCTTGGCTATTCATAGTAACAGAAATTTTGACCAGAGGTGCCCAAACCTTTGCATGCCACTGTATAAAAACGTCTGTTCACAGTACTTACAAAAACATGTACAAACATTTAACAATGATAAACATCTAAAAATCTATAGATAAATTGCTCTCCTCACCTTGAGAAGCTCATTAAGCCCACGCAGTACAGAACCAATTCAAAGATGTAAAACACCAGTAATATTGCATTGATGGTAACTTCCAGCCTTAGAACATAGGTCTGAAGTAGCATATAATAAATTGCCATAATTGTAGATGGCCCAAGAAGCACCAGACTAATAGTGAGAGGCACCTTACGTTGGGACAGATTACCCTTGGAACCTAATGCAAAATTAAAAATACCATTAGATTGAATTTATTTTACATTCAGCTCTGTACACCAGAAAAAGGTGGCTAGTTGTAGCAATACAGTTCCAGCCTCTGATACTTCACCCAAATAGCATTTTTCCCTTGTGATCCTAGAAAATTGTTTTCTGTCTGTTTTCATCATAGCAAAATCGGATCCTGTCCTTGCCTGATCCACAGATACTTAATAGTCACAATTTTGTCCTGCTCAACTTACTTCCTACAAAGCTACATTCCCCAGTAACTCTTGTTTCCAAGAGGTCAACATATGGAATTTACTCCATAGTCCCTCTGCCTTTTTGAATGGTGCTCTACCACTTCCCAATATCTTGGATCCCTCATTTCATTTAATGCTCACCACTTTTTACCTCTCTCAACACTTATCATCCTCATCTTCAGTCAGCTACATTTCAAGTCAGTTCCTACAATTTCTTGCCACCATATGATGTCCATTTCTATAATTCAAAATGAAGATATGTTTTCCAGCAGAATTTTACACTGGCTCAATCACAGAGAATATTAGGCTTAATGGCATGGAAGAATCTTACGTCCTCTTGTCATGTTGTTGGAGCTGTACTTATCCAGGAAAGTAGAGACTATCCTAGTGTGACGTTACTCTCTTGCAGATGGTGGAAAAGCTTGGGATGAGAGATGGTGAGTGTGAGGGGATCCAGGAGTGGTTTCTTTATCCCCGTCACGGGGTACGTGACAGTGAGTCACTCGTAGATCACAGAATAGTGCAGCACAAGCACAGGTGCTTTGGCCCACAACGTCGTGCCAAGCTAATTAAGCTAATAATGCCTAATTAAACACACACATTACTTTTGTATTTAGTCTATATCCTTCCATTCTCTTCATATTTATGTGCCTTTTTCCTTGCAGTATATTCAGCCTATGACCAATAACAATTATGTAGTTTTACAACATCCAGGATAAAGTAACTTGACTGGCACCCAAACACAACCTAAACATTCACATCCTCCACCTCTGTGCTCTCCCCCTTCTTCTGATTCTCATTCAGTACTCCCACTTATGTCCCTTTGCCCATATCGCACTGCCACCTCCATTACCCATTTTCATCACCCTCTTCCTCTCATCCACACATTGCACTCAGTCAGCCTCTCCCTCATCCTAGTTCTGTCTGCCTATCACCTCTCCCTAATGGTTCCAATATCACCTTCCAGCACTGTAGCTTTTGTGTTCCTGTTTATCACCCTCCCGGCTGTCTCCCGGCTCACCCTCCCCTTACCCCATTTATCTCCTCCTCGGGTTTTTTTTGTCTGCCTCTATCTATTATCCATCTGTGTCCCAACTCCACCCTTTTCCCTCCCCCATACAGTTTAATCTGCACATCATCCTTCACTCCTCCTTGGTCAACCAATTAATACATGTTTCCCCTCTCTTCTTTACAGTAGCTATCTCTTTTCCACTCTCAGTCCTGATGCGGGGTTTAGACACAAAAGTCTGTACTTCCAGCAGCCCCCACCCCACCCCCACAGATGCTGCTTGTCCCACTGAGTTCCTCCAGCGGATTGTTCATTGGTATGGCATAATGTCCCGAAGATCAGCTGTACACAAAATTCCACAAATAAGAATACTTACCAAAAAATATCCTTATTACTTCAACCCCAAGATACAAAAACAGCATCACTAGATCCAAAACCAGATTTGCAGGGTTGTAAGGCAAGAGCAGGCCTATAATAGATAGCAGAAAAGCATTACAAGTTGGACATGAACCAAGTTCTGCATGGAAACAGCATATCACCTGTTTAAGTCAAGACTGGACCTGCCATGGGAGAAGAATATTAGCAAAACATGGAAAGACTGAAGAAGTAAGAGTTGTCCATTAATAATATGCACAGGTCCAAGGCAAACCGTGAATATATATATATATATAGACCCTAGTTTGTACGTCTGGGTAGTTCTCTGTCTGAGATGGTGGTGAGTGGCACTGGAGAACCACAAGGGACTGTCCTGTCTCCAGGATAGTCTGTTCACACTGTACATCTCAGACTTTCAGTACAAATCTGAGTCTTGCACTTGCAACTTGCAGAAGTTCTCTGATGATTCTGCAGTGGTTGGGTGTATCAGAGATGGGGCAGAAATTGGAGTATAGAGGAATGGTGGATAAGTTTGTGGAGTGGTGCAAGGGGAATCATCTCCTCCTGAATGTGGCCAAAACCAGGGAGATGGCGGTTGATTTTTTAGGAGGAATAGGACTGTGACGAGTCCTGTACACATTCTGGAAGAAGTTGTTGCGGTAATGGAGGAGTACAAATACCTGGTGTTCACCTTGACCACAGACTTGACTGGAAAACCAATTCCAAGGCTGTTTACAAGAAGGGGTGAGCAGATTCTACTTGCTAAGGAAGCTGAAATCCCAATGTGTGCAGCAGGATGGTGGAGATCTTTTACCAGTCTGTTGTAGTGAGTGGTGTGGGCACGTGGCCAAGTGGCTAAGGAGTTCCACTAGTGATCTGAAGATCGTGAGTTCGAGCCCCAGCCGAGGCAGCCTGTTGTGTCCTTGAGCAAGGCACTTATCACACAGTGCTCTGCGACAACACTGGTGCCAAGCTGTATGGGTCCTAATGCCCTTCCCTTGGACAACATCGGTGTCATCGAGAGGGGAGACTTGCAGCATGGGCAACTGCCAGTCTTCCATACAACCTTGCCCAGGCCTGCGCCCTGGAGAGTGAAGACTTTCCAGGCACAGATCCATGGTCTCGCAAGATTAACGGATGCCTATTTTTTTGTAGTGAGTGCAGTCTTCTTTGCAGCTTTACGTTGGGGCAGCAGCATCAGTGCTGGTGATGCAAAAAGACTAAATAAACTCATCAAAAAGCCTGGATCCGTCCTTGGCTACAACCTGGACTCTTTTGAGCTAGTGGTGGAGAGGAGGTCACTAAACAAACTGTTATCCATTATGGACAATCAGGCACATCCTCTCCAAGACCTATTGAATAAGCGGTGGAGCATCTTTTCAAACAGTCTTATTCAGCTCCACTGTCATAAAGATTGCTACAGAAAATCTTTCCTACCAAATGCAATAAGCACATACAACAGTTCATCTCTGTGCAACAGGAGAACACACATTATAGTACAATAATCTGTTCTATTATTTCATACATTATTGCATATTGGTAAATTATTGTGTATGTTATTATTCTGTACTTTATTATTCTGTACTTTATTATTCTGTACTTTATTATTAGTTATTATATTTATTATGGCTAAGTGTGTGTTTAAATGTTGCTGCAGTAACAAAATAAATTCCCACATGGGATCAATAATTATTATTATTAATTCCAATAATTCTTCCCAAATGTGCAGCTTTTCTTGTGATCGCAAGACCCTGTTAGACATTGTTAATCTGGAATGCTGCAAGTCTGATTCACTGGTTTATTGGCAGATGATGGGGGAGCTGTGTGGCGTGGATTGTAGACCTCAAGCCACTGTGTTGCCGGTTTACAGCCACCGGGGGAGCTGGGTGTGGTGTGGTAAGGCATCTGTGCTGAAGTTTGTGCTGCCCCCCAGTGTTCGAGTGTTGGCTCGGCAGAAGACAAGCTGTATTGTGTTCAACTGCAGACTGCTACAACATCCATGGACTCAGGGTCTTGGACTATATTTTTTTGTGCAACAGTATTCTACTATCTCACATATGCTATATGTGACATGCTGTTTATTTATTGATTGATTGATTTATTGAGATACATTGCAGAATAGCCCCTTCCGGCCCTTCAAGTTGTGCTGCCCAGCAATTCCCCAATTTAACCTGAGCCTAATCACAGGACAATTAACGATGACCAATTAATCTAGAAACACCAGTATGTCTTTGGACTGTGGGAGGAAACCGGAGCACGCAGGGGAAACCCACACAGTCACGCAGACTATGTACAAACCCCTGACAGGCAGCAGCAGGAGTTGAACCCGGTTTACCTGTACTATAAGGCATCGTGCTAACTATAATCCTACCTTGCTGCGTATGACCTTTGGTACTGTGTTTTTCACTTTGGCCTCAGAGTAATGCTGTTTCATTTGGCTGTATTCAAGAGTATTGATGTATGGCTGAATGACAATTAAACTTGAACTTGAACGCAACTTCTAATCTATTCAAGGCAATGACTCATCACCCACTTTAAGGAGTTTGTCCGTCTCCCCATGACTGTGAGGGCTTTCTCCGGGTGCTCTGGTTTCTTCCCACAGTCCAGTGATGTACTGGATGGTAGGTTATTTGGTCATTGTAAATTGTCCCGCGATAGGCTAGGGTTAAATCGGGGCGGATTGCTGGGTGGGGTTGGCTCGAAGGGCCGGAAGGGCCTATTCCGTGCTCTATCTCAATAATCAAATTCACAAAATAGTTTGGGGGATGAGTTCAAAGAATACATTATGAACAAGTTTCCTGATGCAATGCATCATGGAATGAGTTGGAGATCAGGCTTTTTTTTGTCCATTTTAGGGTGGGGGGGGTGGTGGAAATGGGAAGACCACATTGCCCATACATCTGATACTAGATATTCAAAACATGCTTTTTGAGCTCCATCACAGCTAACGATTTCAAGACAAGAAAATAAATGCTTTAATAACATTCTTGGTCATCTTGATTACCTCTGTTTTTCCATTCCCCATTCTGGCTCCCCCTCATACTCATTCTCTTCTCACCTGCCTATAACCTCCCTCTAGTGCTGCTCATCCTTCTCTTTCTCCTACGGTTTGCTCTCCTATCAGATTCCTCCTCCTTCAGCCCTTTACTTTTTTCACCTATCACCACCCAGCTTCTCAATTCCATCAACCTTTCCCCTCACCTGGTTTCACCTATCACCTTCTAGTTGTATTCCTTCCCCTCCACCTTCTTATTCTGGCTTTCTCACCCTTCATTTCCAGTGCCGATGAAGGGTGATGGCCTGAAATGTTGGCTCTTTATTCCTCTCTATAGATGCTGCCTGACTAGCATTTTGTGTGTGTAACTCTGGATTTCCAGAATCCGCAGAGTCTCGTGTTTTATTCTGAATACTTTTGCCCTCGATTTACTTTTCTTGTGATCAATTTAAGTGACAAACGTGATTCCATAAGCATGCATATCACATACTCATAGCAAATTAACAATATTTACACAAGATTCAGAACCTACTTTTATATATAAAAAGAAGAATTTCTGCCACAAAGTATGCTGCATAGTACCAGCTGTTGAGGTCTAGGAGAACTTCCAGAGGGGTCAAAGATAGCTTTTGAAAAATTTAAGGAAAGACCACATACAATATCTTTATTAACCAAAGCCTCTCTTTTAGCTAATTGAAGTTTCAGAATTGTAACAAATGATTAAAATTAGACTCTTCTTAATGAGACTGTCAATTCAGCATGACCAGTTGTGGTCATATCATCTGTGTTTCAAATAGCCAAACCTAATTCCATGTAGAAACTACACAATCAGCAGGAGGAAGTGTTTGAAGCTGGATCTCGGAGTGAAGAATGTTCTTCTAATGCTCAATGCCTTTCCATGCACATCAGGAATACTCTACAAGTTATAAAAGGATACAATTGGAGGTGGTTTTCCTGTAAAAGACAACACTTATTAGAAACTGTGTTATTTTCAGTACTGTTCTCATTGTATCACAATTGTCAGAGCAGTTAGTTGCTAAATCCAGGCTATTCTTTCACAGTATCATTTTTGAATACTTCCACATAGATTTCTGCCATTGCTAACATTACTCCTCTTAAAGTCAGAACTAAAATCTTAATCAGGCAGGCTGCAGTCTTTGATTCAGTTGATCACAATACCTTTGTTCAAAGCTGCTAGCTGGTTTGGTGGGACCACATTTGCCTGATTTCATACTTGTCTCTCTCCTATGACTGTTCAGAAACACCTGCAATAACCTCACTTCCTGCTTAACATTTTTTCTGGTATTGCTGAAGTACCTATTCTTGGCCATCCCATGTTACCAACATGCTGCTCCCTGGCAACACCTTTCAAAGCACATTCCTTCTCATGTAACATCCAGTTCTATTTTACCACCATCTCACTGTCTTCAAATTGCCAATTTTGTTTAAACTATGCTCGTACATGTATCATTCTGGGTCTTGACACTGCTGGGAAGGCCGTTTATTGCACATTATTTAGAGGCTCAGAGAACAATAATCTCATACAGGAGGAGTTGGAACTTCTTACTTAACACTGGATTGATCTAAACTACTGGCTTCAAATCTCATTCTTTTACCACCATTTCTCTTCCTGTCAATTGTATGATGCTGGTCCAAACTAGTTGCAATCTTGGCATCATGAAGATATGTAGATTGGGTGAACCAAATTGGTAAAGGTGCTGAGGAAGAGGATTTCTTGGAATGTATGCGGGATGGTTTTTTGAACCAACATGTCGAGGAACCAACTAGAGAGCAGGCTATTCTGGACTGGGTTTTGAGCAACGAGGAAGGGTTAATTAGCAATCTTGTCGAGAGAGGCCCCTTGGGTAAGAGTGACCATAATATGGTGGAATTCTTCATTAAGATGGAGAGTGACATAGTAATTCAGAAACAAAGGTTCTGAACTTAAAGAGGGGTGACCTTGAAGGTATGGGATGTGAATTAGCTAAGATAGACTGGCAAATGACACTTAAAGGATTGACAGTGGATATGCAGTGGCAAGCATTTAAAGGTTGCATGGATGAACTACAACAATTGTTCATCCCAGTTTGGCAAAAGAATAAATCAAGGAAGGTAGTGCACCCGTGGCTGACAAGAGAAATTAGGGATAGTATCAATTCCAAAGAAGAAGCATACAAATTAGCCAGAAAAAGTGGCTCACCTGAGGACTGGGAGAAATTCAGAGTTCAGCAGAGGAGGACAAAGGGCTTAATTAGGAAGGGGAAAAAAGATTATGAGAGAAAACTGGCAGGGAACATAAAAACTGACTGTAAAAGCTTTTATAGATATGTAAAAAGGAAAAGACTGGTAAAGACAAATGTAGGTCCCCTACAGACAGAAACAGGTGAATTGATTATGGGGAGCAAGGACATGGCAGACCAATTGAATAATTACTTTGGTTCTGTCTTCACTAAGGAGGACATAAATAATCTTCCAGAAATAGTAGGGGACAGAGGGTCCAGTGAGATGGAGGAACTGAGCAAAATACATGTTAGTAGGGAAGTGGTGTTAGGTAAATTGAAGGGATTGAAGGCAGATAAATCCCCAGGGCCAGATGGTCTGCATCCTAGAGTGCTTAAGGAAGTAGCCCAAGAAATAGTGGATGCATTAGTGATAATTTTTCAAAACTCGTTAGATTCTGGACTAGTTCCTGAGGATTGGAGGGTGGCTAATGTAACCCCACTTTTTAAAAAAGGAGGGAGAGAGAAACCAGGGAATTATAGACCGGTTAGCCTAACGTCGGTGGTGGGGAAACTGCTGGAGTCAGTTATCAAAGATGTGATAACAGCACATTTGGAAAGCGGTGAAATCATCGGACAAAGTCAGCATGGATTTGTGAAAGGAAAATCATGTCTGACGAATCTCATAGAATTTTTTGAGGATGTAACTAGTAGAGTGGATAGGGGAGAACCAGTGGATGTGGTATATTTGGATTTTCAAAAGGCTTTTGACAAGGTCCCACACAGGAGATTAGTGTGCAAACTTAAAGCACATGGTATTGGGGGTAAGGTATTGATGTGGATGGAGAATTGGTTAGCAGACAGAAAGCAAAGAGTGGGAATAAACGGGACCTTTTCAGAATGGCAGGCGGTGACTAGTGGGGTACTGCAAGGCTCAGTGCTGGGACCCCAGTTGTTTACAATATATATTAATGACTTGGATGAGGGAATTAAATGCAGCATCTCCAAGTTTGCGGATGACACGAAGCTGGGTGGCAGTGTTAGCTGTGAGGAGGATGCTAAGAGGATGCAGGGTGACTTGGATAGGTTGGGTGAGTGGGCAAATTCATGGCAGATGCAATTTAATGTGGATAAATGTGAAGTTATCCACTTTGGTGGCAAAAATAGGAAAACAGATTATTATCTGAATGGTGGCCGATTAGGAAAAGGGGAGGTGCAACGAGACCTGGGTGTCATTATACACCAGTCATTGAAAGTGGGCATGCAGGTACAGCAGGCAGTGAAAAAGTCGAATGGTATGCTGGCATTTATAGCGAGAGGATTCGAGTACAGGAGCAGGGAGGTACTACTGCAGTTGTACAAGGCCTTGGTGAGACCACACCTGGAGTATTGTGTGCAGTTTTGGTCCCCTAATCTGAGGAAAGACATCCTTGCCATAGAGGGAGTACAAAGAAGGTTCACCAGATTGATTCCTGGGATGGCAGGACTTTCATATGAAGAAAGACTGGATGAACTGGGCTTGTACTCGTTGGAATTTAGAAGATTGAGGGGGGATCTGATTGAAACATATAAAATCCTAAAGGGATTGGACAGGCTAGATGCAGGAAGATTGTTCCCGATGTTGGGGAAGTCCAGAACAAGGGGTCACAGTTTGAGGATAAAGGGGAAGCCTTTTACGAGATTAGGAAAAACTTCTTCACACAGAGAGTGGTGAATCTGTGGAATTCTCTGCCACAGGAAACAGTTGAGGCCAGTTCATTGGCTATATTTAAGAGGGAGTTAGATATGGCCCTTGTGGCTACAGGGATCAGTGGGTATGGAGGGAAGGCTGGGGCGGGGTTCTGAGTTGGATGATCAGCCATGATCATAATAAATGGTGGTGCAGGCTCAAAGGGCCAAATGGCCTACTCCTGCACCTATCTTCTATGTTTCTATATGTTTGTACCCTGCTGAGCATACCAAGATAACATCACTTACCGCTACTTTTGCCTCAGTTCATATGCTTATTCATGCCTTTGTTCCCAGTTGTTTGACTACTATGGTGAACCCTGGGCTATGCTTGTTATTCTATCCTCTGCTAATCAAAGATGTTTCAAATTTAGTTTTCCTGTCTACACTATCTCTTTTATTTATCGTCTCCACGCTTGCTGATTCACACAGACTCTTGGTAAGTAACAGCTCAATGTTGATTTCATATCCTTCATCTTTATAATCCCTAGCCTTTCCTCACTTCACAAGTTAATTTCGTTGTAATTCTGATATTGATCATTTCACTAGTGACAGAATATTCAGCTGGCAAATGGACAGTCGACCTGGATTGATCAATTTCTCCTTGGTTGGTTCTAACTGTCGTTTGCACTACACTTTTTAACTCAGATTAAGGGTCGCCCCGGTACACCGAGTCCATTTTCCTCCACCGATGCTGTCCGACCCGATGAATTCCTTCAGCACTTTATCCCTGCTGTTATTAATTACTTTTAGATAAACTCTGATGAAACATGCCAAAGAATCAGCTCTGCTGCTGTAAACAGTAAAATGTTCCACAAAGATTTCGTCTAGCTTCACACACACACACACACACACACTAAAGATTGCTTGTGAGATGGTAACCTCAAGTAGCAAGATTCATAACAATGCTCCTTTCGTATTTTTTTTTCTGTGACTGGCTATAATTTAGTAACGCTTCACCCAGTCAGGTAGTAGGTTATCCTAGAGCACAAGATTATGCTGCGCTTCAGCTCCCCAAGCCGCAGTCACTTCACTCACCTCTCGCCATCTTGCCTCACCATAACAACAGCTTCCAGCGAACATCCGTCACTTCCTGGTAACCAATCCGGGGAGCACCGCAGGGCGTATGTCGTCCTTTATCAGCGGCGTGTACCCAACGAGAAATAAAATGATTACCGCTGAAATCCGCGTAATCTTTCATTCTAGCGGGTAAACAGATTTCCTATGAATTTAAATCTAATTTCCAAAATGCTTAATTTGCACTGGAAAGTTTTTGTTTGGTGTGGAACCCTTCAATTGTTTTGAATACCCAATCGAAGCTCCCGTTGACTTTTTCTACTCCGACAGCAGTTTCTGTGCTCCCAATCTCTCCATGTAAGTGACATGATCCACATACTACTTGTCTGCAAAAGTTGACATCCAAGCGTTGCACCCACAATTAAACAGACTGGTAATCACCATAATGGAATTCGTGGTCCGTGCGTTATGAAACTCGGTTTTCTGTGCATGTATACTTTAAGGTGAATTGGTCATTAATTCCGTGTGCTTTTACATTTGCAACGATAGTTTAAATTGTCAGACTATTTTAACTACTTCTGAATTTGTCCTGCTCCAAAACACCGATTACGTGAGATCCTAGTTTTAAATGTACACTTACCATCCCTAAAAAAATCTATAATTCCTTTACACGTTTGAAGATTCTAAAACAACCTTTACTCGTACTTCAGCTTCAACTTTAACTGAACGTAGATATTCCAAACTTTATTTGAAGTGATACAATAATAAAGAAATAAAATACTTGGTTTACAATGAAGATTCTTCTTAACGTTTTGCTTCTCACGTCACACAGTCTGCTGGTGCAAGCGATCCAGTCCAATATTTTGTAGCACACCAAGGCCCTGTGTAAATGGAAGAAGGAGCACACCACATTATAAACTACCCACCCCATCAAGTTTCTGTTCCATGGAAAAGTCTGCAATTGTCCACAGCAGTGACGCCGTCAAAACAATGGAATCAAGTCTTACTTGATCTTTGTCGTGTGCTATGTACGTTGTACCATATAGCTATCTGCAAATTTTCTGCCAAGATTTCAAAGGAGTCTATCCACTGTTTTATAGATATTTATCCTAATCTAATTCTCTTGCACTTTAAGCTCCAAAATATTTTTATTGCTGAAGACTCGATTGGACACTGGAAGAATGCTAGTTTATCGGTTCTTTTCATGAAATTCCTCTTGATGCAATTAACTTATCTCAACTGGAATATTGTGGAAAGTTATATCTAAGAAAGGACGTGTTGACATTGGAGAAGGGCCAAGGGAGATTTATATGAATTATCCTGGGAATGAAAGGGTTAATCTATGAGGAGCGTTTAATGGCTCTGGGTGTGTACTCACTGGAGTTTAGAAGGATGAGGGGGGAATCTCAGTGAAATCTACTGAACATTGAAAGGCCTAGATGGAGTGGATGTGAAGAGTATGTTTCAAATAGCAAGACAGTTTAGGACCAGAAGGCACAACCTCAAAATACAAGATTGTCCCTTTAGAACAGAGATAACAAGGAGTTTCTTTAGCCAGAGTGTGGTGAATCTGTGGAATTTATTGCCATAGATGGCTGTGGTGACCAAGTCATTGGATACATTTAAAGCAGATGTTGACAGGGTTTTTGATTAGTAATAGCGTAAAAGATTATGAGAAGGCTGGAGGATGGGGTTGAGAGGGAAAGTAAATAAGTCTTGATTGAATGGCCTGAATCTGCTCCTAAGTCTTTGGTCAATTGGTTTGCTCTGTGAGCTGGCTGCCAAAGATGATTTTGGCAAATATGTTTTATGTTCAAGAAATTGTAACATCCTGTGCAATGAATTCCCCGTGAATTTATCTTCCATACAGCATGTTTAGAAGAGATACAAGAATGGTTTTGTTTTTCTCCATTTTTTAAATACTTAGTGTCTTGTTTTGCCCATTGGTTGTTTGTCGATCTTAATCTGTTTATATATAGATTTCCATAATTCTGTTATATTTTTATTTTTCATGTAAATGCTGTAAAATTAATCTCAATTAAGTATATGGCAACATATACATACTTTGAAAATAAGTTTATTTTGAACTTTGAACTGTGATGTTCCACAAGCAATTTTAAGGCAAAGCTCAAATCCTTGTGCAAACTCAATTAACTCATTTAGAATTGTTTTCAGATCCTTCATCTGTTTGTTGCAACTGATGTCAGTTATACCGCTGTATAATGATTATACACAAATTGATTAATTTTAATCTTAAAATCATTTCAGTTTGATATTTTGCTCTCTGCAGATGTAGGACAAGGTCTATGAGTTCCAGTGTACAGTGCCACTGTTAATAGGGCAAGACACTTTGGATAAGCACATATTCTAAGAGTGGAAATTTGTTTCAAGAACTAAACAGGTCTATAAACCTCAAACTGTAATAACTTACCTTGCCAATGAAATGAGCTAGATGAAAACAACATAATAGAAAGACCTCTCTTTACTGGGATGAATAAACAAAATGGTGAATACTGCAGTAGTTATAAACCAGCAGATTAACTGCACAGAAATTAGTGTAAAACCTCTCAGAAAATTTCTTTACGTATTTAATACAAAACAATCACTGCACATCAGTATCTTAGAAAATAATTATTATAAAAGTTTTCCCACTAGTTCAAAAGGTAAATATTTAAATACAAGAACAGTAATCAAAATATCCAAAATGATAAAATTAGCAAGACTTAAATGTTCCCAAATAACACATTTTCCACATTAAATTGCAGACTTGGAATTTACAAAGCCTAAATACTGGATCCAATTTTGACTCAAATATATAAAGAATAAAATATTTTAAAATACATACACCAAAATTTAAAATTTGAAATAAAATTTTAAAACAATTGCAAGTCAATCTGTTTGTTCTCATCTTCTGTGCAGTGCATAAAAATCCTTGGTACCTATTTTGTAAGGTTATTGGTGGGAATCAGCTCAAGGACACAGATGAGCATGCAGTTTCTAAATCAATAATTTAAATATGTACACAACCTTCCCCAGTTTGCACCTGTCCTACAGAACAGAAATTGCAAAATTCCAACAGATTTCCTAGCCCAATCACTTCCCTGAAAAAGCATAATGCTTGAAAATAAATTAGCAGAACATATACTAAGAACATAACTTTATGGTGTCATTGAAACTACTTTTAAAGAGAATCCACTGGAGTGACTGTAAAAATGTTAGTTACAGGCAGTACCACACAAATGCAGAGTAGCAAAAGCATGGACTTTAAATCAAAACAAATTTGTACTTAAAAAAATGAACAGTGCTGCAGAACTATCCCACAGCAAAAGTATATACTTTCAGTAAATTCATATGATATGGGAAAAAACTAGCAAAACATCTTTCTAATGAGTGAGAGTTCCACAAAATTCATACTTTGACAGACAAAGTAATTAACAGCAACTCCATGATTTAGCAGTGAAATGCTTATTGTCATCTTTACCTGCTCAAGTTCAGAATATAGTAATTATACTCATGTATTACAATGTTAAACAATATATTTTCTACAAATACAAGGAAAATCAAAGTTATTATGCATTATTTTTACTCTAATATGCACTTGTTTAAAAGTTCTATTTTCAGTATCGAGTATTGCACTGGGTATGGCTCTGTGATCTTATTTTCGGACACGGAAAAATTCATTCCGGAGCCATTCTGAGTCTTCATATAACCGAGGATCTCCAAGGCAAAGTGTAGTTCTTTTGTAGCAGTAATAGTATAAAACGGCAGCTGGAATAAAATAAAATTAAACTTAGTTTCAGTTTGTGCATCAGAGTTAAACTTTTCTATATGAACGGCACAGGACATCTGAAAGAAATTGGTGATTATTCAGACGGCTACATCTGGAGTCCTTGACAAGTTAACTGATAAGTTTGACCTCTACAGAGAAAGACTAAGTAAGGAACAATGTTGAGGCCAAATCATCTTCCAGATTGCTGTTACAGACCAAAGCTGAAAATATCAAGTGTACAATCAGATTTTATTTTCAGCTATTACATCCCATATAATCAAACAGCTTAAATACCCAACTGAATCTAAAAACTGCTGTAATGAGGTACAGGGACATATATGCTGCACCTGCACTTGTACCTCAGCAGGGGTCAGAATCATGAGCAGTGGAAAGGAATAAATAAACGGAGAAGTGGACTACAGCAAATGAATACACCATAATGCTATAAAATAACATCACACCAAACAGCACAAGAACAGGCCATTTGGCCCATTGTGTCTGTGTTGATTATAATACCAAATTAAACTGTGTGTGTCTGCACTTAGTCTACGTTCCTCAATTCTCTGCCTGTTCACGTGTCTGTAAAAAAATGTCCCCTAAATGTTGCTATCATATCTCGTCACCACCACCCCAAGCATTTATCACCCCTTTAAAAAAATTGTCACATAAATCTGTTTAAAATTTCCCTCTCTCAGGTTAAAGCTATGCCCTCTAGGATTTGAATTTCCCAGCCTAGGAAAAAGACCATTTATTACTGTATCTATGATTCTCATAAATTTAATTTATCTTAGTCAGGTACCCCCAGGCTCAAACTCTCCAGAGAAGACAATCCAGATTTGACCAACCCCCCCCCCCCCCTTTTAGCTAACATGCTGTTATTGGACCATCTCGTTACTTGAATCTGGGTGGAGAGGGGGAGTGGGTGCAGGGAAGCAGGTTGTTTGATACAGTCCAACCAAGGGGGGGAGGGGCTATACTGTTATTTAGTACAGGGAAATAAGCCTACCAGATGATCCAAGTTTCAGTGGGGGAGCATTATGGGACATTATAATTCCACAAATTTTAAGACAGCTATGGAATAGATTGATCCTTGGCTGAAAGTACTAAATTGGGTGCCCAATTACAACAGGATTAGGCAGGAACTATGGAAAGTAGATTGGAAGCAGCAATTTGGAGTAAACCCATATCTGACGTGATAGTCTTTTAAAAGCCAACTGGTCAGAGTTCAGGAGACCCAACATATTCCTATGAGTATGAAAGATAATGATGGCTTGATTTGGGAACTTTTGATGACAGAAGATATTGTAAATTTAGTCAAATAGAAAAAGAAAGAATACTTAAGGTTAAGGAAACTAAAATTAGACAAGGTGCTTGAGTAATACAAAGGAATTAACAAAGAACTTAAACAAGGAATTCGGATGGTGAAAAGGGGCCAGGAAATACTTTTGGTAGGTAGGATCAAGGAGAATTTTAAGACAATTCATAAATATATTAGGATCAAGAAGGTAGCCAGGGAAAGGGTACGTAAACTCAAGGACAAAGAATTTATGCATGAAACTAGAGGCAGTGAGCAAGGTCCATTACGAATACGTCAGTATTCACCAAGGAAGGGGACATGGGTAGTGGTGAGATTGGGAGGGGTATGTTGGTTTTCTAAGATACATCAGTATTAGGAAAAAGGAAATGTTAGGTGTTTTAAATCTTAGGGAATGATGGGATCTATCCCAGGATAGTACTTGGCCAGATACCCTATTTGAGCTGGATGCTCTCCATGGGTTCACCCTCCTGAAGGATAATTCAGCCTCAGTGAAATTGCAGGGTCATTGGGAGCTGCGGGAGTTTTTGATGGTTCCTCCATATTTTGATAGTCAATGCGAGCATAGAAGGTATTGAGTTAATCTGGAAGCAAAGCCCTGTGGTTACCTACACAATGTCACTTGATTTCACTTTGTAAAAGGTGACAGCATTCAAGCCCTGCCACAGCTGTCATACATCCTTCATTAATTCAAGTTTAGTCTGGAATTGCCACTTCAGACGTGAGATCATACCTGGACCTCTTGTCATTTCCTTGGTCACCAGACCTGACCCTCAGCAGATTGTAGATCTAGTGATTCACTGAGGGCTTCTGATTGGGGAAGACTGAATGACTTTGTGAGAACACACTCATCCCTGACTGTTCTTATAAAGTTCATGACAACCATAGTGAAATCGTTTAGATCTACAGATGAGTCTTTAAGTTGGTCCAGTCCAACTCAAAGCAATCCCAAGCTGCTACTCTGCCTCTCACATGGCATTGAGTGCAAGGTTGTTGCTGCAACTCTACCGAACCAGCTGATCTATCTCACTCCTGTACGCCTCCTCGTCACCGTCTGAAATTCTGCCAACAATAGCTGTATGATCAGTAAACTTAATAGATGTCATTTGAGCTGTGCCTAGCCACACAGTTGAAACAGAGAAGAGCAGTGGGCTAAGCATAGATCCCTGAGTACATCAGTGCTGACTGTCAGCGAGGAGAAGGCGTTATTTCCAATCTGCATAGACTGTGGTCTCCCAGTGACGACGTCAAGGATCCAGTCGCAGAGGGAGGTACAGAGATCCAGATTTTGGAGCTTGTTGATAGAAGAGGGCATCTTTGTGTCGAATGCTGCGCTGTAATCAATAAACAGCAGCCTACGTAAGTATTACTATTATCCAGGTGATCCAAGGCCGAGTAGAGAGCCTTTGAAATTGCATCCGCTGTTGACCTATTGCAGCAATAGGCCTATTGTAGTGAGCCCAGGTCCTTGCTTAGTTAAGAGTTGATTACAGCCGTGACCAGACTCTCAAAGCACTTCATAACAGGACATGTGAGTGCCACTGGGCGATAGTTGTTGAGGCAGCTCGCCCTGCTCTTCTTAGGCACTGGTATAATTGTCACCCTTTTGAAGCAGGTGGGAACCTCTGACTGCGGCAGTGAGAGATTGAAAACATTCTTGAACAATCTCACAAGTTGGTTGGCACAAACTTTCATTGCCCTACCAGGTACACCATCAGGGCCTGACATCTTGCAAGAGTTTACCCTCTTGAAAGACATTCTGGCGTCAGCTTCCAAGACAGTGATCACAGTGTTACCAGATGCTGCAAGGATTCGCACGCTTTCTTTCAAGGCGTGCATAAAAAGTGTTGAGCTCATCTGGGAGAGAATCATCACTGCCATTCAAGTTAGGTTTAGTTTTGTAAGAAGTAATGGCCAGCAAACCCTGCCAAAGCTGACATGCATCCAATTCCATCTTTAACTTCAATCAGAATTGTTCTTTAACTCTTAAAATAGCCTTCTGTGGGTCTACCTGGAGTTCTTGTATTGTTCTGGATAACCGGTCTTGAATGCCACAGATGTAGCCCACAGCAACTACGAATCCCCTGGTTCATCTATGGCTTTTGGTTTGAGTGTTTTCAGTATGTTCTCAAAGGTACACACTCATACACACAAGTCTTGATGAAATTGGTGACAACTGTGGCATACTCATTCAGATTCAAAGACGAATCACTGCATATTGTCCAATCCTCTGAATCAAAGTCATTGCACTGTAAGTACTCCTCTGCCTCCCTTGACCATACCTTCTTGGTCCTCACCACTGGTGCTGCAGTTTTTGGTCTCTGCCTATATGCTGGGAATGGAAGTACAGCCAGGGCTGTCCAAAGTGTGGGCATGGGATGGCACAGTAAACATTCTTTATGGTGGTATAACAGTGGTCAAGTGTGTTGGTGGTACTTGTTCAGAGATTTCTTCAAGTTGGCTTGGTTGAAATTCCCTGCAATGATAGGGAAAGTATCAGGGTGTGCTGCTTCGTGTCTGCTGATTATCCTCTGGTAATCTGTCCCTCTGGTACAGTAATCTTGCTCTGAGGTCTTCAATTTTATTTTCCAGAGACTGTACATTCATCAGCAGGATAGTCAGGAGTGGGGTCTGAAGCCTGTTTCAAACGTACCAGTAGACAGGCTTGGCTTCCGAGCTTCTGGTTTCTTAAAGGGGAACTGCATTCACGAGCTGAGTCTCCAGTCCAGGATCTGGCAGTCTTGAGTATCTATAGATATTTTAAACATTTAAAAAGTACCTACTGTGAAGACTGTGAATTTTAGCTGTAATAGTCCTACATGGGACTATTTGATAATTTCCATCAGAGCTGCATGCCACTTACTGGCACCATCTTGAGAAAAAGGACTTTGTCTATATGGATCTCGGGAAAGCACTTGACAAGTCCCTCATGGTAGTCTAGTTCAGAGGATCCACAATGAGTTGGTAAGTCAGATACAAAATTATTTTTGTCATGAAAGACAGAGGAAACTGAGATCTGTGATCAATGGTATTTCATAAGTATCAAAACAGGGACCTCAATTGTTTGTAAGTGATTTGCACAAAAATATAGGTTGTCTGATTAGTAAGTTTGTCGATGATATAAAAGTTGTTGTGAATAGTGAGAAAGATTGTCAAAAGATACAGCGAGATATAAAACTTTAGGTGGTGAAATAGCAGATGAAGTTTAACACAGACAATTATGAGGTTTGGGAGAAAGTATATAGTAAATGGCAGTACCTCAAAGAGCTTTGATGTATAGAGTGACCTTGAGGTACAAGCCTACAACCTCCTGAAAGTGGTAACACAAGTGGATGGGGTGATAATTTCACTGATCAGGGCACTGAGTACAGAAACTGGTATGTCATGCTACAGCTGTATAAAACTTTGGTTAAGTCATTTTCGAAGGAATCCATGCTGTTCTTGTTGCCACACTATAGAAAGGATGTTGAGACTTTGGGAAGAGTAGAGAAGAGTTACACCTACAGTACATGGATTAATTATTAGGGGAGGTGGGATAAACTTGGATTGTTTTCATAAAGCATGGCAGGCTGAGGAGTGATCAGTTAGAAGTATATAAAATTATGAGACAGAGGTATGGTAAATAATCAGAATCTTTTTCCAGGGTGGAAATATTAATACTGGAGGGCATAGGTTTAAAGTGAAAAGGGGGAAGTTTAAGGAGATGAGGCAAGATATTTTCTTTTTAAATTCTATACACAAAGTGGTAGGTGCCTGGAATATATTGCCAGAGCAGATGATAGAAGCAGATACAGTAGCAAAGTATAAGAGACAGTTAGAAGAGAATAGAAGGATAAATGGAATTAGTTAGATTGCCTTCATGGTGGACATGGATGTGTTGGGCTGAAGGGCCTGTTCTTGTGCTCTGCTGTTCTATCTTCTATGTTTAATTTTAAACCATTGGTAATTCTCTTCAGTCATGACAAAGTATGGCCCAACTGAAGACAGGAAGTTGGAGACAGAAAAAATAAACATTACTATGACTGAAGTTATCCAGGACTGCTGAGGCCTAGGAAATCACTGGGACTTTAATGAAATTCAGAAAGATGTTAAATGCAGTTAAACTGTAATTCATTTCCACAAACAAATTATACATCATAAACAATCCATTCTAAAAGCAATTAAACCAGAAAATATATTACTGGCAGATGACAGTTCAAGATTGTGTAAAATGTAATTTAAAGATTGAAAACAGTTTCCTCCACTCCATAAATTTCATCACTCTTTGCAATTGATCACCTCACTCAATTACCCATTCTTGTTTGTAAGTTTGTGACTCTCTGCCAACATCTGTAACCAAGTCCAGCCCTGTCAGCATTATATTTCCATTTATGGACTATGGGATGAATTACGTGGGAATAAATTAATTTTGAGATAAATTAAGCCTGCAATACTTTTCTTGACCAAGGGGCAGAGGACCCTAATGTGGCATCATTATAAACATCCCAGCTGAGATTAGTTAATAACAAAGCAGAAATTAAAATCAATTAAAGACAAAAGAACTACAGATACTGGAAATCTGAAATAAAAACAGAATTTACTGAAAAAGCTCATCATGTCAGACAACATATGTGAAAAGAAAAGCAGTTAACATTCAAGTTGAATGTCCTTCATCAGAAATACAAGAGATTCTGCAGATGCTGGAAACCCAGACCAACAGACACAAATTGCTTCAGGGAAAGAATCAAAATCAGTTCTGATGAAGGATCAACACACACAAAATGTTGTGCGAACTCAGCAAGTCAGACAGCATCTTTGGAGAAGAATAAACAGTTAATGTTTTGGGTTGAGACACTTCATCAGGGCTGGAAAGGAATGGGAAAGAAGCCAGAATACGAAGGTGGGGGGAGTGGAAGGTGTGCCAGCTGGCAGGTGAGGGGGAAGGTGATGAAGTAAGAAGTTGAGGTAACTGGTGAAAGAGGCTGAAGGAGGAGGAATCTAACAGGAAAGGACAGTGTAAATATATACACACTTACTGTAATTTTAGTTTTTGTTATGTATTGCAATGTACTGCTGTTGCATAACAACAAATTTCACAATGTATGCCAGTGATATTAAATCTGACATGTCCACCTTGTTCAAAGAACTTTTCCTTCTATTACCATCAATGCTGCGCTCACCCACATCTACTTGTGATCCTATTACTAAGCATATCTTTCCCTGCCCCCACTACTCTCCACTTCTCGCATGAATCACTCTCTATGTGACTCCGTTTCACTCATCTCTCCCTACTGATCTCCCTGCACTTATCTCTGCAAGTGGGAAAGATCAACTTTATTTGCCATATATATTTTCATGTCTTAGGAAATTGCTGTGGTGTGTTGGCACTACATGTTGACAAGTGCGATACATCTCCTCGTTCACCACCATTCAGGGCCCAGACAGTCCTTCCAAGTCAGGTGACACTTGACCTGCATGTCTGACAGGGTCATCTACTGTACCCAGTTTTCCTGGTGTGACCTCCTCTACCTCGGTGAGACCTGGTGTAAACTGGAGGACCACTTCATCAAGCATCTTTCCTCTGTCCAACACAAAAGGCAGGATTTCCTGGAGGCCGCCATTTAAATTCAACTTCTCATTCCAACATATCGGTCCATGGCTTCTTCTACTGTCAAAATGAGGCCACGCTCAGAGGAGCAACATTTCATATTCTGTCTGGGTAGCCTCCAACCTGATAGCATAAACATTAATTTCTCTAACTTCCAGTAATTTCTTCCCCCTCCCCTTCTCTCTTTGTCTATTCCCCAATCTGGCTCCACTCCTCACCTTTCTCTTCTCCTCAACTGCCCATCACATCCCTCTTGTGCCCCTCTTCCTTCCCTTTATCCCATGGTCGACTGTCCTCTCCTATCAGATTCCTTCTTCTTCAGCCCTTTATCCCTTCCACCAATCACCTCCCAGCTTCTTACTTCATCCCTTTCATCTGATTTCACTTTCCAGGAGGTACTCCTTCCTCTCCCCTCACCTTGTTATTCAGGCTTCCTCCCATGATGAAGGATCTTGGCCTGAAATGTTTACTATTTATCACTCTCCACAGATGCTGCCTGATCTGAGTTCATCCAGCATCTTGTGTGTGCTCATCAGAACCAGTTTTGACTTTTTCCTTGACGCTCTTCTTTAGGTCAACTGAAATGTTAATTATATCTCTTTCCTCAGTTGCTGCTTGACTTGCTAAGTTATTCTAGCACATTCAGTTTTAACTTTCGAAATTAAAGTTAGAATCTTTTGTGTGTATAGCTCACTATTTGTTAGATATTAGAAGTTGATTTTAATTCCATTAACATTCAAAAACAATCCTTAATTATTTCAATTATTTATAAAGTGTTTCCTAATATTGAGGAATGTTGTGTAGTAACAGCATGGAAAAAGACCACTTGGCTCTACTCACCCTTGCTAACCAAAGTTTTCTTCCTAAGCTAGTCCTGTTTGACTGAAAATGGCCATATACATTACCTCTAAACATTTCCTATCTCTGTTTCTGTACAAATGCCTTTTAAATTCTAGTGGTTACTTGAATTAATAAAAAGTAGTAACTTTGATAAGTTATTTTTTCTTCCCAGCTTTGGTTCACATTTGCCAAGATTGTGATGTTTGGGACAAGTCTTCCTTTCCCCCTGCAAGTGTTCCAAATTGTTCACACCAGCAGAACCTCCAGAGCAGTTCTCTACTGGAAATCTGGATCCCAGCACTTTGGTTTAGCCAAAGAAAGAGGAATGGACCAAAGACACGGTCTTACATTTTTGCATAAGGGGTAAATTTCATGATTGAATAACTTAAATCCATGGATCCAAATATGTGGATCTGATTTCCAGTTTTAAACAAAGTTGATATATACCAGGAATTTCAGCAGGCTTTTCAGAATAGCTTGGGGTTGAGCCCACTAGGGGATCAGATATTCTGGATTGGGTATTGTGTTATGAACTGGACTTGATTAGGGAGCTGACGGTAAAGGAACCTTTAGGAGACAGTGATCAGAGTATGATAGAATTCACCCAGCAATTTGAGAGGAACAGGCTAAAATCAGATGTATCAGTATTACAGTGGAGTAAGGGGAATTACAGAGGCATGGGAGATGAGCTGGCCAAAGTTGATTGGAAGGGGACACTCGCAGGGATTATGGCAGAACAGCAATGACTGGGGTTTCTAGGAGCAATTTGGAAGGCGCAGGATATATACATTGCAAAGTAGTAGTATTCTAAAGGCAGAATGACACAACTGTGAATGACAATGGAAATCAAAGCCATCATAAAAGCAAAGGAGGGGGCATATAATAGAGCAAAAATTAGTGGGATTTGGAAACTTCTAAAAACCAACAGAAGGCAACTGAAAGAGACATAACTTGAAGAAAAGATGGAATATGAAGTAAGAAAGCCAACAATATCAAAGAGGATACCAAAAGTTTTTTTAGTTATATAAAGAGTAAAAGGCGAGAGAAGATATTGGACCGCTGGAAAATGACGCTAGAGAAGTAGTAATGGGGGACAAGGAAATGGTGGGCAAACTGAACTGAATAAGTACTTTGCATCAGTCCATGGAAGACACTAGCAGTAAGCTGGAAGTTTGAGTGGTCAGGGGCAAAAGTGAGTGCGGTTGCTATTACTACGGAGAAAGTACTTGGGAAACTGAAAGGTCTGAAGATAAATAAGTCACCTGAACCAGATGGACTAAATCCCAGGGAAAGAGGTAGCTGAAGGGATTATGGAAGCATTAGTAATGATCTTTCAAGAATCACTAGATTCTGGTATGGTTCCAGAGGACTGGAAAATTGCAAATGTCACTCCACTTTTCAAGGGAAGGAGCAGAAGAAAGGAAATTATAGGCCAGTTAGCCTCACTTCAGTGGTTGGAAAGATATTGGAGTCGTTGTTAAGGATGAGGTTTCAGGGTATTTGGAGGCACATGATAAAATAGGCCAAAGTCAGCATGGTTTCCTTAAGGGAAAATCTTGCCTGACAAATCTGGTAGAATTCTTTGGGGAAGTAACAAACAGAATAAATAAATGTGAATTGGTGGATATTGTACACTTGGATTTTCAGAAGGCCTTTGATAAGGTGCTGCACCTGAGGTTGCTTAACAAGATAGGAGCCCATGGTATTACAGGAAAAATACTAGCATGGATAGAGAATTGGCTGATTGGCAGGAGGGAAGAGAGGGAATAAAGGGAGCGTTTTTTGATTAGTTGCCAGTGACTAGCGGTGCTTCGCAGGGGTCTGTGTTGGGACCGATTCTTTTTACATTGTATGTCAATGATTAGGACGAAAGAATTGATGGCTTCATGGCCAAGTTTGCCAATGATATGAAGGTGGGTGGAAAGGCAGGTGGTGCTGAGGAAGCAGGAACCCTACAGAAGAACTTGGACATATTAGGAAAATGGGCAAAGTAGTGGCAGATGGAATAAAGTATCGGGATGTGTATGGTCATGCTCTATGATAGAAGGAATAAAAGCATAATCTATTTTCTAAACAGGGAGAAAATTCAAAAAGTCAAACTGCAAAAGGATTTGGGAGTCCTTGTGCAGGATTCCCTAAAGGTTAATTTGCAGAAAGCAAATACAATGTTAATATTAATTTTGAGAGGGCTAGAATATAGAAGGAAGGATGTAATGCTAAAGCTTTATAAGGGACTGGTGAGGCCTCATTTGTAGTATTGTGAGCAGTTTTCAGCCCCTTGTCTAAGAATAGATGTGCTCTGCGATTGATGGCTCTGGGCCTTTAATTGCTGGAATTTAAATGAGGAGCCCAAAACTGATCTCATTGAAACCTATCAAATGTTGGAAGGCCTAGTCAGAATGGATGTGGAGATGACGTTTCCCCATAGTGGGGAGTCTAGGACCAGAGGGCATAGCCTCAGCATAGAGGGATGTCCATTTAGAATGGAAGAATTTCTTTAGCCAGAGGGTAGTTAATCTGTGGAATTTGTTGCCGCAGGTGGCTGTGCAAGCCAGGTCACTGGGTGTATTTAAGGCAGAGATTGATTAGGTTCTTGATTAGTTAGGGCATGAGAGATTACAAGGAAAAGGAAGGAGAATGGGGTTGAGAGAGAAATGGATCAGCCATGAAGAAATGGTGGAGCAGGCCTGATGGACCAAATCGCTTAGTTCTACTCCTATGTCTTGTGGTCTTATAAGATACCAGAGAAAAGTTTGACATTCTGATATATCCTGTAAAACTATCTAGATTCTAATATGTTTAATTTTGTTTTCAAAATTCTAAAACACACATTCAATGCAGATAAATCAGTCATACAGCAAGATGCAGGTATAAACCCTTCATTAATAAAAGTGGTTTCTTCAAAGCTCAGCTGCAATCAAAAAAAAATTAGGAAGGTCATTCTATCATCACTCCAGAATAACCCCCAATGGCTATCCTCTGAGAGCTGGCACACTTTTCAATCCTGGATACTTATTAAGGCATTCAGACAACTTTGGAAAACAATAATAGCTTTATTTTCTTTATTCATTTGCAATGTAAAGTTCCAGATGCAGAGCAAAAGCTGAATTTCTACCTTTTGCATAAGAACATTTTATTAAGCTGATATGAAAAGTGATGGTTTCAGACATTTTCTTAATTCCAACATAAATCATATGGTCTCAGCCTCAGTACTCCTGCACTTTCCGAGATCATGAAACCAAAAAGCGACAACATGACACACGAGGAGGATTAATCTTGAATTTCACTTGTGCATTTCTCGCTGAATTTACCCTGTCCGAACTACAGTCCTACTTATCTGCAACTACATGCAGTTCACATCAGATCTTTTCAATTTAGTGTAACAGGGTAGAGTTGTGAATCTAATCTTGTGATCTCAAAAGTAAATCCTGATCAATGCCATTGGAAATCTTTAGGCAGCTGTGCTCTTGATTTTATTTACTAACCAATAATCCCATAAAAGTAACCAAGTGTGTGGACACTTGCTAAGATTTAACAATGATATCCCTGGATGCTAGTAGTGCTTTAATATATGATCAGTGTAAAGAATCCTACCTCAGCAAAAGACAATACAGTGTCAAATAAGAAGTTTTTAAAAATAGGTAGCCTTGACAACATTACAAAGATTGCTGACAGCTCTCTTACCAAACCGTTGGAAGACAAAAAATGCCTGAAGCCAATTTGTCCACACAAACTTGTACTGGTCTTGCCACCGCAGATTCTGTTGGAAATAAAAATTAATGTGGGTGAATAAGATTAAGTGGCTGAAGGAAATAATTATAGCAACATACACAATCATTTTCAGCAACGTGCAAACAGATTTAGAAGTGCCTTTAACATGACACCTGTGCATCACCTAATAAGATTATCTGTCTAAGACAGCCAAATCCCTTTGACCTTCTTTTTCATCCCAGACATATGTAACTAAGAACGTGAACACTGCCAACACTTGAGGTTTGCAGATTGAGTCTACGTACAACGTTCCTGAATTATTTTGAAGTTTAAAAGAAAGTTTACTATGAACTAAAACCTGCAGCTCATGCAAGGCAGCTTTGACACAGGATGCCCAGAATCTAGTTATC
The DNA here is from genome assembly GCF_030028105.1 of Mobula birostris. Classification (NCBI taxonomy): domain Eukaryota; kingdom Metazoa; phylum Chordata; class Chondrichthyes; order Myliobatiformes; family Myliobatidae; genus Mobula; species Mobula birostris. The sequence goes on along the minus strand of NC_092380.1, from coordinate 63,025,650 downwards.
ATTCTATGATGATTCTGGAAATTTATAGTTATCAACCACATAGTCCCAAAGAGTATTTCAAGTCAGATGAACCAGAACGTGTTGAATAGTCTAATAAATTAAAAAATGTTCTATGTAGCAAGTTACTGAATTGTCAAATATGGATGAGCAATAACCTGTACTCCCTTGATTCTTGTGCTCCATTTTCCATTCCCAGACTTTTCTTGCTACCTTGTTCCGTCTTTGCTTCTCATGTATTCAAAATCTGACACATTTTTAATTAAGGATCTGATCTGGAGGCATATGACAAGATAGGCAGAACTCAGCATGGATTCCTTAAAGGAAAATCCTGCCTGACAAACCTATTACAATTTTTTGAGGAAATTACCAGTAGGCTAGACAAGGGAGATGCAGTGGATGTTGTATATTTGGATTTTCAGAAGGCATTTGGCAAGGTGCCACACATGAGGCTACTTAACAAGATAAGAGCCCATGGAATTACGGGGAAGTTACATACGTGGATAGAGCGTTGGCTGATTGGCAGGAAACAGAGAGTGGGAATAAAGGGATCCTATTCTGGTTGGCTGCTGGTTACCAGTGGTGTTCCACAGGGATCAGTGTTGGGGCCGCTTCTTTTTACATTGTACATCAACGATCTGGATTATGGAATAGATGGCTTGTGACAATACGAAGATAGGTGGAGGGGCCGGTAGTGCTGAGGAAACGGAGAGTCTGCAGAGAGACTTGGATAGATTGGAAGAATGGGCAGAGAAGTGGCAAATGAAGTACAATGTTGGAAAGTGTATGGTTATGCACTTTGGCAGAAAAAATAAACAGGCAGACTATTATTTAAATGGGGAAAGAATTCAAAGTTCTGAGATGCAACGGGACTTGGGAGTCCTCGTACAGGATTCCCTTAAAGTTAACCTCCAGGTTGAGTCAGTAGTGAAGAAGGCGAATGCAATGTTGGCATTCATTTCTAGAGGAATAGAGTATAGGAGCAGGGATGTGATGTTGAGGCTCTATAAGGTGCTGGTGAGACCTCATTTGGAGTACTGTGGGCAGTTTTGGTCTCCTTATTCAAGAAAGGATGTGCTGACGTTGGAGAGGGTACAGAGAAGATTCACGAGAATGATTCCGGGAATGAGAGGGTTAACATATGAGGAACATTTGTCCACTCTTGGACTGTATTCCTTGGAGTTTAGAAGAATGAGGGGAGACATCATAGAAACATTTCGAATGTTAAAAGGCATGGACAGAGTGGATGTGGCAAAGTTGTTTCCCATGATGGGGGAGTCTAGTACGAGAGGGCATGACTTCAGGATTGAAGGGCGCCCTTTCAGAACAGAAATGCGAAGAAATTTTTTTAGTCAGAGGGTAGTGAATCTATGGAATTTGTTGCCACGGGCAGCAGTGGAGGCCAAGTCATTGGGCGTATTTAAGGCAGAGATTGATAAGTATCTGAGTAGCCAGGGCATCAAAGGTTATGGTGAGAAGGCGGGGCAGTGGGACTAAATAGGATAAAATGGATCAGCTCATGATAAAATGGCGGAGCAGACTCGATGGGCCGAATGGCCTACTTCTGCTCCTTTGTCTTATGGTCTTAAGTATTTCCCCCATTCATTACTTAGCATGTTGGATAAGATTAAAATGTAATTTTTAAGAGTTGGGTAAAGGGTGGGGGGTGGTGTTGGCTGCTTTTGGAAAGAACTGTAGGGAAGTGAGACTAAATAAACCTAGAGCACAGACTTGATCAGTCAAAAGAGAATAGATCGAATGACATCCTGTATTCAACCATTGGATGATTCAACAACTTTATCCTGAGCTTTGTTTCCTTATCACAGCCATTGTAAGTTATAATGTGAAGACATTGTACCTTCATTATTCTATCCAAAGCAACATCAAGAGATCCCACAACTCTAAACCAAGAGGTTAGTAAAGGCATCCGTTAGTCTTGCGAGACCATGGACCTGCACCTGGGAAGTCTTCACTCTCCAGGGCGCGGGCCTGGACAAGGTTGTATGGAAGACCAGCAGTTGCCCATGCTGCAAGCCTCCCCTCTCCATGACACCAATGTTGTCCAAGGGAAGGGCATTAGGACCCATACAGCTTGGCACCAGTGTCGTCGCAGAGCAATGTGTGATTAAGTGCCTTGCTCAAGGACACAACACGTTCCCTCGGCTGGGGTTCGAACTCACGACCTTCAGGTCGTTAGTCCAATGCCTTAACCACTTGGCCATGTGCTAATAAACTGCATAAGCAGTTATGTTATTATCATTACTGTGTGCATCTTGACCTATTTTATTGGAACAAATGCACAGTCGCTAGATTTCTCCAAATTTTCCTTTCTTCTTCCCAAACATCCTACACATTTATCCTCTTTTCACTATCTTAAGATATCATAATGAAAGTGAATGGAAGAATCACCATTCACACTTTACAATGAATTCATTCTTCCATCCTTAAGTTTTAAAACCATGCCAATAGTTATATGATTTTTCATAGTATGCTATATGTTTTTTTTCCTTCCTGTGACATACTCTTTTCAACTTTGTTGATGTCCTATACTAAGAGCTCCAGCAAATTGTAAAATTTTCTCAATAAATTAAAGTTTCCCTATTAGTTTAGCAAGAATATATTTAATAATTGAAACATGCAGAGCCACAGCAATGGACAGTTAGCAGCATTGTCAATGGTTGGGAAATATAAAATGAATCACTGCTTCTACTTAAAACTGCCATTTGTGCTGGAGTGCAATTGAGACAATATTAAGTATGATGATAATCTCCTACATGACAATAATCAGTTGATGTCATTACATAAAATCCCATGTGAACAAAAGAATAATCAGGAAAGACCCAAGAATCTGTAACCTATCAAGAAGTTGGCATATAGAGTGGTTAGAAAATTGACTGAAAATATATTATTGCCGCAACACTTCCAACCTGAGATACGCCTTGTATAAACAGAAGCATGCACATAGGGGAAAGAACAAAAATAATCTTAACATACATGTAGTAAAAACCAGAAATATCTCTATGGAATTAATAATACTGTAATGGACTACTTGTACCAACCAGTCCGCATTAGCTCTTAGCCACCACGTTGCTATAATTTGCAGATTGGGATATAGAACAGGAGTACACCTTGTTTTGTCCTTTAACCACAGCTAAGAATTTTACCTTTTCTTTTCTATTCTGACTCTTACGTCAGCTTCATAATGTATTAAGAGACATGTGTATTCCCACATTTTCTGACCAGACATCTGCACAAGCATATGTACGTTTTAGGAGTTAATAAATCTTTTTTCTGTCAGGGACGGTGAGGGCAAAGAATCACAATCATTGAAATCACCCAAGTAATCACAAACCAATATTTTTCCAGTAGATGTTGGCTTACAAGTTTTCTTATAAAGCTTTTTGATTTGAATCCTCTCCTAGGCTGGCCAGTGGTGTAGAGGAATCAGCACCAGACTTCGAGGCAAATGCTCGAGTTCCAATCCAGCCAGCTCCTTGCACACCTTCCATGCTGGGTTGAGTGTCAAGCTAGCAACTCGGCCTCGTAAAAAACAATCAAATACTACGAAAACAGAAAAAATGCCACCTGATGCACCACAAGGGGTGAAAAGGAACAACAATCCTTTATAATGACCAAAATATTTCATATTCACCCTTGTCTCAGACTCCTTCCTCGATATAAAACCTAAATATATTACATAACTCTAATCACTTCCCATCAAAGAGTATAGGAATATAGCAACTTAATACACAAAAAAGTCCCACTTAATTCCCATGCAGTTTACGCACCTCAATCCAAACATGAAAGCTGACACTCAGAATAAAGTAAATCCCAGAGACAATAATGGTTCCTGTAAATCTGTGAATCAACAATTTGACCAACCCTGCTTGAAAGACAAATGTGTTGAAAAACATAAGGAAGATGATGATGATATTAAAGAGGATTCCAATGTCTTGTATTCTGAAAAGAGAAAAAAAACTGTTAGATTTTCAATCGTTTTTAACAATTGCACAAAAATAATGACAAAAGAAATTGCAACTGAAATAAAAACATTTTGCATTTTACTTACTCTTTCAATATTTTTATTGATTTTGATTTCTATATATAGAATACAGAGTTCGAGAATACATATTATAAAACAAAAAAACAAAATATAATTATACCAGATACAGTATATTGAATCATGTTAACAAACTCCTTACTCTGTATTCAAATGGATTAGATTGGTTTGTATATTAGAATATAAACAATTTTATTAAGAAAAAAAATCTACACCCACTACCAAAGCCGAAGCTGTCTGGGAAAAGAAATTTATCAGATAATAAAATATACTATTAATCAACTTTGTACTTTAACAAGAAGTCATTTTTAAAGCACTATTCATAAATGTGCTTCACAGCTGATGACATTTTGATGAATGTAGTCATCATTGTAATTCAGAGTATGTGGCAGTCAATTTGTGGGCAGCAAACTCTTACAAAAAACAATATGAACCAGATTATCTCCTTAGGGTAATGTTAATTAAGAGATAAATATTTTCTAATCATGAGAGTTGAATCAACTCACAGGAAACTAATGGATTCCAACTCCATAACAGTGTAAGCAATTCTGATTCATAGAGCCTTTTGAAATGTGGAAGAAGAGAGAAGCAAAAAATACTGTTTTAAGTTAGTATGACTTTTATTTTAAAAAAATATTTCTCATCAGGTTTTCACAAAATAGCAGTTTGACTCTGCCTAAATTATTTAATTTTTCTAGGATCGTAAGACTAACAGACCTTCAATTTCTGCAGTTGACCGAATCTATCACTTAATGGCTGTCACAAGGCCACTTTACAAAAACATAGCTGAAGGGCTATGGAACCAAAGGGGAGGGCACTATCAGACAAGAATATGGATGACAACATAAAGAAATTCTACATATATTTTAATTTCAAACTTGTTTCTTCACAGACTTGGGAAACAAACTGCAATTTTCATTTATGGCTTGAAATTCTATTGTAAGGATGCTACTTCACCAGATTTGCAACATTAAGATAGTGGAGGGACAGGTAAGTGTGGAGAAAGCAGGACTTAGACAGTTGGGGAAATGGGCAAAGAAGTGGCAGATGTAGAGAAGTGCATGGTCATGCTTTTTGGCAGAAGAAATAGTGATGTGGACTATTTTCTAAATGAACAGAAAATTCAAAAATCAGATGCAGAGGGGACTTGGGAGTCCTCCTGCACGATTCCCTAAAGATTAATTTACAGGTTCAGTTGGCGGTAAGGAAGCAAATGCAATGTCTGCATTCATTTCAAGAGGATTAAAATACAAAAGCAAGTATATAATGCAGAGGCTTTGTAAGGCATTAGTCAAAGTTCAAAGTAATTCATTGTGACTAACAGACATTCACTAGGAAACCTTCAAAGGTCAAAGTACATTTATTATCAAGTATGTATACAGTATACAGCTCTGAGATTTGTCTTCCCACAGACAACCATGAAACAAAGAAACACCATGGATCCCCTTCAAAGAAAATATCTAACACCTATGCACAAAAAAACTGATTGCGCAAATGGCAAAAGAAGAGTGAAAAGACACACAGAATATAAAACGCCAAACCACAGAGTCCTTGACTAGGACTATTCAGTTCATTTCAATTTAGCGTTGTGTTGTTTGTTGACCGCAGGCTGCAGAGCCAGTCTGCCCTGATCAAGATCACACAAAATAGCAATTTTTAAAAAGGTATAACCAGAAACACATATAACATGAACTACAGGGTCCAATCCACAAAAGGTAGTCAATTAAACCTTGCCCAAGATTCAAGACAGGCAGGTCAAACACAGGCAAATAGCACTGAACACCCCCTCATATATTCTCTCATCCTCATTTCCAGGCTTCTTGACCCCTGCTCCAAACCTCACCAAACTCCCTCAGAGACACCAAAGCACCAGATTGCTCAATCAGCCCGAAAACACGCCATCAAAACGTAAATCACAGGTTCCAGTTGTACACAACTCAGTGGCAGAATCACATTGGAAAGAAGAAGGGTCTTTTAAGAGACTCTTAGATAGGTATACGTAGCTTAGAAAAACAGAGGGCTATGCAGTAGTGTAATTCTAGGCAGTTTCTAGAGCAGGTTACATGGTCAGAGCAGCATTTCTATGTTCTATGCTCTAAGAAGTAGTTGCTTGAACTATCTGAAGGATGTCGTCATTGGTCTTGTTGTTTACTGGCACCATCTTGGTAGAAGTCTGCCAAACTCTTAAGTACATAACATTTTTATACCCTTAAGATCAAAGGTACGACAGGTGATTCAATACAATTTCCATAGCTACAATAACATTGTTTATTTCAATACAGTATCTGACAAATGGTTCACTTGAGGTGCATATTTACAGTGGAAGCACACTGTTAATTGCTAACACACCTCTGAAGGTTCAAATGCCTTTGCCAGGACAAACTAATTCACGCAGATAGTTTAATGAGCTTCACTCTGGGAGTATGTGATGGGACAGTTTAGAGCAGTGGTTCCCAAAGAGATGAAATGCCTGAGAATGTGGAAGACACATTTTGCAACATACTTAAAGCAACAAGATTTGCTCTGTAGTTGGACGAGTCAACTTAGAAAGGCAATGAATATTTGTTTCTTGGTTACATTCACTTTATAAAAGTTGAAAGCATGGTTCAAGAGTTGTTATTTGCAAGGGGACTAAAAACTGATAAGAAGAGGGAGTCAACATTCCAGGTTTTTGATCATTTTTTCAAAGAGAAGGACATTCTGCTCACCAATATTCTTGTTTACGCAGCAGGTAGGGCACCATCAATGACAGGATGCCACTATAGGGTTTATACTTCGTTGAAAAAAAGCTGTAAATAACTTATTTACCATTCACTGTGTACTTCACAGACAATTTGTTGCAAAAAAATTAAATGATCAGCTGCACAAATCATTAAAGGTTGTTATCACTAAATAAGATGTGGAGTCCCATGCTCTCAATTCTCAACTAGTTTCAGAGCTTTTTTATTCAGAATAATGAACAGTTTGAATGCTTGCTGTTGCACACAGAAGTCAGATGGCTCTCAAAAGGAAACAGCTTGAGAGGCTCTAATGCACTTTTTGAAATTGTGATAAAATTCGTTGAAGACTTGAATGCTTCATTCAGTTATAAACTGAAGAATTAGCCATGGCATTGCCTATTTGTCAGAATAATTCACAAAGTTTAATAAAATCAATCTTCAATTACAAGGAAATGATGTGAATCTTATCAAATTCGAATCAGTCATCTCCACATTTCTGTCCAAGTTAACTCACATTGGCCATTGCAACTTTTTCCATTTTCCGAGCCTCTCTGAGTTGGAAGAGAATGAAAGAATGCCAGATGATGATCTTCAAGTGCCCACCTCGGTGAGCTGCATAAAGACATGTCACAGAGATTTTAAGATCTCAATCCAAATTCCAGATTGGGTAATAAATCCATTCCTGAACACTTGTAATGAGGAATTAACAGGAAAGATAGAAGAAGAACTGATCTTGCTACAAAATGACTTTGAGCTGAAGCCGACGTTCAAAAACTCATATCAAGACTTTTGGTTGCAGTAAGAGATCTCTGAATATTATCCTGCACTATGGAAAAGAAGTCAAGACGTTCTTTATTGTATTTCCAACATCATATTTAGGGGAGTGTGGTTTCATTCAGTGCAGTACCCAACTTCTTCCAAAGCAACAAAAAAGACTGTAAATTACTGAATATGGGGATCTGAGACTCCTTCTGAGTGATATTCAGCCTGATGTTGAGAAGCTGATATTACTGCACTAAGCTTATCCATCATCTCATAGAAAGGTGAAAGAGCAATGAAATAGTGAATAGTTAGACGCTCTAAATTTGTTGATGAAAGTTGTTTTAACTGAAATTAAATGCATAATTTATTGGCTAAAGAAATAATTTTATTTATAGCTTTAAATAGATTTGAATAATGTTTTCAATTATTTGTTGTTGCTTTGAATTTGCAGATCTTATTTTCTTTCACTGTACATCATAAATCAAAACTCTCATTTTTTGTAATGGCTGGAAAGGGAGAAGAGGGTGGTGGGAATGCGGTTTGGGAGCCAAGAAGGTGGTAACCACTGTTGAGGGAGCTTGACTCTGTGCCTGACCCCAGGATTGTGTGATAGAATTGTGTGGAGCAGTGGTTCCCAAACACGATTTCTCCAGTCCAAATTTCTCATGATATAATGCAAAATACAGAAGTGTCACATTGTTTCTCAACAACTATAACACGCTTCAAAGTTTAAGAGAACAGTGGGTTAGCAAGACAGGAGATTTTGTAATCAATTATGGGGCACTGAGGATCAAATGCTTATAATGAGTAATTCATTTCTTACATTAACCCTGTAATCCCTCAGCTTCTCCCCCTCTTGCTACTGAGCACCCCACCACCCCCTTTATGTTTATCACCTCCTTAGAAAATCCCACTGCCCCCATGGGGTTGATATCACCCACTTTGGGAACCACTGGTCTACAGGCTTGAGGAGAGAGAGCCAGACACTCAAGATTAGTGTTGTGATGGATGACATATTTCCCAATTATTGATGATCAGCTAATAGATGAGCTAGGTGATGCTATCAGTCTAGACTACTAACCTCCTCGAATTTGATTAAAATAGTGCAAATAACTTAGCTGTATTTGTCTGGTTTAATTATCATAACCCCATTGTTTCATATGCAAACATCTCATGACCACCATTTTGACATCATCTCAGCAGCTACCCACCCCCCCCCCCAACCCCCACTGTGGCCCAGTGCTCTGCTGGATAGTACTGTTTGTTTGCAAAACTGTCCTTCTAACTTCAAACTGATGATTGCTTGCAATTTACATTTGTAAGGGGGTTTTGACTTTATGTTACTGCGGAGGCTAATTAAAATGGCGTCTTTACTATGTTAATGTGGGGAATGTGGCTTTGTTGTGTTAAACGCTGAGAAAGTTTGCGCTAGCAGCTTGTTTTGGTTTAGAGAGTGATAAGAGGGTGCTATTAACCAATTGGGATAGTTGTTATGGTTTTGGTGTATTTGAAGATACTGTATGCGCGGGGTTTTGGGGCAGAAGGCGGGAGAGCGAGACAGAGGATGGACCAGGTGCTGTGATGTCCGCTAACGGGGTCAGATCCCGAGAGGGGTGTTCGGCGAGGAGAGGAGACGGAGACGGAGACGGACTCGTGTGGAGCATCTGGTCGACCACCGTTGTTGGTCCCAGGCGGCCGGTCGAGGTGGTCCGAGGGGTCGCAGGGTGAAGAAGAAGGTCCTTGAGCTCCAACTGTTTTGTGCACGAAGAGATTGAACTTTGATAAGTGTGGCGCCTTTTATTTTCCTTTTATATTTTATTCTCTTTTAATTATATAGTTCCAGTAATATCTATAAACTGTAAATCATTTAATTGCATCTGGTTTATTGTCTGTTATTTGGGCGGGGTGGGGTACATCACACAGCATCCACACAAACTAATTATCCAGTTTGGTGGGGCCGAGGCTGTTTCCCTAGATGACAGCGAGCCGAGTGACCCTGAGGGCGGCCAGGGGTGCTACACATTAGTAACTGAAGACTGGTTCTCATTTAAATTAATTTCTTCTATATTCACATAATACTATTACTCCTGAATAATCCCTAACAACGTAATGAGTCTCAAATTTAGCATGGTGAATGCAAAATGCAAGAATGGAATATAATTCCACTCCCCTCCACTCATATTTATATGAAAAAATCATATTAATCTATTATTGTTAATATAAATAACAATACTCACACAAATATTATCAGAGGAACAACTGGCTCCGTTAATAAAAGTTCAGAGAAGGAATTGGCAAACAGATCGAAGATCATTATAATGAATTGTACTGATAGTACAAGGCTGTAGTTTGATACTTGGAGCATTCCCAGGGGAAGTCTGCGTCAACAGTACAGAGAATCAGGGCCACTGTAGTGCAAAGTCATGGTCTCCGTGATAAACTAAAACACAAAGAAATATTTCAATCACAGAATACAACAAGTGGGCATACCACAACATTCTTAACATTATAAATCTTTCTCCCATCCACTACCACTAGTGTAGTGCAATCCCAGTACTGATATGGGTCACTGGGATTGGATATTGTGCTTACATCATAACATCCAAGGTGCAACTCTAGTAGAATTTAGCTAACTTGGCAGAACAGGGAAAACTAGGTTGTTCAGCTTCATGTTGTGTATTGTGCCATTGTTCCCTATTGAACCACTGGGGGAGATGAGGGAAACACAACTAAGTTCAGCACTTAATTGCAAAATCTACCAAAAAGGTAGCTCTATGTTAACCTCAAAAAACCACCAATTTTGTCCACTGGTTCTCTGCAGTATAATTTTGAAGGTGCCAGTAAAAATCGTTGGATGCCATGGTAGCGTAGTGGTTAGCTCAACACTGTCACAGCTTGGGGCATCAGAGTTAAGAGTTCAATTCTGGCTTCCCCTGCAAGAAATTTTGTACATTTCTTTCGTGTGCATGTGGGTTTCGGCTGGGTGCTTCAGTTTCCTCCCACAGTCCAAAGACAAGTAGGGTAACTGGTCACTGGAAATTGTCCTGTAATTAGGCTTCGGTTGGGTGGTGTGGCTCATTGGGCAGGAAGGACCTGTTCCATGCTGCATCTCAAAATAAATTAAATAAAATTATATATCCAGATATAGCAAAACATCAAATTTCAGAACATAAACACAAGAGATTGTGCAAATGCTGGAAATTTGGAGTAACACACACAAAATGCTGGAAATCTAGAGTAACACACACACAAAATGCTGGAGTAACTTTGCAGGGCAGGCAGCATCTAAGTGAAGGAGTAAAAAGTCAACGTCCTGGGCTGAGGCCCTTCATCGGGACTGATTTAGACTGACAATTTCACAACATACGTCAGTGATAATAAACTTGATTCTGATTCCACTGCAACTAAATCCTGATAGCGTAATGCAGTGATTTGAGTTCAGTCCTGACCTTCCATGTTTCTTGTATGGAGTTTGCACATTTTACTTGTGACTGCATGGGTTTCCTTCAGAAATTCCGTTTTTTCTCTCATCTGCCAAAGTCCTGTGGGTAGTTTATTTGGTACTACAAATTGTGGTGGTGCAGGTGAGTGCCAGTGAAATTGGGGGAAATAAGTGACAGGATGAGATTGACGGAAATGCTCTCAAAAGGCTTCCTTACATTATAAAATAATCTGAGAAAAATCCAAAGTAGCTGCAGTTTTTCTTTAGAGAATTGTTTGAACTGACTGGGTATCATGAAAGTTTTTTTTTTAGAGAATATTGAAACTTTCTAGCTAGGCTGGTTCCAATGATGAAATACAATAGAGAACCTGGAGTTAAAAATTTGGAAAAGAGCAATTGGGAGGAGCTAAAGATGGCACCTGGGGTTTTTGTGGACCTGGGCAACTTCTTTAAGTTCATCCACGAAACAGCTTACATAATCTGTTCTCAAGTCCTTTTTTCCCTTTGTACGGTTTCTCAGGTCCTGTCAGAGTCCATGATCTACAACTGCACTCAAACTATGTCCTTCACAAACCATGGATTATCCCTCCTCTGAACTTGCCCAGCAGCCTGTGTTTCGGGATCTCCAGGAGTGGTTTGGAAGACGAGCATCTTCAGGGTGCGGCCCTGATTCCTCGCTGATATCACTGACTGAAGCATCATGAGAAATCGAAACTCCAAGACAGCGGGCCTGGCTATCGGAGGCCTCTGCACTTGAGCGATCAGTCTCTCTCTTGATGGTGAGAGAGTTTATCTCACCAAGTTTATCGTTCCTTAAATAAGATGGTCAAAAACATTTGCAGTTTTCTGGTGTGGTTAATCAGTACTGTGTAGGCTTCTGGCAAGACCTCTCAAGCTTCTCCTTTGCAACAGAGGCCAATGATCCAATTGTTTTCCTACTTGCTTACTGAACAGATGTATTAATTTTGTGTTTGATATTAAATCAACTTGATCCCGATGAACCAGCACATCCTTTCTTATTCCCCATCCCTATTTAAATAGTATTCTCTTTTCTTTGTTTCCTCCTTATTATCTCCTCATTATCTGCCAATTTTCTGCCATATTTTTGGTTACTGTTTCTGCATCATGCTAGTTATATCCTGAAAGAGCTCTTAAATTTGTCAGACACAATTTCCCTTTCATAAAAAAAAACAGGGTTATTCTGCACAAACACATTACATTTATCGAGGTGTCCTAACACGACATGATTAATAATAAATTCCAGTTCTTCCTCAGTGATAGGTGTCAGGTTCACTGGTCCAGTTTATTGATTCTTTTTTTTCCTTCTCCTCCCTCTCCACCTTTCTCCCTCTCCCTCCTTGAATAGAGGCAATATAATCTACAACTTTCCAACTTACTTGGACCTCTTCAGAATCTCGGACTTATTGGAAGTTACAGATCCACTACTGTTATGTATTTGATATTTAGCCATATTTGAGTAATCTTGTGCATATATATCCATTGATCAAGCATTCTTGTTCGTTTAAATAATCCATTATGGGTGATATAAGTGAATTGCATATGTCATCATGCTACCACGTGATATGTGTGCACCTTGCTTAAAGTAAACATGTAGTTAGACCCTCATTCCCGGACTCCTGAGTCTTCCTTTGAGTTAGTTTAACATTTTGAAGTTACAAAACATAACTACCGCTGCAATCATTGCTTTCAAGACCCTACGATGCAAGCCATCAGGTCCAGAGGACTTATCAGTCAGTCCTGTTAACTTCTGGTACCTTTTTCTGCAGGTGGTGAATGCATTAAGTTCCTTTCTCTTTATTGAACCCCTATATTTTCTGTTACTGGAATGTCTTTGGCATGATTCAAAATGTTCTTTTTCAAAATCTCTACTTTTTCTTTATACTTCCGCTAATGCCCCACCTGCCCCTCGTACCCCATCCGTTATTTATATACACACATTCTTTCTCTCACTCTCCTTTTTCTCCCTCTGTCCCTCTGACTATACCCCTTGCCCATCCTCTGGGTCCCCCCCCCCTTTCCTTCTCCCTGGGCCTCCTGTCCCATGATCCTCTCATATCCCTTCACCTGTCCAGCTCTTGGCTCCATCCCTCCTCCCACCCCCCCCATCTTCTATCATTTCGGATCTCCCTCTCCCCCTCCCACTTTCAAATCTCTTACTAGCTCTTCCTTCCGTCAGTCCTGACGAAGGGTCTCGGCCTGAAACGTCGACTGTACCTCTTCCTACAGATGCTGCCTGGCCTGCTGCGTTCACCAGCAACTTTGATGTGTGTTGCTTTTTCTTTATTTTCCGTTATTAGTTTCCCAGGCACATTATTTTTAGATGACAAAAGCTCCTCAAGTACACAAGTTTATATTTCTTGCTAGTTCAATATGGATTTTATCTTTTTAAGCTACCCTCTTCTGCTTTTTAAAGTTTTCTGGTTTCCAGCTTATCACTATTCTTTACAACCAAAATAACATCTTTGGTACTTATCTTCCAAATTTCCTTGTTCTTCATCAATAACTGAATTCACTTGGTGCAACTAAATGTGGGGAAACATGCCAAGTAGTATGATGTGGCAAAATTGGCACTGAACCAAAGATAGAAGTACTTAAGATGCAATAAGATTGATCAAAGGATAGGTCTAGAGACAGAGATGGTCCAGACCTAAAAAGGCATTGACACTAATGGTGTGCCACATGAAAACAGTAGTCATAAAGACTTCATGACCATTGAAATACCTTTTACTCACGATACTGCACGACCAATGCTGGCTGTCTGCTCTGACCTACCACTTAAAAACTTTCCTGTAGATGACTATAACTTTAGTACTAAATGCAGAGAAAATACAGGCTTCAATACAGCAATTTCGATGTCCATCCATATTAAGAGCTTCCTTCCAAAAAAAAAAATTCAGCTCCCCTCTATTCCATACTTTCTTCCCGGTCTTTCTCTCAAGAACAAAAAAAAAGCACATTACAGTAACGTTTTTTATATTTTAGAGTTTTCAGCATCTTCGGGTTTTGTAGCACACACTCAAAATGCTGGAGGAACTTAGCAGATCAGAGAACGTCAATGAAAAGGAACAGAGTTGACGTTTCGGGCCGAAACCCATCATTAGGATTGATGCTGCCTGACCTGCTTAGTATTTTATGTGCATTACTCCAGCATCTGCAGAATCTCTTATATTCAGAGTTTTGTTTTGCCTTTTCATTTCCCTTACAATACCCAGGCATAGAGAGAGGAACTTTACAATATCGAATTATGACGTTCCAGAGAGGGAGCCTTAGTTATTCAACATTAAGATAAATATCTACGACAGAATAGTAACTACATTTCGTCCAATGAACCACTTTGCTTGAATATTAATCATCTAAAAATGTACAAATCTAGACAATGCAGACGGGAAGCTGCGTCCAATGACAGAAGTTTCTGCTTTGCGCGGAAAGGGAATAAAAAAATTTGAATCACTTAGATTTAATACGAGCAAAATGAAATTAATGATTATTTAAAGGCTGGCGTCTTTAGAATCAGAAAATTGTATGTTATCATCCCAACAACAGGTAGCAAAACGGTGCAACAGTTTAACCATTACGTGCATGATTTATGTTGATCTTTGAAAGTATAAATTAGGGTTGGTCCAATGATTTTCCTTGTGAATATAAAGTATGGAGAGAATCCTCTGATTTCCGAGCGCTCTCCCCACCTCCAGCAACGAAATGCTTCTTACCTGCCAGCCTGTTTCTTATCCATTTCCAGATTACACCACCAATAATTACCATTAAATATATGTTCCCAAATTCAAGATAACAGGAACTTTATCATGACCCGGGACAAAGGGCAGGGTTATATTCGTATAAAATTGCTCACTCGTCAACAGGCCCCGCTTTCCACACCCGATTCCAGCTTTCATGGAAACCGCGACGCGACAACACGACGCATGCGCACGACCAGGCCTCAGCGGCGCCTCACGATACTCACAGCAGCGACACCTACCGGAGCAAACGGACAGGGCAGCTCTATTTCGAGCAGTCACATTCTGCTAATGAACATCAGCATGTGCAGGATTGGGACAGATCAAACTGCGACCCATCAATAAGAGATAATTGTAATGAAGTACTTCGAAACACCTATCAAGCCGTTTGCTGTAGTCAAAGGACAGCGGTGACTATATCACGTCCATTTAGGAGAGCGCCAACCACATCATCAAGAAAAATCAGCATCCTGGAGGCTTTGGTGCTACTGGGTTGGCCTACTTTTTACACTACTAAGTATTGCCCTTACTAATATACCAACGCAGTTTTAATTAACTTTTAAACATTATTTGTTGCACAATAAAACATTTTTCAGTGAGTTTAAAGCGAGTATAAAAACAAAAAAATGAATTTAAAGGTTCGAAGGTTCATTTATTATCAAAGTATACAACTCTGAAATTCATTAGTCCTCTGGGTAACCATGAAACCTTGAAAGAAAGGCAGCACTATCATCAACCCCCAAATCACACCTTTCCGCAAAAAAAACTCGAACAAAAATGGAAAGGGAATGTAATGTAGGAAACTGGGCATCAGGGTGTTTCAAGGGATCACAGGAATGGGGCCTCAGGAAACCTCAGTAATACAGAATCATAAGGATGGGCAACAGTTATAAATCCTTCCACCTAGAAAAAACAAAAGTGGCTGCAACATGTTATCATTAGTTGGAACAAAAATTGTTTACAACTTGGCAAGTCTTACTATTTTTACCCGGCATTACCCTTGATATATCTGATTGATCAGTTGCAGTCCAAAATTATGACAAGATTGTGACACCAACATCTTCAACATCCCACGCACAATGTGTTTTATTCACTTAGTCACAATTTGAACTTTTATTCCACTCCTGATATGTTAGTATCCTGCAGTGAGTTATTTAAGGAGTATAACAACTTGAATATAACAAATGAACCATAAACATCTCATGAATGACCAATTAAAGTTTTTCTTGTCTTTAGTCTTAGTTAGACAGTGGTTTAATAAGATGCTGCGAAAAATGTTTAATTATCTGAGCAGGATCAAGTTTTAATATTTCACATGAAAGATGACACCTGCAGCAAAATTGCATTCACTATCACCTAAAATGTGCCAACACATGCAGGCAAGTTCGTCAGCAATATCATTATCAGATGGAGAACTGGGACTGAAAATAAAATTGCAATCCATCAATAAAAGATAATACAGCTTTCTTATAGACTTTGAGTCACCTTTTCAATCGCAAAGCAGGCAGTGATGTATTTTTGAAGTGCTATCACTGTTAAAAATGTAGAAAATGTGTCAGCCAATTCACAAACAACAAACTTCTGCAAAACAAAGTACAATAATTTTAGTGAAAGATGCACAAGGGATTAATAATGGCCAGGGCACTTAAGAAAACTTTCTTGCCCTTCTACCAAGTAATTTTAAGTAATCTTTATGCTTTAACTATAAGAGAAGACCCTCAAATTTTAACAGTATGGTCTCCATAGCAAGATATTACACCATAAACTATTGAGAAACTGAACAATTCAGATAAAACACAGTATTCACATGCAATTTTTGTAATGACAGTTCATCACACAGTGATGAGTCCATGAACTCCTTTCCCGAAGCATCAGAATTTTCTGAGCCTATTCTTTTGGAAGTGGTATTCCCAAAGCTGTGTGATTCTGCAGATTTCTGGCTTTTTCTACTTCTTCTGAAGAGCAGACATCTTTTAGAAACAAAGTTGCTAAGTTACTCAGACGCTTGTTTTTGGACAGAGAAAACCGTAGCATACACTGAATAACCGGCATTGATGCTATTTCTTTGTGGGACAAAGGAGTCACTAGGTACATTAACGTGGTAATGGCAGACAGCACAGTTTCCTCATTAGAGCTGGATAAGCAGTCCAGTACTGCCTGAACTCCTTTATTCTGTAAAATATATTCTTTGTTCTGTTTGTCAAGGCACAAGTTACAGAGACCACCTGTAGGAAATCAAAATATTGATAAAGCTTGGGTCCAATATAAGTCCACAAAAATAGGGTAATTTATAAGAATTACAAGTCCAAATATAATGAATGCCAACTCTCATTAAACATGAATTTTACTATCAACGTTACACAGCTTCCTTTTCATTAAAATTTTGGAACATTACAAATTTTAAAAGATTAATATCACCAAATTAACATTGCTCCAAAAGTGTGGAGACATTAATATAACTTCATCAACACAAATTTTTGACTCCATTAGGAAATCTGAAGATTTATCATTACCAATACAAATGCCTTTGAGAAACTGTGAAGAGTACCCATCATACTCCAAGAGGTGCAAACTGAAAATCACCCATTTTCTATGTAAGTCAGTTACAGGTTAGCAACCAAGTAGTGACAGCAGATTGATTAGAAAAGTTACAAGCACCATATGATCTGTAAAATTCTTTCAATTACAATTTTTTTCATTGATATGACAGGAAAAGCCTTACACTTGGATTGCCAGTCTGTCAATCCGCTCAGTTGCCTCCAGAGATGTCAAATGGACAAACAACAATTTCTGATACAATGCCCTTCATAATTTGTGACTTAGAGCTATGATATTTTAGGACATATAACTTGTGAGGATCAGTGCCTATATTATCCAAAGCTGAAACAGATTCCAGTGAGGGGCTGTCTGCTGCAGGTGCCTTTCAGTGGAGTCAGCAATGAGATATTTGCCCCCCTGAGTTGTATGCAGTAAGTAATTCATAACTGATCTCTGGATCAAATAAAATACTTCTCTTAGGGACACACACAAAAATGCTAAAGAAACTCAGCAGGCCAGGCAGCATCTGTGGAAAAGAGTAAGCAATTGATGCTTTGGGCCGAGACCCTTCATCAGGACTAATGGTGAAGGGTCTTGCCCAAAGCGTCGACTTTTACTCCTTTCCATAGATGCTGCCTGGCCTGCTGAGTTCCTCCAGTATTTCGTGTGTGTTGCTTAGATTTCCAGCATCTGCAGATTTTCTTGTCTTTGTGCCACTTTTCTGCAGGTGTGGAAAGGCCAGGGGGACAGGGTGTTGAATCATGTTTCACAACTCAAAATACCATGTTCTACAACTCAGAATACTTACTGATAAGCTTCATCACCCAACATCACATAAACAGTAGATATTAAACAAATGAGATTATAGTCCAATGATATGTGATGTGGTATGTTTTCTAATATATAAACCCTTGTCAAGAGTTCTCAAAATAAGTATGGTTAAAAGGATTTTCTGCTCTGACAAGAACCATGGAATGAACCACATATAGAGATTTCAGATTACCCAATTATAGGAGCAAGCAGTGAGGTGACTAAAAAAAAACTTTTTTTTTTTCTTTACCTATTCCAAATTCTACAAATCTTTCATTTTCTTCTGTGAGCATGTCCAGGAATAGGTCAATGACCTGCAGCTGTCGAAGATACTGATAGTTACTGGGATCATAAGCAAAATTAGCCAGATTTGCCAGAACTTGCTCCTTTGACTCTGAGAAGTGTAAGTAAAACAATGTTAGTGTTTATACACAGTACACATACAGGAACATCAGCCCATTTGTCAGTATGTTTACCAGTCCCAATATCATATTTAATGAACATTATTTTGTAAAAAAAATCTCAATAACTCTTTCTCTGTAAAACCTCCTCTGTATATGTCCTATTTGACTTAGATTATACCCTTGTCAGCTGGCTATGCTTTCGTGTTCCAGTGACTCTCATAGTTGTGTTGTTTGGAGTCTTGCACACCTAGTAAAGGACCTTTGCAAAAGAGTCTGAGTTAAGTACCAGAACTTCAAATTTCTTAAGATCCAAAAGTAAAACAGGCATTTTCACGAACTGGCCAATTCTCTGCAACTCTGAAGATGGATGAGGGCTGCAGCATGTTGGAGACCACCTTGGTACAGGATCCAAGGCTTCATCCCAACCAAATATTGATGTTGTCACTTGAGCAGATCATGTAAGACCTCTGCAAGGACTGCAATGTTGCAAAGGCTGCAGTGATGGTTGTGTGATAATAGAGTCAATAGTGGTGTTCATCAAGAGTCTTGCACACATGCCTACATGCAGGTGGAAGTCACACTGATATCGACAGCACTCTCTGGATAGCAAATATTTATAATAACGAAAGAGCTGAAGATGATACGTGTCAGTGCACAATAGTTGTAAAAATACTAAGCACCCTAAAATTAGAATGACAGTTCATGGGACATAGTTACAACCATAACTATGAATATTGGAATTCATGACATCTGCACCAAATCCTAAATATCAAGAAACTAGCAGCCTTCTAGAGAAGGCTCTCAATAAAATAAAAGGAGTAGATTTGATTGAGGGGAAGCTTAAGACATGTGAAACAAAAACAGAATTTGGCCTTTTCACCATTGCAGCTGTTCTACAAATCAATTATACATTGGCTGATTTTTTTTTCAACCACAACATCCCTTTTCTGTACCAACTGATAATCCCTTAATTTCTTAATATCTAAAAAAAAGTTACCGATTTAAAGGAACAGGTAAGATCATAAGCAAAATTCGCATAATGATAAGTTACATAACATCAGAAATGACGGTACATGAAAAAGAGAAATCGATAAAAAATTGAAGTTAAGTGATTGTACCTAAATAGTGAGTAGTATGGTGGATGAATTAGTAACGCAAGTAGATTCAAATGACTTTGATGAAAGAAATGTAACACAGTCATGGTTTTCCAAGGCAAGGAGAGGGAGAATTAAAAATTTCTAAGGTACATGCAATTTAGAAGCAATAAAGAAATTAAAAAACTGGAACACAATTGGCATGAAGTAGCCCTAACAATACAAGATGGCAGTAGTGAGAAATAACTTTGGCTCACAAGAACAGAAAGCATAATTAGTATGGGTGGGGAGAAGCAATAACAAGAGATAAAAGCAGTGGGATTGTTTACATGACTACTATCAACAGTACTGTTGGAGAGAGAATTAGTTAAGAAAATAGAATTTCTAGCAAATATAATATAATCATGGGAGACTTTAATATCCACGTGGACTGCAGAAATCAAATTACCAAAAATACATCGAAGATGTTTTCACAGAATGGATTTGAGACAATTTGTAATTTCATAATAAGCGATCCTTTAGATAAGTTATCACAATATAGGACTGTTTCACAGTTAATCGAAGAATAATATAATTCAGTACGAAACTAGCGTCTTGAATTTAAATAAAGCCAGTTTCATAGAGACGTGAAACGACTTAGAGGTGGTTAATTGGGAAATGAGAGTATATAGTCTGAAAGTAGATAAACAAAGACAAATTGCTTAGAGTATTGTTTTTAGTTCTGGTCATCACACTAGAAGAAGAATATGACTTCACTGGAGAAATTGCAAAAGAGATTCACCAGCAAACTGTCTGAATTGAAGAACTTGAGTTATGGGGAGAGATTAGATAGGCTGGGTGAAGCATAATTAGGAATAGTTAGGAACAGAAGAAAAGTCTTTAGAGGATTGTAAATCATTGAGTATATTCATGGCTGAGATTGAAAGTCTCTGATGGAACTGGGCAGGAATATTCCAGGCACGATATACAGGATCAGTCATGATACTGAATGACAAAGCAGGTTTGAGAAGCTCTTTAGCCTACTCCTGTTTATATAAATTTTATTCTTTTCCCTGTGAATGTTCTTTGTTTTAAACATTTCTTATTTAGAATCTCTATCTTAAGTTATGACTGATAATCATGGATTACCATTGAACACTTCTGCTATCTTACCTTGACTGTCAGTATCTTGAAATTCAGTAACAAGGGCTTGGAGATAATCAAACCGATCTTGCCCCTGGGACTTACTTTGTACATACCGACTAGAGGTGGCCATGTTAATTGAACTGCATTCACCTGTATAGAAACAAGAAAATTGATCACAAAGCTTGTAATTTCAGTATGTAAATCTTTGCCCAACATAAATTAAAACATACAAAATTCACTGATGTTTCTCCTGGTTGGGATTTTCAGAGTGAGGAATAAGGGAATGACCATTCCTGACAGAGGTGAGAAGAAAATGGTGAGTCATTGTAATTCTCTCCCAAGAGAACTATGGAGGCTCAGTTGCTTAGTATATTCAAGGCAGAGAATGATAGACCTTTAGGTATTAAGGGAATCAAGCAATATGGGTTGGGCAGGAATGTTATGCCAAAATAAAATATTAGTCATGATCTTGCTGAGCAGTGGAGCATAATAAGTGTGACCACCTGGCTTACTTCTGACCCTATTCATGTTCTTACATTTGAACTTCGCCAGGTTTCACCTAGATAACAATAGCAGGGTTATGAAGATTAATAGTTCCAATGATCTTGTAACCAATGTGAAAAGCTATTCAGAATGACATATTGGGGTATATGGCATCTGAAAAACATAAAGGCATAGCATTACTAGTTTAATGATTCGGGCTTGTTTTAACTCCTTCCACCCTACAAATTAGAGTGTAAGAGATCTTTATAATGCACAGGATTTTGTTGCAAGAGACTGAACTGCCAAGACCACAAATCCCTGAAAGTACTTATCTACTTTTACAAAGAAAAACTTTCTTTTCACAAACTCTACTGGTAATGTTGCTAAAGCTGGTGGGAGAGGAAACTGAAGTTGAATCATGCCTGGATTCCTGTTATTATGCAACCCAGAAACAGAAGTTGATGTTTGTTGCTCAGTTGTTCGTTGGAGGAGATCTAGTGCAACTGCTCATCCAGTAAGATTTTCTCTTAAGGTGTTGTGTACTTGATGATCCTCAGGTGGCTGTAGAGGCTGATCCAGGATCCACATATTCTGGAGGTTGTGGTTAGTGGTCGGATCCTTTGGTTGTTCATTCTCTCCTTTCACAGCTGCCACTTGTTCACAACTCATGCAGTGCAGCCCTCCCCTCTCTAGAACAGGTTTCTGCCAGGTGCATCTATTGAGTGCAATATCTTCCCAGTTTTTATATGTAATGCTGAAATTCAACAAGCTGATTTAATGTTATCTTTGAAGCGTTTCCATTGTTCTCCAGGGGCTTGCTGACCTTCCTTCAACTGGGAATAAAGGATCCGTTTGGGGAGATGTGAGTTGAGCATCCTAATGATATGACCTTTCCTTTGGAGGAGCTGTTGATTTTTCATGGTGAAAGTGCTGGCTTCTTCCAGAATGCTGGTGTTGGTGCATCTGTTGGTGAATATGTCAAACAGGTCATTTCTCCTCATTTGGTATTTCCACCAAACAGTCATCACAGGCAGATTGGGCTACTAAATCTGAATGGTCTACTCTTGTTCATATGCTTAGCCCATGAGAAAAGCCCCTTCACTCCACTTAACCTGCCATGGTTTTAACAGAGCCATCCAGTCATTCCCACTCCATAGTCTGTCCCTGAAATCGTCAATATTTGTTTCCTTAATGTATTTAAACACTTGCTCTTTGAAAGCCAGTTTTTCACCAAACACACTTTTTGACAGTGCATCCTGAACTCTAATCACTTATTGCACAAAACCATGTTCCTTTGGGCTCTTCTGACAATCATTCTAAACCATTGCAAATAGTCCTTTATTCTATCATAGCAAGTGGTTTCTTTCTCTTCATATTGTCCAGAATATTCATGATTTTCATTGCTGACAAATGGGCCATGGGGGACTAATACTTATTTCTAAGTACTATGTACTGTCCAACTTATTCCCACTGCAGCCATTTATGGTAAGCATTCTACTTGGATACACAGTCCATTATGTCACTATGGCTCCCAATGTCATCCATGGGCTTCTCACTGTACAGCTCCAATACCTTCTCCTACCGTCATAAGAGGGTGGAGAGATGTCTCTACCAAAGGAGGTGTAAGGTGCTCCTTCCCTCCGCTAGCCTGCAGGACACCCGAGAGCAAGGTGTAACAGCTGCTTAGCAGGGTCATGTGAAGCCATGGGAGAAGCTGGTAGATGGTCATATGAGCTGCGAGTGCATATCACTAGTCCGGGTTATGTGACCACTGACATCAGGCAGACAATTTGTGAAGAGTATTGACACCACCCAGAAGGTGGCAATGGCAAACCAGTTCTGTAGAAAAATTTGCCAAGAACAATCGTAGTCATAGTTATTAAGGTCCATCATCACCCAGGGCAAGACTTCTTCTCATTGTTATAGTCAGGAAGGAGGTACGGAATCAGAATCAGGTTTATCACCGGCATGTGAGGCGAAATTTGTTAACTTGGCAGCAGCCGTTCAATGCAATACATAATATAGAAGAGAAAAAAATAAAATAACAATAATAAATAAGTAATCAATTACAGTATACATATATTGAATAGATGTGTGGCATGTGGCCAAGTGGTTAGGGCGTTGGACTAGCGATCTGAAGGTCATGGGTTCGAGCCTTGGCCAAGGCAGCATGTGTCCTTGAGCAAGGCACTTAACCACACAATGCTCCAGTCTATCCAGCTGAGAATGGGTACTGGCAAAATGCTGGGGGTTAACCTCGCGATAGACTGACGTCCTATCTGGGCAGGGGGTGAGTCTCGTACTCTCAGTCGCTTCACGCCACGGAAACCGGCATTAGCACCAGCCTGATGGGCCACAAGGCTCATGACAGACTTTAATCTTAATCTAATATTGAACAGATTAAAAATCGTGCAAAATGTATATTAAAAGTAAGGTAGTGTCCAAGGGTTCAATGTCCATTTAGGAATCAGATGGCAGAGGGGTAGAAGCTGTTCCTGAATTACTGAGTGTGTGCCTTCAGGCTTCTGTACCTGATGGTAACAGTGAGAAAAGTATATATATACATATATACACACTTACTGTAATTGACTTATTTTTTCTTTCCATATTATCAAATATTGCATTGTTACTAAGTTAACAAATTTCACAACACATACAGTACTAGTGATAATAAACCTGCTTCCAATGAGCTCTTGGCCAAGGACTGTTAGGTCAGCGACTGAAGTGAATGGCTTTTTTATGAAATGTCAATCCTCACTTCAGTCCTGCAGTCCATTCTCACCTGACTTATGGGTTATAGTTTAATTTGACTCTGCACAATGGAAAAGGTACAGTACAGACGGTTGTGAGTCGATAAACTGAGGCAGGGTCACAACTGGACAATGAAACCGAAGTGGCAATAGATTATTCCTAACAAAAGCACAAATGTATGATCAAATACTTTTTAAAAAAATCAAATGTAACAAACCGGTTCTGATTCAGAAACTGGTGGGCAGGGAAGGAGTCACTGAAAAAGAAACAGAATTTATTGCAAGGCTTCAACCTCAGGCAAGTTTTGCTCACCTAGAATTAAGAGACAGTCAAGCGAGTGCTGGTAGAATAATGCTGGTTCATGCGCTTGCTCGATCTTTCAAATCATACCAAGCTGTACCTTTTCAAATATTGTCAATCAGATAGCTTCAAACAAGGCAAGTTTAGCTCTTCGTGCTGAGGCCAGAATCATTTTAAACAGCTGCGAATTGTCTGGGAGAGAACTGTTCGCAGGTATTTATACAGGTTAATCTATTTTGACTGTGAATTTGTTAAGTGTATCTCGTTACAGTGTGCGGAAGTTCAGTTCCACTACAGACAAACAGAAAGGTCTCGGCCCGAAACGTCGGCTGTTTACTCCATATTTTTCATAGATGCTGCCCAACCTGCTGAGTTCCTCCAGCATTCTGGATGTGTTGCTTAGGAGTCTTCACTTTACGAGTTGGCATATACATAGGACTACTGCTTCAAACAGTAGTAACAACCTGAGATGAGACTTTTGTTGCAGGCCTGACGCGACAAAGCAGAGATATCACGACAAACACAGT
This sequence comes from Mobula birostris, assembly GCF_030028105.1. Taxonomy (NCBI): domain Eukaryota; kingdom Metazoa; phylum Chordata; class Chondrichthyes; order Myliobatiformes; family Myliobatidae; genus Mobula; species Mobula birostris. The sequence continues at coordinate 63,000,882 of NC_092380.1, read as the reverse complement.
AAAAGCAGTTGGCTGGCAAACACAGGCCAGCGAGGACCACTCACCTCCCGAATACACCTCCGCCACCAGGCTCTGAAACTGGCGCGCTACTGCGCGTGCGCACAGCGCCCTGTTGCTGGCACCTTACACTTCCAATGCAGCGACGCCTACCGACTGGGAGGCATTCTCATTGTCGCCCCGACCACTTCGGTCAGGATGAAAACGGAGTGTGGCGCTCTCTCAGCAGGCTAGACAGTATCAGTGGAGAGATAAATAGAATTGTTCTCATATTCCATCCGACAGGAAACGTTAACGCTGTTTCTGTTTGACTTGTTAGAAGTTTTCAGCGTTTAAATGTTAATTTCAGATTTTCAACATCCAGTTTTTTTGATTTTATGAACTACATCCTATCATTGCGTCTGTGCTCTCCATATCCCCCTCCATGCATCAGAAATTTGCTTTCTCACTTTTATGGTTCTGTCATAGGGTCCTTGATCTAAAGTGCACACTGCTTCTTTCTCCATTGTTACTGTTCGATATGTTGAGTGCTTTCAGCGTTTCCCGTTTTTGTTTTGAATTTCTAGCATCTCAGATTTTTGCTCCAAAGAGGCATTCCATTGATGCTTCGAAAATTGCTTTGATTTTCAAAATTTAGATGTTTTCAAACTGGTCAAAATGACTCCCTCCTGAGAGGATAATTCAAGACAACAATTCACTTAGTCTACAACATTAGCTAATATGGACTGCAAGCCATTCCACATTATTGTATTACAGTAATCATATAATGAAAAGTTTAAGTAACCTATTAATGTAGAAACAATTATATGTGAATGTAATGTTTTACCTCTTCTGTTCACTCTGTCAATATTCACTATTGCTATGGTTTTAATGGGCGACATCCATCATTTGATAACTGGCAAAAATGGAAGACCTACAGATCTTCCTACCTTTGTCAAGCATCAGGTCAGTACAAATATTGGGTACAATAGACCTTGTGACATGCTGTGCAAATTAGATGATTTTGGTGCAGAATGAACTGATGGCACACATCTTCTGTCCAGATAAATATTCCTGCAGATAGTATTCCTCTACATTCCCCATCCAAGTACTGGACTAGGCTACACACTCACAGCTCCTTGAGATTCTGCAGGATCAGGCATTTCAGAACTGGTACCAATAATTCTCTTATTTTCAGGAATATTTTTCAAAGATAGTGTAAGACCATAAGACACAGGAGCAGAATTAGGCCATTCAGCCCATCAAGTCTGCTCCACCATTTCATCATGGCTGATCCCAGATCCCATTCAACCCCATACACCTGCCTTCTCACCATATCCCTTGATGCTCTGAACAATCAGTAATCTATCAACTTCTGCTTTGAATATACTCACCAACTTGGCCTTCACCATAGAATGTGGCAGAGCATTCCACAGATTCACCACTCTTTGGCTAAAAAAATTCCTTCTTACTTCTAAAAGGTTGCCCCTCAATTTTGAGGCTGTGCCTTCTAGTTCTGGATACCCCCCTTCTATAGGAAACATCCTCTTCACATCCACCTTATCTAGTCCTTTCAATGTTCGTTAAGTTTCAATGAGATCCCCACACATTCTTCCAAATTCCAATGAGTACAGGCCCAAAGCTGCCAAATGCTCCTCGTGTTAACCCCTTCATTCCCAGAATCATTTCATGAACCTCCTCAGGACTCTCTCCAATGACAACACACCCTTTCTGAGATAAGGGGTCCAAATCTGTTGACAGTACTCCAAGTGCAGCCTGACTAGTGTCTTGAAAAGCTTCAGCATTATCTCCTTGTTTTCATGTTCTATTCCCCTTGAAATAAATGCCAAATTGCATTTGCCTTCTTTACCACAGACTCAACCTGTGAATTAATCTTCCAGGAGTCTCGCATGTGGACTCCTAAGCCCCTGTGCACCTCTGATGTTTGAAATTTTTCCCCATTTAGATAATAGTCCGCACTATTGTTCCTTTTACCAAAATGCATTATCATATATTTCTCAACACTGTATCCCATCCGCCACATTTTTGCCCATTCTTCCAATTTGTCTAAGTCCTACTGCAATGGCATTGCTTCCTCAGCACTACCTACCCCTCCACCTGTCTCCATATCATCTTCAAACTACACCACAAAGCCATCAATTCCACTATCTAAATCATTGACAAACAATGTGAAAAGCAGTGGTCCTAATACTAACCCCTGAGGAACACCACTAGTCACTGGCAGCCAACCAGAAAAAGGCTCTCTTTATTCCCATTCACTGCCTTCTACCTGTCAGCCATTCCTCTATCCATGCCAGTATAATTCCTGTAACTCCATAGGATTTTATCTTGTTAAGCAGCCTCATGTGAGGCACCTTATCTAAAGCCTTCTGAAAATCTAAGTAAATAACATCTACTGTCTCTCCTTCATCCACCCTGCTTGTTACTTCCTCAAAGAATGAAAGAGTATAAAATATTGTTCAGGTAAGGAAAAAGCAAGCTTTAATAGCAGCACACAATATCCTATCCTCATTGCCATTATCCCTTTCTTATCAGTTATATTTTGAAATATATTCATATAGGTAACGTAACAGGTGGAATTATTTTGGACAGATGTTGGTATTAAAAGAGGAACAAGGCAAATTCCTTTCTCCCATTTATGTGTAATGGAATAAACGTGGCAGCGCTTAATGAGAACTTTTTCAGGCTTTTCCTGACTTGTTGAATATTTCCCCCATTTTCAGTTTTACAGCAATTAAACTAGACTAATTGAATAAGCATATATGGAACAATACAAAATTCCTACTTAAAATCATGATATAGATCTAACAAATATATTTTGAACAAGTTACTGTATGACAGTGAGATCTAAACTATCTGAAGTAATCAGGAAAGCAGAACAAGCCCTTGCAGTTATTATTTTCAAAATATCAGATTGGTGTATCTCATTCCTGACAATGAAGTACACAAGGAGGTTGTTGTTCAGATGAGCATTTTCAAAAGATCTCATGATTGGAGTATTTTTGAAGATGTTTCAAGATTGCTGAGGTGGTCAAAATCCAGGTTTAATGACATTTTATGAAGTCTTAAAAATTCTGCCGCCAATATTCAAACTGAGATTGTCTTGCTGACAACGGGCCACACAGAAAGACTCAGAATTAGGCCTATTGAGTCTGCTCGCCATTCCATCATGGCTAATTTATTATCCCTCTCAACCCCATTTTCTTGCTTTCTCCCAAAGACCTTTGATGCCCTTACTAACCAAGAATCTATCAAATTCCACTTTAAATATACCCATTGACATGGTCTCCATAGTCATCTGTGGCAATTAATTCCACAGATTCACCACATACTGGCTAAAGAAATTTCTCCTCATTTCAGTCTAAGCGACACCCCACTATTCCGAGGTTGTGCCTTCTGGTCCTAGATCTCTCCATGAAAGGAAACTTTCTCTCCACATCCATTCTAGGCCTTTCAATATTTGATAGGTTTCATTAACATCCCTCCTCATTCTTCTAAACTCTATTGAGTACTGGTTCAGAGCCATCAAACCCTCCTCAAACCTTTGCATTTCCAGAATTATTCTCATGAACCTCCTCTGGACCCTCTCTAATACCAGCACATTTTTTTTTAGATAAGGGGTGAAAAACTTTTCACAATGTTCCAAGTACTGTCTGACCAATAAAGCCTCAGCATTACATCCTTGCTTTTATATTCTAGTCCTCTTAAAATTAATGCTAATATTGCATTTGCCTTCCTTACCACCAACTCAATCTGTAAGTTAACCTTTACGAAATCCTGCATGAGGACTCCCAAGTTCCTTTGCATCTCTAATTTCTGAATTTGCTTTCCATTTAGAAAATAGCCTATGCCTTATTCCTTCTACCAAAGTGCATGATCATACACTTTCCTCCACTAGATTCCATCTGCCTCATTTCTTAATCTAAGTCCTTCTGCAAACTCACTGCTTTCTCAAGACTATCTTTTCTTCCACCTATCTTTGTGGCTGCAAACTTGACCAGAAAGGCATCAATTCCATCGTTCAAATCATTGACATACAATGTGAAAAGAAGCGGTCCCAACACCAACTCCTGGGGACCACTAGTCATTGGCAGCCAACCAGAAAAGACCCCTTTAATTCCCATTCTTTGCCTCCTGCCACTCATCCTCATGTCAAGCACCATGTTAAGTGCTTTTTAAAATTCAAGTGAACAATGTCCATTGACTCTCCTTTGTTTCCTCAAATAGTTCCCCCAGACTTGTCAGGCAAGATTTCCCCTTAAGGAAACCATGCTAACTTTGGCCTATTTTTTCATGTGCCTCCGAGTATCCCGAAACCTCATTCTTAATAATAGACTCTAACATCTTCCTGAAGTCAGGCTACCTGGCCTACAATTTTCCTTCTACTGCCTCCCTCTCTTCTTGAAGAGTGGAATGACATTTGCAATTTTCCTGTCCTCCGGAACCATTCCAGAATCCAGTGGTTCTTGAAAGATCAGTACTAATACCTGTGCAATCTCTTCAGCTACCTCTTTCATAACCCTGGAGTGTAGGCAATCTGGTTCAAGTGACTTATCTACCTTCAGACCTTTCAGCTTCCCAATCACATTCTCCTTAGTAATAGCAACTACACTCATTTCTGTCTCCGACACTCTATACTATATACTACTCTGAGATTCATTTTCTTGCAGGCATTCACAGTAGAACAAAGAAATGCAACAGAAGTAATGAAAAACTACAGACAAACAAAGACTGACAAGCAAGCAATGTGCAAAAGAAGACAAACTGTGCAAAGTGTGGCTATTTAGACAAGTGCACTGAGGACGTTGCCATTATTAATCACATCTCTGTCAGGACAAATCAGAAGCCGAGGTCCAGGCACTGCTGAGAGATCAGGATGCTGCCTTCAGATCGGGGAATAAGACAACTCTCAGGTCAGCAAGAGCTGCACTTTCCTGCGCCACCAGGAAGGTAAAATGGGATTATTCACGGAGACTTTACAGCCATTTCTGTGACACCAGAGACACGAGGTGCATCAGTGACAGTGATGCCTCTCTTCCTGATAGGCTGATTGCCTTTTGCGTGGTTTGATGCAGGGAATGACGTGCCAGTGAAGAAGGCCTCCCTTCCCCCGGGAGTGGGCACTCTGTCTTGCTGCAGCTGATGTGAGGAAGACCTTTGGCAGGGTCAACACACGTAAAGCTGTGGGGCCTGACAACATAGCTGGTTGCTGAGAGACTGTGCAGCCCAGTTAACAGCGGTTAGAACAGAGATCTTCAACATCTCTCTGGAACAGTCCACTATCCACGCAGGCTTCAAGACCAATATTATCATACTGGTACCCAAGAGGATGATGATAGCCCACCTTAATGACTACAGCCCAGTGGCAATGATCACAGCAATAATGAGGTTTTTTTGAGAGGCTGGTTATGGAGAACATTAAATCCCATCTTCCTGTCATGTTGGATCCTTTCAGTTCACTTATTGCTCAAACTGGTCCACCCCTGATGCCATAGTCTCTACCCTTCACTCTGCTCTGTCCCACCTGGAGAATGGTGCCTCATATGACAGGAAGCTGTTTATCAACTTCATCTTGGCATTTAATATGATTATCCGTCAGAAGCTGGTGGATAAACTGTCCTTGTTGGATCTCAACTCCTCTCTCTGCAACTGGATCTTAGACTACAGTCAGTCCGTGTTGGTAGCAACATCTCTAGGTCCATCACGACAATCATCGGCACCCTCCAGGGCTGTGCGCTCAGCCCTCCGCCGTTCCTGCTGCTGATGCATGACTGTACTACTAGATCTGGCTCAAACTGAATCATTGAGTTCGCCAAAGGCACAACAGTGGTTGGCCTCATCAACAATGATGGAGAGATGGAGAGACGGCATACAGATAAGAGGGAGAGCAGCTTGTAGAAAGGTATGAGCACAACAACTTGAGTCTCAACGTGGATAAGACTAAAGAGATGATTGGGGACTTTAGAAAGGTGCAGGCTCACCACTCTTCACTGCACATAAACGGCGCCTCCATGGACACAGTTAGGAGCACCAAGTTCCTGGGAGTGCACATAATGGACAATTTCACCTGGTCCTTCAACACTACCTCTTTAATCAAGAAAGCACAATAGCACCTCCATCTCTACTTCCTGAGGAGATTGAGGTGAGCAAGGTTTCAACACCCCGCTCCCCCGCCCCATTCTAGATAATTTTTCCCAGAGCACCATTAAGCATCCTGACAAGCTGCATCACTGTTTGGTAAGGGAGTTGCAAGGCATCTGACCACAGTGCATGACGAAAAATTGTGAGGACTGCTGAGAGGATCATCGGGGTCTCTCTTCCACTCATCTGAGATATTTATCAGGCCCTTAGCATTGTCAAGGATCCCTCCCGTCCATCCCACAATCTCTTTGACCCCCCCCTCCCCCAACCACCATTCACGCAGGAAGTACCACAGCATCAGGAGTCAATTACTGTTCGGATAGGAAACAGCTTCTTCCCCAGGCCGTGAGACTACTGAACTCCCTGTTGCCACCCAGGTCTCATCACTTATGAAATGCCAGTAGCGTTATACTGTTTACTTTTTGACTTGTGTTGTAAACACGCCCTATGCGAAATGTTAATCTTCTGGAATATATTTAATTATTTGTTAATTTACTTGTGGTAAAGTTACTTTCTGTGTTGTTTACTGAGTGGAGCACCTTGGTCCAGGGGAATGTTTCTTCATTTGGCGGCATACATGTATTCGCTTGAATAACAATAAACTTGAACTTGAAATACAAAAAACAGATAATAATAATAATAATGAACATAAGCTTATTATGTTCTGATGAAGGGTCTCGGCCTGAAACGTTGACTGTTTATTCCCCTCCATAGATGCTGCCTGACCTGCTGAATTCCTCTTGTACTTTGTATGTGTTACTACTACTACTACTAATAATCAGGTTTATTATCACCAGCGTGTGTCGTGAAATTTGTTAACTTAGCAGCAGCGGTACAATGCAATACGTGATAATATATATAAAAAATAAATCAATTACAATAAGTATATATAGGTATATTAAATAGTTGAATTAAAAATAGTGCAAAAACTGAAATAATAAAAAAAGTGAGTTAGTGTTCTTGGGTTCGATGTCCATTTAGGAATCAGACGGCAGAGGAGAAGAAGCTGTTCCTGAATCTCTGAGTGTGTGCTGTCAGGTTTCTGTTCCTCCTTCCTGATGGTAACAATGAGAAGAGGGCATGTCCTTGGTGATGGGGTCCTTAATAATGAACTTTGCCTTTCTGAGGCACCGCTCCTTGAAGATATCTTGGATACTATGGAGGCTAGTACCCAGGATAGAGCTGACTAATTTTACAATTCTCTGTAGCTTCTTTCGGTCCTGTGCAGTAGCCCACCCCTCCCATGGAACAGCTATAGAAATAAATAAATAATACTGTGAACATGAATTGTAGAGTCCTTGAAAACAAGTCCATAGTTTGTGTTCAGTGTTGAGGTAAGTGAAATTACCCACACTGGTTCAGGGGCCTGATGGTTGAAGGATATCCTTGAACCTGGTGGTGTGGGACTTAAGGCTCTTGCACCCACTTCCTGATGGCAGCAGAGAGAAGAGAGCATGGCCCGGATGGTGGGGGTCCTTGATATTGGATGCTACTTTCTTGTGGCAGCGCTCCTTGTCGATGTGCTCAATGGTGGGGAGGGGCTTTGCCTGTGTTGGACTGGGCTGTATCCATCACTGTGGGCTTTTCTGTTCTTGGGCATTGTTGTTTCCATCCCAGGCCATAATGCAATCTGTCACGATTTCTCCAGTGTGCACCTTGTCAAGGTTTTAGATGACATGCAGAATCTGCACAAACTTTTGAGAAAGAAGAGGCAAACTGCTGTGCCTTCTTTGTAAAGGCAACTACATGCTGGACCCAGGACAGATCCTCCACAATGACAATACAAAGGAACTTGAAATTACTGACCCCCTCCACCTCCGATTCCTTAATGAGAACCTCAATGCGTAACGGAGCCAGAGAAGCTGATGAAAAATTGAAGAAAGTAAAAAAAAACAAACAGGAAAGCTCATCAACTGTCAAGTATCAGTAATTTTTATCATATGAGTCTGTAATATGCCTGTCCAATATACCTTTGTCTGTGACAGATGCAGATGCTCAGAAATTGGACTCCAGCCACACACATTATTGTCATTTGACATATATATTTATCTGTTTTTCTATAAACATATAAAGGAGGACATTAGCATTCCAGATGACATATTCTCAATGTCACAAAATATAATTCATATTTAATTCTGGAGCCAAAACGTCTGCATCTTCCTAAAGTCAATCTTTTGCAATGTGACTTGTAAACTAGCTGAGCATTAATTTCAATAATAAGTTGACATGGTGTTGCCATGATGAGCAATATTGTTCTGCTTCAGAGACAGAGTAATCCTTTGCCTAATACAGTAAACGTCTGTCTGTACAAAACAGCATACTTGCAATCTGTTTAAGAGCACCATTCTGGAGAAATATATCACTGCTTGCTAGACATTATATTCTTGTCCTCCCGATATTTCCAAGTAACAACAACTTGCATGTACAGTGATTTTCACAGTTCAGTAATGTTCTAAAATCTCTTCTGAACAGTGGATGGCAATTGCAGTGTAGTCACTGTCATTATATAAGTATTTACATAACAACAATCTACAAATGACAATACGTTGATAGTAATACATTTTAACCATGCTGATTGAGGGATAATTTTTGGTTAATGTATACGCTGATCTTGAGAATCTTGATCTTAATCTTGTTTAGGTCCTGCCTAAGCAAGGACCTGGACTCACTGCAATTTGCCTAGCACCACAATAGTCCTCCAGCAGATGCAATCTCACTCGCTCCCCGCTCGGCCTTGGTCCGCCTAGCTAATAGCAATACCTGACGGGCTGCTTTTGTTGATTTACAGCTCAACGTTCGACGTGATTATCACTTCAGTACTAATCAATAACCTTCAAAACCCGAACCCCAGTACCTCCCTTTGCAAAATGGATCCTTGACTTCCTCATTGAGAGATCGAGGTCAGTGTTGATTGGAAATAACATCTCCTTGCTCACAAACAACACTAGCTCATTAATAGCCCATTGCTCTCCTCTCTCTACACCCATGACTATGTGGCTTGACACAGTGCAAACAACATCTATAAATTTGCCGATGACACACTGTTGTCCGCAGAATCTCAGATGGTGACGAGGTGGCGTACAGGAGTGAGATAGATTGGCTGGTTGAGGGGTTGTCATAACAACAACCTTGTGCTCAAATTCAGCAAGGCCAAGGAATTGATTGTGGACTTCAGGAAGGAGAAGTCAAGGGAACTCACATCAGATCTCATTGAGGGGTCAGAAGTGGGAAGGGTGAATAGTTTCAAGTTCCTGATTATCAACATCTCTGAAGATCTATCCTGGGCCCAACATATTAATGCATTTGGAAAGAAGGCATGCCAGAGGCTATACTTCATTAGGAGTTTGAGGAAATTTGGTTTGTCACCAAAGACTAGAAAATTTCTACAGATGTACTGTTAGATGCATTCTAACTGACTGCATCACTGTCTGGTATGGAAGGGCCACTGCACAGGATCAGAAAAAGCTGCTGAGGGTTGTAAACTCGGTCAACTCCGCCATAGACACCAGCCTCCCCATCATCAAACACATCTCCAGAAAGGCGGCATCTATCGTTAAGGACCCTCACAACCCAGCACGTGCTGTCTTCTTCTTACTACCATCAGGAGACCAAAGGTACACATCCATCATTCTAGGAACGGCTTCTCCCCCGCTGCCTCCACAATCCGATTTCTGAACAGTCCACGCATTGAAGAACACTACCTCACTATCTTGTTCTCTTTTATTGACAATAATAAACCCATATATATTCCTACAGTTTATAGTATATTTTCTGTAATGCTGCCACAATACAACAAATTTCACAACACACACAAAATGCTGGAGGAACTCAACAGGCCACTCAGCATCTGTGGAAAAAAGTACAGTCAACATTTCAGGCCAAAACCCTTCGGCAGTACTGGAGAAAAAAAAGCTGAGGAGTAGATCTTAAAAGTGGTAGTGGGGGGGCGGTGGGGAAGAGAGAACCAGCAGGCGAGATGAAACTTGGAGGGGGATGGATAAAGCAAAGAGATAGGAAGTGATCAGTGAAAGAGACAGAAGGCCATGGAAGAATGAAAAAGGTGGGGAGGGGGAGGAGCACCAAAGGGAGGCGATGAGCAAGTAAGGAGATAACATGAGAGAGGGACAAGGGCATGAGAAATGGTGAGGGGGTGGGGGGAGGCATTACTAGAAGTTTGAGAAGTCAATGTTCATGCCATCAGGTTGGAGACTACTCAAATGGAATATAAGGTGTTGTTCTTCCAACCTAAGTATAGCCTCATCACGATATTGGAATGGGAAGTGGAATTGAAATAGGTGGCCACTCAGAGATCCCACTTGTTCTGGCGGACGGAGTGTAGATGCTCGGCGAAGCGATCTCCCGATCTACGCCGGGTCTCACCGATATACAAGAGGCCACACTGGGAGCACCGAACACAGTATATGACTCCTATAGACTCACAGGTGAAGTGTCGCCTCACCTGGAAGGACTGTTTGGGGCCCTGAATGGTAGTGAGGGAGGAGGTGTAGGGGCAGGTGTGGCACTTGCAAGGTTAAATGCCAGGAGGGAGATGTGTGGGTTGGGACAAATGGACAAAGGAGTCATGTAGAGAGCGATTCCTGTGGAAAGCAGAAAGTGGGGGGGGGGGGGGAGAAGGAAAGGATGTGTTTGGTGGTGGGATCCTATTGGAGGTGGCAAAAGTTTCAGAGAATTATGTGCTAAATGCAGAGGCTGGTGGGGTGATAGGTGAGGACAAGAGGAACCCTATCCCTGGTGGTGTGGTGAGAGGATGGGGTAAGAACAGAGATGTGGTTGAGGGCTGTGTTGATGGTGGAAGAAGGGAAGCCCCTTTCTTTGAAAAAGGAGGACATCTCCTTCCTTCAAGAATGAAAAGCCTCATTCTGAGAGCAGATGCAGCAGAGGCGGAGGAATTGGGAGAAGGGGACAGCAGGGTGGGACAAGGTATAGTCCAGGTAGCTGTTGGTTTATAATAGACATCGGCGGATAAGCACATAGGCCAATGATAATTAACCGGATTCTGATTCTGAGAAAAAAAGCAAACATTCCAAGTGCTTTAGATCTTTAGTTGAACCTGATAAATACTTTTGTGATTAAGGAACAACTGTGAGTAGCTTAACTTATTAATTCAACAATATTATTGCCTCAGGGGACTCAGCATAAATTTAGCAGAATAACACATTGCATTAATAAATTCAGCTGATAATTCTCTTTGTGTTAAATTGAAATATCAATCGAGGAAGTTAATTTACATCCCTGATTCAAAGTTTAACAGCTTGGAAACATGGAAGATGCCTTTTGACCTTTGCCAAAAAAAGTGAAAATTAAAATTGTTCCCCAGTTGTGATGGAGGAACATAAGTGCCATAGCTAAGTCTTCTCTTTCCACCAGGCCAGTCCAGGTATTGAGTACAATGCCCGAAAATATAACCTGACCATTCAGCCCCGAGTTCAGGGTCACATATATGCCAGTCTGCATATTTTCCTTCCCTGTAAGGTAATATTACACACCCGGTCCCAATTATTCGTGTATCATTGTGGTAGAGCAGCTGTAAATGGTTCCCGTGTCCCAAAGGTGTGGATTCGCCTTTAAAACGATGTTGCATTGTTGGAATTGAAGTACATAATCCGGGTTGAGAACTACAACTCTCATGATGCAATGCGTGTTAGATAAGTGGTTGGAGCCCGAAGGCCGAGTTTAAAAGTGCCTTTAATATCAATGTAAACCTAAGTTTTTTTTATATAACTGTAGTTTTAAGTTGTTATAGAAATCTCAAATTAAGCCAGCTGTATCTGTTTGATATGGAATATCAGCGGAATTCCCCATCTGGGAGGAAGTTTGAAGCTTCAAGGACATAATTTCTCTTAAATTCTAAGTAACAGCTTTGGTACAAATTACTGGTAGGGAAAAATAATGTTTTAACGCTAATGTTCTCTCCCGTATACGCAAACATTATGCGATTTGTCTTGTTATAAGTTTATTCTTGCTTGTCACGAGTGGCGTCATATGAAAATAGTTTCATAAAATATTATACAACGGTTTACATTTATATAACGCGTTTAACGAACCAAAACATCAATGAAGTTATCAACAGAAGTTAAACCTTGTTTGAGTATTTCAGACTGGAAGACCAAAAGCATCAGAGGCGGTTTCAGAGTAGTTTCTTTAAATGAGGAAAAAGAGTAGGATAGGATATCAAAAGTGGTAAGTTATTAACATCTAAAAAAACACTCATCTATCAAATGCCGAATTTGAAGTAGGCTTGAAGAGTGTCTTTGCCTTCTAAGATTAGATGGAGAAAAGCGAGGTCGTGACTGGAATATGTAAGACCTTCAAAATTGGAATGTTTATCTAGTTTCTCCAATTTCCTTATCGCTGCTACTTTCTTTCGTCAGCTTTGTAAGCAAGCTATCAAATAACTTGCTTATACTTATGGACTGGATTTGCATTGAAAGTAATCACTTGAGTAGATGGTAAAGAAATTCCAGAACTGGGGAATTTCATCCCATGCTGAATCGCATTATAAGAGCATTTGTGCCCTTTTTGTAAAACACATTTTAAAAATTTATTTAATATAATTTCCCATCTCTTTTGAACAAGGAAAGTTGTATCATTTGTGTTTGAAGGGTGGGCAATGATTGTTAAACTAGGTCAGGTCATTTGGAAAAACTGAACATTTCTTTGATTTCATTGCAGAGCAAAGATGATGATGTTTTACTGTGTCTACAGCTTGTCTCTCCTCCTTGGTCTAATATGTGTAATCATTGTGATTACCTGGAGTGCTTGCTATCGAGGAGGCTTTGCCTGGGATGGAACAGCAAAGATGTTTAACTGGCATCCTCTATGCATGGTGTCTTGGTTTGTGCTCTATGGGAATGGTAAGGTTACCATAATGCACTTCTCAGAGTTGTAAGTCCCTTTTGAAATTTGGGTTTTGCATAGTGCATAAGGTGAGACTATCAGTCTTCCAAATCTTCCTGTGAATTACATCTGCATCTTTGCATTTATTCATGTTGCTTAACTTCTGCAATATAATTGCATGTTCTGGCAGCTTAGTGGTACTGAAACTAAATTCTTAATCAACTCCTGTAGCTGTACGTTTCAAGATCCTGTGCCTAGCTGGGTAAGTTCACACATTGATTGTAATGATGCTACACCTAATAGTACACAGAGGTGGGATTAGTTTTAATTTCGGTAGATCTGGAACTTTTAACTGGTTAATTTGGATCAGGCATCCCTTTATACACCACAGCATTACTGAACTGGAAGCCCTACACAGTAAACTACTGAATCTTTGATCCTCTTACATTGTGAAAAATCAAAAGAATCAAAAATCTCGCCCCAATCTAATGGTCCTCTTTACTGTTGTTGTTCCTAATTTCCTCCCAATTCATCCTCCTTTCGAAAGAAACGCCGGCACACTGCTCTTACTATCCACTCCTCTCCATCTGCTGGAGTTTGGACCACTGTGGAGGAAGATGGAGCAGGGCAATATGGTCTAATTTCCTCTGCTGTCTTCCAAAAAAAGCACTTAATTGGTATTGACGTCACAGTCACAGCTTACCTGATGGTAACAAATGGTTATTTGAGGTTTCTAGTGATACAAAATGCCAAGAAATAATCAGTATTCTAGGGAAAGGAATCTAGACAAATATTTCTTGAATATATCTGTCTTTCAGGGTTTAAAAATTAGCTATTGTGTTTGTTTTGTGACATAGTGAATATTGCACTGTCAAAACGATCATCTTTGAAACGGCCCTGAGCTGTAACTGCCTAGTGAGATAGATTTCACTGAGTTCAGAAGTGCTGTTCATAGCATTCATTCTTCAGACAACACCACAAACTAAGCATTGTTAATCATTTCAATCCTGTTTGCGGAACATGGAATATCTTTTTTTTAATAGCTGGGGAAGTATTTTAAGAATGAATGTGGTGCCCTATCTGTGCTATTTTTAATGGAACAGGTATTGTAATCAGGAATAGTGACATTAACTGATTTTTCAATCTGAAATCCATAATTTTAAGATTAGATGTGGCATCTTTAGCACTGTCCATGCTGAGGTTGCTAAAGTGCTTGCTTCAGATATTGTGGTTTCCTTATTACCTGCTTATGGCTTTTGTGTAACACTTTTGTTTCCATACAGTCTAAGTCACCATTTGATATGAAAATCTAACATAATTTTACAGCTGTTACATGCTTTCATAAGATTCTTTGTAATGCTGAATCTGACTGCAATCAAAGCAATAGAAATACAATAGTGAACTTGATGTTGGTTAAATTAATTCTGTGATTTGTATGCATTTAGTAGGTAATTGTGGTTTATTACATACCAATTATGCACAAAAAGGAAATAAATTGTGTGCTTGAGTAATATAGACTATATGAATTGCATGCAACACACAGAAAATGCTGGAGGAACTCAGCAGGGCAGACAGCATCTATGGAAAAAAGTACATCAATGTTGCCTGGCCTACTGAGTTCCCGCAGCATTTTGTGTGTGGGTTGCTTGGATTCCTGGCATCTGCAGATTGTCTCTTGTTTGTTCCAAGAATTTCTTTCCAGGTTCTGCATCAGTACTACACGCCAGCTGAAGGTTATCTTACTTCTCTCCAACTAACAAGATTAAGCAATTGCTAAACTAAACACCTATATTAAACAGACCAATATTGTCAATGTTGTTACCATAGTCATAGTCATGGTCATACTTTATTGATCCCGGGGGAAATTGGTTTTGATTACAGTTGCACCATAAAAAATAAATAGTAATACAACCATAAATAGTAATATGTAAATTATGAAATAAGTCCAGGACCAGCCTATCGGCTCAGGGTGTCTGACCCTCCAAGGGAGGAGTTGTAAAGTTTGATGGCCACAGGCAGGAATGACTTCCTATGACACTCTGTGTTGCATCTAATATTGTTAAATGCAAAATGGCAGCAGAAACTAAAGAGAAATCGTATGTCAAGGGAACAAGAAAACTGCCAACAGAAGTAGTTGAAGAAAATAATAGCAAAAAAAAGGGAACTATGAACTAACAGCATTTCATAGTATGGTCTTACTTAACCATATATAATTGTAGTTCAAATGCTTAACAGTTTTATTCTTATGTTTAAGACATTTATTACCCAGCAAAACACTCTTTCACATTTGCTGATTATAGTGAATTGAGTTTGGATTATTGGATTGTAGGGATTATTTAAATCCTTGTTTGTATCAAAATATACTTTCAAAAGTGTAGACTTTAAAATCTGTAGACAGTACATTTGCAGATGTATGCGGCAGTGTAAACATGTTTGTGTAGACTAGTTCATCTGGAGTTTTTTTCTGAGCTCACTAGTATCTTGCTACTCACATCCTCAAAGCATTCCCGGAAGTCTTAAGTCAACAGTCAAAGTTTCATCATGTTGATTTTCAGTATTTTTTGTTTATTGAACATTTTCAACATTTTGAACATTTTATTGAACAAAATTGAATTTTTGTTTATTATGTGCATAGGGGAGATCCTAATTAAAACAGGAACTAGTGGGAATTTTGTATTGCCAGTATTCTGCTCTTTGTTCAAATTTCCAGCATTTATTTTGTAATTTGGAAAAGACTAACTGATTTATTTTCTCCCAGCCATTCTTGTGTACAGGTTTCCCTTTACATGGTCCAGCAGCAAGGTGCTGCTAAAGTTGGTTCATGCCATGCTGAATCTTGGTGCATTGACTTTGGCTATCATCGGGTTGTTAGCAGCATTTGGATTCCACAATAAGATGCATATTCCCAATTTGTATTCCATACACAGCTGGGTGGGATTGACAGTAGTCATCCTCTTTAGCTTGCAGGTAAGAAAGTTGTAAAACCTAACCATTAAATAGTTTTATTATAGACTGAAAATTGGTTAGTACTGCCAAATCGACCAAGCTAGTCCTACTACTCTTAGTGATTGTAGCAACTTTTGCTGGTGAAGTGCATGTGTCAGCATTTGCATTGAGACCCCACCTCTCCATGAGAAAAAGGCCTTTGAGGAGAACAGACTGTACGACCACATTCGTTCTTAATACCTCTGGTCACCCAAACCAGGAAGTGATGTTCAACTGTATGTTTCTGTTGACAGGCCTCCAACATGAAATCCTGCTTTAAAAAGTCTACAGACACAACCCACGTAATTACTTTGCTTCTTTCTTTGGCACCCTCTTTTAAGACCTTTTGTCCCTCATTTACTAAAAGATCCCCTCCCTAAATTTGCCCATAAGGTATCTTACATTAATCTCTGGATTATCTCATAGTCCATAAATTCTTGTTTTTCCTTGCTGAATTGTAATATTCTCCATAAAATTCTTGTTACTCTCCTACTCATATTCACACTACCCATCATCTTCCACCTCGCCTGATATCACTATTTGGCATTTGTAGGTTTCTCTTGACCTTTGCTCAGAATTCAGCAGCCCTCCTATATAATCTCTACTGCCTACAGTCAAATCATGTGTTGGCTTTGACGTTTACTTCCTTGTTAACTCCCCCCCCACCCCCACCCCCCCAGCTCTACTACATACAAGGCCACCCCTGATTTCTCACATCTAGATATTTACTCATTTACACGATGTGGCTGTCACAGGCAATCCAGGGTATACTGTCCTCATGAAATATCCTTGAATTGAAGATAATACTGAATCAATCACACATTGTAAATCTTACCTAGTTTAGCAATCACAACAGAATTATTTTCCTGTACATTAATTTACCATTAACTGATAATTCTGTACCTATAGTATCTTATTTCTGTATCTAGTCCAAGGGCAAAAGCAATTTTCAATCTATTTGGTATTGCACTTTCGAACTTTTTCACTCATACAGCTTTCCATTTATCAACAATGCCGGATTACACACTCACCCAAACTAATTGTTAACTTATCATGGTCTACCAACCTCCAAGACAACCCTGAAAAAGAGAAGGCATTTTCCTCTAATGATGGGTTGGCCTAACATTTTTTCCTTTGTTTAATGGGTTTCTTCAGTATGTGGTAGGTCATCCTTACTGAAGTTAGTTAAACATTAAGATGTTCTAACTTATTGTTCCTTCAATTTACAGTGGCTCTTTGGGTTTCTGTCCTTTTTGTTGCCCTGTGCTCCACTCTGGCTTCGAGTTGCTTACAAAGATGTGCATATTTTCTTTGGAATTTGTTTCTTAACAATGACTATTGCTGCTTGTCTGTCAGGAATCAATGAAAAATTAATCTTTGTGCTGTAAGTAAATTTTCAAGTTCAAATCAAAGTTATGTTGTTGGTAAACAAAATGAATCATTCCTGATTTTTAAAAAATGATCCATCCTACATTTCATTAGAAATACCTGTAATGTTAATTTTGAAAAATGTTGATACATTTAGTTTGTCTTTTACCTTGGTGATTTTCTGTTTGCTGCAATAGCTGAGCTGGACACAAAGGCTCTACAACGGTGGAATTAACTTGTTCCCATTCTATTAGATATGTAGTAATCTCTAGTAAAAATGTTAGAAAATGACTTCCCTGGGCTTGACTGTGATGACCTATATAGTTAACTTGAATAGCTTTCCTTACTCGTGAATGCCCACTTGAATGTGATGTTAGGAGATGATTAAAGTAAAATAGTGGTAAAAAAGGGCCTTGTAAGGAGAAATTTTCTGTTACAATAGACTAGGCTCAGACTAACACATAGTGTCAAGCACGATTTAGTTGATAGCACTCTCACTTGAGTCAGAAGGTTGTCTCTCACTCAAGAATGAGCTTAAATTATAGTCTGATACATTGGAGTAGTACAGAAGGGTTGGTATCGTATTGGAGCTGCATCTTTCACATGAAATGATGAAGTAAGGATTGTTTGTTGGGTTGACATGTCCTGTTTCAAAGAACAAAAGAAGTATCCCTGATCCCTTTACCCCCATTTATCCCTTAATCACATTACTAAAACAGGTATTAGCATACCATTTCCTCCAACATTCCAGTGACGTATGGGTAAGTAGGTTAATTGGTCACATAGGTGTAATTGGGTGGCGCTGGCTCATTGGGCAATAAGGGCCTGTTACTGTGCTGTATCATTATTTTATTTAATCACCTGCTAAATGTTTCTAGTTATTGTTTTCAGATCTTACTAAGTGATGTGTTTCTTTACTAGAACAGTAATTTAATTTTAAAAATGACTTATAAGGTGCTTGAGATATCCTAATGTTATGAAAGGTCTTATGCAAATAGAAAGTACCTTCCTGACGATAGAGTGGGGAAGGGAAATGGGCTTATCCATCCGACATTTCTCTGCCCAAAACAAATGAAGTTCTTCAGGAATGGTGTGATGTTACCTGCTCTGTTATTGGAGGACATGATTTCCTTTTTCCTTCCTAAACATCATCACCTTTATACTTATCTCTCTTTCTCTCCTTTAAGACAAGGTTTTTGATTCCCTTTCCCAACATGTACAGTAACTCCACATGACATTTTATTAACACTCCTGCAAAGTATTTGGAGATGATTTTCTTTATGGGTGTCGTTTATCTGCAAGTTGTTCATCATGGAGTTACGCAGTACAAAAAAGGCCCTTTGGCCCATTGTCAAATACCATTTATTCTAACCCCATTTTATTTTCCCTTTATTCCTGTCATCCCTGCCCTTCCTGTAATTTATGGGGCTAATCTTAACAATCTTTGGGAGAAAACCAGAGCACTCAGAGTAAACAGTGGCCACAAGGAGAATGCACTAATTTCACACACACCAGTGGACCGAAGGTGGATTGCTGGATCTGTGAGACAGCAGTGCCACAGGTTAGGCCACCGTGCTGCTGACTAGCATGTTGGCAATGCTCTGAGAAGTCTCAGTAAAAGTGGAAAAAAATGCTGTGTAAGATTGTTTTTGTGGGACTTAATTAATTAACACAAAGCATTAGCAAGGCTGAGGGCAGGCTTCCATGTTAACTGTTCTCTGGGAATTTTATGTTCGGGGGAAATGGAAGCAAATAAAATAACATCAACCTGTATGTTCAATATAATTACATTAAAATCAATATTTTATTTGCTCCTTTAGTAATGCTGCCAACTCGTCTGCTCCCTATAAGGATCTTCCACCTGAAGCGTACTTGGCTAATATTTTGGGAATTTTACTGGTTTGTTTCTTCCTTTCTGTTGCCTGGATGCTCTACCAGCGTGAATGGAAACGACCAGACCCCCACACATCGGTACTCAGTGAAGCCACAGAGGTAGTTCATGTACTCAGTAATGGTGTGCCTCCAACTCTTTTGAATTACAATGTGGTTGTGATAGTTGCATTTTGTAAAGCCTTTAACCCTGGTAAAATAAATTCATTTGAAGAGAGCAAAAACGTGCACAAATATTCCCTTTTCCCCTACTATTGTATTGTGGGTCCCTGGAGTGAGCAAAACAGGCATTAACTTCCATTGCTGATCTTGGTATCCATTAGGTACACAACAGCCAAAGTAGGTGAGTTGATGCTACATATCCTTCTGATTATTTCCCAAGGCAGGGAGCCATCAATTAGAGAAAGTCTGAATAATATGGAAAAGCTAATTGGTTTTATTGAAAGTTGCAATGACTGTTGTTTATATAATATATACATAGAGGATTCTAGTTAATTGGGCTATCAGTTAATTGGGGCAACTGCTTATTTGGGACAACTCTTAAAGAACAAAAACTAATAGAGAAAATAGCTGGGATTCCCTTTGTTTATTTGGGACCCTATGCTACTTAATTGGGGCAAGAGACTGTTGGCAGACAGTTGCTAACTAGTGGACTTGTGTGGCCATTAGACACTACACTGTGCTTAGAGTGATCAGTTTTTAAATAGCATCAATTATGTGCATTTGTGTTTCAAAAGCATTGATTTTTGTCACCGAGAGTAGGCAAGAAATAAGCGGCATGACAATTCAGAACTGTTTTGCTCACTGGGGTTTCAAGTGTTCCTTGGAGTCGCGAGAAATGACCGTGAGTGGAAATAAAACTATTTCACTACTTCAGCCAGTTAGGGACTACGAAGAATTTGAAGATACTGACAAATCATCTTGAATGTTATAGTGGAACTGAAGATCTGTAGGATGTAATCATCGATAGCATTGTATGATAACCCTCCATTATCTGGGTGACTGCTGATTTTGTTCATTTACGATCAATTAAAAGAAAGCATACATTGAGTAAATTATGCTGCTGATAACTACTAGGAACTAATACATAGTTTTATAGTACTGTAGTAGTATTAGTAATATTCTAATTTGTTCTGCATTTCATTTAAATACCTAGTTTGTTACTCAGTTAAACAGTAGTTTGTCTTTTTATACTTTTTAAATTATGTCCATGAAACCTTGGCTCATGTTACGAAATATAAAATGAGGAATTCACTGCTGCCTGTAAGGAGTTTGTATGTTCTCCCCGTGACTGCGCAGGTTTCCTCTGGGTGCTCTGGTTTCCTCCCACAGTCCAAAGACGTATCGGTTGGTGGGTTAATTGATCACTATAAATTGTCCCATGATAAGACTAGGATTAAATAGGGGGATTGCTGGATGGCGTGACTCAAAGGGCTGGAAGGGCCCATTCTACGCTGTATCTCAATAAATAAATAATATTTGAGTAATCTTGTAAATATATTGTTTGATTAAGCATTCTTGTTCATTTAAATAATTCATTACAGGTTATATGTAAAAATATGAGAATCTCATGCATGATGCTACCACGTGATAAGCGGGTGCCTCGTTTAAACTAAACATAAATTAAGACTGCATCTCTTGGCTCTCTTTAATGTTCTGAAGTTATAAAACATAACAGCTCCCCTTAATTTTCTTCTCCAGTAATTCCTCATTGAAAGGTTTATCTCTGTATGGAACTGCTGTAGGCTTACTAAACTTGTCTTTTTTTTTTACTCAACAGCCTCTTCTGGGTGAACATTAAATGAGGAAAATATTAATGAATTGATGGATACAGTAGAAAGAACCTATCTTGGGAAGAGTACTTACATTACGCCATTCTATTGAACCAAGTTTACCAAAAATTAATCATCTTGGGCACAGACTACTGAGTTGAGCGCTTCAGCATTAACACATTTTCTTATGGTGGAATCATTAGGACAAGGTTGTTGTATCATCAAGTTAATAATTCCTTTGAAGTGGAATTTTGATTTATAACTCCATTAATACTCAAGGGAGAGAGAAGACTGGCCATTGTTGCCATACTGTGGATCTCCAGAAACAGTCAGAAAAGACTAAAGATGTCAAGTAACAAAATGAATAAAATGCACTCTTGATCAACCATCCACATTTGAGATCACCAACTTTTTAATCGAGATGAATTGAGTCATTACTGCAAGCAAGAAGCTTTCTACTTTTCTCCTTAAGTAGTCAATTTCATTAACTGACGTGTGCTATTTACTACTGAATCAAATTGCTATTGCTGATGGGGAAAGAACATTTCCCAAAAAATTATTTCATCACTTCAGAATCAATTACTTAAACTGGTTTATAATTTCCAAAAGATTTTTGCTTGAAGCAACATGTTGATGTTTGCCTTAGGAATTTAATTTGAATCCAGACCAGGGTGCTAGGGTGAAAGGAAGGTTCAAGAGACTGTAGATGCTAGAATTTGGAGCAACACACAAAATGCCAGAGGAACTCAGATGGTCTGACATCATCCATGGAGGGAAATGTATAGTTTGTTTCATGTTGAGACCTTTCAATTGGTCTGGAAGTTGGAGGGGAGATGGCCTGCGTTGAATTCTTCACCTTGTGGTAATCCACTTCCCCTCTGTCCCTTTTCTCTCTCCTAATCTACCCAACCCTCATTACCCTTTCTCCATTCTCTCTGCGTCACCCTTACTCTCCTTTCACTGGTTCCTCTGCTCCATGGCTCACAGCTGCTCTCCCCACCTTCGCTCTATTCCAAATTTCACATTCTTCTCCTATTTCACATCCTTTGTCACCTCCATTTTATCACATCCTAGCTACTGATGCTATTCCCATTCTCCCCTCGCCCATCTGCCTATCAAGCCTTCTCACCTGGATTTATCTATTACCTGCCAGCACTTGCTTGACCCCTTCCCTCCACCTTTTCATACTGGCTGTCTCTCCAGATTTCAGTCCAGATGAAGGGAATGAACCTGGAACATTTCCCTCCGTAGATGTGGCCTAATGCACTGAGTTCTTCTGGCATTTTGTGTTTTTCTAGGTTGAAAGTCTCCTTAATGTTTAAAATTAATGATAAAACTAATCTGGCGGACTCACCTCTACATTGCTAGGGCCAGACGGCAACTCTCAGACACCTCCTCTTTCTTACCCCTTGAACAGAACCCCACTAAGGAGCATCAGGCCATTGTCTCTCGCACCATCACTGACCTCATTGACTCTGGGGATCTTCCATTCACTGCCACCAGCCTCATAGTTCCCTTACCCCACACGTCTTGTTTCTACCTCCTACCCAAGATCCAAAAACCTGACTGTCCAGGTAGACCCATTGCTTCTGCCTTCTCCTGCCCCATTGAACTCAAGACTGCATATCTCGACTGTTTTATCTCCCTTGGTTCAGTCCCTTCCTACCTACATCCATGATATTTCAGATGCTCTTGATCTTTTCAATGACTAAGTTCCCTGGCCCCAGTCATCTCATTTTCACTATGGATGTCCAGTCCCTAAACACTTCTATCCCTCATCAGGAGGGCCTTAAAGTTCTCTGCTTCTTTCGGGATAACAGACCCAACCAGTCCACCACCACTCTCATCTGTCTGGCGAAATTGGTCCTCGTGCTCAACAATTTCGCCTTTGGATCCTCCCACTTCTTTCAAACCCAAGGTGTAGCCATGGGCACTCACATGGGTCCCTGCCATGCCTGCCTTTTCATTGGCTAAATGAACAGTCCATGTTCCAAGCCTACACCAGCATCGCTCCCCAAATCTCCTTACACTACGACTGCAATTTCATCAACTTTGCCTCCAACTTCCACCATGCTCTCAGATTTACTTGGTCCATTTCTGACACTTCTCTCCCTTTTCTCGATCGCTCTGTCTCCATCTCTGAGGACAGATATCTTTTATAAACCTACTGACTCTCACAGCTATGTGGACTATATCTCTTTCCTCCCTGTCACTTGTTTTTTAAAAAAAAAAAAAAAAATGCCATTCCATTTTCTCAGTTCCTCCATCTCCAAAGCATCTGCTCGCAGGATGAGGCTTTTCATTCCAGGGTAACTAAGATGTCCTCCTCAAAAGGAGCTCCCCTTTCTCCACCATCAACATTGATCTTATCCACAACTCTCCCATTTCATGCACATCTGTCCTCACCCCATCCTCCTGCTGCCATACCAGGAATAGGGTTCTTCTTGTCCTCATCTATGACCCCACGAGCCTCTGTACCCAGCACATAATTCTCTGTAACTTCTGCCATCTCCAACAGGATACCACCAGCAAGCACATTTTCTGCAGGGATCGCTCCTGACCCGACTCCCTTGCCCACTCCTCCCAACCCGCTGATCTCCCTCCTGGCACTTACCCTTGCAAGCAGAACAAGTGCCACCCCTGTCCCTACACCTCCTCCCTCACTACTATTCAGGGCCCCAAACAGTCCTTCCAGGTGAGGTGAGTCTGTTGGAGTCACCTACTGTATTCGGTGCCCCCAGCATAGCCTCCTGTTTATTGGTGAGACCCGATGTAGGTTGGGAGATCACTTTATCAAGCACCTTCGTTCCGTTTGCCAGAAAAAGCAAAATATTCTGGTGGCCACCCATTTCAATTCTACTTCCCATTCCCGTAATATCAGTCCATGGCCTCCTTTACTGCCGTGATGAGGTCACACTCAGGATGGAGGAGCAACACCTTGTATTCCGTCTGGATAGCCTCCAATCTGATGGCATGAACATCAGTTTCTCAAATTTCCAGTAATTGCCCACCCCCCCTCACAATACCTCATTCTTGTTTTCTTCTCACACCTTCTCTTCTTTCCTGCCCATCACCCCCTCTGGTAATTCTCCCTCTTCCCTTTCTTCTGTCCTCTCCTATCAGCTTCCCCTTCTCCAGCCTTTTATCTCTTTTCACCAAATTCCCAGTTCTTGAATTCACCCCTCCCCCCCCACAGTTTCATCTGTCACCTTGTAGTTCTTCCTCAGCCCCTTTCCCCCCAACCTTCTTATTCTGACTCCTTCTCCCCTCCCTTCCCTTCCACGCCTGATGAAGGGGCTCACCCAAAACATGGACTTTTTACTCTTTTTCATAGATCCTCATGGCCTTCTGGTCTTCCAGCATTTTATGTGTGTTGCTTTGGATTTCTAGCATCTGCAGATTTTCTCAATTGTGAATAAAATTAATGTAGACATCCAGTAGAAGACCATTAAGCTGTGGTGTTATTAAATATTCAGTGGATATTGTGTTAAACTACAGCACTACAGGTGTTCAATAAATGTTCTTAACTGAGATACATGAGTAATCTGTCTAGTTAATTACTTGATTTTTTTTAAATATAAAGTTTGATGTTATAATTATGGACAAATTTTTGTGTGAGTTACATGGTAGATGTTGGCCAAGACCTCAGTAAACTTATCAGTTCTTTCAAATAGTTCCAAAGGATCTTTTCAAGCACTGCTAAGAAGGCAGACAGGCTGTACCTGTGATTAGTGCTACATTTCCAAGCCTTTACTGAACATAGCTCTTTTCTTCTTTTGTCTGCCTCAGAAGCAGAAATTATTGTATGCGCTCAGAAACAGAAATCCTGGCTGACCCTTTTTCCCTCTATTATTGGAGCAGCAACTGGATGACCTTCGGCTTATACAGGAGAGCGAGGATATAATTGATCAAAGTTACAGGGAAGTAGTCATCCCAAAGTTGCAAGAGGCAAGTAACTGGGTGACTGTCATGAGAAATGGAAATAGGCAGTTAGAGCAGAGCACACCTGTGGCCATTCCCCTCAAAAACAAGTATACCGTTTTGGATACTTTTGTGGGCGATGACTTCCCGGGAGAATGTCACAGCGACTGGGTTACAGGCACCAAGCATAGGTCTGTAGTGCAGAAGGGAAAGAGAGAAGAAGGGAGCAGTATTGATGGGGGACTCAATAGTGAGGGTAACAGACAGGAGATTCTGTGGATGTGAACAAGACACCCGAATGGTATGTTGCCTCCCAGGTGCCAGGGTCAGGGATGTCTCAGATTGCGTCCACAACATTTTGGAGAGGGAGTGGGAGCAGCCAGATGTCTTGGTACATATTGGTACCAATGACATAGGAAGGAAAAGCAATGAGTCCTGAAAAGAGAACTTGGAGAGCTACGTAGAAAACTGAGAAGCAGGCCCTCCCAGGTAGTAATTTCTGGATTGCTGCCTGTGCCATGTGCCAGTGAGGTAGAAACGGGATGATAAAGCAGGTAAATGCATGGCTGAGAAGCTGGTGCAGGGGACAGGGCTTCAGGTTCTTGGATAATTGGGATCTCTTCTGGGGGCGGTATGACCTGTTCAAAAGTGACGGGCTGCACCTGAACCCGAGGGGGATAATATTCTCGTGGGCAGGTTTGTTAGAGCTGTTGGGGAGGGTTTAAACTAACTTGACGGGGGGGGGGGGCGGAGGTGGGAACCAGAGTGAAGGAATTCAGGAAAGGACAGATGGTAAAAAAGTAAAGATAGCGTACTGTCAGGAAGGGCAGACAGGTGATGGGGACTTAGTTGCAGCCTACAGGCTGAGTATCAAAACATTAGGGATGCAGAGTCAGAAAGAACAGCAAGTACGGTACTTAAGGTGTTGTATTAAAATGTGTGTAGTATAAGAAATAAGGTGGATGTTCTTATTGCAATATTACAGATTGCCAGGTATGTGGCCATCAGTGAATCGTGGCTGAAGGATGGTTGTAGTTGGGAGTTGAATATCCAAGGTTACACATTATATCGGAGGGATAGGAAAGTAGGCAGAGGGGGTGGTGTGGCTTTACTGGTAAAGAAT
Source organism: Mobula birostris (assembly GCF_030028105.1). NCBI lineage: Eukaryota > Metazoa > Chordata > Chondrichthyes > Myliobatiformes > Myliobatidae > Mobula > Mobula birostris. The sequence goes on along the minus strand of NC_092380.1, from coordinate 62,974,827 downwards.
GGCATCAAATTAGTAGAAAGATGTGACATAGGATCGGAAGATGTTAAATCCTTGTGGGTTGAGTTAAGAAACTGCAAGGGTAAAAGGACACTGATGGCAGTTTTATACAGGCCTCCCAACAGTGGCTGGGAGGTGGACCACAGGTTACAACAGGAAATAGAAAGGGCAAGTCAAAAGGGCAATGTTATGGTAATCATGGGAGATTTTAACATGCAGGTCAATTGGGAAAATCAGATTGGTAATGGATCTCAGGAGAGTGAGTTTGTTGAATGCCTAAGAGATGGCTTTTTAGAGTAGTTTGTTGTTGAGCCTACTAGGGGATCAACTATACTGGATTGGGTGTTATGTAATGAACCAGAGGCGATTAGGGAGCTTAAGGTAAAAGAACCCTTAGGAACCAATGATCACAATATGATTGTGCTCAACTTAAAATTTGATAGGGAGAAAGTAAAGTCTGATGTAGCAGTATTTCAGTGGAGTAAGGGAAATTACAGTGGTATGAGACAGGAGTTGGCCAAAGTAAATTGGAAGGAGCTGCTGGCAGGGATGACAGCAGAGCAGTAATGGAGTGCATTTCTGTGAAAAATGAGGAAGATGCAGGATATGTGCATTCCAAAAATGAAGAAATACTCAAATGGTAAAAAAGTACAACTGTGGCTGAAAAGAGAAGTCAAAGCATACAACAAAGCAAAAATTAGTGGGAAGATAGAGCATTGCAAAGTTTTTAAAAACCTACAGAGAGCAACTAATAAAATCATTAGAAGGGAAAAGCTGACATATGAAAGCAAGCTAGCAAGTAATATCAAAGTGGATAGTAAAAGTTTTTTCAAGTATGTTAAAAATAAAAGAGAAATGAGAGTGGATATAGGATCGCTAGAAAATGAGGCAGGAAAAATACTAATGGGGTACAAGGAGATGGCTGATGAACTAAATGAGTATTTTGCATCAGTCTTCGGAGTTGAGTCGATCATGAGACCGTAGTACTTGGCTTTACGAGTGCTTCTCAGTAAACTCTGGCGAACCATGGATGCTATCACATGGATGAATTCGTTCTCGACACCTGGTGAAAGATAAGACATGGATCCAGGATGACTTTCCAAATAAGTGAGGTATTCTTTTATGACAGGGTCAAAGATGACCAGTAGTTTCAGTAAGCCAAGGAAATTTCCCACATTGGAGTCATTGTCTAGCTAAAGTGGCTCACTGTGTCCTTGCAAAGCCGGGTTCTGAGTTGCAAGGAATTTTATGCAGTGAAGGATTCTCGTCAAGATATCACGCCACTTCTGCTTTTCCTTCTCAATCTGTGACTGAAATACGCATCAATAACTCCTCTGTTTCCAGCTAAATTTCTTTCCATTTCTTTCCACTGTGTGAAGCATTTCCGATGATTCTTGGCATTTTCATGAACACTAATCCTTTCAGGTGCTTTCCACTGGTTGAATCTACTTTCCTGCTCCAATGAGGATTGATGGTCTGACCGGGAATAGAGAAGACAACAGATACAAAATGCAGACCTTTTAGAAGGGGAATAGACTAGCCATGAGCAAGTCACTTCCTCACCACGACCACTTCCCAATTCCCTCTTGAACCAAGTTTTGTTCATTGAGCAGTTATTTTTTGGTAGGAAAGGCCCCTCACTGTTCTGGATATACTTCGAACCCAGCTTTATTATTTCTGTTCTCAACCTGTCAGGCAGAATTGCTTTTCCAGTATCCTCGTCAAACTTCAGAAGTCCAATGTCATGCTGTTCAATCACTTCTGGTATGACAGTTTGAGGCTCTTTGACACCATCCAGTTCACTAGGTTCAGTGTCGTCAGGTTCAATCTCGTCAGGTAAAATCTCGTCAGTAAATTCAACATCACCACCACCACCATCATCTTCCCCTCCTGTCATGTCCACGTTCTCTGTGGCAGCCTCACTCTTAATCTCGTCATACTTGGATTTATCTGACTTGACTTCCTCCTCGGCTTGTGACACATTTGTACTTGATCCACCTTCGATTCTAACAAACTTGTTGCAGGTGCAGGCGACTTCATGGAACGTGTCGAACTACTTGTTCCGGGCTTTTCAAAGAAGGGCATGAAGAACTTGCTTGACTTCTTGGCTTCCTCTGCCTCCAACTTTAGTCTCTTCTGTCCTTCAGCTCCACTTTCCTTCTTCGTGAAGAAACGTTTCATGGTCTTCTTACACAATCCTCTGAAATAAGGCCATCCTAGTGCTTCTCACCCATGATAATCAAAGACAGATCATAGATCTGAAGAAAATTCTTTTTTTACTATCCGAGGATGGCTTGTCTGACTTCAATAGAAACTGCTCAGTGGTGCCCCCCCCCCCCCCTCAAATGGCACCCAGGGCATGTGCCATACCTGCCATACCTTAGATATGCCACTGTCTGGCTCACTTCTGTACACCTCCTTGTCACCATCTGAGATTGTGCCAACAAGAGTTGTGTCATTGGCAAATTTATAGATGGCACTTGAGCAGTGCCTTGCAACACAGCAAACAATGTAGAGAGAGTAGAACAGAAGGCTAAGCACACATCCTTGAGGTGCACCGATGCTAATTGTCAGTGAGGAGAAGTTATTTCCAATCTGTACTGACTGTGGTCTCCTGATCGGGAAATCAATAATTCAGTTGTGGGGGGAGGGACAGAGGCTTGTTGATTAGATTGAGGGGATAGTTAACTAAATTTAATTTCTTCAGAAATAGTCGCACAGTAGCATTGCAGTTAATGTAATGCTATTACAGTTCGGGGAGTCGGAGTTCACAGTTCAGTTCCGTTGCTGTCTGTAAGAAGTTTGTACGTCCTTCCTGTGAGTGCTCCAGTTTCCTCACACACTCATTGGTCATCGTACATTTGCTAGGATTAAATTGGTGGATTGCTGAGCAGTGTGGCTTGTTGAGCTGGAAGGGTCTATTCCATGCTGTATCTCTAAATAAATAAATAAATGATGGTGCTGAATGCACAGCTGTAATCAATAAACAGCAGCTTGACAGAGTTATTGTTGTTGTCAAGGTGGCCCAAGGCTGAGTGGAGAGCCAGTGTGATTGCATTCCCTGTAGACCTATTGTGACAGTAGACAAATTGCAGCAGGCCCAGATCCTTGCTTAGGCAGGAATTGGTTCTACCCATGACCAACCTTTCAAAGCACTTCATTACAGAATACGTGAGTGCAACCAGTTATTGATAGTTATTGAGGCAGATCACCTTGCTCTTCTTGGACACTGGTATGATTGATGCTCCTTTGAAGCAAGTGGGAACTTCTAACTACAGCAGCAAGAGATTGAAGATGCCGTTGAACAGTCCTGCTAGTTGTTCGGCACAGGGTATTAGAGCTTACCAGGTGCACGATTGGGGCCTGATGCCTTGCAAGAGTTCACCCTTTTGAAATGTTCTGACGTTAGCCTCTGAGACAGAGATCACAGAGTTGTTACATGCCGCAGTGATTCACACAGGTGTGGTTTTATTCTCCCTTTTAAAGTGTGCATAAAAGGCTCATCTGGCAGAGAACATCACAGCCATTTATGATGTTAGGTTTCGTCTTGTAGGAAGTAATGGCTTGCGAACTCTTCCAGAGCCAATGTGCACCTGATTCTGTCATTAACTTCAATCGGAATTGCTTTATTGCTCTTCAGATAGCCTTCTGTAGGTCATACCTGGCATTCTTATATAGAAGGAAAAGAAAGATTGAGGCAGATGCAGGTTAGGGTGCTAAATTGGCATAAGATGTTCTTACAAAATCCAAGTAATATAGCAACATAAGGCATTTGACCACGTTCTCCTTAAAATCCATGGTCCAAACTTTCAGTTAGATCACTGGAGAGAATTGGAGTGTTCTAAATTGTCAAATGAGTCTTGCTGTCATTTGTCATTTTAACATTACACAGGTAACATGTAATGTTGAGAAGTATCATTTCATAAAATTCTTTTCTTTTGTTTTTATTATTCAATCATTGTAGTTTCCCCATCACAGCACTCACCTCAATATCTTTTCTTGGATGAAATGTGTTAATGACCATTTGAAAGTAGTTTTGTATTATTCTGGAAATTTGGGCTGGCAATTTTGAATATAAGGGCTGTTTGGGATGACATCAGTGCAATGGAATAGAACTGGAACCATATTGTCCTAAATTGATGATTATTAAGCATTCCAAGGACAAATTGGTCTTTGCACTGGACTGGGATTCCAATTAGGTAAATTCCCTGCTTGAAAATCTCTGATCTAAAATGTTAGCCCTATTTTTCTTTTCACTGAATCTGCTTGACATGCTGAATGTTGCTAGCATTTTTTGATTTTAATCCTCAGTTTCTTTATTCCAGTCTTAAGGTCCCAAATGGCAATCAGTTTGAGTTCCTGACTACAGCTCTATATGTGTGTTTTTTCTTTCCGCGCCTTGAGGCGCATCGGGCGGCAACCTCACCATTTCTTTAGCATTCGTTTGTTTCTTACAAGGCTGCCTCAAAGTCTGGTGCGGATGCCACTACACTGGTCGGTAATACCAATGCAGCAAGAGTGCTAATGACTGAAAAAAACAATGCAATATTCATCAAACACACTGGAATAAAGGAACTAGCCTCCAAAGGGCCCAGTTTAATCATTTTCCATATTTAACAATCATACAAAATAACTTCAAGCTTGGACAATGTCATTTTTCCTTCGATCACAATATCAGGCACAGCAGCAGTAAAATGAAGACTAAATGGTAATACATTAGTAAACGTTCAAAGTCTTACTCATTTCTCAAAAAAAATTCTCTCTCTGTCTCAACCAATTGTTTTATTGAATCCATTTCTGTGGGACTACAAAAGGTTTAAACCAACAAAATATAGACTTTGCCATTGCATAAGCTTGCAAAAGCCATTTCAATTCTTATGTGGCTTCCACAGACAGCCAGGATTTTAAAGTAATCTGATTTGGCAGTTTCTCATTCCACAGACAACATTGTAGAAGTTGAAAAGGAGCCATGTCCTTTCTAGTCTAGTCACTGGACAGACATCATCAATGCATGACGGTCTTTCTTGGCTGTAGCTAGTGCTAGTGTTTGAATGTATTCTGAGCCAAGCAGTAAGTATTCTTCATGATCAGGATAGCCAAAGGAACCTTTTGATAAATTTACTCAATAGGTACTATTCAGCAATGTGTGCAGTGGCTTAATTTGCAACACAACTAGAGACTGGATTATCTCAAGACCCCAATTGAGCTGGTTGACTACAAAGAGGTTTTGCCAGCCATGAAGTTTAAAAAGGTTCAATAACAACACAACTTACCAACTTCAGGCAGGCAAACACTGCGGATAGAGACCAGAACTTAAAAAGTCATGGATCCTGGATACCAGTCTATCTGAGGCAAGATATGCAGCTGGATGAAAGTGCTGTTGAACTGCCTGATCTTCCAAGGATGGAAGATGATGAAGGTATGTGAATGCAACACACACAAAATGCTGGTGAATGCAGCAGGCCAGGCAGCATTAATAGGAAGAAGTACAGTCGACGTTTCGGGCTGAGACCCTTCCTCAGGACTAACTGAAAGGACCATCTCTTGATGCTGCCTGACCTGCTGCGTTCTACCAGCATTTTGTGTGTGTTGCTTGAATTTCCAGTATCTGCGGAATATCTCGTGAAGGCATGTGAATGATGTTGCCTGCTCGATGTAATTGATTGACCTCAGTGTGGGATATGGGCCTGCAAGACAGCAACGACATGGGTTTACTTATATTTTCAGTGAGTCTGGTGGATCTGAAGAGAAAATATTAGTATCTTCTTCATGTCATTAGTCATCTGCTGGGAGTAGTTCAGGTCTCATAAACACACAGAGGGGCACAAACCATGATTCAGTATATTATTGGGTTTGTGTGGAGTCTATGGTCTTCAAATACATATTTCCATAATCACATACAGGCTTGGCTGGCATATTGAGGTGATGGTGAATTTCTTCATCAATCTCTGACTTCATTTGAGAATTGACACTTAAGATATGGGAAGTAGGCTGCAATTTCCTGGGTCTTCATTGTCAGAGGTGCCGTGGGAAAAGATTGTAAGGTCCATCTTTTTGTGCTTCAGTGAGTGACTCAATAATACCTAGAGTTCATATTCCAAGCATGCACAACTGCAAATGCCCTCTGCATGGTGCAGATGGACTGAAGTTCGGCTTACTTTGGGACTGGAGTTTCCTTGCCATGGATTAAACAATTTTCCACTTGTTCTGAAGATTATCTTTCTGTTAGAACATAGAATGGGAACACAGGACCAGGCCCTTTTGACCACTATGTTCTACTAAATCAAATAAATTAGTAATCAAATAGCTAACTAAAGTAATCCCTTATGCTTACGTAATGTCCATATCCCTCCATTTTTTGTCACATTCTCGTGCCTATCTAAACATCTCTTAAAAGTCCCTAATGTATCTGCCTCTGACACTGCCATAGACAGTGCATTTCAGGCACCCACCACTCTTAAATAAAACTTGCTTCTCACATTCTTTCAAAATTACACCCTGTCACCTCAAATGTATGATATCTGGTATGAGAGATTTTAACCGTTCGAAAATGATACAACTCTATCTGGCGTCTCATAGTCTTATAAACCTCTGTCACATCTCCCCTCAGTCTCCGCTGCTCCAGAGAAAACAGTCCAAGTTTGTCCAACCTCTCGTTATAGCACCTGCCCTCTGATCCAGGCAGAGTCCTAGTAAATCTCTTCTGCACCCTCTCCAAAACCTTGACTTCCGTCCCATAAAGGTGTGACCCAAAACTGTGTGCAATACTCCAGATTTGGCCAAATGAGAGTTCTATAAAGCTGCAACATAATTTGCTGTCATTTGAACTCAGTGCCTGAACTAATAGAGGCAACATGCCATATGCCTTCTTATCCACCTTATCAACCTGAGTAGTCACTTTCAGGGAGCCACAAATTTGGACCCACAAATTTGGACCCAAAGATCCCTTTGCTTATCAACACTTTAAGGTCTTGTCCTTAACAGCATACTGTCTCTTTACATTTGACCTACCAAGGTGCAACGCTTTACAAATGCCAGGTTAAACTCCACTTGCCATTTCTCCGCCCATATCTGTAACTGATCAATATCTCGCTGTATTCTTTGCCAGCCATCTACACTAAGCACAACAGCACCAATCTTCATATTATCTGCAAAGTTACTAACCCATCCATCTAGATTTCCATCCAGATCATTTATATACATCACAAACGGCTGAGGTCCCAGTACAAATCCCTGTAGAACACCACTAATCACACACCTCTGGCTTGAATAAGACCTTTGACCAATACCCTCTGTCTTCTATGTGCAAGCTCTGAATCCAACAGCCAATATACCACTGATCGCATATATCTTAACCTTCTGGATGAGGCTACCATGAGGGAACTTATCGAACACCTTACTAAAATCCATGTAAACATCCACAGCTCCACCTTCATCCATCACCCTTGTCACTTGAGAAGATGGTGCCAGCGAACAACGTGACCAAGGGCCATATCTTCCAGATGGTTCACTAAAGTACTTCTTTCACTTGTTCTACATCTTCTTTTTCTTTCAAATCTGATTCTGCTACTGTTGGAGTCTGTGATCTACATTTTGGTGGTGTGTTTTCGGGCCAATTGAGCGATCTGGCACTTTGCTGTCTCTGAGGGTATTAGGTGAGGTTTCCAGCAAAGCGTGCAGCATCGAGGCTAGGAAGCCTGGAGAAGGAGCGCAGGCCCATGATTGACTCTAGTTTTGCCGATTAAAGTGTCAAGGAAGATTGAAATCATTGAGGCAAAAGCAGAAGGTGAGCTGGTGTTCAGTGCTGTCTACCAGACTCACGCTCACTGCTGCCGGAGTAAGCTGGCTGCGTTTGACGACCTCTCTCACTCGCTGCTCCCAGAGTTCAAATCATAAGAGTCCAGGGTTCTAATGGTCTCTCTCCCTCTGCTGGAGTCCCTGAGCTTGGGCAAGATTTAAGCAGCGCATTTTGTGGATTGGTCTCTGCAGTTAACATTATGATGTGTTTCTGGTCACTCACTCCATTTTTTTGTTGCTATTTTGGGCAATTTTGATCGGGGCAGCCTGCAGAACAACACTGTGCTTGATTGAACCTGGACTCTTATGATTTTTGTGTTTCATATTCTGTGTTTTTTTGCTCATTTTTTGGGTCTTTGCACAACTTGCTTTTTATTTTGCTTGTTGCAGGTTGATGGGGGGGAGGGGTGCGGTTTGATGTTTTTCTTTGAATGGGTTCCATAGTTTTCTTTGTTTCGTGGCTGTCTGTGGGAAGACAACTCTCAGGGTTGTATACTGAATAAATATTTTGATTAAAAATGTACTTTGAATCTTTGAAAATTCAATCAAGTTAAAAAGACACAACATGCCCCACACAAAGCCATGATGGTTCTTTCTAATTAGGCCATGGTTTTCCAAATGCTTGTAAATCCAATCCCTAAGAAAGCTTTCCAGTAACTCCCCTAACATTGACGTGAGACTCACAGGTCTATAGTTTCCAGGATTACCCCTGATTCCCTTCTCAAACATTGGAACGTTAGCTGCTTGCCAGTTCTCCTGGACCTCACCTGTGTCTAGAAAGGGCACAAAGATATTAGTCAAGGTCCCAGCAAACTCTTGCCTCTATCAATAACCTTGGGTATATCCCATTAAGCCTGGGGACTTATCCACCTTAATGCTCTTTAAGAAACCCAACACTACCTCCTCTTTCATTTCAAAATTCCCTAGCATGTTAATACTCGTCACTGATCTCTCTATCTTGCACATCCTTCTCCTTGGTAAATACAGATGTACTCTTTAAGGACCTTACCCACATCCTGTGCATCCAAGCAAATGTTCCTCCCTTTATGGTCCCATCTCATCCTCGTGCTCCTGATGTATGCCAAGAACTTGTGTCTGTCCTCACAGTGGAAGACACTTTCAGAATGCCACAAACGTGAGTGTCAGGGGGCAGAAGTGAGTGTTGTGGCTATTACTAAGAAGAAGTTGCATGGGAAGCTGAGAGTCTTAAGATAGATAAGCTAGCTGGACCTGATGAACTATACCACAGGGTTCTGAAAGAGGTAGCTGGAGAGAGGCATTAGTAATAATCTTTCAAGAAACACTGTGTTCTGGAATGGTTCTGGAGGCTGGAAAATTTCAAATGTCATTCCTCTCTTTAAGAAGGGAGGGAGAAAGAAGAAAGGAAATTATAGGCCAGTTACCCTGACTTCAGTGGTTGGAAAGATGTTGAAGTCTATTATTAAGAATGAGGTTTAAGGATACTTGGAAGCACATGACAAAATAGGCCAAAGTCAGCAGGGTTTACTTAAAGGGAAATCTTGCCTAATAAATCTGTTGAAATTCTTTGAGGAAATAACAAACAGAATAGACAAAGGAGAGTCAGTGGATATTGTCTATTTGGATTTACAGAAGACCTTAGGCAAGGCACCACACATGAAGCTGCATAACAAGGTAAGAATCCATGGTGTTACAGGAAAGATACTAGCATGGCTAGAAGATTAGCTGACTGGCAGGCAGCAAAGAGTCAGAATAAAGGGAGACTTTTCTGGTTGGGTGCTGGTGACTAGCATTATGACACAGGTTGGTGTTGAGACCGTTCCTTTCACATTATATGTCAACGATCTGGATGAAGGAATTGAGGGGTTTGTGGCCAAGTTTGTGTACGATATGAAGATAGGTGGAGGGCAGGTAGTGCTGAGGAAGCAAGGAGTGTGCAGAATGACTCAGACAGATGAGGAGAATAGGTAATGAAATGGCAGATGGAATATAGTGTAGGGAAGTGCATGCTTATGCACTTTGGTAGAAGGAACAAATATATGGACTATTTTCTAAAATTCAAAAACCAGAGCTGCAAAGGGACCTGGGAGTCCTCTAGCAGGATTCCCTAAAGGTTAACTTGCAGGTTGAGTTGATGGTAAGGAAGGCAAATACCATGTTCGCATTCATTTCAAGAGCAGTAGAATACAAAAGCAAGGATATAATGCCGAGACTTCATAAGGCATTGATCTGACTGCACTTGGAGTATTGTGAGCAGTTTTGGGCCCTTATCTAAGAAAAGATGTGCTCACATTGGAGAGTGTCCAGAGGAGCTTCACGCAAATGATTTGAGGAATGAAAGGATTAACACATGAGCAGCTTTTGCTTGCTCTGGGTTTGTACTTGCTGAAGTTTAGAAGAATCAGAGGGGATTTCATTGAAATCTATAGAATATTGAAAGGCCTAGATAGAGTGTATATGTAGAAGACGTTACCTGTAGTGGGGGAGTCCAGAACCAGAGGGTATAGCCTCAGAATAGAGGAACCTTCATTTAGAATAGAGATAAGGAGGAATTTATTTAACCAGAGTGTGGTGAATCTGTTGAATTGTTTGCCACAGACGGTTATGCAGGACAAGTCAATTGGTATTTTAAAGGTGAAGGTTGATAGTAGTAAAAGCATCCGTTAGTCTTGCGAGACCATGGATCTATGCCTGGAAAGTCTTCACTCTCCAGGGCGCAGGCCTGGGCAAGGTTGTATGGAAGACTAGCTGTTGCCCATGCTGCAAGTTTCCCCTCTCCATGACACCAATGTTGTCGCAGAGCAATGTGTGATTAAGTGCCTTGCTCAAGGACACAACACACGTTGCCTCGGCTGGGGCTCGAACTCGCGACCTTCAGGTCGCTAGTCCAATGCTTTCACCACTTGGCCATGTGCCCAGGTTGATAACATTCTTGATTAATCAGAGTGTCAAAGGTATTGGGGAGAAGGCAGGAGAATGTAGTTGAGAAGGATAATAATTCAGCCATGATGGAATAGCAGAGCAGAGTTGATGAGCTGATTGGCCAAATTCTGCTTCTATGTCTTTTGGTTTAATAGTCTTTTCACGCACCCCCCCCCCCCCGGCTTTACTATTTCCCTTCTTGAGATCTTTTCTGGCTTCTTTATAATCCTCCAGGACGTTGTTTAATTTGAGTTTCCAAAGCTTTTTACATAGTTTTCTTTTTTCTTCTTGCCTAAATTCATCACTTCCCTTGGCATCCAAAGTTCTCTTATCTTGCCATCATTGTCCTTCCTTCTGACTGAAACATACCAATGTTATACTTTGTGCAGTTGGTCTTTAAACACACTCCACATGTGGGATGTGGACTTGCCCAAAAACAGCCGTTCCCAATTAACTCTTCCTAGTTCCTGTCTAATGCTCCTGTAATTTGCCCTGCTCCAGTTTAATACTGTCCCACAAAGTCCATGCTCAACCTTATCTATAGCTACCTTAAGACTTAAGGAATTGCAGTCACTGATCCCTAACTGCTCACCCACTCTGAAAAGTCAGTCACCTGGCCAGGCTCATTACCCAACACCAGATCCAGTACAGCCTCCTCGTCTTGCTGTATTATCTGCAGATTGATTTAAGAAACCCTCCTGGATGCACCTAACATCTAAACTTCTTGCTCTATGAAGGTCACAGTTTATATTAGGGAAGTTGAAATCCCCCATGACAGCAACCCTCTTGTTTTTACACCTTTCCTTAATCTGCCTGCATATCTGTTCCTCGATATCCCGGTGGCTATTGTGGACTGTGTAGCACAATCCCATCAAAGTGATTGCACCCTTCCTATTTTTGAGTTCCACTCATATAGACTCATTGGACAAGTCCTCCATTATGTCCCCTCTGAGTGCAGCTGTAAGATTCTCCCTGATTAGTCATGCAACTTCCCCTGGTCTTTTACCTCCTTCTCTATCTTTTCTAAAACAACAAAACCACGGAACATTAAGCACCCATTCCTGTCCCTTTCTCCATCAAGTCTCTGTAGTGGCCACAGTATCATAATTTCATGTACTGATATATGCTCTAAGTTCATCATCTTTACCCAAAATATTCCTACCATTAAAATACACACACTTAAAACTACCTGCCCCATCGTACCTATTACTTTGCTCCTGCCTATTTTTACTGGCCCTGCATCTAACTTTGCCCTTTTCTTTCTCCCTGGGCCTCCTGTCCCATGATCCTCTCATATCCTTTTTGCCAATCAACTGTCCAGCTTTTGGCTCCATCCCTCCCTCTCCTGTCTTCTCCTATCATTTTGGATCTCCCCCTCCCCCTCCCACTTTCGAATCTCTTACTAGCTCTTCTTTCAGTTAGTCCTGACGAAGGGTCTCGGCCCGAAACGTCAACTGTACCTCTTCCTAGAGATGCTGCCTGGCCTGCTGCGTTCACCAGCAACTTTGATGTGTGTTGCTGGCCTATAACTTCCTTTCTTCTGCTTCCCTCCCTTCTTAAAGAGTGGAGTGACACTTACAATCTTCCAGTCCTCTGGAATCATTCCAGAATCTAGTGATTCTTAAAGATCATTACTAATACCTCCGGAATCTCTTCAGCTACCTCTTCAGAACCCTGGGGTTCATCTCATCCAGGTGACTTAACTACCTTTAGACCTTCCAGTTTCCCAAGAATCTTCTCTTAGAAAGAGCAAATACACTCACTACTGACCCCTGACACAATCAAATTTCTGAAACAAAATACTTATTAAATTTGTCTGCCCTTTCATTGTCCCCCATTACTACCTGTCCAGTGTCATTTTCCTGCAGTCTGATATCCAGTCTTCCCTCACTTTTACTCTTTATATATCTGAAAAAAAAAACCTTTGGTATCCTCCTTGATATTATTGGCTAGCTTATTTTCGTATTTCTTCTTTTCTCTCCTTATGGCTTTTTAGTTGCCTTCTGTTGGTTTTTGTTATACCATTTGCCCCCTCTTTTCCTCTTATGTCGTCTTTGACTCCCCTTGTCAGCCACAGGTGGCTCACTCTCCTTTTAGAATTCTTCTTCATCTTTAGGATCTTTGGTATCTATCCTTCAGCTTCCATATTACCCTCAGATACTCCAGCCATTCCTGTTCTGCTGTCACATCTGCCAGAGTTCCCTTCCAATTAACTTAGGCCAGCTCCTCTCTCATGCCTCTGTAATTCTCTTTACTCCACTGTAATACTGATGCATCTAGCATTATCTCTCCTCAGACTGCAGAATGAGTTCTATCGTATTATGATCACTGACTCCAAAGGGTTCCTTTACCTTAAGCTCCCTAATCAAATCTGCTGCATTACACAACACCCAATTCAGAATTGCCTTTCTCCTAGTGGGCTCAACCACAAGCTGCTCTTAAAAAAAATCTCGGCATTCTGCAAATTCCCTATCTTGGGATCCAGCATCAACCACATTTTCCCAATCTATCTGCATATTGAAATCCCCCATGACTATTGTAACATAGTCCCTATGAGAGAGCATGTGATATAGAAGTCCCAACGAGAGTGCATGTGATACTGGTTCTGCTATTAAGGAATGAGACAGGGCAGGTGACAGAAGTTTGTGTTGGGGAAGACCTTTGAATCCAGTGACTACAATGCCATTAGCTTCAAAGTAAACATGCAGAAAGATAGGTCTGGTCTGCGGGTTGAGATTCTAAATTGGAGAAAGGTCAATGTTGATGGTATTAGAAATGATCTGGCAAGTGTGGATTGGGACAGGCTGTTTTCTGGCGATGAGGTACGTAGAGGCCTTCAAAAATGAAATTTTGAGAGTACAAAGCCTGGATGTGGCTGTCAGAATAAAAGGTAAAGCTAACAAGTGTAGGGAACATTGATTTCCAAGGGATATTGATGCCCTGGTTTAGAGAAAAAAGGAAGTGCATAGCAGGTATAGGCAAGTAGAAACAAATGCTTGTGGAGTACAAGAAATGCAAGAGAACACTTAAGAAAGAAATCAGGAAGGCTAAAAGAAGGCATGAAGTTGCTCTAGCAGACAAGGTGAAGGAGAATCCTAAGGAATTCTGCAGGTATGTTAGGAGCAAAATGATTGCAAGGGACAAAATTGATCCCCTAAGAATAGTAATCCATGTGAGGAGCCAAACAGATTGGGGGGGGGGGGGGGAGATTTTAATGCATTCTTTGCATCTGTATTTACTCGGGAGACGGATACATTCTATAGAAGTGAAGCAAATTAACGTCATGGACCCTGTACAAATTACAGAGGAGTTTGCTGTCATGAGGGAAATCAGGGTCGATAAATCTCCAGTGCCTGACAATGTATTCCCTTGGACCCTACGGGAGCCAAGTCCAAAAACTGCCGGGTCCCTAGCAGAGATATTTAAAACATCCTTTGCAACAGGAGAGGTACCAGAGGATTGAAGAATAGCCAATGCTGCTCCGCTGTTTAAAAACATTCTAGACATAAACCAGGAAATTATAGGTTGGTGAGTCTGACATCAGTTGTGGGAAAGTTATTGTAAGATATTCTAAGGGACCAGATATTCAAGTATTTGGATAGACATGGACTGATTAAGGATAGTCTACGTGGCTTAATGTGTGGTAGGTTATGTCTAACTAATCTTATCAAGTTATTTTTGAGGAAGTTATCAGGAAGTGGATGAAGGAAATGCAGTGGACGTTCTCTACATAGACTTCAGTAAGGCATTTGACAAGCTCCGACATGAGAGGCTAGTCAAGAAGGTTCAGTCACTCGGCATTCAGGATGAGATAGTAAATTGGATTAGGCATTGGCTTTGTGGGAGAAGTCAGAGAGTGGTAGTAGAGGATTGCCTCTCTGTCTGGAGGCCTGTGGCTAGTGGTGTGCCGCAGGGATCAGTGCTGGGTCCTTAGCTGTTTGTCATCTATATCAACAATCTGGATGATAATGTGGTTAACTGGATTAGTAAATTTGCGGATGACACCAAGGTTGGGGGGGGGGGGGTGTAGTGGACAGTGAAGAAGGCTATCATGGCTTCCAGAGAGATCTGCATCAGCTGGGAAAATGGGCTGAAAAATGGCAGATGGAATTTAATGCAGACAAGTGCAAGGTTTTGCACTTTGGTAGAACTAACCAGGGTAGGTCTTACACAGTGAACGGTAGGGCACTGTGGTAGAGCAAAGGGATCTGGGAATCATCATCATCATCAACAGATGCCATGCCCAGATTGAGCTTTGCCTGCCATGGCCCACACACTCCTGTTTTGGGTCAAGTGGAACAATTCATTGGTATTCATTTCCAGTTCTCTGGCTGCTGTCTCCATCATCTTTTGCCTTTGCCTTCCTCTTGCTTTCTTCCCTTCAATCTTTCCCATAATTACCGTGCATTCTAACTCCTCTTTCCTAATTACATGTCCAATGAAGCTACGTTGCCTTTTCATGATCTCATGCATTATTTCTCATTTTGTGCTTGCTTTGTTCATGACATCCTCGTTAGATACGTTTTGTCCATTATATTCTTTGCATCCTTCTCAAAAACCACATCTCTGCTGCTTCAATTTGTTTCCTCATGTTACTAGATATTGTCCAATTCCGATCCATATAACATAACTGGATAAACGTAATATTTCAGTTGAGGCGGGTTGTCATGCCGTAGTTTAGTGTTAGTCATTATACTCTTCATTCTCGTAAAGGTGTCTTTTGTCATCCCTATTCTTCTGATGTCCATGTCGCACCTGCCATCTGATATCACCCAGCTTCCTAAGTAGCAAAAGTTCCGTATTTGTTTTATGTCTTCCCCGTTTATTTTCAGCTTGCAGATAGGATTCTCCTTCTTTTTGGATATCACCATACATTGTCTTTTTGCGACTGATAGATAGACCAATTTTTGCACTTTCTTCAACAACTATATCAATTAAGTTTTGTAGTTCTTCCTCTGTACTTGCAATTAACAGTGTCATCCACATATCTGAAGTTATTGATGTTTTCACCGCCAACTTTGATTCCCAAGATGTCTATTTTTTGTAATATTGTTTCACTGTACACATTAAACAAATCAGGGGAGAAAACACACCCTTGTCTAACGCTTGTCTTGATTTTTGTAAACTGACTCACTTCTCCATCTATTCTTACAGCGGTAGTTTGTTCCCAGTACAGATTTCTGATTAGGCGGAGGTCTTTCGAATCTAGATCTAGAGTTTCCTGTAATATTTCAAATAACTTATTGTGCTTCATTTTATCAAATGTTTTTGTGTAGTCAATAAAACAAACAATCTTTTTACACTTGAATAGCTCGTACTGATAGTATCCTTTTCATCAATATCGCGTTTCTTGTACCTTAGTCTTTCACAAAACCACATTGTTCTTTACCTATTTCAGCTTGTATCTTACTTTTAGCTCTTGTCATCAAAATTCTTAGAAGTACCTTAGTGATATGACTCATTAAACTTATGGCCGTATGTGATTCACATTTTATTGCTCCAGGTTTCTTAGGAAGAGTGTTAAATACTGATTTTTTCATCTCTTCTGGTATTATTCCAGTCTCATAAATGTCATTGATTAAATCAGTAAGTTTTTCAATTCCATAATCTTCAAGGGCAATAATTTGTTCTATTACTAATTCATCAGGACCTGCTGCCTTTCCTTTCTTCATCTTATTTATTGCATTACGAACTTCAGATTTTAAAATACTTGGACCTTCAATGTTCTTCTTAATTTCTGGTTTTTCGCCATAACTCATTGTAAGTGGTGTCACAGGTAGATAGGGTTGTAAAGAAAGATTTTGGCACATTAGCCTTCATAAATCAATGTACTGAATACAAAAGATGGGATGTTACGTTTTAAGTTGTACAAGATGTTGCTGAAGCCTAATTTGGAGTATTCTGTGCAGTTTTAGTCACCTACCTATGGGAAACATGTAAAAACGGTTGAAAGAGTACAGAAAAAATTTACAAGGATGTTGCCAGAGTCTGAGTTATAAGGAAAGGTTGAATAGGTTAGAACTGTACTCTTTAGAACATAGGAGATTGAGAGGAGATTTGATAGAGGTATACAAAATTATGAAGGGTATAGATAGGGTAAATGCAAGCGTTTTTTTTCCATGAAGGTTGGGAGGGACTACAGCTAAAAGTGATGAGTTAAGGTTGAAAGGTGAGAAGTTTGATGGGAACATGAGGAGCACTTCACTCAGAGAGTTGTGAAAGTGTGGAATGAGCTGCCAGCACAAGTGCTGTATGCAAGCTCGATTTCAATGTTTGAGAGAAGTTTGGATAGGTACATGGATAGTAGGGATATGGAGGGCTACAGTCCCAGTGCAGATCGATGGAAGTGGACAGTTTAAATGGTTTCGGCATGGAATAGATGGGCTGAAAGGCCTGTTTCTGTGCTGTACTTCTCTCTGACTCTATGGCTTTTCTATCTCCCATTGTAATTTACATCCCACATCCTGGCTAATGTTTGGACACCTGCATACACTGTAGCTCCCATCAGGGTCTTTTTACCCTTGCTGTTACTTAACTCTACTGCAAGGATTCTACATCTTCCAATCCAATGTCACCTCCTCCTAAGATTTTTATCAACGGAATCATGCCAACCCCTCTACCTACCTGCCTGTACTTTTGATAAAATGTGTAGCCTTGGAAGTTAAGCGCAAACTACAATCTTCTATCAGCCAGAACTCAGTGATGCCCAAGTCAAACCTGCCAATCTCTACCTGTGCTACAAGATCATCTACTTTATTTTGTCTACTGTGTGCATTCAAATATAACACCTTCTGTCCTGTATTCATCACCCTTTTCGATTTTGCCCCCAAGTTACGCTTCAACTCAATTCAGCACTTGACTGCAATTTTGCCCAATCATCTGCCTGTCCATTCTCATAGTCTCACTACACACTGCATCTGCCTGTCTACCAAATGCCCCACCCTCAGCCTTATCATTCCAGTTCCCATTCCCCTGTCAAGTTAGCTTAAACTGTACCAACAGCTCAAGCAAACCTGCCCACAAGAGCACTGGTCCACCTCGGGGTTAGGTGTAACCCGTCCTTGCGTTTTGCATTTATTTAGGTACACATCTCATAAATAAAACAAGCTAAAACAAAATTAATGAGTTTCCTGAAGAAAGGTCTCGGCCCAAAATGTTGATTGTTTATTCATTTCCATAGATACTGCCTGACCTGCTGGATTCCTCCAGTATCTTTTGTGTGTTACTCTGCATTCCACACTGAACATCCAAAGTGTAGATTTGTCTCACCTGCCTGAGCCCCATTGATGCAAATTACCTGTCATCTACTGAACAGGCTGATGTTATCTTAAGGGAATTTTCCCTTGCTGGTTCTCCCTTGAACTTGCCTTGGCCTCAGTTGCATCCAATTCTCTCCAGATGCCATTCTTGGCCTTTGCACAAACATAGCAGTGGTAAAATATACAAGTTATTTATTTAAGTATTAAACTTCCATGGATGAAAAATATCCCCTTTTTAATGAGAATCAGGTGTATAATCATTGGGCTTTAGCTAAAATTTAACCTCAATGAACATCTCTGACAAATTGTATAGCAAGTGTTGTTATCAATGGGAGCTATGTACAAATTGGCTGCAGCACTTTATAGACAATGATTATGACATTTTATATGTACCGGTCTGCTGCAGGTTATGACGGGGTCTGTTCCTGACTTGTACTTGTTACATACACCGTGTAACCCAAACAATTCACATGTTGGAAATGAGGCTTGAAGTGAGTTTCCACATGCCAGAAGATGCTCACAGTCCTGCTGCAGCCAGCAAATCTATTCTGCTGGTATTCCAAATGCTTGTTTGTATGTATGAGTCATACAAAACTTGGATGTTTGCAAGCTGAGGAGAACGTGTACTTAATCAGCTCTAGGGATAGTATCAATTCCAAAGAAGAAGCATACAAATTAGCCAGAAAAAGTGGCTCACCTGAGGACTGGGAGAAATTCAGAGTTCAGCAGAGGAGGACAAAGGGCTTAATTAGGAAGGGGAAAAAGATTATGAGAGAAAACTGGCAGAGAACATAGAAACTGACTGTAAAAGCTTTTATAGATATGTGAAAAGAAAAAGATTGGTTAAGGCAAATGTAGGTCCCCTACAGACAGAAACAGGTGAATTGATTATGGGGAGCAAGGACATGGCAGACCAATTGAATAATTACTTTGGTTCTGTCTTCACTCAGGAGGACATATCTTCCGGAAATAGTAGGGGACAGAGGGTCCAGTGAGATGGAGGAACTGAGGGAAATACATGTTAGTAGGGAAGTGGTGTTAGGTAAATTGAAGGGATTAAAGGCAGATAAATCCCCAGGGCCAGATGGTCTGCATCCCGGAGTGCTTAAGGAAGTAGCCCAAGAAATAGTGGATGCATTAGTGATAATTTTTCAAAACTCTTTAGATTCTGGACTAGTTCCTGAGGATTGGAGGGTGGCTAATGTAACCCCACTTTTTAAAAAAGGAGGGAGAGAGAAACCAGGGAATTATAGACCGATCAGCCTAACATCGGTGGTGGGGAAACTGCTAGAGTCAGTTACCAAAGATGTAATAACAGCACATTTGGAAAGCGGTGAAATCATCGGACAAAGTCAGCATGGATTTGTGAAAGGAAAATCATGTCTGACGAATCTCACAGAATTTTTTGAGGATGTAACTAGTAGAGTGGATAGGGGAGAACCAGTGGATGTGGTATATTTGGATTTTCAAAAGGCTTTTGACAAGGTCCCACACAGGAGATTAGTGTGCAAACTTAAAGCACACGGTATTGGGGGCAAGGTATTGATGTGGATAGAAAATTGGTTGGCAGACAGGAAGCAAAGAGTGGGAATAAACGGGACCTTTTCAGAATGGCAGGCAGTGACTAGTGGGGTACTGCAAGGCTCAGTGCTGGGACCCCAGTTGTTTACAATATATATTAATGACATGGATGAGGGAATTAAATGCAGCAACTCCAAGTCTGCGGATGACTCGAAGCTGGGCGGCAGTGTTAGCTGTGAGGAGGATGCTAAGAGGATGCAGGGTGACTTGAATAGGTTAGGTGAGTGGGCAAATTCATGGCAGATGCAATTTAATGTGGATAAATGTGAAGTTATCCACTTTGGTGGCAAAAACAGGAAAACAGATTATTATCTGAATGGTGGCCGATTAGGAAAAGGGGAGGTGCAACGAGACCTGGGTGTCATTATACACCAGTCATTGAAAGTGGGCATGCAGGTACAGCAGGTGGTGAAAAAAGCGAATGGTATGCTGGCATTTATAGCAAGAGGATTTGAGTACAGGAGCAGGGAGGTACTACTGCGGTTGTACAAGGCCTTGGTGAGACCACACCTGGAGTATCGTGTGCAGTTTTGGTCCCCTAATCTGAGGAAAGACATCCTTGCCATAGAGGGAGTACAAAGAAGGTTCACCAGATTGATTCCTGGGATGGCAGGACTTTCATATGATGAAAGACTGGATGAACTAGGCTTATACTCGTTGGAATTTAGAAGATTGAGGGGGGATCTGATTGAAACGTATAAAATCCTAAAGGGATTGGACAGGCTAGATGCAGGAAGATTGTTCCCGATGTTGGGGAAGTTCAGAACGATGGGTCACAGTTTGAGGATAAAGGGGAAGCCTTTTAGGACCGAGATTAGGAAAAACTTCTTCACACAGAGAGTGGTGAATCTGTGGAATTCTCTGCCACAGGAAACAGTTGAGGCCAGTTCATTGGCTATATTTAAGAGGGAGTTAGATATGGCCCTTGTGGCTAAAGGGATTGGGGGTATGGAGGGAAGGCTGGTACAGGGTTCTGAGCTGGATGATCAGCCATGATCATACTGAATGGCGGTGCAGGCTCGAAGGGCCGAATGGCCTACTCCTGCACCTATTTTCTATGTTTCTATGTTATGCATCCTCTAGGGCACATTGGAGGTACCACAAAAATGATTCTCATATATTGCTGTATATGGTCGTTTACGATAAATGAACACCAAGAATGGAAGTTTGAGTGAAGTAATTAAAAGAGAAACAAACAGATCAGTCAGATGATTTTTGTTTAGGATGTATGTTGAGGGGGAAAAGTTGTTTCAATGTGATTTAAAAAGCTTCAATGAAACATGCACAAAAAGATTTTAGAAAGAACCAGATATTTTCAGACTCACATAATCAATAGCTGCAGAACATTAATTACATTGCAATAAAAGTTTATTGTGGTGACAAGAAATAGTAAATCTTAGTATTATCTTAATTCACAAGGACTTAGATAGATTACCTAGAGAAGATAAGGTAAATCTAAGAAGTAGCTTCAGTAATGCCAAGTTCAAACTGTTGTGAAGAGCACATCAGAGCACAAATGTGGACAGTACCACTAAGTGATATGATTTTATGAAGAAGTGGGAAGGAGAAAGAATGTAAATGATTATGTATATGGAGCAAAAGAAGTTTAAATTCTGAAGAAATACCAGTAAGGTTGTGTGAGAGAATAAATTGCAATTTAGATAGGTAAAACATATTACTGTTTTCAAATAGGTTTAACAGTTTAGAAAAAAAACAACTAATAAAGTAAGGTTATCACTTTAAACTCAGCTTTATACTGAAGAGGTGCTGTAATGTTGGGAAAGTTTTCCTTTGAATAAAACATTAATAAATGGATTTCTGTAGGCTTTGAATCATGGATGCAATTACAGCCTTGATAACTGAAATCTAAGAAGACCATTCCAAAAGTCTGGATACTAGTTTAGGTATTCACTCCAGAAGTTAGGAAACTGTCTTGTCTTAGTTTGAACATCAGCATCCAGCTGCACAATATTTACCATAAAGGAAGACAAAGAGTTATATATAGTATTGCAGTTGTCTTAGATTCTCTCCCTTATCTTTTCCCCGCTTTACCTGCCCAATCAAATTGCACACCATGCTAAATGATTACAGTCTTCATCAGTGCTTGGTCAGTATTCTGAAAAGGTCTGCAGTTGTTCAATAACAAAAAAAGCAGTTCACCACAACCTTCTCAAATGGAATTAAGGATTTATATTAAATGCTGCTCTTATCAGCCATATTGGATCCTGTAAATTAATTTAAATTAGTAGCCTGATTACTTGTTTAGTTTTGTTCAAGATCTTGTGATTTGGAATTGCTGTGGAGGAAGCTATAGTAAGTCTTCAGAATGAAACCCTGGCACGTTTGTATTGTGAACCACACTGTAATGATTATTAAACAGATTTGTCCAAAATTGTTGGCTATTTTTATGTGTACCTACGTGGCAGTGCTTTGTGAACATACATTCAGGTCAACAACAGCATGATGCTTTCAGCTCAGAGGTGGAGCTTGAGACATCTGCAAGAAAACAATGCAATGGCGCCTACATTATCCTGCAAACTTTTAATGAGGAATTACTGTTCCATCATATTTGTCAGTCACAACTTACACAGACAAGATAAAACAAACCATTGCAATTTGCAGCCTTCAACCCAGACCTGCTGATCCAATAGGGAACTTAATTTAGTTAGTGTAATTTTAACTTATGATTAAATTACAGGGTTTCATTGTGAACTAAAAATTTCCTGCATTGGCAAATTGTTGCAGTTTATAATGTGAAATTCATATGAACAAATTTTCCAACTAAAATAAGCTTGTAATTGGACTGTCACTATTACAGGAACTTTACTTTCTAATGACGGGAAGGGAATAAATTGATAATGTCTGTTGTTGTTCTGCTGTTCCTTCAGAACAATCCACATTCTTTGGATTTTATTTCTGTCAGTTGATCATTTATAATAACAAGCATTTAGTGTAAATCCAAACGTTTCTCTATATGATCAACCAACAAGAAAAATCTGAAAACTTTTTCACTCTGGAAGGTCTATCATCATGATGCCAAATTGTCTTTGCAACAGAATCATGAAAGGGTCATATAATCATGCCTTTCTGACAGGAAGAAATTGAAGAATAAGCTAAAATTTCTAAGAAATACACTTGCCTATTATCTATAACGCTCAAGATAATTCTGAATGACATCAAGGTCTCTGTTAGCTGGAGGAAGATAATAGAAAAAAAACATAAAGGACAAGTCAGAATGAAGCGAATTGCATGAATTTTTAAGGATTGAATTTCAGAACAAAAAAAAACTGTAGAGGAGACAAAAGCATGTCTACTAATATGGACAACACACACAAAATGCTGGTGGAACGCGGAAGGCCAGGCAGTATCTATAGGAAGAAGTACAATCGACGTTTCCGGCCGAGACCCTTTGTCAGTCGAAAGATGCAGAGTGGAGAGTATACTAACTAGTTGCATCATGGTCTAGTATAGAAACACCAAAGCCCAGGAGCAGAAAAGTCTACTGAAAGTGGTGGATACAGCCCAGTCCATCACAGGTGAAGCCCTCTCCACCACTGAGTATATTTACATGGAGTGCTGCCACAAGAAAGCAGCGTCCATCATCAAGGACCCCCACCATTCAGGCCATACTCACTTCTCGCTACCACCATTGGGCAGGAACTACAGGAGCCTTAGATCCTACACCACCAGGTTGAAGAACAGTTATTACCTGACAACCACCAAGCTCCTGAACTGGTGTGGATAACTTCACTGTAAAAACTGAAAATCTAGCCTGTAGGTCTGCAGCTCAAAAGCTCATCAGATAGTTATTTAGGGATAGAATAAACACTGTAGGAAACCAGTTGAATAAGTTATCACTGAATATTTCCTTCTGTGTTTGGACTAGTTTAATTGTACTAATGTGATAACGTTTTAAAGTCCATTGAGTAATTTTGGTACTCTTCTAGTGGCCCATATCCTGTTTTAAATACAGTATATGGAGACTAGAACGATTCACAATACCCCAAAGTGTTACCTAACCAATATTCCAAACAAATTTAATTTGGCTGTTCTTCAAATCTATCCCTCTAGAAATAAATAGCAGTGTTTTATTTTGTATTGTTAATGGCTGTAATAACCTGCACTATTAGGTAGTGAATTTCATAATTGTCTTCAGATTCCTTGTCCTCCAGGATCTTGGCCTGAAATGTCAACTGTACTCTTTTCCAAACAAGTTCCTTCAGCATTTTGTGTGCGTTGCTTGTATGCCATCTTGATTTTTATAATTACACTTCCAACTTACCTTTTTTGCCGTTGCCTACTGTCATAACAGGTCAAAGCAAATGCCGTTTTAGTGACCCTTCACTCAACTCTGGAACCACAGGATATTAAGATGCATACTTCAGAATGCTCATTGACTACAGATCAGCATTAAAGGGTATCACCCCCTCAATACTCATCACTATGCTCCAAATCCTGAGCTTTGATACCAGCCTGTGCAGCTTGATCCCTGATTTCCTTATTTGTAGGCCTCAGTCATTATGGATTGGCGATATTTCCTCCAGAATCACCATCAGCACCACAAGGCTGTGTGCTTAGCCCCTTGCTCTACTCACTTTATATTTACGACTGTGAGGCTAAGTATAGCTCCAATGTTGCATTTACACCTGCTGATACGGTTGCTGGCTGAACCAAAGATGGTGACAAATTGGCATGTAGGAGCGCTGCCACATTAAAGTAGCATTATCATCAAGGACCCTCAATATCCAAGTCAGGCTCTCTTCTCACTACTACCATCAGGCAGGAGGTACAGGAGCTTTAGGTTCACACCACCAGGTTCAGGAACAGCGATTACCGTACAACCATCAGACTCCTGAACCAGTGTGGATAACTTCACTTACCACAACTCTGAACTGATTATATAACCTACAGACTCACTTTCAAAGACTCTACATGTCATGTTCTCAGTGTTTTTTTTTAATTTGCAAAATTTGTCTTGTTTTGCACATTGGTTTTGTTTATATATAGCTTTTCACAAATTCTATTTGTAATGCCCTGGTTCATATTCTTACTGTTATGCTGTATGTATCTCATTTAGCAGTTCTATAAGAGCTGTCTGTCCTGTTTTCAGCTTATTGTTGAAGTGATGAGGAGAAATGTGTGCCATCTAATTAGGATGGTCGAATTAAGGGGAGGCTTCTCTGGTAGGGACACTAAGGTTGGGCTTGGGGGCTTTTGTTGGAGAGGAGATGAAGAGGGAAGATGCAGGAGAGAAGAGTCGCAGGATTTGACCCAGAGCGGGACCATGATTCCACAAAGCCAGCAGCAAGTTTGATTAAGGATCAGTGACTATGGAGAAACTTTGAGCTCCAACTTCTGCACATTTGACTCTTTCATTAAAATGAGCCCTTTTCATTTGTTTTGTTCTTTTCTTTACTAACCCTTTAGTCAAATTAAGATTCATCAATATAATCTTTTGCTAATGCTAAAGGCCAGGGAGCAGTGGTCACTGTCCCCCAGATGCTCACCCACTGACAGATCTGTGACCTGACCCAATTCATTACCTAGTACTAGATCTAGTATGGCATTCCCCCTAGTCGGCCTGTCCACATACTGTGACAGGAATCCGTCCTGGACACACTTAACAAACTCTGCCGCATCTGAACCCTTGGAACTAAGCAGGTGCCAATCAATGTTAGGGAAGTTAAAGTCACCCATGATAACCACCCTGTTATTTTTGCACCTTTCCAAAATCTGCCTCCCAATCTGCTCCTCTGTATCTCTGCTGCTACCAAGGGGCCTATAGAATACCCCCAATAGAGTAACTGTTCCCTTCCTGTTCCTGACTTCCATCCATACTGACTCAAAAGAGGATCCTGCTATATTACCCACCCTTTCTGTAGCTGTAATAGTATCCTTGACCAGTAATGCCACCCCTCCTCCCCTTTTTCCGCCCTCTCTATCCCTTTTAAAGCACTGAAATCCAGGAATATTGAGAATACATTCCAGCCCTGGTGCCAGCCATGTATGTATCCAAGCTCTCAGCATCCTAGCATTATCATGGAAAAGGATAGAATCAGAGAGGACAGGAAAATTTTTAATTGGGGAAGGGCAAATTATGAGGCTATAAGGCTAGAACTTGTGGGTGTGAATTGGGATGATGTTTTTGCAAGGAAATGTACCATGGACATGTGGTCGATGTTTAGAGATCTCTTGCAGGATGTTAGGGATAAACTTGTCTCGGTGAGGAAGATAAAGAATGATAGAGTGAAGGAACCATGGGTGACAAGTGAGGTGGAAAATCTAGTCAGGTGGAAGAAGGCAGCATACATGAGGTTTAGGAAGCAAGGATCAGGGGTCTATTGAGGAATATAAGGAAGCAAGAAAGGAGCTTAAGAAGGGGCTGAGAAGAGCAAGAAGGGGGCATGAGAAGGCCTTGGCGAGTAGGGTAAAGGAAAACCCCAAGGCATTCTTCAATTATGTGAAGAAAGAAAAAAAGGATGACAGGAGTGAAGGTAGGACCCATTAGAGATAAAGGTGGGAGGATGTGCCTGGAGGCTGTGGAAGTGAGTGAGGTCCTCAATGAATACTTCTCTTTGGTATTCACCAAGGAGAGGGAACTTGATGATGGTGAGGACAATATGAGTGAGGTTGATGTTCTGGAGCATGTTGATATTAAGGGAGAGGAGGTGTTGGAGTTGTTAAAATACATTAAGATGGATAAGTCCCCGGGGCCTGATGGAATATTCCCCAGGCTGCGCCACGAGGCGAGGGAAGAGATTGCTGAGCCTCTGGCTAGGATCTTTATGTCCTCGTTGTCCACGGGAATGGTACCGGAGGATTGGAGGGAGGCGAATGTTGTTCCCTTGTTCAAAAAAGGTAGTAGGGATAGTCCGGGTTATTATAGACCAGTGAGCCTTACGTCTGTGGTAGGAAAGCCGTTGGAAAAGATTCTTAGAGATAGGATCTCTGGGCACTTAGAGAATCATGGTCTGATCAGGGACAGTCAGCATGGCTTTGTGTGGGCAGATTGTGTCTAACAAGCCTGATAGAGTTCTTTGAGGAGGTGACCAGGCATTTAGATGACGGTAGTGCAGTGGATGTGATCTATATGGGTTTTGGTAAGGCATTTGACAAGGTTCTACACAGTAGGCTTATTCAGAGAGTCAGAAGGCATGGGATCCAGGGAAGTTTGGCCAGGTGGATTCAGAATTGGCTTGCCTGCGGAAGGCAGAGGGTCGTGGTGGAGGGAGTACATTCAGATTGGAGGATTGTGACTCGTGGTGTCCCACAAGGATCTGTTTTGGGACCTCTACTTTTCGTGATTTTTATTAACGACCTGGATGTGGGGGTAGAAGGGTGTGTTGGCAAGTTTGCAGATGACATAAAGGTTGGTGGTGCTGTAGATAGTGTAGAGGATTGTCAAAGATTACAGAGAGACATTGATAGGATGCAGAAGTGGGCTGAGAAGTGGCAGATGGAGTTCAACCCGGAGAAGTGTGAGGTGGTACACTTTGGAAGGACAAACTTCAAGGCAGAGCACAAAGTAAATGGCAGGATACTTGGTAGTGTGGAGGAGCAGAGGGATCTAGGGGTACATGTCCATAGATCCCTGAAAGTTGCCTCACAGGTGGGTAGGGTAGTTAAGAAAGCTTATGGGGTGTCAGCTTTCATAAGTCGAGGGACAGAGTTTAAGAGTCGCGATGTAATGATGCAACTCTGTAAAACTCTGGTTAGGCCACACTTGGAGTACTGTGTCTAGTTCTGGTTGCCTCACTATAGGAAGGATGTGGAAGCATTGGAAAGGGTACAGAGGAGATTTACCAGGGTGCTGCCTGGTTTAGAAAGTATGCATTATGATCAGAGATTAAGGGAGCTAGGGCTTTACTCTTTGGAGAGAAGGAGGATGAGAGGAGACATGATAGAGGTGTACAAGATAATAAGAGGAATAGATAGAGTGGATAGCCAGTGCCTCTTCCCCAGGGCACCACTGCTCAATACAAGAGGACATGGCTTTAAGGTAAGGCGTGGGAAGTTCAAGAGGGATATTAGAGGAAGGTTTTTTACTCAGAGAGTGGTTGGTGCATGGAATGCACTGCCTGAGTCGGTGGTGGAGGCAGATACAATAGTGAAGTTTAACAGACTACTAGACAGGTATATGGAGGAATTTAAGGTGGGGGCTTATATGGGAGGCAGGGTTTGAGGGTCAGCACAACATTGTGGCCCAAAGGGCCTGTACTGTGCTGTACTATTCTATTTAAATCTTTTAATCGTATGCAGTGTACTGTGTTATTTTGTGGCAATAATTTGTAACAGGGTAGAAAATTACACAGCACCCACACAAACAAGGGTTTGGAGTGGGAGGGCACCTCAATCTCATGAGGTTGGCAGGGCCAGAGGTTGTCTTCCCCAGCCTTACGCAGCCAAGGAAACCAGGGGGTTTCATATTGTATTTCTTTATTTTCCTGTAAATGCTTGCAAAAAAGATTATCAGGGTAGAATATGGTAATGTATACGCACTTTGACTTTGAAGTTCCAAGGTTATAACTTAGGTAAATTGTTAACCAGCTATGCCCTTCTGTTTGTCAGCTATGTGGAACAGTCTGCATTCCTGGCTTACACTGGTATCACTCATCAACTTTTCCTACGCTACATTGACGACTATATTAGTGCTGCTTCCGGCACCCATCCAGAACTCGTTGACTTCATCAACTTTGCCTCCAACTTCCACCCTACCCTTGAATTTACCTGGATCTATTTCCGACACCTCCCTCCCCTTTCTCGATCTCTCTGTCTCTATCTCCGGAAACAGCTTATCTACTGATGTCTACTATAAACCCACAGACTCTCACAGCTACCAGGACTATACTTTTTCCCCACTGTTACTTGTAAAAACACCATCCCCTTCTCTCAATTCCTCCGTCTCCACCACATCTGATCTCAGGATGAGGCTTTTCATTCCAGAACTAAGGAGATGTCCTCCTTCTTCAAAGAAAGGGACTTCCCTTCCTCCACCATCAACGCTGCTCTCAACCACATCTCTTCCATTTAGCGCACGTTTGCCCTCACCTCATTCTCCCTCCACACCACCAGGGATGGGGTTCTTCTTGTTCTCACCTACCACACCACCAGCCTTCATGTCTAGTACATAATTCTCCGCAACTTCCACCATCTCCAATGGGATCCCACCACTAAGCACATCTTTCCCTCCCGGTCCCCCACTTTCTGCTTTCCGCAGGGATCGCTCCCTACACAACTCCCTTGTCCATTTGTCCCTCCCCACTGATCTTTCTCCTGGTACTTATCCTTGCAAGCAGAACAAGTGCTACACCTGCCCCTACACCTCTTCCCTAACTATCATTCAGGATTCTAACAGTCCTTCCAGGTGACACTTCAGCTATGAGTCTGCAGGGATCATCTATTGTATCTGGTGCTCCGGGTGTGGCCTCCTGTGTATCCATGAGATTCAATGCAGATTGGGAGACCGCTTCGCTAAGCACCTACACTCCACTCACCAGAAAAAGTGGAATCTCCCAGTGGCTACCCATTTTAATTCCACTTCCCAATCCCACTCTAACATGCCAGTCCATGGCCTCCTTTACGGTCATGATGAAGCTACAGTCAGGTTTTCTTTCTTTCATGGGCTTCTCCCTTCTCCTATCACATTCTCCCTTCTCTAGCCCTGTGTCTCTTTCACCAATCAACTTCCCAGCTCTTTACTTCACCCCTCCCCCACTTACTTACTCCGACTCCTCATCTTTTTTTCCAGTCCTGATGAAGGGTCTTGGCCCGAAACATCGACTATTTACTCTTTTCCATAGATGCTGCCTGGCCTGCTGAGTTCCTCCAGCATTTTGTGTGTGTTGCCTTGGATTTCCAGCATTGATCTCAATTCAGCAATTAAAATGTTTCCTTTGCACTTCATAGGAATTGCATTCAAACATACATTGCACCATTTCTTTACAAGTTCACTCCCTACAAATGCCAGAATCACACATATTAATTCTGAACAAGGAATAATTCAGCCTAGTATGTCCAATACGTAAACATGCAAGCATAATATCTTCCCTCCTTTTAAATTCATCTCCCAGTTGATTTCCCACCATCCTCTGAATGTTATACAAATGCTGAATTTTCTTTTTCTTATCCCAACTTTGATGCCTTAGGGGTCGAATAGCCTTTTTATATTATGGCTTTCACCTCCCCTTTATGCAAAGTCATAACTCCATTTATATCCTTAATTTTAAGTGACTGTTTGGCTAGAATGTCTGCCACCTCGTTTCCTTCAACCCCAACATGGGCAGGGGCCCATAAGAACTGGATACACAACAATCTCTAAAAGGATTTTAAAGTTACTGACCCTCTCCACTTCCTATCTCCAATAAGGACTAGCTGATGGACCTGTCTTCTTCCTCCTGTAATTGATAATCACCTCCTTGGTTTTGCTGACTTTGAGTGAGAGGTTGTTGCGTAGTAGCACCATTCAACCAGATTTTCAATCTCCCTATGGTATGCTGATATGTCACCACCTTTGATTCAGCCAACAACAGTGATTTTGTCAACAAACTTAAATGTGACACTGGAGCTGTATGTACTTAGTCACACATTAAGTGGTATAAAGTGAGTAAAGCAGAGAGCTAAGCTTGCAGCCTTGTAGTGAACTTGCACTGATGGCGATTGTGGAGATGTTGTTGCCAATTCGTACTTACTCCTTATGATTCTTAATAATTTCACCTCCTTACCTAATCACTTTGTTAAAGTGAAATAGACGCCTGCAGCCTCAACAATCTCAAAAAACGGAATGCATGGCCTACATTTTGAAATACCTGTGTCAATGGATGTTAAAACCAAGAACGAATCAGAGCACAGAAGTACAGTACATAGTAAGATTGTATTTCACCGACCCATTCCAAGGCAAAAATGATGGCAACCACCTCAGATGTGAGTACCTGCACCTTGTTTGATAATGTCACCTGAAACTTTGGAACATAAACCTCATGTGTGTACACACACACATACATACATACATACATACATATGTAAGAAGCCATGATATAGGCCTTCCATATATTGCTGAACTACCTGCACCACTGAAATACAATCATTCTTCATCTCGATTTTTTTTCCCCTTGAAGGCTTACATCGACCCGAGGCAAAGGGAAAAGCCACGGCGGAGCGATAGAATGATACAGCGGGATATGGCGGCGGCCAGGCGGCAAGGCCGCACGCCGCAGTCGTCGCTGCGAACCCTCCCCCGACACGTGATGTGGGCGGCGGGAGCGCGAAGGTGGAGGAGCGCGTTTACCAGAGTTAGGCTGGGAAGCTGCTATCGCTTCAGCACGAACCGCCACCATGTCCTACAACTATGTTGTGACAGCGCAGAAACCGACTGCGGTGAATGCCTGCATTACCGGTAAATATTCTCACCGTGAAAGGAAACTTGGGCTTCTGTTTTACTCATTTACTCTGCCCGGCGAAGAAACCGGGGGGGGGGGGTAAGAAATGGTGGGTTTGGGCTGGTAGGATCAGGCCTTTAATAGGGCCTAGCCACAACATCTAATACACTTCAGAAAGAGACGCCGCGGCAACCTACGAAGCAATCAGGAGATGCACAACTCACCGATAATTGTTTCATTACTTGATATTTACGGAATTAATGTTTAATTGCAAATAAAGTTAATTTGTCACTGCGTTCTAAGGTGATAGGCAAACCAGTTTATAGGGACACAAGACGCTGCAGATGCTAGAAATGTTGAGTAAGACGCGCACACAAACAAAATGCTGGAGGTTTTCAGCATGTCATGCAGCATCTAAGGAAAGAAATAAGCTGTCGACGTTTCAAGCCGAGACCCTTCATCAGGATTGGAAAGAAAGAGCAGTGTTTGGCTTGTGCATTTCTATCCTTAGATGCTGCCTGTCCAGCATTTTGTATATGCTAAGCCAGTTTATGTATTGTTTTATTTGAAATAATGTTTGTTTCCAACTATTTATTTGAAAAAAATCATGGAGTGGGGGACAGCTGTAATTAAAAAGAATCTCGAAGTGAAAATGAAAAAAAAAGTGGTCAGTTTCCTTGTTTGAAAGGAAATTTAATTAACTAACAAATGGCTGTATTAGTTATGAGATAAATTTCTAAATATATCACAAATATGATGTGCAGAGTTGTAATAATTAACAACAGCAAACAATAATGGTCCAGGAGAATTCAAAACTAACGTTATTGATCTTTAATTTAAAAAGTGTAAATGATTAGATATGGTAAATTTGTAGTTACAGTGGCCAGTTTTGTTTTGGTATGGAGAATGGGATAAATGGAATGACCTATACAATAGGAAGATGAAGCAAAAGGAAGTTGAAATGCAACAAGTAAAGCAAGTGGTCCCTGATGAGTATAAGTGGAGGCTGGAGCATTATCTGAATTTGTTGAACCCAACGGTGAATTTAGAAGGATAATATTTTTGTGGTTATGTGAAGTTAGAAAAAGTGCAAAATTGAACTAATACGGTCGGATGTCCAGTCAACTGTACTAAAGCGATTTCTTGGTTGAGAAGTATTTTTGTCAAGTAATTTATTCAGTCTGTAATAACTATCCTAATCTCCCTGTCACTTTGATATCCTAGCCTCTTCCTTGGCTTTCAACGCTTTCACTGTGGATGCCATGGTAGCGTAGCAGTTAGCGTATCCTATTACAACTTGGGGCTTTGGAGTTCAATTCTGACATCATCTGTAAGAAGTCTGTATGCCCTCCCTGTGGAATGTATGGGTTTCCTCCTGGTCCTCAGCTTCTTCTCATGGTACAAAGGCCTATCAGTTAGTAGGTTAATTAGTTATTGTTAACATCCCATGATTAGTTAAGGACTAAACTGGAGATTGCTGGGTGATGAGGCTTGAAGTGCTGGAATGGCCTATTCCAGGCTGTATCTCTAAATAAAATAAAGTGAAACTCCATGTAAATCTTGAGAAGCAGCATCTGCTCTTGTGATAAGATGCTCTGGCTCTACACTGAATTCAGAAATTCTGTTATTTTGCTCATATCTGAGGTGTTCTTTTTCAACTTGATCCATTCTATTTTGTTTTGAACCATCTCCCCTTTTGTTATTTAACCTCTTTTTCTAAATACAGGTTTCCCCCGCTATCCAAAGGTAGAGCATTCCCATGAAACGGTTCGTAAGCCAGAATGTCGTAAAGTGAATAAGCAATTACTATTTATTAATATGGGAAAAAATTTTGTGCATTCCCAGACCCAAAAAATAACCTACAAACTCATGCCAAGTAACATGTAAAACCAAAAATAACAGTAACATATAGTAAAAGCAGGAATGATATGATAAATACACAGCCTATATAAAGTAGAAATACTCTTCTGCAGCACTGTCTAGCGCAGCGAAAATCTTACGGAAGCGCTCTCGGCAAAAACACGGCGCAAGCGCTGTCAGCAGGAACACTCTCTCCAGTAACCTTTAAGCTATGAAGCTGCCAAAATTTACCAAATAATACATAAAAATACACAGCCTATATAAAGTAGAAATAATGTATGTACAGTGTAGTTTCACTTACCAGAATTGGGAAGACTCCAATAAATTGCAGTTTTGTCACAGTTAAACACTTGTTTATACGAATAACCACCTGACGTAATCGGCAATTGCCTCTGATCTGGGCCGACATTTACGTGCCGGGCGGCACCTAATTAATTAGCTTGTTTATTTCGACTTTTTTCTTAAAGACGTGCTGGGTATGTTCTGACTACTGCTGCACTACTGCGTCCTCCGCGGCAATGTATTGGTCGGTGGCCTGGAGGTTGGGAACCACTGCTTAAACTATGAAGCTGCCCTTGCCTCAGAAGCCGATCAAACCACCCATGAATACCTTTAAATTCCACTTTCATCACCATCATCCAGTGCTTTCTGTTTCAGCTTATTAAAAAGACTGACTGATTTCTCCTTAAGTATAAGAAAACTTAATGGAACACTCATCAATCCACTCAAGCAATAGACTTTCCATTTTATCCATTATTGGATGCCGACTAAGAGACCACTTTGCTACGAGCAGAACCAACGGTAACATTGGCAACTTTCAAAATTCTTTCTCTCTGCGTATAAATAGTGCGAATGGTGGACGCAGGCAAGTTCAACGTGCGGACAATGTCCTTACTTCGTTCACCACGATCGAAATGCTTAATTATGTCTAGTTTTACGCTAAGTGTAACACCCTTACGAGCTCTTTTAGGCTTTCCCGATACCTTAGAACTTATCTTGCTAACGGATGCACAAAATAAATCGAGATAAAGCACGTCGGCTAGAATGCAGTTCTGGGGAGGAGCTTGGCTGTTCGGGTGTGCGCTGCCTTTTATCGCACGCTGCCTTTTTTTGTAACAGTGAAAACACCTGTTAGCGAAAAGTGAACGTTTGGAAAATGGGGGTCACCTGTATTCTCCTTCACTCACAACATGCTGGAGGAACTCAGCAGGTCGGGCAGCATCCGTGGAAAAGATCTGTCGACGTTTCGGGCCTGAACCCTTCGTCAGGACACGTCATCAGGAGTCCTGACGAAGGGCTCCAGCCCGAAACGTCGACTGATCTTTTCCACGGATGCTGCCCGACCTGCTGAGTTCCTCCAGCATGTTGTGAGTGTTGCTTTGACCCCAGCATCTGCAGATTATTTTGTGTTTGTATTCTCCTTCGCCCTTTAATTTATGTTTCTCTAATATTTTAAGTTCTGACAATTGACCATCATTTGAGTTAAGTCCATTTGTTTTTCTGTGTTTCTAACCTGATGAATAGTTTTAGCATTAAGCTTTTACTTTAGATTCCCAGCATCTTCTATATTTTGCTTTCATAACAACATATCACATGTTGATCATAAAAGCAGACACAATTTGGCATCTAGAAAGTTAAGGCATATAACCAAAAGCTTGGTCAAAGTGGTAGATTTTGAAGAATACCTTAAAATAATAGAGAATTCTAAAGCTTAGGCATTGTTAACTAAAGGCAAAATTCTCCAATAATAAAATTTTAAGTGATTAAGGTCAAAATTGAGTGAGAATAGGCATCAAAGGATTGTCATTTGAGAGATATAGGGAAGGTGTTGAAATTGATGTTTTGCATTGATGTAACTAGGAGCTACTGTATTGCACTAGTGCAAATAAAATTAGGAGCTGGATGTAAGATTTTTAAATAACACCAAGTTTATAAAGGGTATAATATAGATTCTGTCCACAGCTAGGAGTGGATTGGAACAGTCAAGTTTGGGTGGAGCAATACCACTAGTCTCAGCAATGAAGCTACATTATTATACAGCTTTGGGGGAAGAGTAGGTGACAGGGAAAATTAGTGGGGGGGCATGGTATTGATTGATCTGAGCTGCCTTAGGTTTAATGAGCTGAATGTCTGCCTTTGGTGTTGTAAGGAAGTGTGGAACCTTGAGGTACAGCACTCACAAACACAATAAAATCTACAGAAGCTGGAAATCCAAAGCAACCCATCAGAAAATGCTGGATGAACTCAGCAGGCCAGGCAGCATCTTTGGAAAAGAGTTAAAAAAAACGACTGTTTACTCTTTTCCAAAGATGTTGCCTTGCCTACTGGGTACAGTAGTGATGTATGGAAATTCATCATTCATCAAATATGACACTAAGTTCCCAAAAACTGTACATTAGTCTCTAATACTGGAGTTCGGGGGGTGGGGGGGCGAAGTTGAATCAGTGACAATGGATTGGAGTTTGTGGCAGGAGCTGATATTAGAGGGAATTTGAACCAATGTGGGTAATTTCACTCACAATAACTAAACAAATTCCATAACCTGCAGAGTCACATTCAAGGACTCTACAACTCATGTTCTCAGTACTATTTTTTATTTTCACAGTTTATCTTTTGTACTTAAGTTGTTTGCCAGTTTTTCTGTATAACTTTTATAAATTCTGTTGTGTCTGTTTCTTCTTTCCCTGTAAATGTCTGCAGGAAAATGAATGTCGAGGTAGTATTGTATATGGTAATGTACATACTTTAATAATAAATTAACTTTGAACTTGATCTTGGTAAATACGCTTTGGTACTTTGGCAGGGTTGGAAGTCTGTTTGGAAATATTCAAACATGGAGATTTTGGAAGGATGGGCAGAATCCTTGGAGATGACAGTGCAGGAACTTTAGTAAGTAAAGTGAGGTTAGAAATGGGCTGCATGTTTTTAAGAAGTTGTTCTGAAAAGAGGATGCAATGACAGCTGATTTGAAAGAT
The DNA here is from genome assembly GCF_030028105.1 of Mobula birostris. Lineage (NCBI taxonomy): Eukaryota > Metazoa > Chordata > Chondrichthyes > Myliobatiformes > Myliobatidae > Mobula > Mobula birostris. The sequence continues at coordinate 62,939,082 of NC_092380.1, read as the reverse complement.
TAGGGGAACCTTCTGCAAAGTGTTAACAAAATTAACCAACGTGAAAGGTTGTGAGGGAAATTGGTATTTTCTCTAGTTTAAATAAATTGAGGAAGCAAGAGGTGGATCTCGTGGACAAAAGTTCAGTGAAGGAAGATGAGAGAGTGTTAAAGAAGTGGAATTATTTACCCTTGAAGGTTAAGATGCAGAGGATTTTAAAACAGTACTAAAGCCAGGAATTATTTTTGCATTGCATGATAAAGCCACCACCTAGCTCTCATCCATATGATGAGACGGATCATATGGATGAGAACTGGGAATAGGAAGATTTGAGCAGGGCAAAGATGCGAGAATGTTTGAGCAGTTAGTTGCAGGAATATTGTGAATAGAAAGTTAAAAGTAATTTAGTTGCAGACTAAAAATCTTCAACAAAGTGTTTTTAATTGCAACAAGAGCAATTTTTGTCACTTCTGAATATGCTCACTGTAGGTTTGTTCCATGGATAACAGCGCCTAGTCAATTTCCATTTAGTCCACAGAATAAATGTCGGTAGCCTCCTAGAATGCTATGTTTTGAGATATTCGGGGAAGGGTCATTGGAAGTGTCAAAGAGCAGAGAGGTTGAAGCCTGGACTCTTAAGATTTTGCTTTGAGAATTGTCTTTTTATTTATTCCTCCATTGGTTATTTTCATTTCTGTAGGACACTTGGAAAAATTTATTCCATTGTAGGTACTCTATATTTATGGGTGGGCAGTATCATAGTATTTATTTAGATTTCCATCATAGTTTGTCTCTAATACTTGGAGTTTTTTATTAAAAATATATTCAGTAAATTTATTTGGGTACTCCCTGGTTATTTATTTCCAGATAGATGACATAACAATAAATTTTTTGTAGATTATTGAGAAATTTTCACATTTCCCCTGTACTTTATCATAGAGCCATAGAACACTACAGCACAGACCCATCTAGTCTGTGCTGAATTGTTATTCTGCCTAGTCCCATTGAACTGCACCTGGACCATACCCCCTATACCCCTCCCATCCATGTACTTATACAAACTTCTTTCAAATGTTGAGATCAAACCCGCATTCACCACTTCCTCTGGCATCTTGTTCCACACTTTCACCACTCACTGAGTGAAGCAATTCCCCTCATGTTCCCCTTAAAACAATTCACTTTTCACCCTTAATCCATGACTTCTAGTTCTAGTCTTACCCAATTTCAGTTGCAGCAATTTACCCTATCTATCCCACTCATAATTTTATATACATCTATGAAATTTTCCCTCATTTTTCTTTGCTCCAGGGAATAAACTTCTAACCTTTTCAATCTTTCCCTATAAATCAGGTCCTCAAGTCTTGGCAACATCCTTGTAAGTTTTCTCAGTAAACCATTTCTTCAAATTAGGATTCTTTGGGAAAAAAGAATCTTTAGATGTAGGTACATCTTCAAATAATTAATTTTAGCTTGGAAGAGTTAAAAACAAACATATGGTGACTGCTTGGTCAGATTTCGTAGATCTCCCTGTTGAACAGCACTGTGGTTATTCCCTTCACTAAATAAATTTCAGCAGTTCAAGGAGACCAGTTGTCATGACGATTCACAGGGTCCAAACCTATATTGAAATAAAAGATAAAAGTATGTATTTTTTTTTGCTGTAGGTCATTTCACCTCAGCCGATGATTTGAATCTGTTGATTGCCAAGAACACAAGGTTGGAGATTTATGTGGTGACTCCAGAAGGTTTGCGCCCTGTTAAAGAAGTAGGCATGTATGGCAAGATAGCTGTAATGGAACTCTTCCGACCAAAGGTATGCTGTGCAGTGATGCATTAGGTATGAATAGTAATTTGCTGATATGTGTAAGATGTATTTCTTTCTATTTTGAAACTGCTGCTTACCCTTTGGTATCTTGCTTATAAGAATTTATTTGAATATTTTGATGTGCTTAGAGTCATAGAATTATACAGCATGGAAATAGGTCATTTATCCCAGCTAGTCCACACCAACCCAAGTGCCTTCCTGATTAAGTCTCATTTGCCTGTGCTTGGTCCACATCCTTTTAAATTTTTCATACTCCCTCATCATACCTTGTGAATGAGTGGTGTACAATTGTGCTATTGGCTTTTGTAAGTGACTTGGAATAAAGGCACCAAAAGTATATTTGTTAACTTTGACAATGCAAAGGTGAATTGGAAAACAAGTTGTGAAGAAGATACAAGGCGTTTACAAAGGAAAGTAGATTTTACTAACGTTTAATAAGTGGGCAAAGAACTGGCAGAAATTGTCCATTTTGTCTGAAAAATAAAAGAAGCATATCACCCAAAGGGTGATACCGTAGACGGGTAGCGAACCTTTTTAAGAGCATTGTTCCCCAATTGGCAATAATCTTCTAAAAAAAATTCTTTCACTTGCCGTGGTAATTTTGAGCAGAGATTATCATTGATTAATGAATGGATAGCAATAATAATGGATTTTTTTAAGGAAAAGGGATGAGTTCTGTTGCCTATTTATGTTTATTCATTGTTTTACTATTAATATAATGGAGACACTGAAATAAATGAAGAATTTTAGGAAACCTGTTTAAACTTTTAAACTTCTAATCTTCTAAATAAAATTGAAAAGTAACATCATTTCTAAACATGTGATTCTGCAGATGTTGGAAATCCAGAGCAACACACATAAAATGCTGAAGGAACTCAGCAGATCAATTAGCAATTTTAGGAAGCCAGATGAATGGGGATGAAGTAAGAAGCTAGGAGGTGATAGGTAGAAAAGGTAAAGGGCTGCAGACCCCCACGCACCCACCCACCCACCTTGCTTCTCCTATCATTTCCAGCTTGCACTCCTTCCCCTCCTCCACCTTCTTATTCTCGTATCTTCCCCCCCTTTCTTTACAGTGCTAATGAAGGATTTTGGTCTGAAACATTGGCTGTTTATTCCTTTCCAAAAATGCTGACTGATCTGTTGAGTTTCTTCATCATTGTGTGTGTGTTGCTCATTATTTCTATATAGTATAGTGATTGTAACCTTTTACTATCCAAATACTAACGTGTCCATCAGGTCTTCGAGGATTTCAAAATGTATCATCCAAAGTCGTACATTCTTGCAACCATCTAACTGGTGCTCAGTTGGCATGAGACTTTTTGTGTGAAAATATCTCATTGCTTTCTGGCTGTAAAAAATCATTCCATTCTTCATTTGGCACACATAATTAAGATGTATCTTCTTATTATGGGTGGGATTTAAATAATTAAGATGTGGCATTGCATGCTGAGTGCCAGTAAGATGTTAGTATCTGTTATCTTGGGCATATGTACCACAGGTTCACCACTCTCGTTAGGGTGTCATTGTTGTATTTATAGCAACTAATCGCGAAAGCTAATTTATGAATAAACATTTATGGCTTGGGGAAATTGAATACAAAAGATTGGAAACAGTGTTTTGATTGCATAGGTAATTATTGAGATCTTGTTTTGTGTACTAATATAGGTCTCTTTATTTAGAAAATGATATTAATGCATTGGAAGCAGATCTCAGCATATTTCAAAGACTATTATCTGTGAAGGTGAATGAATAGGCTAGGCTTGTGTCTGCTGGAGTTTAGAAGACTGAGGTAGTACTTGAGTGAAATATAAGGTCCTTGATTCTTTTTCTGTCGGACAATCTAGATCTTACAGATACTGCTCAAATAAGTGCACATTCTTGAATGCAATGATGCACATTTTCTTTTACCACATATCTTTGGAACTGTCTTCCACACAATGAGCGAAAGCAAAGATTTCAAACATTTTCAATGTAGAAGTTGATTAGTAAGGGGCGAAAGGTTACAGTGGTGGAACGCAGAGTTGGGATTGCAGTCAGAGTAGCCGTGACCTTACTAAATGTTAGGACGATTTCGAGGGGCCTGTGCCTTATCATAATTCATGTTTGTTTAATAAAAAATGTTGGTAAGCATTACTACCACAACATGGCCCAAAACTGATGGTGAAATACATTTTTTTAGCTGGAGACAGTGAATAGTGATCAGGAGTGGGAATGCTGGCTGATTTTATTTTACCTCTCTCTCCCCCATCTCTACCAGTTTTTAGTGATAATGTTGCTTGTAATGTGTCATTTATATCCCTATTGAAAATTACAAACTTGACAAGCAGAGAATGAATCTTGGGATCTTAGATTTGCTAATGGGTACAACCTCCAAATGCTTACAAACATAAGGCACTTGCATATATGAGTTTTAAAGTGTATAGTTTCCTCTTGTTGTATATTTCATAGTACTTACTGCTTAGATAGTAATGGAATCTGGGCAGATTTTCTGCTCCCTTGAGTGAAGAATGTCCATTTTGTTCATACATTAGTGAAGAGAATATATAATAGGTAGACAATTTTCTTTCTGCCTTGAAACAGGGAGAAGGTAAGGATCTGCTTTTCATCCTGACTGCAAAATACAACGCCTGCATTCTGGAATATAAACAGAATGGAGAAAACATTGATATCATCACAAGGGCCCATGGAAATGTACAGGTAAGTTGAATTTTCTGTTCAACAGTCAATTAACATCATGCAGATGTTTCTGTAAGAAGAAGAAGAAGAGCATACATGACGTTTGTAATTGATGACCTTTTAAACTGAACTTTCTGAATCAGTGGTGCCAGAAGTTTTAATAATCCACTTTAGCAGCCATTGCACAATTTAACATCTGGTTTTCAGTCTATAAATGATATAAATGTACCTCTTGTGTTGTTTTCAGGATCGTATTGGCCGCCCTTCTGAGACAGGAATAATAGGTATTGTGGACCCTGAGTGTCGCATGATAGGTCTCAGACTATATGATGGGCTCTTCAAGGTGATTCCTTTAGACAGAGACAACAAAGAATTGAAGGCATTTAATATCCGTCTGGAAGAGCTCCATGTAATTGATGTGAAGTTTCTGTATGGCTGTCAGGTCCCAACCATTTGCTTTGTCTATCAGGTAAGAAATCAGAATTTGATGTGATGTAGAGATTTGCTAAATTAGATAGGAACCTGAACACAAAAGGAATGCCGGCATATCTGAGTAAATTTTTGTTATAATGATATAAGAAAGTTGTGAAAACAAAAGCTTGCATGACATATAATTTGGCAATAAACATTCTTTCTTTGTGCCCATTAGTAATGGATTGGCTTTTGTGGTCATCTGCAAAGTAGCTGTTGCTAAAGAAAACTGTCCACAGATCTGGTGTGGGCTTCTCCTTTTAAAAAATCAGTTTTTATTGAGTGTTTTGAGGATCCCTGTCGATCTGTAATCAAGCTTGGTGAGCAGCCTACTACTTCTCATGGAGAGCAAATCAGAAAATATAAAGCATAATTTTCAATCAGCATGTTAAATATTTTATCTAACCTGAAATGAAGAATAGACTGTAGGAGATTAATGCAAATGAGAGAAAGGTAAAAATAGTGTAACTGTCATAATTTCCACATATTTGTTGTTATTACAATCTAAGTGTTTACAGCTAGCTTGTAAGGGCCAAAGAGATTAGTGCACTATTAAAATCCCATTTATCCCTGAAAGTCGAACATTAACATTTTATTGTAATAATAGTTTGTAAATATTCTTGTCTGATCACTGATTTCTGCAAATTTACTAATCTCAGTAATCTGAGAAGCAGGGAGTCATTGAGAGCAACTTCTGGTTTTCCATGGTTAATTGTGAAAGTGAGTACTTCTGTAGTAGCTCTAAATATCCACTGTGAAATTTACAGTTTCCTTATAACTGCAGTAGCAAACTTCACGACAATAAGGGAATCCTCAGCTTGGCCCCAGCACAGACTGCTCCTTAATTTAACTGGTTGACGGATGTCCACTGATGACTAGATGCGGAAATAATGTCTTGTAGGTCCTGTAAGAGGTGCTGCCCTTGAATTGAGGTGAAGAATATAATTCCCACAGAATATAGTACTTTGCATTCATTCAGTTTGACCTGTATTTAAGGTTTAAAGAAGAAATTTGATGCCAGTATCAGGTGCATTTTATGGCTTCTTCATTTTTTGGTTCAGTATCCCACTGTGCTTCATAAAAGATGAACAATATTCTCATCCATTTGATCCAAATGGTACCCCAGTATTTCATTATGTAACCCCTGAGGTTACTCCTTGCCAGTGTTGTTAAAAATTGTGATGTATAAGAACGAGAATGACCTTGTTCTCAGACTTTGGAACATAATTATTGGGGACATGCCAACTTGTTGCTGCATTGTAAGCTTCCACTTTAAGTTGTTCTCTTTTTTAGGATCCTCAGGGCCGCCACGTAAAGACATATGAAGTATCTTTGAGAGAAAAGGAATTTAACAAGGGACCCTGGAAGCAGGAAAATGTGGAAGCTGAAGCATCAATGGTCATTGCAGGTGGATATCTCTATTTTTTTAAACAAATCAGTGATGCCTTTAACCACTGCTACCTAGGAGATTTTGAAATAATAATTACTGTGGATATTTGGTAGTGTGGTGAATCAATTGGGGACAACTGCAAAAAAGGGGTACTGTCATTTCTCATAGTGTTCTCAGCAAATTGTACAGACAGACTAGTCAATCACAAATGATATAACAAAGTTGATTTTCAGTTTCAACTAAATTTAATGTTCCTTTGCTTTTTCATAATTGTCACTAATTGTGACCCTATTGAGTGGTAGTCCTGGTTGATTTTTTTTCTTGATCAGCTGGTTAGAACAGCTATTTTAGCCAGGCTAAGGTGGAGAAATGCAAATGATTGGAATGAAATATGAAATCCTTCTGAATTATAGGCTTATTAAGTTATAAAGTGTTTTCACCTTCAAAGCTGTTGGCAGCATTTATAATCAAAAGTAGCTCTTGTTAACACTCTGCCCTTTGATTTGGGTTCATGTTTTACTCTAGAGCAGGGGTTCCCAACCTTGGGTCCATGGACCCCTTTGCTCAATGGTATTGGGCTATGGCATAAAAAAGGGTTGGGAACTCCAGCTCTAGAGAATCAAGCTCACAAATCGAGGTCAATACCTTAGTTCATGACTGAAGAATCTGCTGTCTATTGAAGGTGATAAGAAACTAAGGCATAGGCTGCTTCCTGAGGTAGATGCAAAAGGTACCCTGGCACTATTTGAGTTCTGCCCAGAGCTCTGACTAGTATTTATCAAGTCTTCAAGGTCATGAATGCTTTTTTTTTTGTGAAAGCTAACTGCAATTTGGCTGTTGTGATTCTTGCAATGGAACTGCATTTAAAATGTATCAAGTACAGAAGAAATCCTGAAAGGGATGTGAAAAATATAATATAAATATATCTTTCTTTCTTTTTTCCAATTTCTTCATTTCAAAGCCAAAGGCTGTTTAATTTTCTTTAAAAGCTGATTATCCTTCGTTACTGGGATCCCTCAGAGGTTAAGCTAAACCTGACTATTTTTAACAGAAGTAAAGTGCAAAGTACAGTTGCATAGAGTTATAATCGGCATAGATGTGATTTTTGTTCAGTTCCAGAGCCATTTGGAGGAGCACTGATCATAGGTCAGGAATCCATCACATACCACAATGGAGACAAATATCTGGCAATTGCACCTCCAGCTATCAAGGTAGGAAGTTATAGAAATTTACATGAAGCTGTGAAAGACCCTTGGAAACGTGTTTGGAGTCTTTGATTTCTTAAGCATGGCTTAATTTATCTTATGCACTCTTTTTCCAGTTTTCATTAGAGTTGTACATTTGCTATTTCTTACATTTAAGAAAAACTCAGTGGGCCGGCTGGTGGCGCAATGACATCAGCACCAGACTCTGGAATGGAGGTTCCCGAGTTCGAAACCAGTCGGGTCTGCTCCTGAGTACGCTTTCCATCCGTGCCGGGTTGAGGGTCGAGATCGCAACTCGACCTCGTAAAATAAAGGGAAAAATGCTGCGAAATGTCTGTGTGGGGAGTGGCGCGCCACACAGTCTCTCTCGTTCCGCGCCTTGTAAAGGCATGAAAAAGACATTGTCCCACCAACATCGCACACGCATGGACGCACGCACGGACGTACACGCATGCACGCACATGGCAAAAAAAATAAAAGAAGTCAGTAGAAAAGAAGATAGTTTTCTGGCTGACTTCATTTTAGCAAAGTTATTTGGCATCAATATTTATTGTTACTTGCATAACATATGTTATTTGGAGATTTGATCATCGTCTCTATTTTTAATTCCTCCATGGCCATGTCTTGAAGAAAGGCGGTATGATTTACAGTGTTGAACTAAAATGGAACATGATTCGGTGATGGCAGACTTGTCACTTGTTTATTAGCCCACTTCAATCCTGAACAAGTCAACATAGCTTTTATAGTAGTGCATGGTTTATGTTGTGGGGGTATTTCTAACACTAGGCCTTTGAGTTTCGAATTGCTAGTTTATTCATAGGTATAGTTGACTTTGTTAGAACATTATAGTTTCAAGGCTTTCTGAATAGATTTGATTATACCACCTATCTTGACTTTCCATTCACTATTAAATTTTCATTGTTTGACATCCCTTATTTGACATTCTGCCCAAGTGAATGTATGTAGAAGAACCTGTGGTACTAGTGAAAGTAACTATTTGATAATTTATCTGAGTTTCTGAATTTTTGCTGAGCACACGTTAGCTGTAAAACCACAAAATAATACGGACATGGTCATTGATTGTAAAGTACTTTGAGGTCGTGGAATGTTTCCAAGAAATTAAAGTTCTATTTTCTTGAAAAGCAGGAGAGTTTTGAGAACAAATGCTGGGTTTGGGGGTAAAATTAAAATAACTGATATCAAAAACATTTCAGAAATCTGATTTTGAGGGACTTCACGTAGCTATTTATGTCACATCCAGTTGTGATAAAGGCACCATGTGTCTTGAGTATTACCGGGGATTAGGAGTATGTATGTAATATGCTCATATGTAATGCTTTGCTAATCTATAGTTGTTTCTTACATTACCTGAAAAAGAACAATCCACAACACATAGAAGTTTTTATAAGTTATGATGTAAGTTTTATGTTTGATGTTAGTTTAATATTTTGACTTTGGATAAGGAACTTGACACTTAAATACTTTATACTTTATTGTCGCCAAACAATTGATACTAGAATGTACAATCATCACAGCGATATTTGATTCTGCACTTCACGCAGAATGTAAATGTAATAAATTGTAATTGTTGATATGTTTTTCATGTTGTTAAATTATGCAAAGCATACCTCTTAAATTCTGCAGGTTGTGTCAGAGAGGATTTTGAACTTCAAGAAACTAGGGTGAAGTACTTGGGTTGCAAATTTCTGTTCAGTGGGACTGTTGAGAACAATTTAAAGTTTTGGGATGAGCAGAAGAAGGGTTGTGCACGAAAAACCTGCAGACCCTGGAAATCAAAAATAAAAACAATCTTAATTTAGATAAATCATTACATTATCAAGACAATAACATAGCTGTCACTATTTCCCTTTAGTTAAAAGCCAGTTGAATTATAACTGGAAATGAATAGCTGCTAATAAATCTGGTTTCTTAGAAGAAAGTCATGACTTTTGAATGCAAATATATTTAATTATCTTTTTTTCTCTTTCTTGCCAGCAAAGCACAATCGTTTGCCACAATCGTGTGGATCCCAATGGTTCACGATATCTGTTGGGAGATATGGAGGGACGTTTGTTTATGCTGTTATTGGAGAGGGAGGAACAAATGGATGGGAACATCACTGTCAAAGATCTTCGAGTTGAACTCCTGGGAGAGGTTAGCAATGTGGAGCTGCCTTTTTAATGAATATCTGATTTTATCAAATTCTAATTGCTAGTCATAGTCATAGTCATACTTTATTGATCCCGGGGAAATTGGTTTTTGTTACAGTTGCACCATAAATAATAAATAGTAATAGAACCATAAATAGTTAAATAGTAATATGTAAATTATGCCAGTAAATTATGAAATAAGTCCAGGACCAGCCTATCGGCTCAGGGTGTCTGACCCTCCAAGGGAGGAGTTGTAAAGTTTGATGGCCACAGGCAGGAATGACTTCCTATGACGCTCTGTGCTGCGTCTCGGAGGAATGAGTCTCTGGCTGAATGTACTCCTGTGCCCACCCGGTACATTATGTAGTGGATGGGAGACATTGACCAAGATGGCATGCAACTTAGACAGCATCCTCTTTTCAGACACCACCGTGAGAGAGTCCAGTTCCATCCCCACAACATCACTGGCCTTACGAATGAGTTTGTTGATTCTGTTGGTGTCTGCTACCCTCAGCCTGCTGCCCCAGCACACAACAGCAAACATGATAGCACTGGCCACTACAGACTCGTAGAACATCCTCAGCATCGTCCGGCAGATGTTAAAGGACCTCAGTCTCCTCAGGAAATATAGACGACTCTGACCCTTCTTCTAGACAGCCTCAATGTTCTTAGACCAGTTCAGTTTATTGTCAGTTCATATCCCCAGGTATTTGTAATCCTCCACCATGTCCACGCTGACCCCCTGGATAGAAACAGGGGTCACCAGTACCTTAGCTCTCCTCAGGTCTACCACCAGCTCCTTAGTCTTTTTCACATTAAGCTGCAGATAATCCTGCTCACACCAGGTGACAAAGTTTCCTACCGTAGCCCTGTACTCAACCTCATCTCCCTTGCTGATACATCCAACTATGGCAGAGTCATCCGAAAACTTCTGAAGATGACAAGACTCTGTGCAGTAGTTGAAGTCCAAGGTGTAAATGGTGAAGAGAAAGGGAGACAAGACAGTCCCCTGTGGAGCCCCAGTGCTGCTGATCACTCTGTCGGACACGCAGTGTTGCAAGCACACGTACTGTGGTCTGCCAGTCAGGTAATCAAGAATCCATGATACCAGGGAAGCATCCACCTGCTTTGCTGTCAGCTTCTCCCACAGCAGAGCAGGGCGGATGGTGTTGAACGCACTGAAGAAGTCAAAAAGCATGACACTCACAGTGCTCGCTGGCTTGTCCAGGTGGGCATAGACACGGTTCAGCAGGTAGACGATGGCATCCTCAACTCCTAGTCGGGGCTGGTAGGTGAACTGGAGGGGATCTAAGTGTGGCCTGACCATAGGCCAGAGCAGCTCCAGAACAAGTCTCTCCAGGGTCTTCATGATGTGGGAGGTCAATGCCACCGGTCTGTAGTCATTGAGGCCGCTGGGGCACCGCGTCTTCGGCACAGGGACGAGGCAGGACGTCTTCCACAGTACAGGAACCCTCCGGAGCTTCAGGCTCATGTTGACTACATGGTGAAGTACTCCACATAGCCGAGGGGCACAGGCTTTGAGCACCCTGGTACTGACACCATCCGATCCTGCAGCCTTGCTTGGGTTGAGACATTTCAGCTGTCTTCTCACCTGTTCAGCTGTGAAGCCCACCGTGGTGGTTTTGTGTGGCGGAGGGTATAGTCATGGGAGCAGGGTGGGGGACTGTGAGTAGGGTTAGGAGGGGAGAGTGGAATATGTGTTGGTTGGGGGCTGACAACAGATGGCTCATGTGGGGGATGGGTAGGGGTCACAATGTCAAATCTGTTAAAGAACAGGTTAAGTTCGTTGACTAGTTTGCTGAAACCCAGTGATGGTCCTCATCCCTCTCCAGACCTCTCTCATGTTGTTCTGCTGGAGTTTCCACTCAAGCTTCCTCCTGTACCTGTCTTTAGCCTCCCTGATCCTGGCTTTCAGGTCCCTCTGTATTGCCCTCAGCTCCTCCCTATTTCCATCTCTAAACGCCCTCTTTTTAGCGTTCAGGATGTCCTTAATGTCCTTTGTCACCCATGGCTTGTTATTTGAATAACAAGGGACAGTTCTTGTCTTAACATTGCAGTCTACACAGAAGTTAATGTAATCAGTGATGCACTCTATGAGCCCATTAATATCCTCTCCATGTGGCTCACAGAGTGCCTGCCAGTCTGTCACCTCAAAACAACCCTGGATCGCCTCATAAGCCTCCGACCATTTCCTCACTGTCCTCGAGGTTGCAGGTTTACTCTTCACCAGAGGCACGTAGCAGGGTTTTAGATGCACCAGGTTGTGATCTGACCTTCCCAGTGGGGGGAGGGGAGAGGAGCTGTATGCATCCTTAACGTTAGCGTACTTTGCTGAGGGCAGTATTAGCTATTTAGCATATTCGTGTGAGATTGTTCCATTAACAAAGAAAACTATTTCATAATAAATGGGTTAACATTTGTGTTAAGTGTGTTATTTTGGCCCCATTCTTTTAGAATGAATAATTTCAAGTTACTCCACGTTGTACTCTGGCATACCATCTTCTTCCACTTGTTTTACCTATCCATGTTATTTTGGAGATTATTTGGCTCTGTTTTACCGCTTTTCTATCTAGCCATGCCTCATCCAGTAGTTTGATAGGTTGCAGTCTCACCTTTCATCAAGATCACTTATATCAGAGATAGCTGAGAGCTTAGTACTGTTCATTTGGCTCCCCTGTAGCACTTTGGAGAGCTGATAAAAATGTAGCTCTGTGTCATGGTTTGGGTCAGGTTGAGCTTTCATCCACTCGTCAAAGCTAATTTCTATCCTAAGTCTGATAGGAAATTGGTATTTTGGTAGTGGTATGTGTTTTGTTATAATGTATCTTTGAGGCTATGTAGCAGTAAATCCACCATAACAGCAATGCGTGAATGTAGAACATTTTGTGCTGTAGCATTTGTTGCCACAGTGACCAAGCCACTGGAGAAGTAGTAGATAGATATACCGCCTATCTTGTGATCAATGTAATAGTAGAAGCCCATAACAGGCAGACATTCTCTTGGAGACACTCTCAGTAGAATCCCCCAGAGTCAGATACATCATTCTGTTATACTATTAAGATCAACGATAATGGTAGATGAAACTGTTCCAAAGACACCAATTACTTCAATATTTTATTGTACAAATGGTACCATTGAAGCACACATTAACAGTGGGAACATATTGTAACTGACAAGACACCACTAGATGTTTAAACACCTTTGCTGGAACAAAGTAAGTCACATGGACGGTCTAAAAGTTACTGAGCACTGAAAACCCAGGTAATGTTGTGAGGGCAGACTCTCTGGGTGCGTAAGTTGTTGATGAGTAAATGTCCCTATAACAGTGTTTGAAGTGCTAAATGATAAAATAACTTAGCTGGTGCCTGATGTCTGACTTGATGTAGGTCAGCTCACATAGCCCCATTCTGTGTTATTTGACTGATGACACTGAGTTTGCAGATGACACTAAAATAGGTGGTGTTTAGCAATGAAGATGGTTATCAAGAATTACAGCAAGATCTAGTCTTCGGCGTTAGGTTGTATTTGGGATTTTGGTCACCCTCCTATAAGAAAGATACCATTAAGCTGGACAGAGTACAGTGAAGATTTATGAGGAAGCTGCCAGGTGTCGAGGAACTGAGTTGTAGAGAGATTTTGAATAGGCTAAGACTTTATTCATTGGGGCACAGGAGAGTGAAAGGTGCTATTATAGAACTGCATGAGTGACATAAAAAGGTTGAACGTACTCAGTTTTTTCCCCAGGGTTGTGGAACCAGGAATTAGAGACCATAGATTTAAGGTGAGACAGGAAAGGTTTAATAGGAGCCTAAGGGGCAACTACTTGAAAATGGAATGAGTTGCGAGACACAGATAAGAAAGGTTTAGAGAGATGTGGGCCAATAGGCAAATGGGATTAGCTTGCATCAGCAACTTGGCCAGCATGGACCAGTTTGTTCGAAGGGCCTGTTTCCGTACAGCATGATTTTATGGTGCATCTGAGTACATCTTACATCCTGTCAGTTTACAAACCATATCTCTTCCTCTGAGCCAGTGGCCTGCGTTCTGTATTATTTGTTTATCTTACCTGTCCTTTCAATTTAAAGACTCATTAATGCTTGTAGTGTACATTTCAACTTTTTTTTTGGAAGCTGGAATCTTGTTTGTAGTAATGCCTGCTGCCCTATTCCGTAGTCCCTGAAAAATGCCCCATTTTTGACAATTCCGGAACAGAATTTAGGTACCGTATAATGTGAAAATGTTACTAATGTTCTAAGTCCCTCTTGTCCTCTACAGACATCGATTGCAGAATGTTTGACATACTTGGATAATGGAGTTGTGTTTGTTGGGTCTCGTCTTGGAGACTCACAACTTGTAAAGGTGAGAACTTTAATCATTGTGGCATAATTAGACTGCCTTAATTGCGAGTATTTTAAACAAATGACACCTTTAACTTGCTTTATTCCATTGAACCATTTACTGTGGACAATTTCCCATCCCTTGTCCCTCACATGTTACCTTCTTGCCTGCCCATCGCCTCCCTCTGGTGCTCCCCCCACCCCCCACCATTCTTCTTTCTTCCATGGCCTTCTGACTCTATTTCACCAATCAACTTCCTAGCTTATCCCTCCGCCTCCAAGTTTCACCTATCGCCTGGTGTTTCTCTCTCCCCTCCCCCACCTTTCAAATCTACTCCTTAGTTTTTTTTTCTCCAGTCCTGCTGAAGGGTTTCATCCGGAAACGTTGTCTGTACATTTTTCCATACATGCTGCCTGGCCTGCTGAGTTCCTCCAGCATTTTGTGTGTGTTGCTTGGATTTCCAGCATCTGCGGATTCTCTCTTGTTTGTACAGTAGCATTTAGTAGTTTTCTTATTGCATTGAGTTGTGGTCGAGAATCCAAATGGTTTAAGTGACACTATTTCACTTTACAAATGTAACATTAGAAGAATCAAGGTTGAAGTTACCTCCTACTCTCTTGAGATTGATATGGGATGGGGAAGGGAAAATTTTCATGACCGGTAACATGATTATTTGAAGTAAACAATACATAATACAGTTTGTGAATCTATGTTGTAAATGGAGCGTAATACATACAGGTTCTTCTTTTATAATGTTCTTTTCCACTCAGTTGTATTTTTATTTCTGTCCTCTTTTGGACCTCTATGCTAGAAATATTAGCACCTGACGTCTGCTGCTAGATATGTTTGCTACTGACTTATGATTGGCCATCTGATATCACTTTCCTTCTTGTGAATACTCTTTTGGCCTTCTGGTACTTGCTCGTTGGAGAGCTGAGACTGTAGGAAAAATGTTAGGATAGAATTATCTATATTGTAAAATGTTTCTCATTTTATTTCCGGATGAGAAGATTCAGTGCATTGCATGTTTAAGTGTTTTAGTTAATTTAGAGAAAATGCATAGACTCAGGTTGTGTGAGAAGCATCAGAAAATAAAACTTTTGTTAGATTATTCATTCTTTTGCTTCACTCTTATCTGAATTCTTGAATACCAACTACTTGGGTAACTACTTAAGGAGAATAATATTAATAAACATTCATTTTTAAATCTTCTGCTTTTGTTTTAGCTAAATGTGGATAGCAATGAACAGGGGTCCTATGTTGCTGGGATGGAAACCTTTACCAACTTGGGTCCTATTGTGGACATGTGTGTAGTAGATCTGGAAAGACAAGGTCAAGGCCAGGTATGTTGAAGGGCTTCTTCCTTCATTTCTTTAATGTTATCCATGGTCTGTAAATATCAGTCTTACGCTATGACGAAGAGATAGCTGATTTTTCTGTTGCTTGTCACTACTTCCAGTAATCCTGTTTCAAACAACACTTGATGGCATTCAGAAACAATGTGTATTAATGTCAAGAGTCTTTCATATAATTATGTCCATTCGTACAGTGATTTTGCAAGCTTGAAGCTCAGGAAGATCTACTCCATGCTCTTGACATTTTGCAGCCTTACTGTCACGAAGATCTCATCTTCAGCATCTTGGTGGTTACCATTTACCAGAACTCAGCTGGAGCAACAACATAAATACTGTGGTCACAAAACAAGTTGTGAGCTGAGTATTCTGTCATGTTTGACATAATTTGGAGTATCTGAAGCCTTTGCAAGGCACAAGTTAGAATGGAGTGGGATGCATTTTGAATGCCTATTTGAGCATGGCTCCAACAGTATCTAAGAAGCCCAGGTACAACATTCAGCACCCTAAGTATTCATTCCCTCCACTACTTCTACTACTACACAGTAGCTGTTATGTATAAAACCTAAAATATTTTTGTTTTGAAACTTGCTGTTTGAAGATTTATTCATTGGTTAAGAGGGTGGCAAAATTTCATCCAGCAAGAATACACCTGAAGTAAACTTTTACTGCTGCCCTTTAAAGCAGATGCACTGTCATAAAGGTTTTGCAGTTTTGAGCTTGTTAATGATTATATCATCTTTCTTTGTTAATGCAGCTGGTTACTTGTTCGGGAGCATTTAAAGAAGGGTCATTAAGAATAATTCGAAATGGAATCGGGATTCATGAACATGCTAGCATTGATCTTCCTGGTATTAAGGGTATGTAGTTCAAAAATTAAAAAGAAAATCTCATAATAAATAAATGTTAGGCAGGTTTACTGAGGCTGGGCACCTATTTTTAAATTCTTTATCAATGCTACAATTTTCTGCAGGTGCACGTAATTTGTGAAGTTATTTTAAATCAGTTTTATTTGTTTTGGTACTCTTAGCTTTGCACAAAACAATGCCACAACATAGAGAACATTTGCCCTCAGCCACTGGCAGGTGGTTTTGTTTAACTCTGACCAATTGGTGGTAAGGCTCAAATGGAAATGAACTTCTTAGAGATTTGGTGATGGATAACCTCGAAGTTGCATGCCTTTGTCATAGTTTGTATAAAGCTGTAAAACTCTCACAGTCTTGCACAGAGGAAATCTATTGAAATGACAGAAGACACTGGAACTGTGCAATAGCTAAAGAGAGTAAACTGAAAGGTTGGGGTGAAAATTAAGGAAAACTGAATTTATGCTCTGCATAATTTTGCACCAATATATTTGTGCAATTCATGATGTTGGAATAACATGTATTGCTGCATTATTGAAGGTTTTACCCTTCAGATCAGATATCTGCCTATAGTATAAAAATTGATCGATGTGTCCTCCCTCTCACCCATTTGTAGGATTTTGGTGTGTTTGTAATGGTACTTAGTTTGCCTTGAATGTTTGTGAGCTGCTTTAAAATGTGAATGAGATATCATAATTATGTCTGTTCTTGTCCTTTCTCAGGTCTGTGGCCATTGCGTTCTGATTCCACTCGTGATACAGATGATATGTTGGTACTCTCATTTGTTGGACAGACGCGGTAAGAAGTTGCTAAACTTTGGACATTGAATGCTGCTTTCAGTATTTTTAGTGTTTATCGAGTAACTGAATTTCTGACAATAGTTAAAAAACTGATCTGTATTTTCTGCTCAAGAAATTAAATATTTCAGTGCCATATTAGGTTTGAGCACTTTAACATTTTGTGGTTTCCATTCAGTCAATTATACTTATTCTATTTTCCAAGGCACATCTTCAAGATGGTACACTATTTTTTCCGTATTTTTCAAGTGATATCTACCTGAGATTAGCTTACTGTTCAGGAATCATGAATCAAAAGTGTAATGCTGTCTTTTGGTCCATCTGATATGAAACTACAACACATAGTACACATTCTTTGTACGCCTTTGACAATGGATTTGGTATTGATGTCCCCTAACAGTCTTTTCAGTGCAAACTGGTGTCGAACAATTCATTGACCTCAGACTTTTCTCGGTATTACTTGCTGCAGTGCCTCCTCACACCTTCAGCACATTTCTTGCTGGAATGGACCTTATCAACAGGATGTGGAAAACTATTCAACCTACAGTATGTCATCTCTACTCAAAAAAACCAAGGTCACATTAACCTTTGTCATTCAAATAGAGTACATGCTCAATATCTGCATTTGTAGTTTCGAAGCTAGGCTCTGACTTACTGTAGATTCATTCACTTCAGTGTGTGTAAGAATGAACCTTGCACAAAACAAAAAAACTTGTACCAACCTGTCCCCATTGATGATGAATGTTCGCAAGAAGCCTTTAGAAAATATAATTCTCTTCCCATATATTGAGGGGCCCTTTCAGTGTTGATGTTGAAATTTATTCTTGCCTTCAGTATGCCAGTGGAGTCTTTGGCTGTCTGAGAAAAAGTGTGTTTGAAGATCAAATGTTCAAACTTAGAACAAATGTCGTGATTGGAGCATAATAAAGCCTATTGTAATTGGCAGAAGGACCACGCCATCTCCCAATCTGCCCGTCAGACATCTCAACCCACAAAGGTGAAGTGTAAGCAAGTCATGAGGAACCACCTGAGAGGAAGAACTGATTAACTATAGAAGTTCTAAGGATCTGGTTTGATTACCACAGGTTGTAGAATTTGTCACACACTCATTTGAAGAAGGGGAATTGACACCATTGTGCCATATTCATTGAGTTTATTGAGTACATTCTCCAGTGTATCTTGTGTCCAGGGCAGTAACCTTCCTTAATACTGCTCTCCTCTTCACCTCCTCCAGCAGGCCTGCCTGCTCCAGCTGTTCCAGCTCCGTGATCCTGTCCTCCAGTCACCACTGCATCTGCTCTGTTATCGCAGCGTGGTAACGGCTTCCTCATCTGGTCAGCATGGAAACAGGCTCTTCTGTAAACCCATTTGCCTATATCCCTCTGAACCTTTCTTATCCGTGTCTTTCTGTCCAAATGTCTTTTAAAATGTTATAATTGTACCTCTCTCTATCATCCCCTCTGGCAGCTTGTTCTTTATGTGAAAAACTGGCCCCTTGGATCTTTAAATCTTTTTCCCCCTTTCCTTAAAGCTATTCCTCCTACTATTTGACTCCTCTACCTTGGAAAATGACTGTGACTAACTATCCGATCTATGCCCCTATAAACCCTTAAATGGTCATTCAACCTCCTTTGCTTCAAGGAAAATAGACTTGGCCTATCCAATCTCTCAATTAACACAATCTATTCAACACAAGCTCACCTGTCCAGGCAACATTTCTGTGAATCTTTTCTGCACCTTCTAGTGCTTAATTGCATCTTTCCTATAGTGTGGTGACTAGACTGTACTCTTAAGTATAGCCCAATCATCAATTTGTATAACTGTTAATTGATGTCACACACCTATACTCAGTACCTTGGTTGATGAAAGTGAGTGTAATGTACAACAAGTGTTGCCATCTTATGGGAGCCATGTACTTATATTCCAAGCTTTTGCTGTATAATGTTTCCAGGGCCATGTCATTCACTATGTTTGCCCTTGTCTGGTTTAATTTCCAAAAATACATCATTTAACAGTTGTCTGAGTTAAATTCTATTAGCCATTCCCTTGCCCACTTTCTCAGTTGATCTAGATCCTGTTGTAACCTTAGACTTCCTTCTTCACTGTCCACTATATCATGAATTTAATGTACACATCAAGATATTCTTAATTGACTATAGCTCAGCATTCAATACTATCATTTCCTCAAAATTAAACAATAAGCTTCAAGATCTAGGCTTTAATCAATACCTCTTGCGTTTTAATCAGTTCCTGCTTGTGCAATTGAATCCTCAGTTTCCTCACTTGCAGACCCCAGTCAGCTCGGAATGGCAACAACATCTTCTTCTCAATGTCCATCAGCGCAAGTGCGTCACAAAGCTATGCTCTTAGCCCCCGCTCTATTTGCTTTACACTTGATTCTGAGGCTAACCACAGCTCAGGTGCCATATTTAAATTTTCTGACAACACCACTGTCGTTGGCGGAATCAAAGGTGGTGACAAATCAGCATATAGGAGGGATGTTGAAAATCTGGTTGAGTGGTGCTATAACAACAACAACCTCTTACTCAAAGTCAGCAAGATGAAGGAACTGCTTATCGACTTCAGGAGGAGAAAATTGGAGGTCCATGAGCTAGTTCTTATCAGGGGATCAGAGGTGGAGTGGATCAGCAATTTAAAAGTCCTCTGTGTTATCATTTCAGAGGATCTGTCCTGGGTCCAGTGTCATTACGAAGAAAGCATGGCAGCGCCTCTACTTTCTTAGAAGTTTGTGAAGATTTGGCAAATCAACTAAAAATTTGACAAACTTCGTATAGCCTTGTGGTGGAGAATATATTGACTGGTTGTATCACAACCTAGTATGGTAACACTGATGCCCTTGAATGAAAAAGCCAACAAAAATGTAGTGGATACAGTCCAGTCCTTTAGGGGTAAAGTCCTCCCCACCGTTGAGCACATCTCGACAAAGTGTTGTCGCAGGAAAGCAGCATCCATTATCAGGGATCCTCACCACCCAGGACATGCTCTCTTGCTGCTGCCATCAGGAAGAAGGTACAGGAGCCTCAGGACCCACATCAGCAGGATCAAGAACAGTTATTACCTCTCAGCCATCAGGCTCTTGAAACAAAGGGGATAACTTTACTCAATGTTTCTTGCCCCGTGACTGAACTGTTCCTGCAACGTATGGACTCACTTTCAAGGACTCTTCATCTCATGTTCTTGATACTTATTGTTTGTTTGTTTATTTATTGTTGTATTTGCACAGTTTATTGTCTTTTGCATAATGATTGTTTGTTTGCCCTGTTGGGGGCAGTCTT